>NC_136408.1:91140288-92355288 GCF_051521515.1 Lactuca serriola
AGTTCTGACCGGGCCCGATACATAGGTCAAAACAAAATCATCGAGGGGCCCAGATATCAGCTTCTAATCCAAGAAGGAACAGATAAACTTCGACTCATATGTTTGTTCTACCACTCATTGAATTACACACAAAAGCACGTTTTATAACATCGAGTTACCAATGCGTTTTTGTACAATCAATGCATAACCAACTCGTAAGTAACAAATCATATCTCTAGGTTTGAAGACTTATATGATATTACCGTCTCACGATCACTCAAGATAAATTCCATGAAGTGGTTCCAGTGAGCGTGGGTTGAGTCCAATGCTCAGAACTTATGAGCACTCATGATTGTTGTAGCCATGTCCAACACCTTAGACCTCTGCAACCAATCATGACAGTCTTGATTCATACCTACTTCCGACATATGACCGACTGTGGAGGTTTGAATAATATGATATACCAAACATAATTATTCTGGAAGTCAAAACATGCAAAAGAAATATAGAAACGATCAACAAGAGATAGCAACACTTTACTCATAAATAAAACACCTTTTATTCATCATCTAATGTCAATTACACTTTACAAATTTCGAGGTTATCTAACTACTAAATCTAATATCATCCTTCAGCCCTATGCTCCGAGCATGCTGGAGATGCTTAACCCGAGTCAGTCCCTTCGTGAAGGGATCTGCTAGATTCTCATCCGATGATACCCTATTTGTCACGAGGAGTCCTTCTTCTATTCGATGTCTGATAAAATGGTATTTTCTGTCAATGTGTCTGGATCTCCCGTGATCCCTTGTTTCCTTGGCTAAGGCAACAGCGCTTTCACTATCACAGAAAATTTCCATTGGCTCTTTAATAGCTAGTACAACTCCAAGGTCTCCAATGAAGTTCTTCAGCCATATCGCCTCCTTTGCTGCCTCGCTAGCTGCAATATACTCTGATTCACAAGTTGAATCAGCCACTGTCTCTTGCTTAGAACTCTTCCAAGAAATTGTTCCTCCGTTTAGGGTAAAGACTCAGCCTGACTGAGAGCGGAAATTATCCCTATCAGTCTGAAAGCTAACATCACTACACCCTATAAACCCCAAGTCATCACTTCCACCAAGGGTAAGGACCTAGTCCTTAGTCCTCCGTAGGTACTTGAGGATATTCTTTACCGCAGTCCAGTGTGCCTTGCCAGGATTCCCCTAATACCTGCTAACCATGCTCAGGGCAAAGGCTACATCAGGTCGAGTACACGTCATAGCATACATGATCGATCCTACAGCCGAAGTATAAGGTATTCGACTCATTTCTGCTATCTCAGCCTCAGTGCTAGGGCTTTGTCTCTTACTCAATCTGGCGTTACTCTGAATGGGTAACTCTCCTTTCTTGGAGTCCTGCATGTTGAATCTCTTCAGCACCTTATCCAAGTAGGTACTCTAACTAAGTCCAATTAGTCTTTTACTCCAGTCTCTCAAGATCCTTATCCCTAGAATATAGGCAGCTTCTCCTAGGTCCTTCATAGAGAAACACTTCCCAAGCCAGGACTTAACTTCCTGTAGAGTTGGGATGTCATTTCCTATGAGTAGTATGTCATCCACATACAATACCAAAAAGCTAACTATACTCCCACTAGCCTTGACATATACACAAGATTCATCTTCACTCCTAGAAAAGCCAAATTCCTTGACTTTCTCAACAAAGCAAAGATTCCATCTGCGAGGTGCTTGCTTTAACCCATAAATGGATTTTTCAAGCTTACACACTCTATTAGGGTACTCCGTACTGACAAAACCTTCTGGCTGACTCATAAATAATATTTCTTGTCATTTCTAGTGAATAACAACACTGATTCAAATCTAAACTAAACCCACTACTTATCGATAAAGTATAAACTCCAATCTTGGTGACAGGTAAAGCTTTCCTATTCCCCATGATTAAGTTTATTCTTCCTTGCTCCACACTCTCACTTCTTCTTAGTCCCTGCAAATCAGAACAGATATGAATACCACAACCGGTATCAAGGACCCAAGAGTTAGAATGGGGTGAGTTATTAGATAAGATAGTGTAAATATCTGCATGGTTGGGTTTAACTTTCCCATCCTTCACATCTTGCTGGTATTTTGGGCAGTTTCGCTTCCAATGTGATTTTTCATGGCAATAGAAGCATTCAGCCTCTTTTGGGTCAGAAGAAGGAATGACGAAACCTTTCGTGGTTCCACTCGAAGAAGAGCCATCAAGGGTCCTAGCCTTGTTACTCTTCGAAGAGCTCTTTCTCTTCTTCCCTCGACTTTTCTCGATTGCCAAAACCGGAGCGGAGTTTGGAGTAGGAGTGTTAACAACCGACTTCCCCTTAAGACCTGTTTATGCGGTCTTAAGAAGACCCTGAAGTTTGCTGAGTGTGACCTCTTCCTTATTCATGTGATATGTCATGCGGAATTGATCATAGCACGATGGTAAGGAGTGAAAAATGATATCTATTGCAAGCTCCTCAGGGAAGTTCACATTAAGCTTCAGAAACCGATCCACATACCTTTGCATTTTCTGCATGTGGCTCGTGACGGATTCCCTGTCCTTCATCATGGTTGTTATCATGGAGCAGATGATTTCATACCTCTCTTGTCGTGCACTTTGATGGTATCTTTCCATCAGATCTTGGTGCATTTCAAAAGGGTAGAAGTCCTCATAGGACTTTTGGAGTTCCGATGTCATCGTGGCCATCATGATGCATGCCACTTTGGTAGCATCCCTTTCATGTGCCTGAAAGTCAGCGATCTCCTGAGGAGGTGCAGTGGTCTCATCAATCTCCTTAAGCTCCTTATCAAGGACATATTCTTTGTCCTCATATCGGGTAATCATCCTGATGTTTCTGATCCACTCATTGAAGTTGGATCCATCAAAAGTGACTTTCCTACACAAGTTCATAAGGGTAAAGGAGCCATTAGGATTAGAGCCAGAAGCAGCATTGTTTGAAGACATCTGAAGGAAGAGGACAAGATTAGTTTAGATATTAAGAGAGTCCTTAATAAAACACCCAAATGTAATATTAAGGCTAGGATCCAATCACAATATATTATAACTTAGAAGAGGTATGCCGTAATCCAAGCTATAACATATTTGACGATTCACCAATTTCCACCACGAAAACCGAAATATTAAATATTAGGTTTTTGATTGGTTCTTAGAAATTCCTAGATTCTTTTGAGATTCAATGAACTTTTCAAAGGAATGTTTCAATCTCAAGTGTGCCCTCTAAGTTTTGTGACTGGGATACTGAGGATCACAAAACGAGGTGTGAATTAACCATGCAAATCACTTGGTACCCTTAAAGTTTATCACTCAATCGATGTGACGGTAAACCACACACGCTCCATCGATACTATGATAAACCTTAAGTCACCCTTTACCTACCTTGTTAAGTCCAAGTTATTGTGCCGGTTAACCACACATGCTCCACCAACGACTTAAACAAAGTCTAAAGTGTAATTTCATGGATTAGCACCTTATTCACATTTTTCCTAAAGTAACTAAGATTGGGAATTTAATAAAACATTTAGTTACTTTATAATATTCATCATACTTTTAATGAGAATTTATAAGTCCTTGTCCTACCCGTTCGGCTAACGACCCTCCACCAGTCAAGCAAGCGGTGGGTGAAAGTGGACACCCATTAAGTTGCCATTTTATAGGCAACAACCTTATACCCACCTTATAGACCGGCTTCGTGAATGAGGCGTACTAGCGGTAAAACGACTTTGATCTTATACATATATATATATATATATATATATATATATATATATTTAACTTATAATATTATAATTATAAGGGTAGAATTTTAACTTTTAAAATTCTAAGGGTTGGAACTAAAGTTTTAACATGACTTTACTTGTTTCAAAACATGAGGGCAAGTTTTGTAAACTTTCAAAACTTTTCATTTCTTGTAACTTATGAGTTTATTAGGGTATTAAAAATGAAGACTCTTCATTTTTATAACCCATGTGTTCTTTTAATGGTTTTAAAGCAAAGTGACTTTTGGTTTTCCATAACTTGAGGACAAGTTATGGACTCCATTAAAACATATAATGATCAAGAATTAATCTACCACATAGGTTACAAACAATTCTTATGATCATCTAAACATCATAAGATCAAGAACATGAATATGAACACTTTCATGAATCAAAATTACACTTAAAACTTTGTAATTTTGATAACTAGTTGTTGTAAATGGATTAGCAAAGACATTACACCATCTAAAACAAGTTTTCAAGTACCAAAACAGTTTAGGGTAATGTTTCTAGTCCATTTCCAGGAACTAAAGTCGAAAATCTGCATTCTGAGGCTCCTACTCGCCGAGTGCACGAACCTACTCGGCGAGTAGATTGAAGATACACATGAACTCGGCGAGTCCCCCCATGGACTCGGCGAGTTCATCAGGCAGATTGCACAAAATCGACTTTTTTCAACTATTTAGCACAAATAACAAACAAACAAGCCTAGGCTCTGATACCATTGATAGGTTTTGAGCATTCTAACACTTCCTAAGTGTACATGCAACCCTAATAACCTTGGATCTATTTTTGTCTAATTATCATGCAAAGTTGAATTCCAAGGTTATATTCCTATCTAGCATACATGGGGAACAATTCTTAACTTGAATGAAAGATAGAATAACTTACCTTGTTGTTGCTTATGTTCCTTGAAACCTTGTGAGCCTAGCACCCTAAGTGTGATGCCTCAAATGCTTCACACAACACCAAATGCTCTTAGAAAGACTTTTGAGAGAATACACACTTCTTAAAATCGGCCTAGCCCTCTTGTTTCATATGTGTAACCGATTTTGGAGGAGAATAGGACTCTTATATAGTGTTGACACATCTAGGGTTACACCATGTAAACCCTAATGTGTCATGACTCTTCATTTCCATGACCCATGGGTTTGTAACTCCCATGGAGCATCCATGGGGCATCCTATGGGTGGAACCCAACTTGATAATCCATGGAGCCTCTTAGCCCACTATACAAGATATGGATGATTTACATAATCAACCCATATATTTAATTAATTATCTTTTGATCACTTAATTAATTCTAAATTAATTCTTGATCAAAGTAATCAAATAATATTATTAATATATTAGAACTTATAATATATTTATAATCTCCAAGTGTTATTTCTCTCATTTGGTCTATCCAATTGCATGGTACCACACTCACCTCCCTACCAGGCACATACAAGTATCACAAAGATGACAAGTATAACTAAACATGCATTCCTTCATTGGGTACCACCCTACATCGAACCGTAGTTCAGAAACATACATATAAACCTTCCTCGGGCCCCGCCCGACATCAGACCGAGATCCGGAAGCATACGAACATTCCTCGGACTTTCCCTGGCATTAGAATGAAGTCTGGAAACATATAAAACAAACACATGCAAGAATCACGAAGACATCAAGCATACAAACATTCCTCGGGCACCTCCCAGCATCAGACCTTAGTCCGGAACATAATAACATACATAAACGGGCCGCCATTGGTACCTTTGACCCATTCCTACATGAGAAAATCACCTCACAAGCTAACCACAGAATCCCACGAATAAACCTCTTGCTGCTAGATGACAGATCCTCGAACTGCTGATCTCTCGACTCCCCGAGCTACTGATCATCATAAAATTAGATAACTCCAGGATTCTCATAACTTAACCATATTTCCTCACTGGGGCAAAAGACCATTCTACCCCTCACATACTCTTGTCTAAATATGGACTTTAATCAACCCTTTCAAACCCTTTCCATACTTCATAACCCTCTAGGGTCAACCTTGGTCCAAGTCAAAGTCAAAGTCAACACTCTGTTTTGACTCAACTCGCCGAGTTCCCCTTGCTACTCGTAGTCGTGATAAAACGAGTCAACTCGTCGAGTCCCTCCACAGACTCGTCGAGTTCTACCTTGTACAGAATCGGGACAAATCGACACAACTCGTCGAGTTCCACTCTGGACTCGCCGAGTTCCTTACTCTATTGCTACATCTTAATGGATTAAGCCCCTACTTCTTCAGATATAAGCTTCATACTCCTCATATACACTGAAAATGTCCTTTTTAGGGTAAAGTTTCCATCTTTACCCGTTAATACCCTCACTTAACGGGTTTAGCTCAAACCCTAACTCTTTAGGACCTAGATCTTGGTCCACAGTCCATCAATACTCTAAGCTAAAGTGCACAAACTGAGATCTGGAGCCTAGACATTACATGAACACGTAAATCTTCCACCTTTCTCTCCATGCATGGCCTTTTGGAGCTTAAAAGGCCAAATGACATCCTATAGATTGTATGGGGCTTCAATGGCCATAAAGTTTGCATATTTATGCCATGAAAGCCCTCCATGATTCCAAATCTGATGACATACTCACTTGGGACGTCCAAGTCCCAAAGGTCATGCTTCTTGAACCAAAAACCCAGCAAAATGATAATAAGGAGATCTAAGAAGTTACTAAGCAAGTTTGATACCTGCTTACCAAGAAATGATGAGAATGAAATGGAGTCTCTGGATCTACTAGCTTCTTCTTGAATCCCCAAGTTTCTCCTTCCTTCGTAATTTTCAAACACCCACAAGAACACTCAAAATGGCTCACAATAGCATTAGTGTTTTGAGATCTAGGGTTTGGACAATGGAGACTGGATATGAGGCCAAACCTTAAGTCATAAAGTGTTTAAATAGGGTGTAAAATCCCGGATCTAGGGTTTCCCAAACCCCGTCCAACTCGTCGAGTTGGTCCCCTCCAACTCATCGACTTGGTCTTCCAAAAACACGCGTGACAACATTCCTACTCGTCGAGTTCTCACCTGTGAACTCGACGAGTTACCTTCTTGATTGGAGGTTTTCTTTCCTTAATTGGCCTTCTGGTTTCTAGGTGTTACAAATCTGCCCTACTTTTACTGGACTTCGTCCTCGAAGTCCACTACAGTCACCTACCCCACGAACATCTCACGCGCCACGCCCGTAACTTTCCACCTATAACTTCCTGTTTAGAATCGATTCCTAGTCTGAGGATGTGGCCTAAATATCGGTCATCATAAGGATTAGGTATTTTGAAAAGATTGGATGTAGGCCCATTTGGGTGCGGTAGATGTATTAGAAGTGATCCGAGTGTGCGGTTCGTGTTTTGGAGCCTAGGGGTATTTCTGTAAAGTGTTAGTTGGGCTTTTGTGGAAAATGGATTTTTTTGGAAGGTATTTGAAAGGTATGAGTTCATAGAAGTGTAGGGATTCTTGTTACCTTTCCGTTTATATAAGGATCGTCAGAATCGGGCTTATAACGAAGAAGTTATGGCCTTCGGAAGTTTCGTGGTATTCAGGCTTAGCTGAGTACACGGGGTGTACACAAGGTGTACGGAGGCGTACTAGTGAAGAAGTAAGTACGTGTGGCATACCTTGGAGTACACTGGGCGTACTGACCAGGATGGTCGCGAATGTTCCCCATAGTACGTTGGGCGTACCATATGTACGTTGGGCGTACGCTAGTTAGATCAGAACCTTATTTTTGGGTCTTGGACCCTATTTAAGCTCCTTATCTCATAACTTAACCCGAATATCTTCAGCCTCCATCCCTCTAAACCCTAGAAATCATCCTTAACCATTCATGGTGGCATTTTGAGCTTATGGAGTCTATTTTTGGAGTTTTTTGGTGCATTTCCAAGAAGGTGGAGTTTGATGCAAAGATGGGGATCAAGAAGAAGCTTATGGATCTGGCTTTTGTGACTCATTGTCAGCTTGATGAAGGAAGTGGATAGGGCAGCAGCTAAGGATTTCTTTCAGGAAGCTTCTGCATTCGAGGTAAGTCTCCTCACCAAACCAATGGGTCTAAGGCACCAAGGCCGGCCCATTTATTTAGTTGTGATGATTATTGGGAATGTGCTATCGATACATTATGTATTTATGTGAAGACCATGCAGGGGTTCCCATGGAAATTAGTTATATGTTGTATGCTAGTTGATTGTGTGATATTTGGTATGCTAGTTGTCTTTGTGATACTTGCATGGAAGACCTCGGGGGGGTTCCCAGGGCACCTAGGTATAAGACCTTGGAGGGTTTCTACGACATCCTAGGTAAAGACCCCTGGGGGTTCCCGAGGCACTAGGGTTTAAGACCATGGAGGGTTTCCATGAAATCCTTAGTTAAGACCATGTGGGTGTTCCCATGGCATTGGGCTAAGACCATGTGGGGGTTCCCATGGCACTCAGTGTAAGACCCTGGAGGGTTTCCAGGGAATCCTTATATGTTCGCATGTTTATCTCATATGGTTGTATGTATGGTTTGATTGGTAGTTAGTGAAGACCATGTGGGGGTTCCCATGGCAGTGGGCTAAGACCCTGGAGGGTTTCTAGGGCACCCAGAGTAAGACCCTGGAGGGTTTCCACGACATCCCTATATGTTGTATGCATGACTTATATGGTTTATGTAGCTTTTATAGCTAATATGGATTATGTGATTATGTGGACTGTGTGGGGTATGCTCTGGGGAACTCACTAAGCTTCATGCTTACAGTTTTGTTTATGGTTTCAGGTATCACTGTTTTGGAATGGAAGGGCTCAACTTGATCGTTGCACACACACCTATGTTTTCTGCATTATGTGATTTTGGGATGAACTCTGATAAATGTTTTTAGTTAGTAATGTTTTAGAATACTTGGATTTAAAGATATCCGTTTTTTGACTATAATAAAAATGAAATTTTTACCTTCGATTTTTGGGTCGTTACACCATCTACCTGCCTTCAACCGACAGATGTTTCCCACGACCACTGACACCCGCCATCCTGGAGTACAACCATCATCCCGCGCAATCAATGGCCCTCCCAGGGCAACTAAACCCAACTATCAAGACCTTCCAATCCCGATGATTGATAATCCTTACTATCATACTGAGACTACTTTTGTCTTTCCAAGATCTGAAGTCTATAATGGTATGTCTCCCTGACAGACCGTCTATGCTCTAAAAACTACCATGCCAAAACCTCATCGAATAACTGTTCAACCATAAAACTTCTCACCCCGATTATCTTGATGCTACCATCAGAAACAAAATCCCTGTACATAACCAGTTGTAGAATACTTATACTTGACTGAAGGCTCAGATAATCCTTCGAGTAGAAGATTCATCCCCGAAACGGTTAGACTCAAATGAGAGTTGCGCAATAGGGTCAAATCACTTACTGTGAGATTATTTAATCCAACTGTAAGTGTCTTAGCATCTTCGATCAACAACTACTCCTCACATCACTACTTATACCTGAACATCATGCTGCCTCTTGTCCGCTTTCCGAACAAATCAAGACCACCCTGGTCCCAACCTATCTGTAAACTATCCGGAGTACCAGATTCCCAGCCGGTTGCTGAACTCAAGAACACCCTCTCAATCACTCCTAACGACTTCCGAAGAAAACTTCGGCTATCAAAAACTACTCTATCCATATTGCCACTCTTGGCTCTATAAATCTTGGGATCCCCGATCCCATACCTTGACCAACGGTCTCTGCTAGGTCCCACCTACATTACTATAAGCACACGGGCCTCGCCCACAGGTCTCACCTAAACCATGCTACTAAGTGGCCTTGCCCATAGGTCTCACCTATATAGGGCTACTCCGGTCCAACTCTACCTCGAATCCCCTCGACCTCTCTGTTCCTGATTCATATCATGTTGTGCTTTGTCCCCGACCCTACGATCTGACCCACCCAGGCCTAGCTTATCTGACTGAATCTGTGAATGCTACGGCTTATTCTATAGTCTGACAACACTTCTTCACACTATCTGACCATATGAAGAATGTTACGGCTTCCCCGCAGTCGTACCGTACTTTCCCACACTATCTAACCGCTAGTGTATGCTACAGCTATCCTGTAGTCTTACAACACCTTCCACGTTGTCTCAACCGCTGACCATGGTCTTACCATTGATTACCAATCCGAACACACCCAAAGTCGAGCACTCACACGCCTGGCCTCTTAAATGAACTCGCGTCCTGACAAGAATTCCCAACCTGATTCCCCAAAACCATCTATCAAGCACCAAGAAAACGCAAACCCAACATTGGGAGGTTTCCCGAACTCCTAACTCACACACTCCTCAACCTAAATAGCCATTTGGGTCGTCTTCCTCTCCAGCGGAAATGCGAACTCACCCTATTCTCACATCTACTTCTGTTCCTGGATACTTGAAAGATTATCCCTAACTGGATTCAACTAGCATCTTACAACACACAAGGTTGGAAGGATTCCCAATCCTTCTTCCCATTCAATGATCAATCAACTGGAGACCAACACTTACCACTGTTAGTGTTCCCAAAACTAACCAACACTAAGTAGTAAAACTCTTGAAGACTAACGGAACACCTACCGAGTTCCAATCACACTTGCTACAGCTACCGCATCCTAAAAACCCACTATATAAGGAGACGACCTCACAATACTACTCTAAGACTCATGGTATGCAGATGGAATATAACCCGAACATAAGCAGGAAGTGTGATCCCCATGATACAATTACTCATATGGATGCGAGGTAATAGCAATAAAACAATAAATAAAGGCTGATAAGAAAGTAAAAGATACACACATGTAACATCAAAAGTTGTATGTGCCTCCTATGTAGTTAACTGGAAAGCTCTGCTCCTCGCTGCAGATGCCTCTGTCCGGCCCTGATGGCCGTCGGTGATCCTCAATGTTGCAGGGGCAGGTACCATCATCTGTCCCGCTGCAGCCAAACTTGGACATTGGGCCTTCTTGTGGCCCCGTTGACTGCAATGAAAGAAAACCATGTCTAATCCATGGGTGGTGGTAGAAGTATAATCCCTGCTATAATGACCGATATGGCCGCACTTGAAGCAGCCAGAATCACCACCACTACCTCTCCTACACGCACCCTCATGTGTCCTACCGCACTTGCCATAACGGCTATGGTCCTGATGACCTCTCGATCAGAAACTAATACCTTGGGCCTCTTACCTAACCCTGTAGATGTCTTAACCTCATTTGGCTTCCTCTTACCCTCTGCCTCTAAGTTGATCTCCCTCAACCCTGGATCGAGCGATCATATCCAGCAGCGTCTTGCAGCTGGACCGACTCACAAATTATCTAGTGATGTTCCTCAATATCTCGTGGTACCAAGCCTTCTTCATCTCCTCGTCCGCACACACTACGGAACAAGAAGGGCCCTCTCCCTGAACTTGGCGGTGATCTCCACCACCATCTTCGTAGTCTACTGGAGATCCTGGAGCTCCCGTGCTAACTGATGCACCTCAATCACTGGTGCAAAATCGGCCGTGAACCTGACCGAGAAGTTACCCCATGTCATCACGTCCAAAGCGGCATCATCCCCAATAGCATGTCCAACCTCCTCCCACCAATCACGTGCTCTGTCCTTCAGAAGATAGAAGGCGAGTCAGACCTTGTCCCCCTTGGGCACCGACTAGAAAGAAAAGCGTTGGCGACATCTGCCAACCACCGGCTGCTAGCAATGGGGTCGTTAGCCCCATGATAGTGTGGATCTCCACAGGCTCTGAACTCCCTGAATGTCAACGTGTGCTCCCCCATCATGGCCGCCATCTCGGTGCAGAACGCACCCAACCTCTCGTACAAAATCTCCAAAATGCCCTCCTTGACCATACTGAAGATCACAAGAGTCTAGTCCATACTACGCATAATCTCAGATGATATAAACTCTCTCATCTGCTCATCAAGCTGCCCGAATCCAGAGCCCGAGTCTGATCCCTCACCGGCACCTAAACTGTCGACTGGTCTAGTGTGTAGTGTTACCATACTGAAAAACACACCATAACAAACATCATAATACTCATCATATCTCGAGGAATCTCACATACGACAAGTTCCCTGGGTTCATCTTAGCCTTCCTTGATTCGAGTACGAATCCTCTACTTTCAGTGGTACGGGCCCATACTACCTTCCACATCTATCCGTACTTTCCTCAAGAACTGCCTTGACTCCACCAAGTCCCTTCTATTGCTACTATTGTTCTCACGCTAATCTCATCCTAGGCTTGCCCTAGGGTAATCACCAACCCACTCTCCATCATCAGTTGCATAAGAAGTCCCTGCTATCTCCCCCTAACTAGCTCGTGAATACCATTACATATCATTAAGACCAGATAATTTTTCGAATGAGAGGTCCTACCCTACAACGATTAGACTCAAACAAGAGCTGCGAAATAGAGCTAAACCTAACCTTCTTAAATTATTTTGTTCTTGTAATGTATAACTTAACATATTCGTTTACTAGTTAGTAAAAGATAAGCAGGAGTCCTAAAAGCACAAAGCAAGCAACATTCGAGCGTTAAGTAAACATAATCAAGCATATCCTAATTAGGCCATCATATCACTGACTAATCTATACTAGCATGCAGTTCTCATAAAGCTCATACACATATAACATGCACATAAGTTATCCTTCCAAGATTCTTAGACCTATCCTAGCATGCAGTTCTCATAAACATATCATAACATAAACATGTATGGGTAATTTGGGAGTATTTACTTGAGCTCAGCAGATTGCATGCACCACACCCTTTTCTCCTTTTAACATCCTTTTCACTTTTCAAAGTTCTTTTTATAAAAATGATTTCTTTTTGAAAATTTTCATACAAAGTCCTTAGTTTAAGTTCAGACACACCCGAGAGTGTGCCGAATCCCTCAAACCAAGGTTCTGATACCAACATGAAACATCCTCAATAATACGGTCCAAATTTTCATTTTTAATCATTAAGAAAACTCATAGATATCAAACATCATATAAAATCATAAATCACGTATCTTAAAAATATCATAAACTTTTGTCAAATATATCAGAGGATAAACATCCCAGGCTAAACAAATGGTGTGTGCACTGCAATTATCCCGGGCTCTTCCCCTTTCTATCGGAAGTACCTAAAACCAAAACTGAAAACTATAAGCACGAAGCTTAGGGAGTCTCCCAAACTACCACATACCATACACATAATCACATAAACTGGGCCCCCGCCCTTTCCTCAGGCCCCGCCCGACATCGGAAAAAGTCTGGCGTCATGCCCCGCTCGGTGTACAGATCAGTTTCTACCAGGAACCGCCTGTCCCAGGGCCCCACCCGCTATGCACATACAAACAATAACATAGAATCATGCTAGTACATAAAGAATCATACACAACACTATATCTTCTAGTCTTAAGGCCTCGCCTATCATGTGCCCCGACCCTACTCTAGTAATGATGAGATATGGAACCCCGTCCACACTTAGCTAGTGATGAGATACGGGACCCCACCCACACTCACCTCCCTACCAGGCACATACAAGTATCACAAAGATGACAAGTATAACTAAACATGCATTCCTTCATTAGGTACCACCCTACATCAAACCGTAGTTTAGAAACATACATATAAACCTTCCTCGAGCCCCGCCCGGCATTGGACCGAGATCCGAAAGCATACAAACATTCCTCGGGCTTTCCCTAGCATCAGACCGAAGTCTGGAAACATATAAAACAAACACATGCAAGAATCACGAAGACATCAAGCATACAAACATTCCTCGGGCACCTCCCAGCATCAGACCTTAGTCCGGAACATACTAACATACATAAACGGGCCGCCATTGGTACCTTCGACCCATTCCTACATGAGAAAATCACCTCACAAGCTGACCGCAGAATCCCACAAATAAACCTCTTGCTGCTAGATGACAGATCCTCGAACTGGTGATCTCTCGACTCCCCGAGCTACTGATCATCATACAAATTAGATAACTCCAGGATTCTCATAACTTAACCATATATCCTCACTTGGGTAGAAGAGCATTCTACCCCTCACATACTCTTGTCCAAATATGGACTTTAATCAACCCTTTCGAACCCTTTCCATACTTCATAACCCTACAGGGTCAACCTTGGTCCAATTCAAAGTCAAAGTCAACACTCTATTTTGACTCAACTCGTCGAGTCATCCTCCTGACTCATCGAGTTCCCCTTGCTACTCGCAGTCATGATAAAACGAGTCAACTCATCGAGTCCCTCCACAGACTCGTCGAGTTCTACCTTGTACAGAATCGGGACAAATCGACACAACTCGTCGAGTTCCACTCTAGACTCGCCAAGTTCCTTACTCTATTGCTACATCTTAATGGATTAAGCCTCTACTTCTTCAGATATAAGCTTCATACTCCTCATATACACTAAAAATGTCCTTTTTAGGGTAAAGTTTCAAACTTTACCCGTTAATACCCTCACTTAATAGGTTTAGCTCAAACCCAAACTCTTTAGGACCTAGATCTTGGTCCACAGTCCGTCAATACTCTAAGCTAAAGCGTACAAATTGAGATCTGGACCCTAGACATTACATGAACACGTAAAGCTTCCACATTTCTCTCCATGCATCGCCTTTTGAAGCTTAAAAGGCCAAAATGACATTCTATAGATTGTATGGGGCTTCAATGGCCATAAAGTTTGCATATTTATGCCATGAAAGCCCTCCATGATTCCATATCTGATGACATACTCACTTCGGACGTCCAAGTCCCAAAGGTCATGCTTCTTGAACCAAAAACCGAACAAAATGATGATAAGGAGATCTAAGAAGTTACTAAGCAAGTTTGAGACTTTCTTACCAAGAAATGAAGAGAATGAAATGGAGTCTCTGGATCTACTAGCTTCTTCTTGAATCCTCAAGCTTCTCCTTCCTTCACAAGCTTCAAACACCCACAAGAACACTCAAAATGGCTCACAATAGTATTAGGGTTTCGAGATCTAGGTTTGGACAATGGAGGCTGGAAATGATGCCAAACCCTAAGTCGTAAAGTGTTTAAATAGGGTGCAAAATCCCGTATCTAGGGTTTCCCAAACCCTATCCAACTCGTCCAGTTGATCCCCTTAAACTCGTCGATTTGGTCTTCCAAAAACACGCGTGACAACATTCCTATTCGTCGAGTTCTCACCCTTGAACTTGAAAAGTTGCCTTCTTGATTGAAGTTTTTCTTTCCTTAATTGGCCTTCTGGTTTCCAGGTGTTACAACAATCCCCCTGTGACAACCTGAAATTTCTATCTTGTAAAAGTCAAAAATATCAAACGAAATTTAGACTTATTTCTTTAATTATCCTATTATGGTTAGATTAATGAGTTATAGGTATATATTCCAAAGGAGTTGTGTGTTAAATGAGGGGAGCAATTAAGACCGAGGACCTTCGCATGAGCCGCAAATGGTTCGGGCCGCAAACGATCCATCGAGCTGTGAACCTCCCTTGGACCGCAAACGTGCCTTCGGTAGTGAACCTCCCTCGGACCGCAAACTCTACCTATATATGTAACGCCCGTAGATCCGGGCTAGTCAATTTAGCGATAATAGGAGTCGAAAACGACTTTTCGACAAAAGATTATTTAGAATAAATAATCTTAACCAAGTTGTAGAATATGTCTCAACGGTTCCGTACATATAAAGAGTGTCGAAATCCGAGTTATAACGAAGAAGTTATGACCCGTCGAAGTTTCGCGACGGAACCGACACGGCACCGGGAAGACGTAAATAGTGAATTTATGATAGAGAGACTTTTATCCTTAGTAATCTAAATGAAAGTTATAGAATATGTTAACCTGAGAACGTCCATAAAAAGAACGCCCAAATCTGACTTCGTATAAGGAAGTTATGATTTTTCGAAGTTTCGGCTTAGCGGTGTACAACCCGAAGTTCGAGTATTAGATCGAGCGGTTTTTAGCCGACACAACCTAAACAAGAAGCGAAGATCTAGTTATTAGTAACGTAACGATAAAAAGACAGATGGAAATGGACATCGGATGAAGAAGTTATGAGATTTTAACGGATCAATCATGTCTCGGCCTGTTAAAAATATAGCTTTAAAAATAAAGTCAAAATTAGCCGACGGTGTCTAAAGGAAAGTTGTAGAGTACGTCTCCACCTACGCGTGGATATAAATAACGTCAAAAACAGAGTTCGTATGAACGAGTTAAAAATTATAATAACATATTTACGTATTAAAATAAAGTATAAATCATATATACATACACATATATACATATGTATATATCATTAGAAAGGTATCGACGATGCGGTCATTGTAAGACCAATGTTAAGTTTTTTCGATATTAGCTTAGTACAAATATCGTTAAATCTATTTAAAATAGTATTATTAAGGAGTGTTTAGTTGTTTATATAACTATAAGGTTATTAAGTAATTATGGAGGGTAGTTTTCGTAAATTCAATTACTATAAATAAGAGCCTTGGGCTCTC
Source organism: Lactuca serriola (assembly GCF_051521515.1). Taxonomy (NCBI): domain Eukaryota; kingdom Viridiplantae; phylum Streptophyta; class Magnoliopsida; order Asterales; family Asteraceae; genus Lactuca; species Lactuca serriola. Next base: position 91,156,557 of record NC_136408.1, read on the forward strand.
ATATTTCTTGCACCATTCTCTTGATTCAAGAGTCTTTCTCTTCTTATCCCCCGAGCATTTCGGTCCCTCGTGATTCGACTTCTCTTTCTGTAGTTTTAGTATAGCAAGGTGAGCGCTGAAGCGCTACACGAATCTTTCTTAGAAAGATTCAGCGACAAAGTTCTGCCCCTGCAGAGCCCGACTTCTAGCTAAAATCCCCTTGTAAGTAAGTTATGCTTACCCTATTTTAATATACCTTATATTTAAAAATTAGTATTGTTATTATGAACTTATAATAAATATTTAATCTATTATTATATAAGTGTTGTTATAATATCTTTTTAACTACTCGCGGTATGGGGAATCTGGTTTAAAGGGCCGCATAGGGTTGTTGGATTTCAGAAGTGCTATAAGCCAAAATGGTCCTGCCCTCCGATGTTTTATGTCTGGCCCCTGTCTGTACATAGTGGTTGGAAAGTATTGTTTAAACACTTATATAATAATAATAATAAGACTAATAATTAGTCACGGTAAATATTAGACTAAAATGTAGTGGTAATAATACTAGGTTTCGTCGAAGGAAATTATTTTAAAGTAAACGAAGCGCTATTCGAGTACTGAGTCACCACCTTCTCAGGTGAGTGCATAGTTACTTTCATCTTACACATAGATATGAAGTATTTTATATAAATTACGTGCTTTGTGTGCATATTATCTGAATACTTGTTGTCTATGCTGGATGAACGATTTTATACATGTTTTAAATGATTTAAACTGTATATGTATTTTATATCTACGATAATGTTGGGGTAAAACATGGGTAGATGTAATAGATGGAATATGAGTTTGATGATGAGTTGAGAGGTGTTATAGACCACGAGGTGAGGGTGAGAGGTGGACGATGTGAGAAGCCTTTTCCCAAACGATGGCCCCGTCATTCAGCATAGTATGGATGACAACCACAGACTATTCTAGACAGTCCAGTGGAACACTAACAAGATCGCAACTTGTAGGTGTTGTGAACGGTGTGTTCACCCGGTGTACTCTAAACCTTGGCGACCATGCAGATTTGGTGCCTAAACATTGGCGATCATGCAGACTTGATGCCTAAACCCTGGCGACTATGTAGACTTAGTGCCCGTTGTGTAAACCTTGGCGATCATGCAGACTTGATGCCTAACCCCTGGCGACTATGCAGACTTAGTGCCTGTTGTGTAAACTGTGGCAACGATGGACTTAGTGCCAATTCCTTAGGATGATCCTTAGGAATAAATGAACGAGGAATAGTTGATTCTTAGGGTAGATCTTTAAGAATAAAGAAGATAATGGGGATGGGTAATTGGGTTGATTTCTTAATTGTTTAAACATAATAATTATATTATTGTGGGTTGAAAAGCCTATGTACTCACCAGGTTTCCCAACCTGACCCACTCAGTTTATTTATATCATAGGTGTTGTTATGAAGTCACATTACACTGAGAGATGAAGGAGATATAAATCACTAGTGATAATGAATGTAAGTTCTGTTTATGCTTATGTTTCTGTATTGACGATAACATCCCAAATGTTTTAAAATGAATAAAAATACTTTTCTTCGGAAATGCTTTGATAACGTATTTATCATGTTTTACTGGGAACAAATTCTGCAACATTTTTATTAAAAGAGGTACTCTGATTTTCATAAAGCATAAACAAAATCGGTCTTTTTTGGCCGTGAAAATGGGGATGTCACAATATATGTGTTTGACTAAATTTATACTCACTTCTACATTTCTAGCCACAAACTCAAGCCGTTTTCTCTCAAAGTCTTCAACCTAAAACCCAAGTTTTCTCTCATTTATCATCCGAAGATCATCCAATACACCTCAGGATCATATTTAAGAACATCTAGTGTTCTTCTCCTCATAATCAATCACCACTCATTTTGATTTTACGGCCATGAACACCTATATCTTCTTCATTTCACCAAGAACACACATTGAGTCCAGCTGAAAACACTTGAATCTTCAAGGGTTGAAAACCCTTTGCGTCCATGAACACCGAAGCCAGCCGTAAACTCCAAGCAGTTGCTTGATTTCGGTTCTAACACTTCGTTTGACTTGTTTTGTTCTGGGAGCTAACTAGTAGAATCAAGCATCCTATATCAAACATTCAATCGAATCACTCACTTAAGGTGAGTTCATACCCCTACAATTTAACTTTTTCAATGTTTTACGGGGGGAATACAAGTAGAACACAATAGAATTGTGTTAACATTTACATGTGAAAACAATCAAACAAAGGATTTCTTATGCTTTTATAAGTTGTTAAAATCATTTCAAAAACTCTTTTAAACTATTTTAGAATATTGTTTATTATCAAAATCGTATTCATTTATTTATTTATGTATAAGTATGCTTTAACGGACTTAGGACTATTTCTAAATACCTTGACTCCTATTCCTTGTTTGGTTGTGGGCTTAGGGTAGGATCACTAGTCCGACTGTCGGCTAAATCATAGTTATACTTGCTAAATATATACATGAATATTAAACTCCATTTTCAAAGTACATAGTTAACCCAGTTGCATACATTGGGCAAATGAGTCTTTTCCCCAAATCAGTTACAGTTCAAACAAGCATACTAGTAAACTATAATAGGTATAGTTTAGAGGATCAATACATACTATTTTCTAGAATAGAGGAACAATACATGAATCAATACATGCATACTATTATTATTCATTGAAAAGTATACTATTCATTTACAAGAACAAAAAGGAACTTACATACTACAACAAGAACAAGATAACTAAAATGTGAGATACTATTTCATGGCATAGCAATATTCTTGTTATGTCACGTTTTGTAACCAAAGTCTCCTGGATGGAGAGCATGAGTTTGTGTATAGATCTATACGGGATTGACCATCCCACACCTTGCTGCTAGCTACAGTGGGACCGACAGGTCTACGGGCGACAAATGTCATATCAGTTTCAATGTCTGAAGAACATCATGTTTTATACTAGTCAATCAAGCATGGTTATAAATTTAATCACATTTTAACCTTAAATTAACCAGTTTGGTTACAAGGTAGTTAATGCATTCAGTAGTGTATTTTACACAATTCTACTGAAAACCTTCATTTTTCCATTACATTCATACAATGATATTCTCACACGAGAAATGCATACTATTTTTCGAGTAAAGATAGTTTTAAAAATATGGAAACATACATTTATACTATTTCAAGTACAAACATACTCTCTTTCAAAATAACTTGTATTCTCAGGTCACCAGTAGACAGGTACACTGGACCAGGTTTTGAGAAGGCGGAGCATGTTCAAGACTCGTCTTTTATTTTGATATATCTTTGGAGTCTTACAACAATACACATATCACACATGTATTAATTATTCTATTAATGCAATGGATTTTGTTGTTTGTTTTACTATTGTGCATTGTTATGATATTGTACATGACGTCCTCCGCCCTCGAACGCTTCTGCCATTCTGGTTTGGGGGTGTGACACCTCCCTAAGTCGGTGTCGGAGTAAGTTGTTATGTAGGAGGTAGGTGAGGCATAGAAATTTTAGTCATGATGTTAAATGCCTCATATGTAACACAAAATATGTTTCCGTGTGTTAACGCGTGGTTCCCGTGGATCGTGCATATACAAAGAAACTTATTGAACTCCAATTGAGATATCAAATCATGTGAATGTTAAGTACTAAAGTTCCCCCACAATAATTCAGTACAATGTGAGGTTTTTAACCAGTTTGTCGGAGGCCCCATGATTGTGGTCAAATTGACAGGTGTTTAGATAGTGTAAGCATGCATGTACATTCGAAGATATTATTGGCATATTTTATCTGCGACAAGAACATAACATTGTGTTTCCAAGAGATTGAGACTACAAGGAATTAATTAAGGCCTCTCAAGTCCATCATAAACAACTCATGGAGAAATGGAGATAGATGGCAAGATAAAAGTGTTTGAGACAAAGATGTCAAGATGATGTCATCAATATAGAGGATTATATATGCTAGATCGCCAATGTAACGATCGAAAATTAGTATTTGATTATACTTTATTTAGCCTGTAAGAGGTCATTTTTGACATATCATGTTGAGCAAAGTCAAGAAAATGGAAATGATAAGTGTGACGCAACAAACTAAAGTCGTTGTGCTCCTATATGTATAGGTGATGAATATGTGTCATGAGAATGTGACACACGGTAAAAGATAAATCACGACACGAATGAAAGTGTGTCTTGGTGTGACAAAGGTGATGGAAATGTGTCACTAGAACGTGCCATAGTAAGGGATAATATTCATGGTAAAAGTCATGACGCGACATGAAGGAAAACATGTCACAAATATGAGATACATGCTAGAATGTTAGAAACATGTTTTAGGTAGGCACGTAGATCGCGACACAACACGATCAAGAGGTTTACATGGCGTGATGTCGTTGTCCTATATATATGTGATTATCATATCATTTAAACGACTTTCACCCGAGGAAAAGGAAAAATCAATATAATGTTCTAACGAGAATATTGTTTAAAGGTCCCCATAATGGGATACAATGAGTTGTGTATAGATTTGTACGGAGGGGTTAATCCTTAGCTAGGAACTCATATAGTAATGGTTTACTTTTTGATAAGTTAGTTGTCATGAGTTGTGTATGGGTTTGCCGAGAACGGTTACTCTTTAGAAAGGGTTTACTTTCTGATAATGTGGTTACATATGGATTTGCTGGGAAGGGTTACTCTTTAGCAAGGAATTCATTAAGAAACGTTTTACTTTCTGATAAGGTGGTTATATATGGTTTTGCTGGAAGGGGTTACTCCTTATCAAGGATAGTGAATATATAATAAATGTGGCCTTGTGAGAAAGGGATTACTTTGTAACAAGGTGATTTATTGTTACAGGTTCTCGAGAGTGGGATTTTGTCAAAGGTTTCCTATGGAGAAACATCATAAGATATTCCTTCGGGAATATTGAATATGTATGTGAATATATGATTCCTATGGGAATATGAATATGGGATTCTTATGGGAATAGTGTTATGTGATTCCATATGGAATATTGAATGTGTGAGTCCTACGGGAACATTGTTATGTGATTCCTTCAAGAATATTGAATGTGTGGTTCTTACGGGAACAAACATTGAATATATGAATATATGATTCCATCGGGATAACTATATATGAAATTCCTACGGGAATATTGTTATGTTGTTCCATCATGAACTTTGTTATATGTTTCCCTGAGGGATTATGGGTCAACTTCTTGGACGAAATCCCTATGTATGTAGTTTATGTTTTGTAGCACCAACGAGCTGTAAACTCTAATAAAGGTTTTTTTGTAAAGCCAGATGTTATCATGACTACGGGTCATGACAATTGTACAACCAAAGTGATAATTTTGGTTGATAAAAAGTAAGGGTATTACATTTGACTTTCTTAAAAACAAAGAGTGATGAATCAGATATACTGCGGCTAAAACTGATAGTAATGGAATAGGTGGAAAATGTATTCTTGACATCTAGTCACTAAATGTAGGCGAAAGACATGGGAGATCATGGATGTGTTGGTAAACCCGAGGCTTGATGGATATAGGTTTGACATTCGTGCTAAATGTTTCTCTATAATCAATGTCCACTTGTTGGCTTTGACAATAGCTACCAATCTAGATTTATACCGACTCGAGGAACCGTATGCATTATGTTTTTGTTTGAATAGCCACATGCATCTCATAATATTAAGACCCTCATAAATAGTAATGAGAATCAAAGTATTATATTTAATTAGCAATTGTATTTGTCAAAAATATAAACTAATAAAACATAACAAGATGGTGTACCCGTTTCCAAAATCTCCCTAAAAAACGAAAAGCTATTAGATTTTCCAACGGGTGCAAGCGAGCAAGATTGTAACACCCTAATTTGCAATTAAAGGCTTGACTCAAAACCGATTTTTGACAAGCTTGAGCTCAACCTATGTTACAAAGCTTAATTAGGCTTGCAAGCTTGTAACAACCTAATTTGCAATTAATTTAAATAGTTATAATCATGGGTAAAAAAAGTTTGAGGTTATAAATTCAAATATTTGAATTCCAATAGTTAATTTTATATTTCAAGACTAAGTATGGGGGTGTATGAAATGAAATTATAATTACTTGAATGTCAAATCGATGATAAGTGGAGTTACGAGGAATCGAACTGAGACTTAAGGACTTTAAAGTCATAATATTGCAAAGAGGGGCAATATAGTTATTGTTTCAAACCTAAGGACATAAGGGGAAATGTTTTGGGTTTAATTAGGGGCCTTAGGGCCGAATTTGGTCAGCCACTTAACTTAAGGACCCTTAAACCTTAACCTTAATATTCATTTTGCTTGGAATTCCCGTTTTTGAAGACCTTTCAACACTGCTTAGACGATCCCCAGAGATTGAACCGTTGGATCATCGAGAAATTTGGAGTGTAGCTTCCCAAGACATATATTGAAGTTTTGACCTTTGGAATTTTAATTTTAATGTCTGGAGCGCGAGTTACAAGTCGTTGATCATTGCAGAAATTTTAGGGTTGGTGTCGAAATCGTTTTAGGTGCAAAGCTTGTATGGAGCTTTCAATCTCAACAACCTAGGTATGATTTCTTTCTCATTTCATAAAAATTTCCTATAAGTCCTAGGACTGATGTGCTACAGACCTGGAACATGTTAATCGAACTTGAGACTTAATGAGTTGAGTGAAATGAATCATAACCCTAATTTTATCTTTCTGAAATATGGACCAATCTATTCATATATTTGAGAGACCATATCTCGATCATGATAACACCTTTTGAGTCGAAACCAAAGCCTAAAGTTTCGTTTTTGAGTCTTCAACATTTCATTAGTTTTGACCAAAAATCAAAAATGCTTCTAACAAGGGTAAAATCGACCATTTATCTAGAATGGTCCGTAATGAACTGTTTTGCAAGACAGTTTTGTAAAACTCACCAAAAAAATGTAGAAAAATCATAAAGTGGTTTGCGAATACTAGTTTTAAAGATAAGGACCTGGTCTTCATTCATGTAAAACAGTTTTGAAAAATAGAGTGCTTTAGGGGAAAAACAGGTCCCGATCAGACCATGACTTTCATGTAAAAATATGGAAAAATTAACCTGTAAGTCCCTAATCTGCCCGTGTATCAGTCAGATCCGTTTGATGGTGCGGAATCCCAATCAAACGGATGATGTTAGATAAAAATAGAAGAGAAGGAGAAGAAGAATATTATGAATCTTGAATGTATTAATGATATGAATGAAATTCCTTACACAAGATTCACACACACAAACGTTCCTTTCTCTCTGGCCGTAAACTCTCTAGGGTTTATCAATCCATACTCCTCACCCTAACACCTCTATTTATACTTGAATATGGGCCGGACACACATGGGCCGTAAATGAGTTTACGGCCGTAAGGTGTTTACGGCCGTAAACTCAGCCATAAACTAGGCCATAAATTAATAAAATATTACATAAAAATAATTGCCTAGAAAAGTAAAGTATAAACCATATTTTGACCCAACAATCTCCCCCTTGGTTTATAGCTTTCTTTTCTTAATTGACCCAACAAGCTCCCCTAAAAAGTAGTTGGCTTTCTTGATAATCTTCATTGGGAACTTGGCTTCAGCATTAATCTTCAAATTCTTCACGACTTCAAGATGAACTTGATGAATCTTCAATGAATGACTTCATCTTGAGCAGTTGGACATTTCTTCAGAATTTGGCTTTGAACGCACGTCGGGTGAGGAGGCTTGACGTACTGATTCTTGAAAGATAACGCTTTCAGCTTGAGAATCTTCAGAGAGAACATCATAGAGAACTGAACTTCTAGATCACTTCAGCAGGTACAACGATAGCAGCAGAATGATTGAGGAGGATTCAATGCAATCCGTCACATAATCTTCAATTGCAACTTCACCTTGCTTCTGGGGTTGAAGGATTGAATGTTGAAAGAATAATCTTCATTTCTTGCTCCTTCGAACGCGAATTCTTCGATGCTCACGGACGAGGCTTTGGCTCAAAAATCTTCAACACAAACTTCATGAGTATTATCTATACCTGAAATCACTTTTCAAGATAAACAAAACTAAAAGAAAACTTAGCAAACAAATAAAACAGAAACAAATTTTTTTTTTTTTGATTTTTCTGCACAAGAAATAAAACAGAAATAACACTATTTTTGGATTTCTAATTTTTCTGATTTTTCTTTTGATTTTTTGATTTTTTTGATTTTTATTTTCATTATTTTAATTTTTAATTCTCCCCTAATATTTAAATTAGAAGAAACTATGACAAATTTAACAAAAATAAAACTGATATCTAACTTTAAGAGTGATTTGGTCGGGTGAGACTAGGAACTATATGGCTGATAGTTAAAGTTATACTTGTTGCATTAGTTGTATTTGATGTACTTATTTTTTATGTGGAATGTATATGCATGATATGTTTGGACTCGACGGCTATGCATGATATGTTTGGACTCGACGGCTGAATACCAAGTCTTTATTTGGGTGTTGTTTGGGATGTGTTCCCAAATAGACACGAGATATATGATCTTGATGTTTATATATTATATGGATGCTTGCATATTTGTTGATGGCATGGAATGCAGGAGTAGGGTGTAATACTTCTATTGTTATGTTGTTTTGGAATTCACTAAGCTTCGTGCTTATCACTTCCTTTAAAAAATGATTACTACAGGTACGTATAGTATGGTTGAGGCTTTAGCTTGACTGTACACTGGCGCGGTTGAATATTGGGTTCTTGTCACAGACTCTTGATATGAGATTTTAAGAATATTAGTTTTCCACTGTTGTTTTGAAGTATAAATGGATTAATATTGTTGGAAGTATGTTTTGATTTTGAAATGTTATTTGAATACTTGAAACTTAACTGTTTTGGTTAATTAATGGATTTAATGGTTTTTATTATAAATATAAACGTTTTCAAAAAGTTTAAATTTATTGTAATTTTTGGGACGTTACAAAGCTTAAACGAGCCTATATATATAATATAATTTATTATTATTTTTATATATTAATAAGACATATTTGAGGAATTAGAGATTTAGGATATAAGTGAACAAACTTCTTAATAAACTCGAACCGAGCTTAAGCTTATTTATATATAATAGACAAAAAAACGAGTCAGACTTGAATAATTCTTTATATGCTCAACCGAGCTTAGTACAATAAAGCTTGAATCGAGTCGAACTCAAGCTCAAGCCTAGTATAGCTTAAACGAGTCCGGACCGAACTAACCAGTTCGACTTGTTTTCACTCCTAGATTTCCCTGAAACCAAAACCCAATCTCATGTTTCTTACATAACCAAAGGGCATCTCAAAATTTAATTACTACTTTCACTTGTTATACTATTTCCAGATTTGTTAAACTGTTGATTTGTTATACTATTTTACCGTTCATTTGTCATATTATTTCTAGATTTAAAATTACTAAATTCAAATTTAATTATTACTTTCATTTCATATTATACAATAATACAATAAACATCTATTTGGAATTAGGGATTTTTACATTTATATCTTTTTTCCTCGAGTAATTTTCATGTAACATTTTTTTATATTTTATAACTTTAAAGTTAAATTATTGGTATTTTATAAATTACGATTTACTATAAAGTTACATTTTTTGTCCCTTATATGATTTCTTTTATAGTTTTCATTTTCATTAATTTTCTTAAAATATACTTTCAAGTTTTATTTTTGTCCATCTTCTTCGTACATAATGTTTTTGATCGAAACTTTATTTTTTACTTGTTTTGTTCACTTTATATTATATAACTAGATGAATTATCGCGTGTTGCGCAACGAAGATTAAAAATATATTGTTAAAATATTGAAAAATATATGTTTAAAATGGTTATGTTATTGACATTAACTTTGAGATTATATTTTTACACTAATATATATATATATATATATATATATATATATATATATATATAATCTCTGTTATTTTGAACAATAATATTCAATGACATCAACCCACATTCCTCGTTAATAGAATTAAATATAATTATCTATTTAGTATTATTTTTAACAGTTATTATTATTGATTAATTATATTTTTACTTATGCGATCATTTTCTAATTTCAATAATGATGTTCATTTAAAATACAATTTATTTATAGCTAAATGTAATTTATAATTTGATGTTATTATCATTTAAAATTGTTATTCATTAGTTTTAAACAACTTATTATTAATAATAAGTTAAAGAATACTTTTAAGAAACACTTAATATTATTATTAAAATGTGAAACATAAACTAAATAATAAAGTGATAAGATAGACAATTTGCATTTCAAAAGAGACTTGCATGGATAATATGACATATCCATGTAATTTGATTTTATTATTTATAATTATTGCTTATTAATTTTAAAACCACTTGTTATTATTAATAAGTGAAAGAAACTTTTAAAAAATACTTATTTTTATAATTAAAATGTTAAACATATACTAAAATATAAAGTGATAAGATAGCCTATTTGCATTTTAAAAAAGGCTTACATGAATAATATGGATAATATGACATATAAATGAATTTTAATTAATTATTGTTTTGAAGCAACATGAACATACAAACATGTATACAATAGTTAATTAAATATTCTATATATCATCTTCCATAACATATGATCGATAACATGAATATAATCTAATTTACATTAAAATTTCAACCACAACATACAATGATATTCTTAAAAGAATACTTAAATCAAGAAAATACAAAAAAATAGTATATAACAAACTTACAAATTAAAAACTTCAACATAATAACATGGCTCGAAAAATATTTCAAAGCCCTCAAATCAACAAAAAAAAAATTTAAACTTGTTTTCTTTGTGAATTTTGTATGTGATTTGTAATTGTGTGTCTACTAAAAAAGATTGACATTTTTATAGTAGTGTATCAATTAATTGTTTAATAAATATATTATATAAGTTATAAAACCTTTGAATTGTTAATCATTATTATGAGATTTTTGATGGTATTCATTAAAATAGGAGGTTTCAAATGCATGAGGTGTTTGCAAATTTTTATGGGGATTTCAAATACATGAGGTTTAAGGAAAAATGCTAGTTTTATAAGTATGTATGATGATTGTGACCGTGATATATGTGGACTATTGACATTTTAAATCACATTCTATATACGAATTGCAAAGAGGTTTACCCAACACATTAAAGTTATGTTTTCGTCCTTACATAATTTTTTTTACAGTTTTCGTTTTTATTAATTTCCTTAAGATAAATATTCAAACTTTATTTTCGTCGCTCTCCTCCATACATAATTGTTTGGATTGAAACTTTATTTTCATACTTTGTGGACCACTTGATATGGCCTAGTAGTCACCGACTCACCATAATATATGTGGATTGTTGGTATTTATAAATCACATTATATATACGAATTACAACGTTACCTCACGCATCAAAGTTGCGTTTATGTCCCTTACACAATTTCTTTTATAGTTTTGTTTTTACTAATTACAAAAAGATATCCTATCCGCTATCCGCTGCAACACACAAGGTAACATAAATACTAATTTGATATGAAAGTCTTTTAGCCGATGACTTAGGTGCTGTTTGTTTTTTCTGAGGCAAAATGTCTGTAGTCTGCGGACCACATCTGTAGACATCTGCAATAGAAGAGGTGGACCAAACGTCTGCAGTATGAAAAAAGAAGACTGTTTGTTTTTTTAACATTTGCAGGCTACTAAAATAAACTGATTTTTTTAAACTTCAAAGTGATTTTTTAACATTTTTATGACTTTGTTATAAATAATAAACGAATCTGGATCAACTTTTATGTATTATTGTATAAAAAATAAAAATAAAAATGGTATGAATTAACGTATATATTTGATAAAAACCAATAACTTTGGTTGCAAAATTATAACTAAACATTATAATTAGTGATAAAAGAATTTGATACATAAATTGATGAAAATAAACTTCGATTTTTTCAATTAAATCCATTAAAAACGTGTCATAAATATTTTTTCGAAAAATTGGCGATACTGTATTAAATAATGTTTTACAAAATTTGGCAAAAAATATAAGAATATATTATTATTATTATTTTTTTTTTCATATTTATATAAACAACTTCAACGACTATTATTGTAATAAATCTTTATTTATAAATTTTTCAAAAATATCATGTATTTATCGTCGAACGTTTTTTTTTTTTTTTTTTTTTTATGTTTTGTATTTTTTTTTTCAAATTGTTTATCATTAATAAAGTTGAAAAAATTATAAATTAAAAAGAAAACTTAAAAAAAAAATAAAGATATGTATGTTTTTTAGGCTAGAAGATGTCTGAAGATGTTAAAAGACTCTGGTCCACATCTGCGCCACAAAGAGGGCGCATTGACATTTTTAGGTCTGCAGTCTTCAGAAAAACAAATAATTTACGAATGCTAATGTCTGCGCATGGTCTACGCGGCGTAGAAAGAAGAGGTGCGCCACAAAGAGGGCGCATTGACATTTTTAGGTCTGCAGTCTTCAGAAAAACAAACAGTGACCATGAAATTTGTTTTTTCTCATAAATTTTTTGTCCATTCCTTAGTTTTTCCTCTTTACATACAACCTTTATACTTCCATGAAATACCCAAGAGTTCAAGACTCTACCACGCCCCTCTTTTGTTGATCTCCATCTCCAACGTCTTTCATAACTTTGAAAATATGTTATGGTTTGAAAGGTCTCAATTCTTTGTCATTAAAATGTTCATGGAATGGGTTAAAGACAAAATTCATCATCAGATATATTACATATCGATCGAGTTTGTAATTAAATTGTTGGATCAAATAGTTGACATCTTTTACTAAAATGAGAAAAAAATATATTCTGAATTAGTATTTACTATATAAAATATTAGATGAAACATTTAATTTCTTTCAATTAGATGAAGTTACAAAAAATGGGACTTAATTAGTTAATTGGGAGAATTTATAAATTTATTAGGTTTTTATCTTCGAAATTAATAGTTTTTAAGAAAATAATAAATTTATTTATTTATTATTATTTTTTTTACAAATTTTAGTAGTAAAAAGTTTTATCAAAGTTAAAAGATTGCAAAAAGCAAAATTGTGATTGGGTATTTACAAAAGTTTTTGCTTTTGGCAGACCGACATCCCAGTGGAAGAGTACAACATCTTAATGCACAAGGTACTACCAAATCAGAACAAGCGAACATTCTCAATCCTTGCGGTTTAAATACATGTAGAGCAAAGCAAGTTCGATTTCTCCATCTCAAATTCATCAATCATCAGTAATCACGACCTCTTGTCTATGTCGTGGCAAATTGTTGTTCAAGCCCTTAGATTTTGAAGCAGATTAATATTAATTTCTTGAAGAACAAGTAAAACCCTACTGGAAATCAAGTTTAGTACATTGGTTCAGCTCTAGAAGGGTAAAATTTTAACCTAGGTACTTCATTTTGTTATGTATGTTTAGTATTGTTGCTCCGATGATTTCCTCCCCCAAATCGATTTCACAGCTTCAAATTTAGTATTTCTATGATCCGGGACTGTTTTTGTACAAATATAGCGGAAATTACGTGATAAATTTTAGGCAATCGTTATATGTGGTATTTTTCGGATCTGATTTTTTTTAAAAGGTTTTTGAAATATACGTTCTGGTCGAGTATCGTATAAGTAGTTATTAGGAAATGGATGTATTACCTGTGATTGATCGATTGTTAATACCTTGTGCGCTTTTATGTGGATTTAGTATTCTAATCATGTCGAGGAAGATGCTGATTGACGGAGATTTGGATAATCTTTCTGGAGAGAATGATTACGATTTTGATCTGTTCGTGATTGGTGCTGGCAGTGGCGGGGTTAGGGCATCCAGATTTTCAGCTCAGTATGGAGCTAAGGTATCATTTATTAGATAAACCTGTATGTCTGTTTATCTGGCCATTCTCATTTCTCATTTCTTAATGGAAACGAATCTAAGGTTTTGCTTGGAATCGGATGTTGAATTACCCATAACAAACTCATGTAGTGTATGCATTTTTTTTGTTTATATCAAACATATATCAGCATGTAATTTCTTGCCCTAAAGGGATTCAGTGATGGGTTTCATTTGAGCTAATTTCACTTTGGTGGTTCCCGGAGCTGTGGTTTTCATGATGCTTTAGAATTTGTAGTGATCTTGATAGTTTATTCTGAGAATAGAAGTATTTGCTAGACAGAGTTTATGCATGTTGGAGTTATATACAACACTCCATTCATATCATCATATGGGAAATGTCTATTCGAATTGCTCCTTGACTCCATGAAATTTACAAAAGTTGGTATTACACCCATGGTTTATCGTTATGGTTTTTAGTACTAGTCAGATGTATGTAACACTCTTCAATATCATATCATCAATAAGTTGTAATGATCATAATAAGTATATAGTTAATGACTTAATGTTAGTTTGTAAATTTCCAATATAAGAAACAAACTGCTCTCTCATTACAATGTGATTGATGTTTTCTACATGGTCATTCTCTAAGGGTATTTTATTCAGACATGGAGATAATATAACATGGTTGCCTTAATTGCCTCTTACTAATTTTGCATTAAATTGTTGATGCTTTTTGAAGATATAAAACTTATCTTTATGAAATTTATGCATGCTCATTCAATTATTTATCTTTCTTACTCAACTCTTATTGCAAGGTTGGGATTTGTGAGCTACCATTTCATCCAGTCAGCTCAGAAACCATAGGGGGCGTTGGAGGAACGTAAGTTATCAAATCTCTTTTTCAAGTTGTACATATTGTGATCTATCATCTATCTATTATCTAACATATATTATGTTTGATTGGGTATATATATTCTTAGATGATGCATGAAGCAACAATTATAGTTCTTCTATTATATAATCTAAATGCCTTTGATGTTTGTATGTGGTGTAGGTGTGTGATTCGTGGGTGTGTTCCTAAAAAGATCTTGGTCTATGGAGCATCCTTTGGTCCTGAAATTCAGGTGATTTTGAGCTTCTATTAGAAACTACTGATATCAGAAATTCATATTTTTTTTGTTGTTTCCATTAGCACTTTGTTTAGAAAGAGAAATACTTATATTTCTTCACTCATCTCTGTTTCAACATGTGTAGGATGCAAAAGAATATGGATGGAAAGTGAACGATAACATTGATTTCGATTGGAAAAAGCTACTTCACAAGAAGGTCTATTCTACATTCTAATAGATATCTTGACAAATAAAAAGATCCTTTTTTTACTTTTGACTTTGAATTTTGACTTTGTTGATTTCCCAAATTAACTGAGGCTTTTGTTCTTCAAGGGAGTATCTACTTTCTGCTTTATTTCCAGTATCTTTCTTTCTTTTCACTGTTTGTGTATCCACACAGTATTTACCTATTTACCCTTGCTCCTCTTTGATTACAACTTTGTTTCTTCTATCTGTTTTTTTTCTTCAGTTCTCAACTTCTCATAAATAGCATATGATAATGATATATAACTTTGTTGTTGCAGACTGAAGAAATAGTGAGGCTAAATGGGATATACAAGCGCCTACTTTCAAATGCAGGAGTCAAACTTTTTGAAGGAGAGGGTAGAATTGTGGGCCCCAATGAAGTTGAAGTGATCCAATTGGATGGAACTAAACTCTCCTATTCAGCAAAACACATACTCATAGCAACTGGCAGCAGGGCACAACGTCCAAATATCCCTGGACAGGTAAAAATTTCATGCAAAATACAATCTCCTTGGGTAGGGTAAATTTACCATTTTACCCTTTTCATATCATATTGTTTCTCCGTGTGTGTCAATTTAGGAGCTGGCTATAACCTCAGATGAGGCTTTGAGCTTGGAAGAGCTACCAAAGCGTGTAGTTATACTTGGAGGAGGGTGAGTTGACCATTTTACCCTTTTCATCCTTAAATTTCTGTATTTTTAGTTTAAATTTTTTATATTGGATCAGGTATATTGCTGTTGAGTTTGCTTCAATTTGGCGTGGGATGGGGTCCACTGTGAATCTAATCTTCAGAAAGGAACTTCCTTTAAGGTTATATTATATATAAAGCTTTATGAATTCTTCCTGTTTGAAAATTTGATTTTAGGCAAAAAAAAAAAAAAAAAAAAACAGAAAAGTAATTGTACTTTTCTATAGTGATTAAACCATTATATTTTTTTGACTGTTTAAAAATACCATTTTATCAATTTAATATCTATTTTCTGCAGTTGTTAGACCATTATTCTCTTTTTTTACCATTTAAAAAGACCATTTTCCTTGTTATCTGTTTTTATTATCACTATTTTATCAATTTACACATATTGACATTTTCCAAATTTTTTATAAAATTAATGTTGCCAGGGGTTTTGATGATGAAATGAGAGCTCTTGTTGCCAGAAATCTTGAAGGAAGAGGCATAATTTTGCATCCACAAACAAATATAACACAGGTTCTTTTCATCCAATTACATTATTAATTATGCCACATTATTTTCAAGCAAATTGCAGGAAATCAGCAACTTACTTTTTTTTTTTACCAATATAAGAAATGTATTTTATTTGTTACCCTAACAATATGTAAAAAACCCTTAATAGCAACATATTTACATTTCTTTACCCATAATAGCAATGTACAAACATTTTTTTTACCAATAATAGCAATTTGTCACATTAAATTTCTATTATATATTATTATTATTATTATTATTAGTAAAGATTGTAACTAAGCTGCTATAAAAAGTAAAAAACTTCATTTTTTCTTGAATTTTCCTTTTTTTAAAACCGGATGCATATTTTTCAGTTGGTGAAAACCGAAGATGGTATAAAAGTTACCACAGATCATGGTGAAGAATTAATGGCAGATGTTGTACTTTTTGCCACTGGTAATTTTTTTATATAGTGGGAAATAATTGCTTGATTATTTAATTTTCAAATTTTATATTTATATATTTTTTGTTGTTGCAGGACGTGTACCTAATACCAAGAGGTTAAATTTGCAAAGTGTAGGGGTTGAAGTTGACAAAACAGGAGCAGTGAAGGTCTATTCTTATAAAACCCTTTTACTTAATCTCATTCTTCTTTATTTACTAAAAGACTAAAATGCCCCTGTTAAAGGTGTATTTCAAAATCTTCAATCTTTTTTACTTTATTTAATATGCAGGTGGATGAACTTTCTCGCACCAATGTCCCTAGCATTTGGGCCATAGGTGATGTCACAAATCGAATGAATCTCACTCCTGTTGCCCTAATGGAAGGAACTTTATTTGCTGTATGTATTTTCAAACCCTTATAACTAATGATGATCAAAGGGCAAATACGTAATTTTCCATTTTTCTTGGAACACAGAAAACCGTATTTGGTAACGAACCTAGCAAGCCAGACTACAGCAACATACCTTGTGCCGTTTTCTGGTATAACAATCTTCAACTTAACTTTTTTTTTTTTTTTCGTAAATGTAATATAAAAATAATTTACATATTTATATATTTTGCCATGTCAGCATACCACCTCTCTCTGTTGTGGGACTAAGTGAAGAACAGGCTATAGAAAAAGGTGAAGGAGACATTTTGATTTTCACATCAACATTTAATCCTATGAAGAACTCCATTTCTGGGTATGTAAAAAATTGTCATTTCTCCATTTTCGTGGGCCCCGTTTTTATTTTTTGCATTTAATTTTTTTTCAGGAGGCAAGAGAAGACACTCATGAAACTTATTGTCAGTGCTGAGACAGATAAAGTTATTGGTGCGTCCATGTGTGGGCCCGATGCAGCAGAAATTATGCAGGTACAGGATAGAACAAGTTGTACTGTGTTTGGTATATATGTGCAAAAGACATAAATGTCCTTGTCATCCTGTTATAAAAAATTAGCCCTAAAAAGCTGGGACTGATGTCAGAACAAGTTGTACTGTGTTTGTTATACATTGAACTATGTGCAAAAGACATAAATGCCCCTGTCATCCTTTTATAAAATAATAGCCCTAAAAGTTGGGACTGTGTCAGAACAAGTTGTACTGTGTTTGGTATACATTGAACTATGTGCAAAAGACATAAATGCCTTTGTCATCCTTATATAAAAAAGTAGCCCTAGAAATTTGGGACTGCTCTTAGAACAAGTTGCACCGTGTTTGCTACATTGAACTATGTGCAAAAGACATAAATGCCCTTCTCATCCTTGTATAAAAAAATAGCCCTAGAAATTTGGGACTGATGTTAGTGGGACAAAAATTGCAAGTTTTTGTCTAAACCCAAGAAGGTAGGACATTGACTTGTTCTTGATCTCTTGTTTGTGTAAAAAGGCGTAAATGCCCTTATCGTCTTTGGTATTAAATTTGAATATTTTTTAGGGTATTGCTGTGGCGATGAAGTGTGGAGCAACAAAGGCACAATTCGATAGCACAGTGGGGATCCACCCATCATCTGCAGAGGAGTTTGTTACCATGCGGTCAGTCACACGGAGGATTGCTGCCTCTGGGAAACCAAAAACCAACCTTTGAAAAGGTTTGATCATGTCTTTGACTTGGCTGCTTTTTCCTCACTACTCCACATCCATGGAAAACACATATGGGGTATACTTTTGCTTCATTTTATTGTTGGCATATAAATAATGTGGATGTGTTTTTATCAATTTCTTGGGTCGTTTTGATAAGATTTTGAACATGGGGGGTGATGAGTTTTGGGGAGCAATGAATTACTTTTGTTGCATGAAGTACAAGTTGCTATGCTTGTAAGATTTGGAGTTCCAGGAATAGAAATGGAGTACATTGGTATTTGATTATATTTGCTTTACTTGTGTGCAAATAGATTTTTTAATGGAAGGAAATGAAGCGTAGTTTAAAATAATCGAATTTACAATAAACAAGGTATTGAGTTAAACGTATATTTGTGACATTTTTTTTTGAAAAATGTTTGGAAAACCTATGGTGAGAAAATCTGCTTACAAACAAGTATTTTGTATGGATGTTCAATCGTGCTCCATTTGAACCAGTGGCGGAGGCAGTAAGGGGGCAGAGAGGTGCTTGGCCCCCCACCAATCTCCTTATCTATGAGTTATGGATGCAACAATCCCACAAGCAAAAAACAGGAAATTTTAATCTATTTTAAAATTATGAATGTTATATTGTCCCCCTTTAAAATACAAGATCAATTTGCAGTTATATAAAAATTAAGATTGTAATTTGTAAGTAGGGGTGTCGAACGGGTAAAATTTTCGGGTTTCGGGTAGAACGGGCCGGGTAAAACGGATATTTCCTTAAGAAAATAATACCCGATACCCGACCTATATGTAATTCGGGTTTCGGGTATTCGAGTTTGAGGTCGGGTCGGGTAATTATCGGGTATACCCGAAAATTTCTTAAATGACACTTATTGATAATTTTATGTTTTTATTTTTATTTTTACACATTGTTTGGCTTAATAAAGAATTTGATAGGAAAATACTTCATGCAATTAATAGGTACATATATAATAACAATACAAATCATTATAATATGTTATGTATTTTTTTAATTCCATTCTGTGCGATAGTGAGAAACTGAGAATTGTGATGACGGTTCAGGACTTCAGCTTCAGCATCGTATTCCTTTTGCAAGTTTGCGTCGACTGTCGAGCCGTTGTTCATAAGAAGGAAATGAATGGTTTTGTTTTATTTGAAGTGTGCGTACGTGACTGCATTGTATATTTGGTATTATTTAAAAAACGAATTCGGGTATACCCGGAAATAAATATTCATACCTAAAACCCGACCTATACTATTATCGGGTTAACCTATTACCCGAATGTTTATATCCGTTACCCGTTCTACCCGACCCATTCTACCCGAATTCGGAACGGGTCGGGTGGGTAGAAAGGGTTTCGGGTTTTTTCGACAGGCCTATTTGTAAGCATAACAAAAAAAAGCTGAAAATAAACCATACGAACTTTCCTAAATATAACAGATTACCAAAACTATATTAGATAGAGATTGCAAAGAAATCTCAAAACAAAAACTAGCTAATCAGAAAAAAAATCACACGGTTTCAAGGTGTTTACACAATGTAGAATATTAAAACCATCAATTATCAACATTTGTAAGCAGATCTAAAAAAAACTTTACGATTTTGCCTTTTTGAAACCTACCCTCGCCGCCAATCTTCCTTCCACAAACTTCGCCCTATGTAGTCTACGGGATGTGTGCATCTGCATGTTCGTTTTGCCTACACCGATCGCCTACCTTCAATTGTGTTCCTCTGCTTCTCGTTGAAGATAAAAACCCGCTCTCTTGAAACGTTGAGTTTATTTCTTCTAGTATTCTCCAGGAATATAATAGGTGACTGAACTTCCTAAGGTATTTACACCTTTTTTTCAAATTTCTCTAGGCAACTTAAAAGACTATTAAAGCATTTATATTTTATGACATCTGATAGAAGCTATAAAGTATACCTACGAATATTTAAGTATTTATCTAATAATATATATTTGTTTCTTAGGATACATGTCAATTTGAATTTGATATCATAATTTGTAATTACTTATTATATAAGTTGTTAATTTTTTTTAACTATTTGATCTTATTAGGTATTACAAAATAGTTATAAAAAGTTTATATATTTGATAGGAATTTATAGAATGATTATAAAAAATATATAAGCCCCTTTATTTATAATTTCTGGCTTCGTCCCTGAAATTTGAACTAATGCTATTTGAGAAACCAATGGTTGTAGAATTGTTGAAATAAATTTTTAGCAGCCTTGAGATGGATTTATGATTTTGAGCCCTCTGATAAGATTTCTCATAAACATTTCATGACACGTGTCGTACACGGTTTGTAAGTATTGCTAGACGGCAAGTCGATCGATTGGAATGTAGAGACTAATCGATCTAGATGAGGATTAATATGAGACTCTAAATCACAAAGGAATTTAAAAGAAATATATTATCAGTATGCTAATATAATAAGTAAATAACAATAAATAAGTGGTAAGTAATATCTAGTGTTTAGATGCGTGTTTGGCAAATGAGTTTATTAACTTATTATAAGGTTCCATACCACTAAAATGTTTGGATAAAAATAGTTTATAACGGTGACAAACTGTTGATAAGTCATTTTTCATAAGTTAACTCCCTCTAACTTATTAACTTATAAGCTAATAAGTTATAAACTAATAAATCATATGTTTTTTTTGCCAAACACCCCTTAAAACTTGAGGGAGAGAGAGAAAATATGCATGAAGAAAGAGGGAGAGGCAAAGAGACAAAATCACAAAAATGAGAGGATGGAAAAAAGAGAGAAGCTTACCGAAAGGAAGACAAGGATATAGAGGCTGATTGTAGGAGGGAAGAGGAACAAATAGAGTCATAAAGTTCAAATTAAGCATTATCATATTAGTTTCTGATTAACTTTGACTTTTACGGTTAACATATTTGGATTTATTTATTTATTTAAATATTAGACTCTTTTGTTTTTCAACAACTAAGACCGATTTTGCCCGACATTGACCATACGCGATACCGTAAATCATAGTCAGTGAATGGCCGCCAAACATATACATGGACACATACATGTGTGTGTGTGTGTGCGCGTGCGCGACAGACATATACATGGACACATACATCTATCTATGTACCTACCTCGTTAACAAGGTTAGGGTCGAAGTTGCAGTTCAACAATTCTCACCATCTACAAACTGATGGTTAGATCGAAATTGCAAACCTAGTTGTAACACCTAGTTTCCATGATGTTTCTAATTTCAGGATAACATACCGAAATTTGATCGAGTAAAAGGAATAGAGTTTAGACCCTATCAAATATTAATAATGTTGGTTAAGTGATTAAAGCCCTTGAATTGTGTTTTGAAGCAAATGGTAAAATGAGAAAGGTGACAATTCAGGGTTCTTGCATGAATTAATGATTTTATTTTGGTATGTTTTTAGTCAAAAGTAACTAGATAAAAGTGTGGGGACTCGCGAATACCTTTGCGTGCATATAAAGATCACCGAAAACGGAATTCAAACGAAGAAGTTATGATTATTTGAAACTGGAATGGATTTGGGAGAAAACCCGTCTCCATGGGGTGGAGAGCAGGTCTTTACGGCGTGGTAATCACCACGGAGCGGAGAACTGTTTTTCACAGAGTGGAAAGTGGTCAAGCCCAAGCTCGTGATTTTTTAAGGGTTGTCAACGTATTTAAAGGTAAGGATTCATGTTTTAGGGCATTTTCTCAGCCTCCATCACATCTAGAACTCCTTGAGAGCAACCTTAGCCTCCCTCTTCATGATTTGAGCTTCTTCTTTCTCTCTTTGAACCTCTTTTGGTGCATATTTTGGGTGTTTTGGTGATGGAAGCAATAAAGGTTGTGAGCGCCCCATATAGTCTGTAGGCCGGTGCGACGTTCCAGTAAGGCTGAAAGCTCTGTATACATGTTGTGGTTTGTTATTATTCTTATGTGGTGGTATTTTGGGTAACTCACTAAACTTCGTGCTTACAATTTTGGTTTATGGTTTCAGGTAGTTCAATGGACCGTGACAAGGCGAAGGCGTGACCGTACACATTGTTGGTTTTACAACTGATTGGATCTTGGGAGACTCTGATTTTAAATAATGTTAGAAAACAATGGTTTTGTGACACTTCTAAAAATAAAAGGGTTGTTTTGAAAAAGTTTAAATTTGTTGAAAATTTTGGGATGTTATAAGATCTGTATGATGTTTACTAGTTATTGTTTATTTGTTTGCATATGTCGGCATAAATTGTCTGGGTTGAGGCGGTCCCGCTTTGTGTGTTGTAGACCAAGATACCCGCGCGGTCCAGGTGTCTTGGCCTTACAAGGCGGTCCAATCAGACTGCAGGCCCAAAGAGAGCGGTCCAGGTGTATTGTAGGCCTTGCGAGGAGGTCCAGTCAGACTGTAGGTTCATGTGTGCATGTATTGTATGTGTATTGTTGTGTGGGGTATTTTGAAGAACTCACTAAGCTTTGAATTATAGTTGTGGATTTAAATGTTTTTCAGGTATTTATCGGATTGCGACGGCGGGACTATACACACACATCAAAGGTTTTAATTTGAGATTCCACATTGTTTTCTTTATAACTCTGATTTTTAATTATAGTTTGTGAACAAATGGTATGACTTTAATGTAACTTTATAAAAATGGGTGTTTATTCTATTTTAAAAAAAAACAATTATTCTGGAATTTGGGATGTTACTAGGGATGAAGTGAGTCCAAACCCAGACCGAATGGACCCGGACCTAGAAAACCCAGAACCGGTTAACGAGATTTTGTAGAACCGGAAACCGGACTGGTATATAGGAACCAGTTTCGGTTCGGTTCCGGGTACGGTACCGGGTAAAGTGGGTCTAGAACCGGAAAACCCAGAAACATCAAAGTGGTTAGGTTGGAACCGGATAAAGTGTGTTTAGAACTGGAAAACCCGGAATTTTTATATAATTACTTACTAGTTAGTGGGTTGAACTTTGAAAATTTTTATATTGATATCCCGACTTTGGGGGACTGTAACTCATTGAGTATTAAACCAAAATTGACAAAATTATAGTCTAAAATCATGTAAAAACTCTAAACTACACTCTAGAAAAAACCGCTTGTCAATCCGACTTTAAACGAAAGAGATATGCATATATTAACATTTTAACAGAATACAAAGTACAAAAACAAATAGCTGAAAAGTTGAAAATTTTCAGTTTTGATATCTCGACTTCGGGGGACTATAAATCATTGAATATTAAAACAAAAATGACAAAATTATAGTCTAAACTAATGTACAAACTCTAAACTACAAGTTGGAAAAAACCACATGTCAATCCGACTTCAAACGAACTAGATATGCATGTTTTAAAACTTTCACAGAATACAAAAAAAAAAAAAAACTAAAAACTTTCAGCTTTTATATCTCGACTTTGGGGGACTGTAAGTCAATGAATATAAAATTAAAAATGGCAAATTTATAGTCTAAAATTATGTCGAAACTCTAAACTACACGTTGTCAATCGGAGTTGAAACGAATGAGATATGCATCTTTTAAACGTTTCACAAAAACCGGTCCCAACCATAAAAGTGGTTCCGGTTCGTAACACCGGTTTCGGTTTTTAGACCCGGTTTACCCGGACCCGATGGACCCAAACCCGGATTACCCGGATAAAGTCAATTTTTAAACTCGGAACCGGAACCAGTTCTATTTATTCCCGTTCTAACGGTTCTGGTTCCGGTCCGATTTTCCGGTTCTAAATCTCATCCTAGACGTTACAGTAGTTAAGGGAATTTACCGAGAAGTTTAATTGGCTACAGTCCCAAGTAGTGCGATCTCACTCTTCAAATGCAAAATTTGCTTTAAGCGCTCAATTTAAGTACTACAGGAAAATGCCTATTTGAGATGGTGTGTGGCAATAACTCAATTACCTGTTTGATTTAGCTCCTATAACTATTGTTTATCATTTAGTGTTGAAGTTGACGAGCCGTCGAGTTAAATTAAAGAGTTTTATCAACAGGTTCACATGTAGATTGGGATACATAATAAACAATATGTTGATCTTGTTGATAAAAATCACAAACATGTTGTTTATCGTGAAGCTGACCTATTGTTGATTTATTTGAGGCAAGAGAGGTTTCACAACAGAGCTTTAGCCAGTCAAGGGTTGCTGATTTTCCTTTTCATGTTTTGAAAAAAATCAACCACAATGGTTACAAAATTGAGTTTGGGTCATTATAATGTGTCAACTATGTTCATTGTTACTGACTTCACGCCTTTCATTGGGGATTTAGATAATGAAGTAAACTCGAGGACAAATCATTTTCATGAGGAGGATGATGATGCAGGTGGTAAAAGTGTTAACGGAAGTGTGATGAAATCATCAACAATTTGCCGAAGTGATCTCATAGCTTGAAATTAGACAAAATTTGCACACGACATGTAAAATGAGCCGATTAAGAAAGTGCTGGTGATTTTTGTTGGAATAGTGTCTAAGGCTGCAACTATATTAGACAAGTATTTGACCCGGTTGTGCATGGTCCTTTTGGGTTGCCTTCACCATAGCAACTTGATGAGATGATTTATTAAGAGAGAGTAAATATTATTAATATATTATGAGAATAATATAAAGAATAATATATTGTTATTTGATTAATATAAGTCATAGAATTAATTGGAATTAATTTGGTGACTTAAAGAGATTAATTAAATAAGGGGGTATAAACTGTCAATTGTTTGATAGTTAAGCTTTAGACTATAAATCCATATAGATATATAGTGGACGGATTCTAGAAGCTAGGATAGCTTCAAAAGCGTCCATTGCTTATCTAAGGAAAGGATTTGGATAGCCTTAAGAGAAGATTATCCAATTAGGGTTTAGATTGTAACCCTTAAGGAGTCTACAAGTATAAATAGACCCCATGGCTAAGGGAAATCGGCATCTCACCTAAAGTAAGAGAACCATGGCCGATTTCCTCCCCTCTCCTCTCTCCTAAATCATCTTCCTTGCTATTGGTGTTTGTAAGCCATTAGAGGAGTGACATTTGTGACTCTAGAAGCTCCAAGACTACAAGATCAACAAGGAATTCAAAGGTATGGTTCTAGATCTGTTTCAATGTTGTTATTTAACCTAATTAGTCATTAGAAGTCTTGGATTCAAAGCATGTTTAATTAGAAAGCCTAGATCCAAGCATTAGGGTTTTGCATGCACACATAGGAAAGTTCTTATGGCTAAAACCCATCAATTTTAGTGTCACCATGCCATTTTAAGTAATTGGAACCAACATGTGAGCTAAGGGGCTTCATGATTTGTACTCTAATATATGTAAGAGGTTGTGCGGAGTGCACACATGTATAAGATCGAATCAAAAGTCGGTTTGACGACTAGTCGGGGGTCCGGGGGCAGTGCCCATCGGTCCGAGGTTTCCAAAGGAGCAGCGCTCCTTTGGCGGGGTCTAGGGGCAGCACCTCTAGCAGGGTCCAAGGGGCAGAGCCCTTGGCTGGGGGCGGGGTCGAGGGGGCAGAGCCCCCACGGGGTTTGGGGTAGCGCCCCAAAACCTCACCGAATTTTACATATGGGAACATAATGGAAAATTCAATTTCTTGAGGGTGATTATGGTAAAACTAACGAAACTCGTTAGTTTTTGGTAACCCTAAATCCTCATTAAATCCAGATTAACATTACTTGCTTCCAAAGTAACTAATGACGGCCCAACCCTAATGAAATCCTAATTATGTTTAATATATAAACAACTCTTCCTCTACAGAAGCGGGTTACGGTCTTAAGCTCTCATTTTCATCAGACTTTCACAGAATCCTCTAGCATATTGGCTTACGTCTTTTGTGCCTAGAAACGTAAGTGTCCACTTGGATTATCCTAGGCTGAATTTCTTGTAACCCATGAATAGGGTGGAAATATCAGTTCGGAAAGTGATATCACGATCCAATTTGGTATCCAAATCTCCACCACAAACCCTAAATTTCCCAACAGAAAGCTACTGCTTTGCCATGACGTGTGGTATTTTTCGGCCATTCGGGATCGTTTAGTCCCCAAACTATTGCTTTTCTGTTTTCTTTATTATTATTTTCGAAAACTTTTTTTTTTGAGATTTGATTTAGACAATTGATTAGGAATCTTATCCTAATTGATTCTGATCGTCTAGGGCTAAGAAGAAAGCTTATCTTCTCATCTTTATAAGTATTTCGTTCCTTTGTTTGATGGACAATTTTCGATGATCATATAAGGATCTGTTTGGAGTTATCTTTTTTGTTATTTGTGTTATTGTTGATTGTAATCGGTCATTCAATCAGATCATCTAGGAATCATTACCATATTGTAAAATTTCCCCTTTAATTTAGACACGACCTCCTTGTTACATTGATAAAACAATCCAAGTGTTCTGATTGAAAAATAATCAAGTTTGGAAAAGTTTAAGTTATTGGCACGATTAGTGCAAAACAATTTTCTAACATGTAGGGCATGCTAGACAACAAAATTTTGAGTTCTACCTTTTATGCTGAAACCGAGCATATGTGTCAATGAACCATGCACATTCCATGTTCACCAACAACCACCCTTGTGTGCTTGTTTATTTCCAGTCGTTGTTTTGTTCGAAAATTCAGTTTTTAGACCCTATTTTCAACATATTTTTGACATTTTGCGTCATGGAAACATAGTATTATCATTCTTAATCTTAAGGAATCATCAAAAAAATAATTGGTTTTTAGAAATATAATAAGTAAGATTTTGAGTTGAAATCCCACCATATTTATGCATTACATGTAGGAATATTTAGGGTTTGTGGTGGAGATCTGGGTACCAACTTGGATCGTGAGAACACTTTCCGAACTGATATTTCTACCCTATGCTTGGGTTGCAAGAAATTCAACATAGGATAATCCAACTGGACACTTACGATTCTAGGCACAGAAATCGTAAGCCAATTTGCTAGAAAGATTATGTGAGAGTTTTGAAGAAAACGAGAGCTAATTTTCGGATATCACTTCACAACAGGAAGATTCATTTATATAATAAACGAAATTAGAGTTTCATTAGGGTTGGGCCGTTATTAGTTGCTTTAGAAACAAGTCAGGGTAATTCGGATTAATGAGGATTTAGGGTTAGCAAAACTAACGAATTTCGTTAGTTTTACCATAATCACCCACAAGAATCTGAATTTTCCACTATGTTTCCATATGTAAAATTCGGTGAGGTTTTGGGGCGTTGCCCCAGACCCCGTGGGGGCGTTGCCCCTTGACCTAGCCAGGGGCTCTGCCCCTTGGACCCCGCTAGGGGCGCTGCCCCCGGACCCCCGACTTGACGTCAGACCGGCTTCTAATTCGATCTTATACATGCGTGCACTCCGCACCAACCCGTACATATATTAGAGTACAAATTAAGAAGCTCCTTAACTCACATGTTAGTTCTAGTTACATAAAATGACATGGTGACACTAAAATCACCAACATTATATGAAATCATATAAAATAGGGTTTACATGAAATTGATCGAAATAATTGGAAAAACAAAACTTGGCTCTTGGCTTTGATACTATATTTGATTAAACTTGCACCATAAACCATATCCCAATTAAGTTCGATACTAATCATATTAAACATGAGGTGCATTTGAGACCAGGTGAAAATTGAGTCTTGGAAGGGGTTGAAGACGATGCCATAATGATTAGTTAAATGATTAAGATTATGATGGAATGAGTTATAGAAAAAGGTTTTGGTGTTACTGAGAGATAAGAAAAAGGAGAGGAACATATGATTGCAAATAAAGTCCATGAATCAAATCATCAATGACAAACCAATTAGACCTTTATGTATTATGGAACTTTTGTAATTTTTGTCTAATTTTTGGAAAGTGATTAAGAAAAACGTTTTAAATATTAAGGGTACACTTATAACATATCACCCTACTATTGTTATAAGTATACAATTAGGGAAACTATTGAATAACCATTATATATTTGTCACTTTCACGGTTTAACCACCGTAAATTAAGATGCTTGATAAAAACCACCCAAGTTTGACAATTTTTTCTTTGCCGATCAATTGATTTGCTGTAGCAGGTTAAAGGGGTCACGATAGAAATCATTGTCAAAGTTTAGTGGTTTGAGTGGAAATTCATAATGAACACTTTTTCTATTCCCCTAAAGTCACACAGCTTTATAATAATCACTTTAACATGCTAGCTACAGGTAGGTCACAATAGTTTTGACATTGAGAAAAATGATCAACCTCGGATGGTTTTCATTTAACATTTTAATTCATGGTGGTAGGTCATAGTAGTTGATGTAGAAAAAAATCATTAAACGATTTTCATTGAACATTTCAGCTCACATGGTTAACATGCATAAATGGCCCAATATAGTGACTTGTCTTAAAAACACTTACCTAAAGCAAGATTCATGCTTGGTCCCAGTGGAGTCTGATTTGGATAATGTTTTTTTTTTTTTTGTTTATGCGTCATTGTGTTCTAATAGTCAAGTAATATTTAATTTCTAGGACCAATGTGATACATAGTTTGATACGCATTTATGAAACATAGTTATATCAAGATTGTACCTTTTAAAGATAAATTTAAGACTTTATGGTTTCAAAACAGTCATTTTTGGGACCTCAAATAACATTAACATGATTAATGTTGATACAACATAAGTTATGAGCAACGTGATTATTTTATTTTTATTATTTTTTAATATTAGTGTTCATTTGAGGATCTTACTTCAGAAATATGTATTTTGGCGCCTAAAAATGTATAACACAGTAAATTTATATATTAAAAATTTTAAAAACTTAGGATGGTATTTAACCTTGATAGTTATTGGCAAAATATTAACAACTGCATGAAGATTCAAACAGTAAAATTTTGGGAACAAATTCAAACGATACAACTTTTAGGAGAGAAAAAATGCATTGAAAGATTTCGGTGCAATGTATGTAGGCTTCCAATGGCTACCTCTTGCTCCAAGACCAACTTCACCTCACACCTATATCAACCGTGAAATTCGCCACCGCCAAATCCACCACCTCCGCCGACGCCACCGCCTGCTCCAAAACCTCCACCGGAACCACCTCCTCCTCCAAAGCCACCACCTCCACCTAAACCTCCGCCACCACCTGCACCACCTCCAAAACCAACACCGGAACCACCCCCAAATCCACCACCACCACCACCGCCCAAACCTCCACCGCCACCTCCACCAAGTCCTCCACCGCCACCTCCACCAAGTCCACCACCGCCACCTCCACCAAGTCCGCCACCACCACCAAGTCCACCTCCTGCACCACCGCCAAGTCCTCCACCGCTACCAAACCCTCCTCCACCACCAAGTCCACCTCCCGTACCACCGCCAAGTCCACCTCCTGCACCACCTCCAAGCCCTCCACCACCACCAAGTCCTCCACCACCACCAAGTCCACCCCCGGCACCTCCTCCTAAACCACCACCACCACCAAGCCCACCTCCAGCACCACCTCCTAGACCTCCATGGTGACCTAGTCCACCACCACCAAGTCCACCTCCAGCACCACCTCCTAGACCACCACCACCACCAAGCCCACCTCCAGCAGCACCTCCTAGAGCACCACCACCTCCAGAACCACCTCCTAATCCTCCATGATGACCTAGTTTGCCACCACCACCAAGTCCACCTCCTACACCACCACCAACACCACTTCCTAGACCTCCATGGTGACCTAGTCCACCACCACCACCAAGTCCGCCTCCAGCACCACCTCCTAGACCACCACCACCACCACCTAGTCCACCTCCAACACCTCCACCTAAACCACCACCACCACCTCCAACACCGCCACCACCACCAAACCCTCCTCCAGCACCACCTCCTAAACCTCCGGGGTGACCTAGCCCATCACCACCTAGATGTCCACGGTGGCCTAGCCCGCCACCACCACCAACACCTTTTGGTCCTCCACGATGAGGTAGCCTACCACCAACTCCAAGATGTCCACGGGGACCTATCCCACCTCCACCACCCAATCCACCGCCACCACCAAAGCCTCCACCACCTCCAAGACCTCCACCACCCCCATAACCTCCACCGCCTCCTAAACCTCCACCACCACCACCGATACCACCCCCTAGACCTCCACCACCACCAACACCACCACCTAGTCCTCCACCACCATATTTATACCCCTTCCTATAAATTGGACGACCTAAACCTCTTCCAAACCTAGGTATAGGTTTTCCAAACAATTTCTTTTCATCTTTTACTCCTTTAACCAAATCACCCAAAACACCACCACAATCACCAATGAAAGCAACCAAAACCACAATCACCACAAGTAAACTGCGTACTATATGCTCACCCATTAGCCCTAACTCCCACTCAATAAAGCCACTCAAAAAATGATTAAAAACCAGTGGAACATGCATGCAGTCATGCAGATACCAAATGTATATATACACACACAAAAAGCAAATTAGAAAGACGATTGAAACAATTAGATTATTGGTTGAAGCATTTCGTGAAGCACATGGTGGGTCAAAAAAAGTCCGACAACTGTCGTTTACAATCAATGCTTCCTTATCAATGGCTGATTATATTAAATTTTAGCCAACTACCCACGTCCTTTTTTACCCCCCAGAACGATTAAAGTTACTATATGCATTATTTGTTTCTGTGATACAAAGCAGTAGTAATTGGGTTGGCTTGTTGCACTTTCATATTTGAATTCTAAAAAAAGAAACCCTTTAATTTCCATGAACCACAGAAAATACATACATTTAGGCTTCAGCAATGGGGATTTGGTTTCCAGTTGTGGTAGTGTTAGTTGGCTTCTTTTTCTCCCATTAATAAACATCAGGATTCTGCACTTTCATCTTTGTCTTCTTTATCCGTGTATAATTTAAATAATGGCCCATATATACACTAATACACGTACAGGTTTCGATCATCTTAGGCTGTGTATTCAAATGTACAGATTCAATTATGGATAATTTTCCAAGAAGTGAAGGTTAGATGTTACGGGGGCAGACGCAGAGTTATGATGAGTCTGAATGGTTCGAAATGAATTATTTGGTTTAGTTTAGTTAGAGATTTTAACTTTTAGATGTATATTTCAATGTTTCTATATTATCATTATATGCAATGTATGTTCGTATAACCGCATTTTTTAAACTTTGACGAAATACAAAATAAATAATATATTTTCATTAATTTGTTTTTTATAGCTTTTTTTTTTACTACAACATTATATTTAAAAAAAAAAAAAAACTCAATTATAATTAGGGGTGTCAAAAAAACCCGAACCCGATTAACCCGACCCGACCCTAACCCGATTAAGGCATTTAGGGTCGGGTTTTATAGGGTCAAAATTCTTAATCGGGTTATTCGGGTTAACCCGACAAACCCGAACTATAGTTAGGGTCGGGTTTAGGGTTATTTTTTAATAAAAGTCGGGTTTCGGGTTAACCCGATTAACCCGAATAAAAATATACTATAATATTTATGTATTTTATTCCACCTCACATCTTCTATTTTTGTACATTATATGGTCTAAAAAAGAGGAAAATAAGATGCAACACAATTGTAGAACAAAATATTGATTTGTACAGATGGAAATTAATATGTAGCATAGTAAAATAATATGCAATGGTAGTTTATTGTGGCCTAAAATAAAAAATACACAGTCACAAATCAAATGAATAATGCTTTTTACTTGTATAGTATAAACAAGAAAAATAAACCATATGCACTCAAAGTCATTTAGATTTAACACATCCTAATTTAACCTTCTGAAAATAAACATTATTATAAATATGACACAATATTTTTGTCTTACATTGTAACCCGATTAACCCGACCCTATAAACCCGAAACCCGAATAACCCGTACCTTAATAGGGTCGGGTTCCGGGTGAAATTATTTTTATAAAAAACCCGACTAACCCGACCCGTTTAACCCGAAACCCGATCGGGTTGACCCGATTAACAGCCCTAATTATAATAATGTGGAGTCGTGCATATGTCTACTAATTCGGTTATGTCCGAAGCTCGAAATATTGAATCGATAAAAGGATTCATGACTAGGACTAGTGTCGCCATCCAAGGAGCAACACATGCTACCCTTCAAATTTATCTATAGAAGTAGAAGTGTTGAAAAATTAGATTTTTTTTATACAAAATGCAAGAAAATGGTGCACCAATACTTTGTCAAAACACCTTTAAAGAAAAGATCAAAATATTTTGAAAGTTTTCTCTTTGATAAAAGGAACAATAAAAACATTGAAAGCTTGAGTAGGCTTTGAGAAATCATTCAGATATCAACAACAGTGATAATAGACATCATGTTGACCATCAAGATCAATGTTTTAAAAACCGGTTTTTGACCGGTTTCCGGTTCGACCGTTGGGTTAATCGGTTTCTATAATTTTTGTCTTTTTTTCGATTTTTCTATACATACATACATATATAAATCATAAATTTGACGTTTGCAAATTCAAACATTAAAAATACATATAAAAATAAGTTGTAGATCAATCCAAATATATTAAAATAACTCAAAATATACGTCAAAAAGAAAATAAAGTATAATACCAAAACAAAATGTAGTTTTAGATGAATACAAACACATCAAAAAACTTTATAACATTTACCATATGTTTTTATTTAGAAAAAACTAAATAGATTTGAAAAAAAATCAACAAAGTTTATTATGCAAATCGTTCTTTTCCATATATTTTTATTTGGTTTAACCAGTTTAACCAGGTTTTTCTAAAAACTGGCCGGTTCAATCCGATTCAGAAATCAACATAAAACCGGTGATAGTTGAACCGCTCTCTCCCCCGGTTTCTGCTCCCTCTCCCGGTTTCTGATCCAACCGATTTTTAAAACATTGATCAAGATACACCATGATGACAAGTTTGTTAATTTGAAGGGAATTGCGGACCTTTCTTGTAACATCTAAATTTCAAACCAAAAATTTCATTTTGACATAAGAGTAATCATTCAAATCTCATTCCCAAAAAGTAAGATAAAACAACCATTTGTTCAATGTATCAAACCATAATCCAAAAACTAGAGTAATAATAAAGATTGTAAAATCAAATAAGCGAAAGACTCCAAAAAGATCCATGGATACTATGTAATCAAACAATGCCCTTTGCTTTGCTGGCAGAACAACCTGAAAACATGTAAACTTAAACGAGTAAGCACAAAGTTTAGTGAGTTCCCCAAGATACCACATACCCATATGAATGCTATGATCCCACTATAGTCTTACACTCACTTTTGTCGCTACATGCTCATTGCAATCTTTCTTTCTATAAACCCATCATAGTCTTTCATGCAACTGTTATGGTACCATCATGGTCTTTCATACAAGTGTTATCGTACCGCCATAGTCTTTTATGAAAGTGCTATGGTACCACTATATTCTTTCATACAAGTGTTATGGTAGCACCATAGTCTTACATGCAAGTGTTATGGTACCACCATAGTCTCTCATACAAGTGCTATGATACCACCATCGTCTTTCATGCAAAAGGTCATAAAGACAATATATCAAACCATGACACTTAATGTCCTACATAGTATAGTGAGAAAACTCACTCGAGTCTAGCAAAAAAAAAATCTCAACAACAGTCTCTGCAATGAGATAGCTAGTACAAACCACATAATGCCAATTCGAGATCAACCTTAGTCAATTACTCAAAATACACCAATTTAACCAAAAGTCAAACTAGTAAAAAAGTCAATGGTTAATAGTTAAATTCAAAGTCAACACAAGGTCAACAGACCAGGCGCACCGGGCCAAGACAAGGAACTCCATGCCCTATAAGGACAAAGTAGTCATGACTTTTGATGAAGGAGGTACGTCGCGACCATGGAAAGGGGTGTGCCATGCCAAGCTTTCAACCATCCAATTCTAAACCACTTAATCCATTAAGATAGAGGCCAATTCTTTTAGATCTAGGTATAAACAATGTCCCAATGGATAAAGTTTCCAACTTATGCATTCACTTGACAAAAACAAGCTAAGCCCCAAACCCTTGATCTTATAGTGTCCAAATGCCCTTTTTTCTTGCTTGGAGCAAAGTGAGCTCCCACATACACTCTTTACTCCACCAAAAGTTTAGATCATAACCCAAGTACAAGCCTTAAGCTTTGGAGTTCATCAAACTCTAGGAAATAAACACCAAATGGACCAAAACTAGCTAAAAGCAAGCAATCACCCATTTAACTCTTAGATCTATGCATAAAACATGAAAAAAGATTAGATTTTTTTCATTTACAAAAGTCTAGAAGTGTGGAAAAGGATGGATTCTTCAAGGCTCTTCGTTTCTTGCACCTTCTTTCTCGAATCCTTCACTAAAATACATCAAAATTGCACCAAGAATGGCAGATAATCTCAAAATCACTCAAAGGAGGCTAGGTTTTCTCTTCTAAGGTCTCTTTAAGGTTGGATGCTAAGAAATAACAAAACCATAGGAGTTTGTGAACTTAAATATGCCTACATACCGAGGTCTCAAGGGTTTTGGCCCAAAGGCCTGACGCGTCATGCCCTACTAAAGGGCCGCGTCACAACCATCCTCAACCCAACACCAAATATTTAAAATCAAACCGATGTGTATAAGAAACGTTGCAAGAACCCAAATTTAGTGAAAATTGACTTTTAGTCAAATATTGACCAAAAGGGAAAAATGGTCAATTATGAGAAAGAGATTAGAATATGAAGTTGTGATTTCATAAAAATGGCAAAAAAGTGTTTAAGTCACTAAGATGGGATTAGATGAGTAAGTTCAAGAGAAAGAATACATGTGAAGATGTTTTTTTTGGTCAAAAGGGTAAAATGGGTATTTTATGCTTTTTGGTCCAAGTTTGTGACTTAATAGATGAAGACCCATATTAAGTTGGTAAGAAATGATGTAACAAAATTTTAGAGTATATTTCCACCTTCACATGGATATAAAAATCATTGAAAACATGTTAGAAACGAAGAATACATGAAGGTTTGAAGATTGATGAAAAACTATCCTAAAGTTGGAATGAAATCATCTAAGAAATGTTGTCAAGCAATTACCACGGTGCGGTGAGTAGCTCATCAGGCCGCAGTGAGTGGGGAAAGGGATGCAAATGTTGTTCTTCTTCATAAGCGAGAAATGTAATGTACATTGCCCCCACAACACAATATATAGGTGCCACGACGTGATGGCCAAAGTAGGATGCTAATGGAGAAAGAACACCACGATGTGGAAAGCAGATCGGCACGACATGGTAAGTAAGTGGTTACTATTGACCGAGGTCAATAGGCCACCACGACATGGTAAATAGATGGTCGCATCACAGTTTCGCAACAGCTTAAAGGCTGTTAAGCCTTTCATTCTCTTCATAAACACCACTTAAACCCTCTATGGCTGAGCTTTGACAATTTGGATAAGAAGAAGAAAGAGGCGATCAAGGGTGTTTATGGCTTGGATTAGAGATAGAAAGCTCATGATGTAATAATCTTCTCCATTTTTAAGATAATAAGGGCTTTAATGGTGTTTTAATGAATTGGGCTAGTTATGTTAGATTATGTTAAGAAATCTTGTTAGTAGTGTTAATGAAAGTGTTTAGATGCATAGAACAAGCTTTGTATCTGATCCCCATGAGTGAAATCAATCCAATGAGAGTTAGGGTTTGAGACCCTAACTAATGATTATATTAATTGATGCATTAGATGTAGATTATAATGAATTAAGTAGTGTAGGATGCTTAATTCACTGATTGGTTGATATTAGAAGAAGAGAATGAAAATATAGAATTATGATCCATTAAGTGGTTATTTTGAATAAGAGAGTCAAAATCTCTTAATAGGCTAAGACAAGTAGTAATAACTTGTGTATATGTATGAATAGGCCTAAGAGCAAGGAGGATGAATCAAGATGCATCAGTTAAAGAAAGGAGCCCAAAGGGGTAGTTAGTCCAAACTAACTAATATGTGAGTTGTTACTCTCACTCTCTCTCTTTAGATTATGTTATATATATATATATATATATATATATATATATATATATATATATATAGAATCTTGGGGCACTAAGTGAATGTCCCCAAGTGATGAAAAGAAGATAGATGATGATTATACGTGTAAGACATGTATCAGAGGATGCACATATATTTAGAGTATGTCTAAGGTATATGTTATATTCATGTAGTAGAGCATGTACGTATGCCTATAGTATGTAATATTAGATGAGAAAGGTATTTGGTAAATACATAAGGGATAGAAGGAGTTAGAATATGATTATATGTAGTATATACATAAGGGTACATATGTAACATCCAGTTTACGTATAAATTAAATTTTATGTATAAACCTGTGGCCACGACGTGGTGGAGCATCACCACGACGTGGCAGAGCATCACCACGACGTGGCAGAGCATTTTGTATCACGAGTTTTAAATGACCACCACGTCATGGTGGTGGTTAAATTAGAAACCTAATCTTTGGAGTTTACGCCCCTATTTAAGGAAATATGATGGATAAGGTTGCTCACCATCATCCTCCATCACACTCTCTCAGTCTCCAAGAAAACCCTAACCTCCAACTTGCCTTTTTAGCTTTTGGTGTTGATTTTTGGGTATTACAAGAAGAAGAAGGTGACATTTGGGCTTGGATTCAGTAATGGACTCTTCACATCTTCTTGTTGTGCATTTTATGGACTTTTGTAAACCTTCAAGTTCCATGCTTTTTAGTTCTATGTGCATAGATTAAGGTTTTTAAGCCTTGTTCTTTATGCTTGCATTTATTGGAGTGTTGGAATTCCATAAAGTTGCCAACTTTATGGATCCCCATAGTCCATTTGGGGTTAGGATTGATAGATCTGGAATTTCCTGGAGTTTTAAGCT
Organism: Lactuca serriola; assembly: GCF_051521515.1. NCBI lineage: Eukaryota > Viridiplantae > Streptophyta > Magnoliopsida > Asterales > Asteraceae > Lactuca > Lactuca serriola. Next base: position 91,193,892 of record NC_136408.1, read on the forward strand.
CTTGCTTGTGATTTTGGCCATTTTTACTCTACTTTGACCTAGTTTGAGTTCAAGACATGCATTGGACATGCATGTCTATAAAGCAATGATTTTTATGGTTCATTGAATGAGAGAATGTCTTATGGGAAGTTTGAATGGTTGGCTTGATGGGTTAGGAGATTATTATAATAAACTGGTCTGAATAGTCACCACAACGTGGTGAATGGTCGCCATGATGTGGCGGATGGCTGTCATGCAATTGTTTTGTTCTCTAGTCACCACATCATGGCTAGAGCTAACCACGCTTGGTGACTAGATAAGTTGACTTGTTGACTTTAACCTTTGACTAGAGTTTGTCTAAGTTTGACGTAAGGGTATTTTGGGTATTCAGACAATATTTTGAGACAGGGTCACTGTTTGCTGTATAGGTGACCCGTAAGGTTGGTACGTGGAGTTGTGGTGTGATCATCTATCTTTTCAGATTGAGAGGTGAGTTTTTCCTCACTGTACTTGTGGGTCGAAGGCACCAATTCCGGCCCACTAAATTATGTATGCTTGTATATAGGATGTTGTTGTGTTGTAGTGATCTGTTAGATCTGTGTCGTAGTATATAGGATGTTGCTATGTATTAACGATCCGTAGATCTGCCTGTAGCCTATTGACTAGTTATATGTTTATTGTTATGTATATGTCGACATGTTATGGTTTTGGGTTGAAGCTTTACTGCTATGTGCATGAGCCAATAGACCGGGGGTATTCCAGTCTGATGACTGAGTTGACCCGAGGGTATTCCAACCAATGACTAAGAAAACCCATTGTATATTGGCATTCCAATCTAATGACTGATTGGACCTAGCATGCAATGTTGTATATGTTATGTCGTGTGGAGGTCCTTGGGGGGGGGGGGGGGGGCTCAATAAGATTTTGCTTATAGTTTAAGTTTATTCTTTCAGGTACTTCAGATGATCGTGACACGGAGAAGGCGTGATCATACACATCCTTCGAAGATATATTTTGGGAGATTTTATGAAGTTCTGATCTTGAGAAATATTTGTATTTGACACTTGACTTGATATGGTTTTGGGATTGAAAAAATGGTTTCTTTCAATTTAAAAATAAAAAATTCTATGGTGGTTTTTTGGATGTGACAAGTTGGTATCAGAGCATTCATTTGAGAGAATTGGATGATCATTCGTGTGAATCCAGACTTAAACTAAGGAACTGAAAAAGGTTTTCAAAATAATGTTAAAATTAAATTCTAATTGTTTTCAAAAGCAACCCAAAAGGAGAAGATGTGTACGATCATCTGGAGCAAGACATTATACCCCAAGTTACCACACTATTATTTGTTATGATACGAGTAGAACTTTATGCTAGTGATAGGCTAGGGATCCTCAGGAATTGTATGATAAAAATGTCTGACATATGATGCTTGATAGCCTAGGAGATCTTTTTGTAAGTAATGTGTAATTGGAATCATTATTGTAGTTTCTTAGTGAAGTCATCATAGTTGTACATAACTAAGATTTTATAGTCCGAGAATATTTGATTTAGCCTTATTTCCTGTTCCTAGTTTGGTTGTGGGCTTAGGGTAGAATATATTATTCAACTGTCTATAAGATCCATCATTATGTATGATTAGCATACACAAGCGACTATAAGGTTGGTGGAAGTTTCATGGGTGGGTAGGTGTGTGAGCAACTGGCCGAATGAGGTGTGATTAGACACTCTCAAGAGAGTAAGGATAGGATGTATGTGTATCCTACTTGTCATACTTGTTTTGGGCAGTTTGTGATGATACTTGAGACAAATACGGGTAGGTGTGGAAGGTAGTATGGGCAAGTACTACTGAAAGAATAGGACCTGTACGTGTAGCCAGGAAGTCACAAACCCCAAGGGTTCCGTTTGTCTGGGATGGTTTTATGGTATGAATTGTGACATTTTTGATATATATTTTGGTTTATTTTTAGTATGGTATTCACAAGAGGATCTGGCTCCGGGTATGGAGTGAGTGGCTAGGATAGGCCAGGGTTGAATGATCATCAGATACATGAGATGATTTCTGCTGAGGTAGCTACCGCTTTCTAGGGATTGATTCTGGAGTTGTTTGGGTCTATCAAGACCGCCATGATTGAGCTTTTCGATGATCGTTATGCTACGCTTACTAATGTTGATGCTGTCGCAGCTACCACAGTTGTTGTTGCACGAGTTCTAAGGGAAAGAGTTTTTCAGTACTGGGACTTCGACAATACGAAGTCCCTAGAGTTTGATGGGGGTTAGGGACCCGATTGTAGCGATGAGGTAGCTATCTTATGTGGAGGGTTGTTTCTTCACATGTTCTTGCTCTGGTGACCAGAAGGTCAAGTGCGCCATGAACCTTCTCATGTTGGGGGCGAAGGATTGGTGGAGATTGGTGACTGGTGCTTATACTACTGAGTAGAGATCTGCTATTACTTGGGAGCATTTCTCGGAGATGTTCCATGCAAGATATGTTCCCTTGGTGGAAATTGAGAGTTTGGCTCAGGAGTACTTAGATTTGAGATAAACTACTAAGACGGTGATAGAGATCACCAAGATGTTTATCGAGAGGGTTCTTTTCTGCCCTGAGTTTGCTGCTTTAAGTAGGCTCAGATGACTTGGTACTTGAGCATGATCAAGACAGATATTCGGCAGTTCGTTTCCACCCAACATTATGGTTGCCTCATTGAGCTTCAGGATGCTGCAAGGAGACGGGAGATTGAGATAGATATTTAAAATAAGGAGTTGAGGCAGGATCATGTTCAGTCACAACCTGCAACGAAGTGGTTCAAGCCCACTGATTCGAGACCAGGGGGACAGAGGGGTCGCACTTGTGGTAAGTGCGGAAAGGTTCATGAGGGTGCTTTCCGATCATCTTCTGGATGCCAAAAATATGGAAGGGAGGGCCACATTGTGAGGGATTGTTGTCCGCAGGCCCCACCGTAGAGCACCAAGATCTGTTACCATTGTGAGCAGGTTGGCCATATGAGGGCTAACTGACCATTGCTGATGGATAGACCGACCCAGGCTCCAACACCAGCTACACTGAGGATCACCGATGGATACCAGGTTAGGGTGGAGCCCCCGAGGGCTTGAGGTCGTGCTTTTCAGCACACTGCAAAGGAGGCCACGACGACATCAAACGTCGTTACTGTTGTGTTTCTATTTATTATTCTATAAGATATTTTATGGTATGATTATGTTTATGATTCTGTTAGGTACATTTTTAATGAAATCCTTGCCTGCTCTTATGTATCTCAGTCTTTCAGTAGTGATTTTTGTATGACTCTTGGTGAGTTGGATTGTCCGCTGTGGGTTTCTATCGCCAACAAACACGGGGTTTTGACGTCAAGTTTTTATCAAGGTTGTGTCTTGGAAATTTTTTGGGTGCTTTATTCGATTGATTTGATTCTCATTCCCATGGGGGATGTGTGCGTGATAGTAGGGATGGATTGGTTGAGCAGGTTTGCTGCTATGATTGACTGCAAGGGTCAGTGGGTGGTAGGTCAAACCCCAAGTGGGTTTATTATTCTATAAGATATTTTATGTTATGCTTATGTTTGTGATTATATTAGGCACATTTTTAATGAACTCCCTGCCTGCTCTTATGTATCTCAGTCTTTCAGTAGGGGTTTTCGTATGACTCTTGGTGAGTTGGCGTGTCCGCTGCGGGTTTCTATCGCCAACAAACACAGGGTTTCGACGTCGAGTGTTTATCAGGGTCGTGTCTTGGAAATTTTTTGGGTGCTTTATCCGATTGATTTGATTCCTATTCCCATGAGGGATGTGTGCGTGATAGTAGGGATGGATTGGTTGACTAGGTTTGGTGCTACGATTGACTGCGAGGGTCAGTGGGTGGTAGTTTAAACCCCAAGTGGGGGAGAACTGGTTATATTTAGAGAGCGTACCAGGATTAGATCAGCCATTTTTCTGCTTCCAGGGCTCGGTGATACATGTAGCATGAGCGTGTGTCTTATATTGCCTATGTGGTTGACACCCGGGTTGGGTCGGAGGTTTCAGTTTCGGATGTACCTGTTGTTATTGAATTTACTGATGTGTTCCCGGAGGAGTTATTCGGTGTGCCTCCTGAGAGGCATGTTGAGTTCAAGATTGATTTGGTCCCTGGTGTGGCTTCGATTGCTAAGGCGCCATACCAATTGGCACCACCGGAGATGCAAGAGTTGTCCTCAGAGCTTCAGGAGCAGTTGGGAAAGCATTTTATTAGACTGAGCAGTTCGCCGTGGGGAGCACCGATTTTTTTGTCAAGAAGAAATAGAGTTTGCACCGAATGTGTATTGATTATCGGGAGTTGAAAAAGTTGACGGTGAAGAACCGTTACCCACTTCTACGAATTGATGATCTATTTGATTAGTTTCAGGGTGCATCTTGGTTCTACAAGATCGATTTGAGGTCGGGGTATCATCATATGAGGGTTAGAGAGGAGGATGTGGAGACGACCTCATTCTGGACTCGTTATGGTCATTATGAGTACGTAGTGATGCTGTTTGGGCTCACCAACGCCCCAGTAGCATTGATGGATTTGATGAATCAGGTATGCAGGCCGATGCTCGATCGATGTGTTCATTGATAATATACTGGTCTATTCCAAGACCAGGGAGCAGCATGAGGAGCACCTTCATGATCTCCTGGGAGTTTTGAGGCAGAAACAAGTATAGGCCAGGTTCTCGAAGTATGAGTTTTGGTTACGAGAGGTCTAGTTCTTAGGACACCTCATCAATCAGAATGGGATTTTGGTTGACCCGACCAAGATTGAGGTCATGATGTAGTGGGAGGTTCTGAATTCTCCCTCAGAGAGCAGTATTTTCTTGGGATTAGCAGGGTATTATCGGAGATTCATTCAGGACTTCTTGAAGATTGTGGTACCCCTCACTCGTCTGACAAGGAAGGGCGTGGATTTATGTTGGGGGCTTGAGCAGCAGGTAGCATTCGAGATTTTGAGGAGGAATTTATGTGAGGCCACAGTGTTGACTCTCCCTGAGGGTGTTGAGGATTTCGTAGTATTCTGTGATGCATCCTTCACCGCCTTGGGGGCGGTTCTTATGCAGCGAGGGAGGGTTATTGCTTATGCATTCTTGGAAGCTGAATCCTCATGAGGTTCGTTATCAGACTCATGATTTGGAGTTGGAAGTAGTGGTGTTTTGTCTCTAGATTTGGCGGAATTATTTGTATGGGGTCCGGTGTACCATCTACATGGATCACAAGAGTTTGAGATATCTCATGGATCAGCCGAATTTAAACATGAGGCAGTGCAGGTGGCTTGACGTGGTCAAGGATTATGACTGTGAGATTTTGTACCAGCCGGAGAAAGTGTATGAGGATTTTGATCGATTCACCATTATTGGGTATGATTAGAGAGGCTCATGTTGATGGAGTCAAGAAAGAAAACTGGAAACAAGAGCAACTTAGAGGCAAGATCGATAGATTCTCTACCGACAACCATGGATTATTGACTTGCTATGGTCGTGTATGGGTACCAGATTTTGGTAGGGGTCAAACAGGCTGTGTTGGAGGAAGTACACAAGTCCATATTTTTTATGCACTCTGGAGCCACCAAGATGTATTGGGATCTGCGACTCAGTTATTGGTGGTCGTGCATGAAGCGGGAGATAGCCTGGTATGTCGAGCGGCGTTTGACATGTCGGGTGGTCAAAGCCAAACACAAGAGGCCGCATGGAAATCTTCAGCCTTTGGAGGTTCCCAGGTAGAAATAGGAACAAATCACCATGGATTTCATCACCAAGTTTCCTCGAACAACTAAGGGGTTTGATGCGATTTGGGTGATAGTAGACCGGTTGACCAAGAGTGCCCACTTCTTAGCTATCCGTAAGAGCTTGTCGACCGAGAAATTAGTCGATGTTTATGTGTGCGAGATTATCACTCGACATGGTGTTCCAGTTTCTATTGTTTAAGACCAGGACGTGCGGTTTACTTCGCGGTTTTGGCGGAGATTCCACGAGGAACTAGGCACGAGATTTCATTTTAGCATTGCTTATCATCGGCAGACTGACGACTAGAGTGAGAGGACCATTCAGACACTTGAGGATATGTTAAGAGCTTGTGTGATAGATTTTGGTGGGTGTTAGGCGTGTCAAACCCAACAAATAAAGGGGGTACAACATACTCCAATTACACTGCATTAATGCACTAAAAGTAGTACAAGGCAAGTAGGGTCGAACCACAGAGACACGAGACAAAAGTCTATATCTATTTGCGCAAGGTACTTTGGTCACAAAGGGGGATTTGTTTGCAAAAGTAAAATAATGAAAATAACAATCTACTTTAAAAACATGCACAAAATAAAACAGATTTGTAAACAAATTGTAAAAGTGCTTCTAGTTCTAGTTCTCAATGTTGCTGTTCAACTTGATTATGACTTGATGTAATTCATGATTGCTATTCTAAGTTGGTATTAAAAGATATTAACACGCTCTAATACCTCTCGCTTGCCAAATTATCTAACCAAAACACGCTCTTTGACTAGGCCTAGCTTTACTAATTCAACCTAAACACGCTCTTAGATTGCATTGAAAAATTGCATTAAGTTTTGTACAAGCTTCCCAACAATGTTCATTTCTTCTCATACGCTCGGAAGTGTGAAAACATGTGATATATGTTTTTCAATAAGAAAACTTATTGCTTGTTACCAATTATTAACTTAATAGAACGATTAGGTTCCCTAAAAGTTAATTAACTGCACAAAAATTCAATTCATGAAAGTGGCCAATCAAACACAAATCAAATTTAAGGGTTCTAGTTTAAACAAAAACATAATCACTAGAATAGAATCACAAATCAAACATCAAATCATATGCTTCAAGTCAAGCAATCAACATGTTTTGAACAAGAACTAGAAACTAGGTTTTTTTAGCCACACATGGCTAAGAATAAATCAAACAAGAATAAAGATGAAATTGAAATGTTTAATGCTTACTAAAATGAAATCCAAAATGTTTGCAATGATTTTGTCTTCTCAAAAGCTAGAAAAATTCTCCTAGAATCGCCTAAACTGCTCCCAAAAACCGTTCCCCCTTCAAATTACGTCTTCTCCTGTCTTTTATTAAAGTTCATGTGCATGCCATGAGGCCATGCGTTTTTGGCATGACCATGTCTTTTGCCCATGTGTTTTTGGCATGGCCCATGCTTTTTGCTAAAATTCCAAAAATTCTTCACTGTTGACTCCATCTTCAATCTAGCTTCACCACGATTCATGTTGCTCAAATATGAGATGATAAAGGACAAAAACGACCTGTGTCAGTGTGACAAGAAACACATTTCAAACGTAGTCCTTTGCTATGATGATAATGCGACAATGACTCGGGTTATGTCTTCATGCTTTCCTCCATGGAATGACCAGTTCATCTTCTCTGCATGCTCTAAAGCTCCAAGAATCCAAGATCCATGCATCCAAGCATCCAAGCTCCATGTTCCATGCTTCATAATGCCTGCAAAATAAATCAAAAATAGTGAAGTACCAGGCATTCTTAATGAAATATGCAATTGCCCTAATAATCAACTAAATGCAAGAATTATGAAGTAGAATGCTATAAAAAGACGGAAATAAACATGCAAAATAGGTGCATAAAATGCACCTATCAGTGGGAGTTGGGACTCCTACCTTTCTTTGGCGGAGTTTTCTTACAACAACAGCTATCACACCAATATCGGTGCGCTGCTTGACCTTCTATATGGGTGGAAGTGTCGTAACCTAGTTTGTTGGGGAGAGGTCGGTCACAAGGTTATGGGAAGGACTAAGGTAGTCCTTCAAACAACAGAGCTTATTCAACAGATTAGGCAGTGGTTGTAGACAGCTCATAGTCGGCAAAAGAGTTATACCGACAGGCGCCGATCAGAGTTGGAGTTCCAGGTCGAAACCATGGTTTTGTTGAAGGTATCACCCTGGAAGGGTATAATACGCTTCAAGAAGAGGCGCAAGTTGGGGCCCCTATATATTGGTCCATTTCGAGTGATTACCAAGGTAGCTTACAGGCTGGATTTGCCTAAGTAGCTCAGTCAGATGCACAACACTTTCCATATTTCATAGCTTCAAAAGTGTGTGGAGGACAATTCAAAGATTTTCCCTTTAGAGGATGATTAGGTCGATGATCGCCTAAATTATGTTGAGAGACCAGTGACGATCTTGGATCGAAAGATGAAGGCCTTGCGCAACAAGGTGGTATCATTGGTAAAGGTTTAGTGGCAGCATCGAAAGGGTTCCAAGTGGACTTGGGAACCCGATGCAGAGATGTGCGAGCATTATCTAGAGTTTTTCACATCAACGGTGTCATAACTAGCATTCTAGCTAGGAAATTCTGTACTCTTGTAAACATTATCTACTGTAAACTCGTAACCCTAATTCATGTTATGCTTGAAGCTCAACCTATGGAAACACATTCAAACCCAGATTCATCAAGTAAAGTTGAAAACCCTAGAAATCCCGGTTTAAGTCCTATATGGACTAGGGTTTCCTTATTGGGCCTAATGGGCCAGTAAGCTTCCATTTTGACTATTTTGGACTTAGAACTCTTAAAATGGGCTCTAATTGGACCCACTCTCATGAGACTTAACCTTTTTGGGCCTTATAAGCCTAAAATGGACTAGTTTATCTTTAATAGGCCTTATTGGGCCATAACTAATCCAATTAGCTTTAATGGACTCAAATCCATTCTCTTATACAAAAATTGGGCCGTGAGCTACCCTAAGGGCCCAATGGGCCGTAAGTTTTCCTTATGGGCCTCATGAACTCGAGCCAAGGCAAGAATGGGCCAAAGTGATTTCCTTGTTCCTTCCTTATCCTATTTCGGCCCAAGTAAAACAAAAATAAATAAATAAATAAAAGAATGGATGAAATGAGGGTTGACTTTGGAGTGCCACCTTCATTTTGTCCATCATACACCCATGCAAAATCCTCCATGTACCCAAGCTAGTCATTCACCACTCTCTCTCCCCTCTCTTTATCCCTTTCGTCCGAAGACACACAACACACACACACACACACACTACACAAAAATTCTCTCCATTTCTCTCTAAGTTCATCTCCTTCCTTCCTTCAAGGAATTCTCGAAAATTTGGCTTGGATTCAAGAGTCTTCATCAAGTGTTGTCAATCTTTGGTAAGCCTTTACACATCCAAGCTTCATAACTTCACTCTCTTGTTAGATCATTCCTTTACACAAAGTTTTTGGTGTTTATACTCTTAGAAATCTTCTTGAGTTCGAGATCTACTCAAGAAAGTTTCTAGGACCAAAATCTTCCATTTCTTTCTTCAAAACCGAACCCACAAACCTATGGTGAGTTCATACCCCTCTATTTTCGGTTTTCATATGATTTATGGGGGAGAATACAAGTAAAATGTGAAGATCTATGTGTATTTGTATGTTATGTGTGATTTCTTGTGTTTATGTGGTAAATATGTGCTAAAAATGTAATATATTTCAAGATCTATAGTTCAAGAAGGAAAAATATGTGATCTAGGTTATATTTCACTTAACATGTCAAGATAAACTACCATACAAGCTTTATAATAAACACACTACAACATAAAATTTGTTATTGGACCATTTTTTATAAATAAACAAAATATGGGGAAAAAGATGTCATTCACGGTTTCTACAAGGATCAAAAGGTCAAAACAGCTAAAATAAGAGTTTTTATAAATATTAGGCTTTTTAAAGGACTAAAAATGTAAAATTTAGCCTAATGGGCTTAAATTTGGGCTTTTCGACTATTTAGGCCCAAAAATGCGAAAAATCAAATTTAAGGGGCTGAAATGGAAAGTTTTCTCAAAACAGGGGCTATAAACTTATATAAACCTATTTCAATGGCTAAAATGACCTTATTTATCAAGAGGGACTAAAAATGCAAAGATTTTGGGTTTTGGGTAAAAATTGTAAAAATTGTGAAAAGTGTGGATTTAAATGCAAATCTTTTAACTAAGGGGCTGAAATTGTCCTAAATAAAATTTTGGGCTTAAAACATCATTTAATTTTGGGCTTAAAACATCATTTAATTCAGCAAGGGACTATTCTCAACTTCTTATTGTGCATTTTCTGGACTTTTTTAAGCCTTCAAGTTCCATGCTTTTTAGTTCTTTGTGCATAGATCTAGTTTTTTAAGCCTTGTTCTTTATATTGGGACTTATTGGAGTTTTGGAATTGCGTAAAGTTGCCAACTTTATAGATCCCTAGAGTCCTTTGGGGTTAGGATTGATGGATCTGGAATTTATTGAATTTTTAAGCTCTTACTTGTGATTTTGGCCCTTTTTACTCTATTTTGACCTATTTTGAGTTCAAGACATGCATCGGACATGCATGTCTACAAAGAAATGATTTTTATGGTTCATTGGATGAGAGAATGTATTGTGGGAAGTTTGAATGGTTGGCGTGATGGGTTAAGATATTATTAGAATAAGCTGGTCTGAACAGTCACCACTGCGTAGTGAATGGTCATCACGACATGCTGGATGGCTGCCATGCGACTGTTTTGTTCTCTAGTCGCCACGGTGTGGCTGAAGCTAACCATGACATGGCGACTAACTAAATTGACTTGTTGACTTTGACCTTTGACCAGGGTTTGACCTAAGGGCATTTTGGTTATTCAGACAATATTTTGAGACAAGGTCACTGTCTGTTGTATAGGTGACCCGTTAAGTTGATACGCAGAGCTATGGTGTGATCAACTATCTTTTCAGATTTAGGAAGTTGTTGTGCTGTAGTGATATATTAGATATGTGTCCTGGTATAAAGGATGTTGCTACCCATTGTATATTCACATTCCAATCTGAAGACTAATTGGGCCGGGGGTATTCCGGTTCGATGACTGATTGGACCCAACATGTTGTATATGTTATTGTTGGATTAGGTATCTAAGCCCATAACTATTATTGGTATGTATTCGACCCGAGAGTAGCATGGTCCATTTGGGTTGCATATCATCAGGACAATTTGTTAGGATGGACTTTTGAGAGAAGTTTATTTATGGTTTATTAATATATTATAAGTTATAATATATTAATATGAAATCATATGTTTTAATTAGTATCGATCAAGAATTAATTTGGAATTAATTTAGTGATCAAAAGAGACTAATTAAATCTATGAGGACTAATTATGATAATTAGTTATATTTATATGTGTTGGGCTTATGACCCATGTTGGACCAAGTTTATGTATGGATACATAAAGAGTTGGGCCACACGGACCATGGATCATAAAACCCATGGGTATGGATTATGGGTTATACCCATGACCCTTGGAATCCTACATATAAATAGGTTACTCCATAGCCAAAATCACCACTTCTTTTTTTTTTTTATTTATAGAAATATGGAGGTGTTTTGGTGCATGGAATTCTCTCTCAAGAGCCACCTTTCTCCTAGGTGTGTTGTGATTCCATTTGAGGCATTTCATACTATTGGTGCTAAACTCTTAAGGCCAAATACATCAAGACTTCAAGCCACATAAAAGACATGTTTCCCTAACTAGTATATTATATGGTTTATGTCAAATGCATGCTAGTTATAGGTTTAATGCCTTGGAAACCATTTGGATGTATAATTAGTGAAAACATAGATCCAATGTATTTAGGGTTGTATGTGCACCATAGGATGTTGTATTATACCAAAACCCAACAGTTATGTCGTGTGGTGGTACTTTGGCGGGTAACTCACTAAGATTTTGCTTACAGTTCCAGGTACCTCAGATGACCGTGGAACGAAGAAGGCATGATCATACACATCCTTCGAAGATATATTTTGGGAGATTTTATAAAGTTCTGATCTTAAGAAATATTTTTACTTGACACTTGACTTGATATGGTTTTGGGATTGAAAACAATGGTTTCTTTTAATTTAAAAATGAAAAAGTCTATCATGTTTTTGGGATGTAACGACATGTGTACGTGTAGACATTAAAGGTATTGTGTAGAATACCTATATGTTATTAGACATATATATAGATTAAGTACTTAATGTATTAAGTACTAAATGAGTGGTAGAGTATCTCTTGATGTGATAAAGAGATAGATTGTCCATGGGACAAGTGGTATGTTATGAGTCACATAAATAAATAGAGATATAAAGAAAGATGGTTCCTTCGAGGATAAGAGATAGAGGTCCCTTTGCGGACAAGAGTATAATTCCTTTGGGAATAAGAGTATGATTCCTTTGGGAATGATATTATGTACCTATTGGGAAAGAGATGATGAAATGTAGATAAATGGCTGCTATGCGACTGTTTTGTTCTCTAGTCGCCATGGTGTGGCTGAAGCTAACCATGACATGGCGACTAACTAAATTGAGTTGTTGAATTTGACATTTGACCAGGGTTTGACCTAAGGATATTTTGGTTATTCAGACAATATTTTGAGACAATGTCATTGTCTGTTGTATAGGTGACTAAATATAGAACAAAACCAAATCAGGATGATCCAAATTCGAATAAATTAAGGACTAAACCATATGGACAATTCTATATAACTTAGACTATCCACATCAGTGCAATACTAGTCATCTTTTACATGTCCAACATCATCTTTGCAATTATATTTCACTATCTTTGTAGTAACACTATATATATATATATATATATATATATATATATATAGAAACATCCCAAAAATACGGTCCAAAAAATTTCATTTTTAAATCATTAAACAAACCATAATTGTCAATCATTTCTTTCATAAACATAAGTTGCTTTATCAAAATAGAGTATTAATTTAAAACATGTTTATTTTATCAGAGTAAACATCCCAGGCTAAACTTCTTGGTGTGTGTCATGCATTCATCCTGAACTCCTCCCTCCGCTACTAGAAGTACCTGAAACCAAAACTAAAAACTATAAGCACGACACTTAGTGAGTTCCCCATGTTACCACATACGATACATATAACCACATACCAGGCCCCGTCTGTTGCATCGGGACTTGCCCGACATCAGACTCGCTCCGACATCGAGCCCCGCCCGGCATCCGGCCCCGCCTAGCATCGAGCCTTGCTCGGTATACATATTTGTCTCTCTTAGGATCTGCCTATCTCTGGTCCTCGCCCGCTATACACATACAATCATATAACATAATAGCACATAAAGAAACATACTCTACTATACTCATGTACTAAGGCCTCGCCTATCTTGGGCCCTGCCCCGAGTCTGCTACTGATGAGTTAAGGGACCCTGTCCACACTCCTGCTGTTAGTGAGATACGGGCCCCCCGCCCATACTTACCTCCCTACTAGGCACATATAAGCATCAGAAAGGCAACAATTTTAATCTAACATGCACATATAAATCTTCCTAGGGCTTGCCCCGGGTCTTCCTACTATACACAAACATAATGGGCCGACATTGTGACCTTAGACCCATGCACACAGTGAGGAGACTCACCTTGCACTACTGAAGTCCTGTTGATATCCCTCTGGCCGCTATTTGGCAATTCCCCGAACTAATGATCCTTTGGCTCCCCGAGCTACCAATACCAAAATATCACTTAGACCAAATCAATAATCCTTCTTAGGGTAAATGAACATTTTACCCCGTAGTCCAACTTGGTCCATATCTATGGCCCAAGACATAATATAAAAAGGCCCAACACTAGGTAGGCCTCCCAAGCCCACTAGTGGCCCACTAATGGCCCAATTTGCTAAATTGGGCCTAATCCATCTAATGAGCCTTACCCTAAGCCCAAACATCTTCTTGGCTTATCTGACTTTTGATGGGCTACTAAGGCCCAAAGAACCAAAATCCCCTGCATGGCCCAAACTGAGGCCCAAAACAAGCCAAGCCCATATATGATGAGTACGTTGGGCGTACTCCTACATACGCTAAGCGTACCTGCATGTACGCTTAGTGTACTCCCCTGTTAAGTCACTTTCCCATTAATTGCTTAGTACTCTAATCTATAAGCTACAATCATAGATCCAAGTCCTTTTCAACGTCTTAATTCATAAAGTCACTAACTTGGTGACTTTTCATGGCCCCAATGAGCCCAAACTCCAAAATAACATTCCATTCCCATAAAAATGATCTTAACTCATGCATGATCCCAATAAAACATTCAAGATGACAACTTTCTGCCTTAGGGACTCATTTAGAACTGAGAGTGGCAACTCTAAGTCCAAAAATCGGATTTGAACCATAAAGTTCTATGTTTGAGACCAAAATGACTTCAAAACCACACTACACTAGATCTAAGCATACTTGAGGAATGTTGTGAACTTTATACCTCCAAAGAGTCTCAAATGATGATGCTATCCCGGATCTATGAGCTCAAGCTACCCAAGTCCTTCTTTGCCAAGTCCTTCTATCTTCTTCCAAGCATAAAACCACCAAGATGGGCTTCTCAAGATCAAAATCACACAAGAATGAAGGGATGAGACGTTCTAGGGTTTTTCTGAGGTTAGGGAGGCTGATAAGGGGGCTAGGGTTTGAGTCCTAATGTTCCTTATATAGTGCTTGACCCTTAATTTAGGGTTTAGGGTCTCTGAGCGTACGCTGGGCGTATGTCCCCAACACCCACGATCACTTAATCCTTCTACGTTGGGCGTACCCCAGCTTATGCTGGACGTACTCTTGCGCTGACCACCTTGCATGCATGGTCCTTTCTTGCCATCTTTCTCCATTAAGGACCAATATTGCCAATAACTTCAAAGTACTATAACTCTTTCATTCTAAGTCCGTTTCCGACGAACTTTATACCCACGAAAAGGTGGCGAAAAGCCCTATGCTCCTAACTACACACCCAAGACCGAATCGCTTATACCTAGGGCCTCCGAAACCGCAACCGAAGTACTTTTCAAAACGGGGTGTTATATATTACCGGATCTAAATATTAAGTATTTAAAATTGTTAAAACGTTGAATGTAATTTATACTCAGATACAGTGTCCTAATTATATAGTAACATTTTTCCATTTAATATTAATATTTAAATATGTAAATATCAAGTTGTGTAGTCAATATTAAAATATTCATAAATAATGAGTTGCAACTCTTTCTGTATTTGCAATGTTATGGCAACTTGAAGGCATATAAATTGCTGTGGATGCTCTAATACATCAAGCATTGACCATTTCTTCAACATGCATATGATGTGGGATTGATGCCCCTAGCTAGGAACCTTCTTTATTTATTTTTATATTTTTTTTTGTCTTAATACCTTATAATTTTACATGTTACGATGCAAAATAACATCAATAAACAAGAATGATGTAAATTGCATGAAAAAGACAGTTCGGTCAAAATTTGGTCTAAAAAACCTGTCCATCACTAGTGAAATTCCACCCCTAGCTACCTAACTTTCCACTTTATCACGAAAATGTCATCATGCCATTTTCAGCCGTTGCTCAATAAAATCAATGGCCAAGTTAATTTTACATATACATACATATATTTATGTAAATATGTATGTATGTATGTATTATTGGTGTGTGAATGTGTGTGTTTTTTATTTTATTTCATAATCGTATGGTACAAATCATGAAATCAACAAGGTTCTATGGTTGATTTCACTGGATCATATTGCTCACGAGGGAAATAAATGTGTGGTCATCACAGTAAGGGAATAAATAAATAACTAAATAAATAAAATCTTGACACACTTAGAAACCATTATAAATCCGTGATCATGTAGTTGGATACTGAGCACTGTGTCTTCAAGTCAGTACTAGACAATTGTGAAAAACAGGAATTAATCAAGCAAATGGATATTCCGGTGATTGATTTGACACCGTATGTGAATGTAGTGTCCGGGGAATTTTGCTTGGATGACATAATGAATCCTGAAGTTGAGACGGTTTGCATGGAAGTTAGTTGGATCCTAAGAGATACTGGAGCTTTGTTCGTCAAGGATCCACGATGTTCTGCTGAAGATGATGATCAATTTATTAGTATGATGGAGAAGTATTTCGAAATGCCTGATGATTTTAAGCTTCTTCAAGCGCGTCCTCACCAGCATTACCAGGTTACCTTCATATACAGATTTCTTTTTTGTCCTGATTTTTCTGATGTTTATGAGTTTTTTTTAGTCTATGCATGATAAGGAATTGGATTGGGGTTTTATTATGTTGTATTTAATGGAATATTAAAAACATATGAATTTGTATAACCAGTTACATGCGCAACTAGTAACATCAAAAGTATAAGAACAAGCTAGAACCATGCAAAAACATGGGTTATAATTATGAAAATATTATTGCCACTTGTCATTTTTTCATTTATTTGGTCACATGTCATTTTGTCATAATTTTGAAATATATTTATTTTCCATTTGTCAATAACTTCATTATTCATTTCCACTATATCATTAATTTAGTTTCCATAAATTAAACCTACTATAATAACTATTAATTTCAAATTTCAAATTTGAAATTTCAATTTCAATTTCAAATAAATTTACACTTTAAACATTTATATTTAACATTTTATTATAATAAATCGTTTAGTATACGGTCTAACAATTAAACACATAATTTTAATTAATTTATTTTTTGCATATTTTTTTTTCATAATTTTCACTTATTTCATATTTCAAATTCAAATAAACTTTTCATTTAATCGCTCATGTTTAACATTATGTTTTAATTAACCCGTATAATATACGGGTTTCACAACTAGTTTGTAGTAAAGTAATACTATAATAGTCCCTCTTATTAGGAAGATCTTTTTATTTGAGATGAAAATATATAATTTTTTTTGTTAATAATTAAATATATGAACACTTTTTTCACAAAAATAATATAAAGCCGTACGGTATGGGAAGAAAGCACGCGACGTGTCAATACTATTATTATATTTTTAGTTTTATAAAAATAATTAGTTGTTTTGTGATTTAATATAGATAATGTAGATTAAAATTGATAAATAAGATACTAGGTCCCACTTATAAATCTATAAAAGTACATAGGCTATTTGTTTGTTTGTTTTTTTTTTTTTTTTTTTCTTTTTTTAAGTTTATTACAATTTAATGTTTGTTCAGAACACACAAATAGTTTATCGCAGCTAATAAGCTGACTTTTTGATTAACTACATAAGATAGTTTATTGATAATTTAGTTTTTCAACTATCGCCTCAAACACAAACACAACGCAAAACTTCATAAAAACAGTGTAATTTGGAATTTTGTATCTTTCAACCATCTTACAAATAATTTTATGATTTAACCATCAGGATTTTAATTGTTTTTATATGAAATCTAGACGAATGTCCGTACATTTTGAAACTATATAATTAAAATTTTAATAGTTACATATATTTTAAATGATTATGTTCTTCACATTAATTATAAAATAATAATTCTTACATTAAACTAATATATCATGACTTGTGCATGAATAAATGATAAATATAATTCTTGGTTATTGCTATATTTAACTATGGTTAAATTTAATTAATTTAAACTTTAATGTTTTACCACCTTTTAATTTCGATTGTAATAATTCATTAAAATATCAACCACTGTTTTAAAAGTGATTTTACATAACTTATAACTTTTTGTCAACGATAACCTATTATTGTTAAAGTCATTGTGAAATACTAAATTAAATAATCTTATTATTGAAATTCTGAAACCATAGTGATTGTGAAATAGAATAAACTTGTGTTTGAGTTATAAAATAATATCAAAATGAATTTATAAATAGAATAATCTAATTGTGAAATTAACTTTTTTTAATATATTTTTATGTTCAATAATGATTGTATGGTGGTTTTAATCTATTTAACATAACAGAAATTGTTATGTTATTCTACTAAAATATAACAAAATACAAATTAAAAACTTTAACATGTAACTCAAAATCTTATAAAATAACCATCCATATTTTATCTTCTTTATATATATGATTTTTTTCTATAAAGTTATATATGATTTGTATCTTTGTGTTATTGTTATCTATATAATTATAAATAAAATTATTAATTGTGGATTTTGTTTCAAACATTCACATGTTCCTCGTCTCCATTTATAATTTATGAAACATAACAAAAATTATTAAGTTACTCTAATAATATACAACAAAATATACATAAATTAAAAACTTTAACATTATAACATTAGCTCCAAAAAGTAACCAAAAAACTATACCAACACAAAATTCTTTCAAGTTTTGTCTTCTATATATGTGTATGTGTGATTTTTATCAGTATATTACTCAAATGATTAGCCTGTTTTATAGTTTAAAAAAAATTATTAGTTTAATGTTCATAAACAATATCATATTAATTTGAATACTTAAATAATATATAATTAAAAAAAACTTTTGAATAGTTATTATTAATTAGTTGAAATAGGAAGGGTCATATATGTTTCAAATACATTTCAAATACATGTGACACTCCTCAAGGAAATTAAAAATTACTTTCAAGAATAAAAATATAAAATTATTACTAAAAATATGATATAATAACAATAAATGATAATCAAACAACACTAATTTAAAATTTGATTGCTACCGTAGAAAACAACTAATGAAATATGAGAAACTTGATTGTATCTATTTTCAAAGAAATGATTTGAAACCTCTAACAAAATGTAAGTATCGTTATTTGACTAGTCATGTAATAATGAATACTTACAGGAATATTTCAAACAATTCTTAGACTCATGTATGATGCGTCATTTAATTCTAAATCATTTTCAATCCACCCATTGCATCAAATCGAACACTTTCTAAGTTGTTTGAATGACAAATCTTAATTCTAAAACAAATTGTGTTGCCCCGACATATTAGATCATCGAAATCTTCATTTTAGACAGAAAAAAACATCATAAATGGTCTCTGTGGTTTCTCAAAATCTAAAGTTTAGTTCTCATGATTTAATAACCTCATAGATGGTCCCTGTGCTTTCAAAACTTTTGACGATTAATCCTTATTGCTAACTCTGTTAAATTTGTCCGTTAACTGAAGGGTGTTTTTGTCATTTCACTACCATAGGGACCATTTATGATGCTTTATCTTATATATATATATATATATATATATATATATATATATATATATATAATTTAAAAGGTCCCCCCTCTCTCTCTCTCTCTCTCTCTCTCTCTCTCTCTCTCTCCAGTTCAGAGTTTTCATCTCTTTACCCCAGTATTCCTTTTGTTCGATTAGTGGGAAATCTGAACCCTATTTCTTCATATCTACCTTAATCTTTCCATCTCCAGAAACGAACGATGGAGGTTAACGAAGACAAGCACGAAAAACACCTTGTGAAGCTCAAATGTTCGATTCAAAACTACAATTGGGGTCGAATTGGCTACGATTCGAGGGTTGTCATGTCGTTTGAAAGGAACTGTGGGGGTCAAATTAAAGAAAACAAGCATTACGTTGAGTTTTAGATTGGTACTCATGTTTCCAGATCCTCGTTTTTTGAAGAGACTGATAATGTAAGTTTGAAGAACTGGATTTTGCAAAACACAACAAAAGGGGAATAGGTATCTATCTTCGTTCCTTCAACAAATTGGGAAGGGGAAACGAATGGAAGCATGAATTGAAGGCTCCGGCGGTGAAGTTATCAAATCGCAAGGAGGGATGGGGAGATCGATCTCCGGCGACCCTCTGAGGGTTTAATTTGCAATATTGTTGGTTGAGAACCAAGGGAACATGTCTCCGTATTCATCTGATCGGGTAATGAAAAAGAGATTGTGGGAGGTTAAAGGTTGCTTAACCTGATGGGAGGAAGCACTTTTGGTGCTTGACTGGACCGAAGAAGAAAAGGGGAACGGAAGCAGCGCGGCTGCTGGTGGTCTCGGTGGGTGCAACGTGGGGCTGCTCAAGCAGCTTCTCGACTACTTGCTTCTGCTCCGACAATGGATCACGAAGGGAAAAGGGAGGGTTGGTCTGAGAGGATCAAGGAAGGCATAACAAGTCAGGTGCAGGGGAGATGCGAAGGAGAGTGTTGCCTTCTTGACTGTCGGAAAACTCCACCTCCAGTGGAGATTTATTAACTGAATCTAAAGAAAAGAGGAGCGGTGAAATAGATCTACATAAGCTTTTAGGGGGTGTTCTTGGCAGATTCATCAACGGACAGAAAAAGGAAAACGAGAGAAAGAGAGAGAGAGAGAGAGAGAGAGAGAGAGAGAGAGAGAGGACCTTTTACATATTAAATAATTATATTTATTTTTTTTAAAAGAGAAAACATCATAAATGGTCTATGTGGTAGTGAAGTTACGAAAATACCCTTCGGTCAATGGACATAACTTAACGGAGTTAGCAATAAGGATCAATCGTCAAAAGTTTTGAAAGCACAGAGACCATCTATGAGGTTTTTAAACCATGGGGACTAAACTTCAGATTTTGGGAAACCGCAAGGACCATTTATAATGTTTTTTCTTTTAGACATCAAAAGGCTACAACAATGTCTTCATTTTCATGCACTCTCCATAACAAAAAAACAAAACAAAACAAAAAGAGAAAGACAAAAAGAAATTATAAATAACCAAGTATGAAAGACAATGTTATTGTATAAGAAACATATTTAGCCTTACACATATTTGACAATATAATCATTAATATAAAGATTATGCAAAGACATAAGAGTTTCAAATCAATATATATGGTGCTTATAATTGTGAGATGAGAGTTTCAAAACAATATAAAGCTTGGAATTATGCCTCTATTATTATAGACATTAGACGAATACACATGTTAATAAAATATTGAAAAAATATATGTTTATTAAAATGGTGTTTGCTTCAATGTTGAAACAAATAAAATAATAGGATAAAAAATTGTATATTATATATGAACCTATAAATTTTGTATATAATTGTAATACGAAACTAATTATAACCTGATTATCACAATGTATATAATCTAACAATCTTAATATTTGCATCACAATTTGAACAAAAGTCATATTTTCAACACGTTAATATAACCAATAACAATATATTTAATAATATCAGATAATTATTATAGTAAAAATAAAACATATTTATAATAATACAATACAAATATCACATGTGAATATTGTATTATTGAATCTTGTCTGGTGTAAAAAAGGAAATAATACATAGGTTATTCCACGTGTGGTATATTTGTATGTTTAATAAATCATAAGATAAGTAAATGATAAACCATATATAATAGAATGAAATAATCATAAATCTCATTTTATTTTATTTCTAAACAATATGAACAAAATCCAAAATGTAAAATTTAAAAATTAAAAAAAAAAAGAATTTGGATATATATATATATATAAACAAAACATTAAGATTATCGTTTGTCGTATTTTTCTACCAAATGTAACTTTCAAGAAAATGAATATGAAGTACGTCGAGTTGATCTCGCTTATATGAATTTTCATCCTTCGAATTTGCATTTTCCTCTTTCTCATTCAATATGGAAACATTCACCACAATGTAGAGCTTTGAGTGTTCTCAAATCATCATTTCTCTATCTTATGCATCAAACTCTATTACTCTCATCTACATATGTGGACCATTTTTATCTTCATATCAATCAATTAAATATAATAATTACCATTTACTAACAATAAGTTAAAAAAAACTTTTCATTTGTAGTGATTAATTATTTTAAAATTGAAATCATATTTGCACATAACTAATCATATATATATATATATATATATATATATATATATATATATATATATATATATATATATATATATATATATATATATATATATATATATGTTACAAAACTCTTGAGTTGTAGTGACTAATTAGTTTTTGGTTAATAAGACTTTTAAGTTGAAATGGGAGTTTCATATGTATATCGTGCAAGGAAATTAGCTTCAATTATAATAGATACTAGGCGAATATCCGAGTGTTGCACAGAAACACCTATATAGTTGAAATTTTTATAAATATATGTTTTTTTAAATATAACAATAACATCGTTGTTAAATTCGATATAATAACTTATATACTAAATTGATATAATATATTGATTATTTTGAATTATATAATAATATATACATCTATTATAACCGCATAATCTCAATCGTTTGAATGACTTCTACCCACGAGTTACACATGAATAAAATTAAATATAATATGATCACCAATATATCATATTCTTGGCAAATGCACACGTGTTACGCAGAAACACCTATATACTTGAAGTCTCTTAAAAATATATGTTTTTTTAAAGCAATAATGTTGTTGTTAAATTTGATATAATAATTCATATATACTAAATTGATATAATATATTGATTATTTTGAATTATATGATAATATATACATCTATTATAACTGCATAATCTCAATCGCTTGAATGAATTCTATCCGCAAGTTACACATGAATAAAATTAAATATAATATATGGTTTAATGTTATTTTACAGTTGTTATTGTTAATTAAATTTTTAAAATTTATTTGCTTAATGTTTTAATTTCTATCATTATAATTATTTAAAATATCAAACATTGTTTTTTGATTTTAAGGGTAACAATATAATCATTTATATAGAGTTATTTTTAACTATTGTTATTGTAATTTATTTTAAGCTACTTATTTGAAAACTTTTAGTGATTATAAAAATATCTTTAGGAAATATTTTAGGTAAATTGAGATTACAATTTAGTTTTTACATTTATCACTTTTAACTATTTACAAAATATTCTTTGGTTTTTTAAGCGGAACTGAAGTTTATATTTATGTTGACATTGTAATGTTATATTTAAATTAACAATTTAAGTTTTTTTGTCCAAACTGTTCAAAAGTATAATGGTTTACATACAACAACATATTAAATCTAATAAATTAACTATAATATATTAAAAGTTAAAGACATAACTTTATAAGTAGAAGTAAGATATTTTTTTAAAATTGAAATTATATATATATATATATATATATATATATATATATATATATATATATATATATAACTTACGAAACTTTTGAGTTGTAGTGACTAATTAGTTTTTGGTTAAAAAGACTATTAAGTTGAAATAAAAGTTTCAAATGCATATGGTGCAAGGAAATTGGCTTCAATTATAATAGATATATAGATATATAGATATAGATAGATAAATGTGTCAAAACTCAAATATCTATTATAAATAAATTGTTGTTAAAGTTATATATAAATATTAATGTGTTTCTACATGTCATTAATGATTTTTTTAGAATAGTTTTACATCACAATAGTATTTATCATAAAAACAAAAACAAAACAAAACAAAACATAAAGTTATCTATTTTATGTTTTGTTTTATCATTTGTATACCTAAAAATCTTTTTATATACCTAAAAATCATAAAGTTATCGTTTTTTTTATCATTTGTATACCTAAAAATCACAAAACATAAAAAAAAGGTTTTATAAAAGGTTTATTTAAATACCTAAAAATCATTTTATATTCATGTCAATGAAAGAGCTAATTAAGTCTTTAAAATAAAATTTAATATTCATGTTAATATCTTATGTTATGTTAGAAAAGGATACAAGTCAACATTAAACGTTTGAATAAAAAAAGATACATATGAAATAGCAAGTTATAAATTTTCAGCAATCCGTAAAAGCTAAAGTAATACCAATCGATTCATGATATAAATGTCTCTAACTTTTCTAAACATTTTCGGTACTATTATAACATTATAACATAATTAATCATTTACTTTATTGATTGAGAAACGATACTATTAGATTTGAAGAATGATCCAACATCATGAAATATACATCAATGTTGATTGTTGGTTGTTTCAAGATCTTTCACCCCTACAATCTAACACAACAAAACAATTATAGTATCTAATTATAATATTTGTAACATATAAATATCATGAAAAATAAATTTATAGAATTAAAAAAATATAGGGAAAAAACCTTGATGCAATGGGAATTTGCTTTGAACTTTGATATCTTTGCTTTAAACCAATCAAATGGGTTGATCAATTGAATATTTGTTATACCGAAATAAGATCGTATCACGTATAACATAACTCTCTCTTTTAGACATATGATAACCACAACATCTTCTCTATGTTTATGTATTTCATATAAAATAATTGGAAAGAGAGGAGATGCAAATATGAATAACCATGCATGTCAAATAATGTTCTTATATGTTAAATATTTCAATTAATCTATAGAGTAAGTTCAAGAGATGGATGTTTTAAAATGAATATGATATAAGAATGAGACTCTTGTTTTGAATCATATTCATTTGAATGATCTTTTTATAAAAGATATATAGATAAATATAAACACTTCATAAAGCTTTGAATTCATATATTCCATAAATGGTAAAAAAATTTGACGGTTAAAAAGAAAAAACTACTATAATAATATAGCAATTATTTTATCAACAATTTTTTCATTTAACTTTTTAATTAGGGTTATTTTTTAAAAATATTAGATTTGATATATATAAAATAACAATAACAATCATATTGTTTTTATTTATTTAAATGTTAAAGTAATTTTGTATTTTAATTTTTCGGACATAAAACATATGCATTGACAACAATAAATTAAAGAGTAGATACTTTAATTTTGCATGTAGTATGTAGTTCGTTTAAAATTATGTTGTTGTCGTTGCAATAGAGAAACGACGACCAATGTTATAAATTCAGATATGGTACCACTAGTTAGCATCCGTCACCGATACAGTAGATCTGGTTCAGGGCGACAATAAACAAGAAATCGGAAGCCCTTCTTGGAGGCCACCAAGTGGAGAGGGGCGACGACGGTGTTTTCTGGCGAGACGAAGCGGTTCTTAGAGGCGACAAAAATGATGTAGATGTGGTAGAAGAACTGTTTCTTGAAGTGAGTGGGAAGAAGTAGTAGAAGGCGGTGTGGATGGATGTAAGTGATAACGATATAGCAGGGTCGAAGACTGTTGCAGCGCTCCAATGGCACAGAGGCGGCGAAGGTGGTTTCCGGTTGTAGAAGGAGGAGAGGTGGGATAAGTTGGTGGTCTAAAGTTCTTTTTAGGGTTTCTAAGGTGAGAAAGAGAAATAACCTAGGCAATCACGTTTAGAAGTGAGGGACGTTGTGAAGTGGACCATCTTTTATTTATTTTATTATAAAATATAATTTTGATAATAAAAATAATTAAAAAAGAATTTTTTTTTTGAAAGAGTCATAAAAATAATTAAAAAAGAAATTAGAAAGGGAAAAAATGTCATTTTATGTTGATGAGGATAGAAAAATGCAAAAGAAAAACTATAAAGACCGGTCCAAATGTAAAAACGAATTAAAAATCAAACGTTCAATTTTAACTAAACCAGGTAGAGGCGGAAATTTATTCTAAATCAAATGATAGGATGAAAGTTGTACAATATTTTGATAATTTTTTTATCAATAAAACTAATCCATGTATCTTCCTAAATTTGGTTGAAGTTATTGAATCAAATCCCATTTTTATTTTGTCAAAAACTTCCTACTAGTAATGATCAAATCAAGTAATTAAATTTTCCTTTCAACAATACCAGAATGGCTTGACGCCGGGAGGACTTGAAGTTGCTCGCAGTTTAGTTGAGCCTGATTTGCTAAAAAAGGCTAGAGAATTGCCCAAAGAGCACCAACCTCTAATTCCAACAGGCACAGATCTTAAATGGCGATACATGTGGAGAATTGGCCCTCGTCCATCAACAACTCGCTTTCAGGTTTGTATTTGTCAGTCAATGGATATTGGTTATCACAATGATATCTATTTGTAACGTGTTCCTCTAAATTAGTATTTGAACTCCGACCACATCATACCCGAAGGCTTCCCGGAGTGGGAACAGACTATGGATTCTTGGGGTTATAAGCTCATATCCGCTGT
Organism: Lactuca serriola; assembly: GCF_051521515.1. Classification (NCBI taxonomy): domain Eukaryota; kingdom Viridiplantae; phylum Streptophyta; class Magnoliopsida; order Asterales; family Asteraceae; genus Lactuca; species Lactuca serriola. The sequence goes on from NC_136408.1 coordinate 91,219,644, forward strand.
TGAGGTCTCTCAATGCATACATACTATAATTGTTAGTTACATGACAATAAACATAAAGTCGCTATATTTTGACATTTCTTTGCGGTTTAACCATTATATTTTATTTATGTCAAATGAAAGTCATCCTTTTACTGAAAGAAATTTGTATAGTGTTAGCCCCATTTCCAGTTTAGCAATGCTAAAACTAAAGTGACATATTACTTCCTTAATTGGCTTCTTATTTTCCAGTTTAGGTAAAAAAAAGCCATTTCGTAAAAGTAGATGTTGTTTTGATAAGTAGATATGATGTCATGTAGGGTAATGAGAAACTATGTCACTTTTCAGTTTTAACAAATTGCTAAATCGGACATTGTTAATTGGTAATTTTCCCGTATCATTCCAATGATTTACAATTCATATTTATACAATATCCTATCGCTATCTATAATGAAGAGTTTATCAACTATAACAATACTTCCTCAATATGAGGAAAGATATCTTCGGCTAATAGACCCCCGCAGTCGAATCGGGAGGATGACGAACGTTGAGACTGTGCTTGAAATCGTCAAAGAGAATGAAAGGTAGACCCTTTGTGAAGATATCCGCAATCTGATAGCGAGAGGGAATGTGGAATACACGGACTTGACCCTGAGCGACCTTTTCCCGAACGAAATGAATGTCCAGCTCGATGTGTTTGGTACGTTGGTGTTGAACCGGGTTGCATGATAAGTAAACGGCGCTGACATTGTCACAATAGACTAGTGTGGCTGTAGTTGGAGGGACATGAAGCTCCAACAACAAATTTCGGATCCAACATGTTTCGGAAACGACATTTGCAACTCCCCGGTATTCTGCTTCTGCACTAGATCGGGAGAGTGTTAGTTGACGCTTGGAGGACCAGGATATTAGGTTATCGCCCAAGTAGACACAGTAACCAGAAGTTGAGCGTCTCGTGTCCGGGCAACCTGCCCAATCGGCATCGGTATAGGCAATAAGTTTCCTAGAAGGTGATTTGTGAAGATGCAACCCGTGAGCAAGAGTACCTTTAATATACCTCAAAATTCGTTTAAGAGCATTAAAATGAGATGTTCGGGGTGCATGCATCTGCATGCAAACTTGTTGAACTGCGTAGCTTATGTCTGGCCGTGTGAAGGTCAAATATTGGAGAGCCCCTGCCAGCTGGCGATATTGTATTCCCCCGTCAGGCAAAAGAGTTCCATCGGTGATGCTTAATTTGGCCTTACTGTCAACTAGTGTGGAAGTTGGGTGACATGAGGTCATGCCTGCTCGTTCCAAAATTTCGGCGGCGTACTTTTGTTGTGACAAAAAAATTGAATCTTTATAACGAGACACCGAAATTCCAAGAAAGTAGCTTAGGGGTCCAAGATCTTTCATGGCAAACTCTTTTGCTAATAAAACCATAAACTTATGATGTAATCCGGGTGAGGAGGTGATGAGTAAGATGTCGTCTACATATAGAAGGAGGAAGGCCGTATGGGTTCCCTTTTTGTATACGAATAGTGAATGGTCACATTTGCTATGTTTGAACCCCATAGTGAATACGTAGTCAGCAAATCTTTGGTACCAAGCTCATGGTGCTTGTTTAAGTCCGTAGAGAGACTTTTTAAGCAGGCATACATGATTTGGATACAAATGATTACGAAAGCCGGGGGGTTGATGCATGTAAACCGTTTCATGTAGATGTCCGTGTAGAAACGCGTTTTTCACGTCGAGTTGGTGAATTTGCCACTCATTAGAAAGAGCTAGGGACAAAACAGTCCGAATTGTCGCCGGCTTTACCACGGGGCTGAAAGTGTCACCGCAGTCGATACCTGCTTTTTGAGACCTGCCATCACAAACCAAACGAGCTTTGTATCGCTCTAAAGAACCATCAGACTTATTTTTATGACGATAAATCCACATACTATGCACTATATTCATATTGTTATGTTTCGGGACTAACTCCCACGTTTTATTATCAATAAGGGCCTGAAACTCGTCTGTCATCGCTTTATTCCAATCCGGGTTTTTAAGTGCTTCTATTGGGTTTCGAGGGATAGGGGAGATAGAGGTAGAAGTATGGAGGTTGTAGTGTTGTTTGGGTTTCGAAATGCCAGACATACTTCCGGTGTGGATGGTACGAGTAGGAGGAACAGAAGGTGTTTGTGAGGTGATTGGTAGGGGGTTCGAACCCGAAGGAGTTGTTGTTGTGGAAGGCGGTTGTTGAAGGGTAGACCTTGTACGGCGTGAATAAGTGATTAGGGGAGGTGATGGGGTGGTTGCCGGAGCATTGTTGACAACCAATGGGGGAGGCGTAGTTGTGTTGGGGGTTGGTTGAATGGAGTCGGACCACATTAATGGGTGTGGGTCTGATGGTAGTTGGGTTGTAGGGGTCGGTGATGATAGGTTAAGATAGGGAAAAATAGTTTCATCGAATATTACATGGCGGGATATAATAATGGTTTTATTTTGCATGTCAAAACATTTGTACCCTCAGTGATTGATGAGGTGGCCTAAGAAAATGCAGGGTCGGGAACGTTTTTGGAGTTTGTGGATGGTGGGAGATGGAGTAAGTGGGTAACATAGACAACCGAAGGTATGAAGGTGTGAATATGAGGGTTGAAGATTATATAGAAAATGTGTAGGGGTTAGATTGGCAATAAGTTTGCTGGGAAGAATGTTTAACAGGTACGTAGCATGTTTGAGTGCATGGTGCCAAAAATGCATGGGTACGTTTGAGTGGGTGAGAAGAGTGCGAAGGATATTATTAATGGATCGTATTTTACGTTCAGCTTTTCCATTTTGAGGAGATGTGTGCGGACAAGAAAAGCGGAATTGAAGGCCATTTTGAGAGCAAAAATTGTGAAATTAATGGTTATCAAACTCACGACTATTATCACATTGTATGGTTTTAATAGTGTAATGGAATTGTGTTTTGACCATAGCAAAGAATTGGATGAAGATGGAAAAATATGAGGAAATATATCTTCGGCTAATAGACATAACACATGCTAAATCAAAAAAATAGGGGTTACATAAATTTCTATAAGAAAAGAGTAGTTTTCACTGACCAAAATAAAACATAATGGCCAGGTTAAACTGCAAAATGACCAAAATATAATGGTTTTTATGTTTAGTTATATCTTGAGTTTTTATAATATTCGAATTTGATCTCCTCAGGCTATTGCTGAAATGGCAGCAATTGGATTTGGCCTGCCAAAAGATGCATTCACTAGTCTCTTGCAGAATGTGAGTCTATTTCTTTTTTAGTTGATTATTTTGCAATGTTTGTTATATACAATTAATAGGTACATTTTGTGGGGTCCACATCTTCTTTCTCCAACAGGGGGTAATCTTGGGAGTCATGGAAAAGAGGGTACTGTATTTGCAGGATATCATTATGATCTTAATTTTCTTACAATTCACTACAGAAGTAAATTCCCTGGTCTATATATTTGGCTAAGGAATGGGGAGAAAGTAGAAGTGAAGGTTCCAGAAGGGTGTTTGCTTATTCAGACAGGAAAACAGGTAAGAATGCAACCAAATATTTCAAAATGTTATTCCATTGGTGATAATTTCGGGAAAAACGGGTCTTCCTATTGAATCTTGACCCTTTTGGAAGTTTTTTTTTTTTGATTTTTCAGTTAGAATGGGTTACTGCTGGAGATTGTATTGCTGGTTTACATGAAGTTGTGGTGACTAATAAAACAATTGAGGCAATTAAAGCAGCAAAACAATCAAAGCCTTTGGAGAGTATCATCAACGGTGAGTGTGTGCATAGACCTATAGCCAACCAATTACACTTTGACTTTTGATGTCGAATAAACTAACTTACAATTTAAAGCTACAATCCATAAATAAATAAAAAAGTATCAGTCACATGCTTAACCTTAACCTTAATTTATTATTTTCTTTGGTAGTTGTTCTCTGCTATATCATCGGATGCTGTGATGAAACCCCTTGGCCATTATGCAAACTCGCCTCTTGCTTATAAGTATCCACATGTTTAGGCTGGAGAGTCTTTTCAAAAAGAGCTTGCTGTCATTAAACTTAATGAAAATGATAAATAACATCACAAAGTCTACTGTTAAAGGTGCAGTTATTTTTGTTTGTATGATGCATTGATGCCATGATGAATAAAAGAAGGAATCATAGATGCTATGTTTATATTGGGTGAAAGGATAATGTCATTTAGCAAACTAATTGCCTATTTATGTCTGTAACGATGATAAGTATATTCATTTTCTATGTAAATTGTCAAAATAATGGTGCTTGATAATTGTGTTAGGGTATCTACATTTCATTGAACTCTAAAGAGTTTAATGGATTGTCACATTACTACTACATCAGTATTTTATTTTTTATTCAACTTACGCTTTAATATCCACACTCCATTAAACCCTATAAAGTTTAATGGATTTCCATATCATCATCATTATATTTTTAAACATAATTATAAATTTAAAAATAAAATATATAATAGTTAAAAAAAAATACAATACTTAAAAATACATTAATTGCAAATTACGAAACTTAAAACATTTAATACCTAAAAATACATTAATTAAAAAACACAAAACCTAAAAATACATTAATAAAAAAAACAATACCTACAAATTACATTTTATCTTGACCTTTTTACAACGGTTCATCCAAATATCTCGTCCCTCCTCCAACATGATACTCGATTAATTTAATATTTTATCGAAATTAGTTTGTATTAGATTTGTAACAGATATATTTCTTTTTTAGTAGACTTTTATTTTTAAATATTTCATTTAATTTATTTATATGAAAAAACATGACACTTAAAAATATGATATTATTAAATAATATAATACCTAAAAATATGGTTAATTTTATTTGTGGTTTAATTAAAAAATTATATAAAATCAAATATAAAAATAATAAGAAAATATGATTATCTATTTGGTTTGAAATTTAATTGAAAACAAAAATCCGTTGAACCACTCAATGATCATGCAATTCTTCCATTCAACTCTCCTTCATGTCATCACACACACTCCATTAACCTTTTAGTCAATCATAGTCATCATTTATTCAACTCTTATTAAACCCACATCGTGGATGCTTTTAGAGAGTGTTTAGCAAAACAACTTATTAACTTATTAGTGTTTCCACACCACTATAAACTAAATAAGTGTTTGGATATAAATAGCTTATAACAGTGGCAATTGGCAAACTGCTAATAAGTTATTTTTTTCATAAGTTAACTTCCTCTAACTTATTAGCTTATAAGCCAAGAAGCTAATAAGTAATAAGTAATAAACACTTTAGTAGGTTTACACGGCAATAAGGCAAAATAGGGAACAAAAAGGGGTACATGAATATTAGGGTCTTTTTATACGGCTATTACAATTGTAACCCCCCAGTATATGAAGGCTTACACAAACATTAAACATACATACTAAAATATAATTCACTCTCAAACCATCTTACAATGAAGAGACAATGGCTAGTTTGTCCGATACAAATGAATCATCGTTCCTAATCATTGATGTTAACTATAAATGTGTGTTTTCCAGAGGGCAAAATAAACAAAATAAGGAAGGAGACACCTCCAGAAAATTTTATTAATTGGAAAAAATAATATAATTATAAGGACTCCCTACTTATGGAAAGGAAAAAAGGCTTCAAGACAGACCCCATAGGCCAAGCATCCTAACAACTATTAATACAAAACAAAACAATAAAAAAGCTATAACATGCTCTGAACCCTATTACATAAACATAACAAAGAAAAACTAAAAAAATACATTTATGAGATTTTTTAGAAGCAAAGTCATCATAAATAGTATCAAAGTCAATTTTGTTCAACATATATTTTTCGATGCATAACATATCCAAACCATTAGATATTTCTTGTAAAAAGATTATCTCAAATAGTTTTAAATAACTTCATTTTTAAAAATTTCTTTCTATTGATGCTTTAGTAACATGTATAGTTAATAATATTCAATATGAAGTTAAAACATTTGGATAACAATCTTCAGTTTTTATAAACTCTAAAATTTCAACAATGGACATAAAATACATTAGGCAAAGTCATTTGCAATACTTTAAGAAGAGGTTGTTAAACACTAGCCGTTGCATGCTTTTGATGTACATGACATTCTTATTAGGGTTTCACGACTACTTTATCGTGTATTAGGCATGCAGCTCCAGGTCATGACATGCCTGCCTTTGACTTTAATTGTTGACTTTTGACTAATTTGCCTTTTGGTCAAACTTATAAGGTTTAACATGTAGACTGAGGTTTGGCCTCAAATTGCTATCTAGGTGGTACGTGAGATCGTTTTCCATGTGTGCATGTGTAGCTGTGATTTCTTTAGCTTTCAATTCAGGTAAATTATCTCACTATACTATGTGTTACAATATATGTCCTTTTATATGATAGGATGTATTGATACTATAGTATGTTGATTGTATAAGTAAGCTAGCATAGTCTCCTATATGTTTATTGCTTGTTTGAGCAGTTGATAGTGGATTGACACTAGAGCCAAGAGCCTAGAATACTCGCGTCATTGAATAGACCTGCACTAGAGTCGTTAGTCGTTGTTGATGACTAGACATGCACTAGAGCTTTTAGTTGCCATTTGATTAGGTGGAACGACACTAGATCCAAGATCCTTTGTTTATATAGTAACAACCAAAAAATACTAGTAAAAGATTTTGATTTTCAAATCCCCAAAACGATACAATCATTTGTTCAAAAGCCAAACAATGTTTAATGTATTCTCAAATATCATAGTAACTCAAAAATAGATAGTGCGGAAATAAACTCTAGGGGATGCGGTGCGATCAAGTCAGGCCCTTCCCATTAGAACTAGAAGTACCTGAAACAATTGAAACATAAACCGTAAGCACAAAGCTTAGTGAGTTCACCAAAATACCACATACCATACATATCAGTGGGCCCAGCCCTAGGGGTGTGCTTCAACCCATATGAACGCTATGATCCAACCATAGTATTACTATCACTTCCAAACTATAGCCCATCTGTAACCTTTCTACCATGATCCAATGATGGTCTTCAATGTAAGTCACAAAGACAAACAAGTGTTGTGATCCAACCATAGTCTTTCATACAAGTGTTGTGATCCAACCCCAATCTTTTATGCAAGAGTCAGAGAGACAATCTAGCAACCTACATAGTATAGTGAGAAGAATCATATCTCTCACGAAGTCAGACAAACCATAGCTCAACATCATGAAACAGGTGCTACAAACCACATATCAAATCACACAAGGTCACACCTTAGTCTATACTCAACAACTAAAAATTTAACCAAAATTCAACAGGGTCAAAAGTTCAACAGTCAAAGTCAACATCAGCAACTTCCACATCATGATCAATCCATGGTCACGTCATGGAGAGCAAATTCAGGCTTGATTAAAATGTCGGTCACAATCCAACTCAGTCGTGGTCAAAGCTACCGTCATGTCGTAATGGTCATGCCACCACATCATGAAAAAATCTATAACACCTGACCCTTTAGGTAAATTTCTTTCTATATTTTAAAAATCTAAAGGTTTAGAGAATTTGATCCTATATGGGGCATAGGTTAATCTCCTACGCAGCATGTAGGAGGTAAAACTTGATGTGAGTGCTTAATTATCTGCGCATGGTGTAGATCAAGCTACGCAACACATAGCTACGTAGGACCAAAACCCTAATCCTTGGGGTTTGAGCCCTATTTAAAGGATCTAACTCCCTCGAGGCCTTCTATTCTCAGCCTTCACCCCTTTAAGCAACCACCTCGAAACCCTGATCTTCTTGTGTGAGTTTTTGCAACCTTTGAGTCTTTGGTGTGTATTTGTGAAGGAAGAACTTCGTTAGGAAGCACTTAGGAAGCTCTAAGCTTTGTGGATCTGGAATTTGCATCTCATAATCATTCTCCAGAAGGTATAAAGTTCCTACCTTGACGTTGTCTTATGATTTGATCTAGTTATGCTAAGATTTTATTGCTTTTGTCCCCATACCCATGGTGTATATGAGTAAGAGCTACTCTAGATCATTAGAGTACCATTTCCAGATGTTTTGGAGGTTGTTATGTCATAAAAATGAGAGTTTGGCTACTCTCATCCATACATGCACGATCTTTTGTGCAATAGTTGAGTTTTAGGATGTAGGGTTTGGATTAATGCTCTTGTTATGCATGAAAATGGATAAAGTCAGAGGCTTTATCCATTAAGACGTCCAATTAGTATAGATCTGGAAGTTTGGAGGGTTGACTTCCTGTATTAAGCACTTAATGGGAAAAATAAAGCATCAGCGTACTACGTAAGGCATAGTTTTATCTATGCAACATGTAGCACCTTTTGTGCCCGTTTTTGCCACATTAGGCTCTACACAGGGCGTAGAGCTATTACGCTAAGTGTAGACTTGTTGAATGTTGACTTTTGACTTTTTGATAGTTGATCGTTGACTTTGATCAAGTTTGACTTTAGGACAAATGGAGTATTTTAAGTTGTAGTTTGAGACTTGGTCCCTGGTTATTGAATGGGTGACCTGTAGAGCCGATATTTGGATAAGTGATCAATTCAACTATCTTCTAGACTTCGAGGTGAGTTTCCTCACTGTACTTGTGGTTTAAATGCACTAATGTCCACCCATTAGATTGTGTTATGTATCATTGTACTTAGGATGTTGCTATGCAGTAGTGATCTATTAGATCGATAGATATGTGTGATTACTTGTACTTGCTGGTTATTGATTATTATTTGCATATGTTGACATATTATGGTTGGGTTGAGGCGCTCCTGCTTTGTATTGAAGGCCAAGATACTCGGGCGTTCCAGTTGATACTGTAGACCCAAGGGAGCGGTCTAGCTTATGTTGTAGGCTTGGGAGCTGTCCAACTTATAGTTGGAGGATCAGGTGGTGGTCAAGTCTCGTGTTGTAGGCCTTGTGTGCATGCATTATATTTATGTTATATGTGGGGTATTTTAGGGGACCTCACTAATATTTGGCTTACAGTTGTTTTTTTCATGGTTTCAGGTACATTAGATGATCAGGACAAGGCTAAGGCGTGATCGTACACATCCTCATACTGATATATGTTTTAAGAGATTTTTGATACTCTGATTTGATGGATTTGTCTTGAAACAATGTTTGATTATATATTTTTTTTTTGTAGAAATGTTGTAAAAAAATGAAAAAAATTTATCATTATTTTTGGGTTGTTACAGAATCCGTCCACATCAGCTAGGAAACCCCTAGTCACCACGTCGTGGCGAGCAGACAGCCACGTCATGGGAACTGGGCTTTCTCAGCTTAACGGATGTAACTATCAATTGATTAATCCATCCATACATTACTTCCATAAGGCTTCCTAATTTCCAATACAATATAAAGATCGATGCTTTTCAGCTATGCATGTCCAATGCAAGTCTAGAGCTCAACTAGCTCAAAAATAGAGAAACAACACCAAGTGTCTCATACATGGAGCTAAATACACTAGAAAACTTTAGATCTGAACCTTATGTTTATCAAAGAACCTCAAGGACTCATAAACGTGCTAACTTTATGGAATCCCACCATTCCAACTAGCCCATACTTGAAGAAAAGGGACAAAACCCTAGATCACATAGGACAATAAAGCTTGGAACTTGAACACTTACAAAGGTCTAGAATATGAGATAGTTGATGATGATGAGACTTATAAGTTGGATATTTACACCAAGAATGCCTCATTCTCCTTCAAAATACCAAAAATACCAGCAAAAGTTCCAGATATTCAACAATAGAGGCTAAGGATTGTTGAGGGTGAAAGGGAGGTGATGAAGGCTAAGGGTGTGTAAACCCTATCTATCACATCCCTTAAATAAGGCTCAAAATCCGGAAAATTAGGGTTTTCGCCTACCTATATGTCAAATCGCGACCACTATAATGTGACGTCGTGACACCTAAATGAGACATGTGTCTCATGCGGCCATGCCACATCGTGGTGACACTTCCACCACGTCTTGGCCAACACAAAACTCATAAGTTACTTAATATTTCATGCCTTGAGGATCTAGATGTTACAATTCTCCCACACCTGAATAAGATGTTGTCATCGAAGTCCGTTGCTATAAACAACTCAAGGTAGTGCTCCCTCATCTCCTCCTTGGGTTCCCAAGTCAACTCGGAACCCTTCCGATGCTGCCATTGCACCTTCACCAAGCCCACCACCTTATTGTGCAAGGTCTTCGTCTTCCTATCGAGGATCACAATCAGTCTCTCTACATAATTTAGGTGTTCATCAACCTGAATTTCTTCCAAGGGAACCACTGCGAAATCATCAACTAAACACTTCTGCAACTGATGAATATGAAAAGTGTTGTCAATCTAGCTAAGCTCGACATGTAAATCCAATCGGTACGTAAATTTTCCCACATGGGTGATAACCCAGAAAGGACCAATGAATATGGGGCCAAACTTTCCCCACTTCTTGAACGGGATGACACCCTTCCAAGCTAACACCTTCAGAAGCACAAAATCTCTAACATGGAACTTGAGGTCTGAACTTTTCTGATTAGCATAACTCTTTTAGTGACATTGTGCGGTCTGCAAACAATCTCCCACCCGTTGTATCAACTCAGTAGTCTTGAGTACTACCTCAGTACTCCCCATAAATCGATGTCTGACCTTGACCCAACAAATCGGGGTCCAACACTTCCTCCCTTACAGCATCTCGAAAGGAGGTCGATCAATACTGGCATGATAACTATTGTTCTAGGAGAACTCGGCCAATGAAAGATAAGTATCCCAACTCCCACTAAAATCTAACATACATTCCCTAAGCATATCCTCGAGCGTCTTAATAGTCAAATCGCTCTATCTGTCGGTCTGGGGTGGTATGTTGTGTAGAAATGCAACTGAGTACCCAAATCCTCATGAAACTTTTTCCAAAACCTAGATGTGAAACGAACATCACGATCAGAAATCACTAAAATTGGAACTCCGTGACGAACGACTATGTCCCTGATGTAAACGTCGACCAACTTCTCAGCAGAAATGCTCTCCGAAATAGGGATGAAATGAGCACTCTTGGTCAATTTATCGACAATGAACCAGATAGAATCAACCCTACTTATCATCCTTGGAAACTTCACGATAAAGTCCATAGTGATCTGCTCCCATTTCCACATGGGAATGGATAATGGTTGCATCTTATCAAGGGGTCTCTGATGTTCGAACTTGACTTTCCGACAAGTCAGGCACCACTCAACGTACCATGTTATGTCTCTCTTCATGCAGGGAAACCAATAGCTTAGTCTCAAATCTCTACACATGTTTGTGGCCCCTAAATGGATCGAAAACATAGACTTGTGTGCTTCCTCCAACAATGGCTGCATAATCCTACTAGCAACCGGAACCCATACCCAATTGCACTGAGTCAATAACCCACGACTATCTCCGAAAAATAACAGAATCTCGCCCTTGATTCTCTCTTCCTTCCAATTCTCCCTCTTTAACCCCTCTACATGCACTTTCTTGATAAATTATATCAATGATGAAACGATAAGCATCCTAAAACATAGATATCTTATGGGTGTACTCGCTGCCTTACGACTCAAGGCATCGGCCACCGTATTAGCCTTCCCAGGATCATACAAAATCTCACAGTCATAATCTTTCACCACGTCTAACCATCTGTGATGTATCATATTCAGGTTCGGCTGATCCATCAAATATCTCAAGTTCTTGTGATTTGTATAAATAGTACACCTGAACCCCATACAAATAATGTCGCCAAATCTTGAGGAGAAAAACCACATCCCCCAGCTCCAGATCATGAGTATGGTAATTCACCTCTTGAGGCTTCAAATACTTTGATGTGTAAGCAATCACATGATCCCTCTATATAAGTACTGCACCCAGAACCAAAATCGATGCATCACAATAAACCACAAAGTCATCCATACCATCGGGAAGGGTTAGAACTGGAGCCTCACACAATCTCTGCCCAAAGATCTCAAATTTTTCCTGCTACTCAAGCCCCACCGGAAAGTAACATTCTTCTTTGTCAAACGGGTCAAAGGGGAAACAATCTTGGAGAAATCCTGAATGAACCTTCAGTAATAGCCTGCTAACCCAAGGAAACTTTGGACCTAAGATGGTGACCTCAGAACCTCCCACTGCATCACTGCCTCAATCTCGGCCGAATCGACCAATATACCTTTCTGGTTGACAATGTGTCCCAAGAACTATACCTCGCACAACCAGAACTCGCATTTGGAGAACTTGGCATAAAGCCTATCCCTCCTAAAATTCTCGAAAACCTCCCGCATGTGCTCCTCATGATGTTCCTTGGTCTTAGAATAAACCAAGATATCATCAATAAATATGATCACAGATCGGTCTAACATCGTCTTGCACACCCGGTTCATGAGATCCATGAACGTTGTCAGAGCATTGGTGAGTCCGAAAGCCTTCACCACAAACTTGTAATAACCATAACGAGTCCTGAAAGTTGTCTTCTGCATATCCTCATCACTGACCTTCATCGGAAGATATCCTGATCTCAAATAAATATTGGAAAACCAAGATATACCTCGAAGCTGATCAAACAAATCATTGATCCTCAGGAGTGGGTAACAGTTCTTCACCATCAGCTTGTTAAACTCCTGGTAATCAATGCACATCCTGTGAGAACCATCATTCTTCTTCACAAATAGGATCGGTGCTCCCCGTTGCGAACTTCTAGTTCTGATAAATCCATTCCCTAACAATTTCTCTAGTTGTGTAGATAACTCTTGAATCTTGGGCAGTGCTAGACGATAAGGTGCCTTGGCTATCGGAGCCACACCCAGAACCAAATCAATCTGAAGCTCGACCTGCCTCTCAGGAGGTACTCCTAGAAAATCCTTAGGAAACACATCGAGATACTCCTAGATAATAGGCACATCATCAACAGTCTTCTACCCCTCAACTCAAGTATCCGTCACATAGGAGAAAAATCCAAAACATCCCCTCTAAAGGTATCTCCTAACTCTTGTAGCTGAATAGATAGTCGGGGCCATGCTGAGCACCCTCACTATGTAAAACCAGTTCTCCCCCACTTGGGGTTCGAACTCTCACTAACTGGTGCTCGCAATCAATCATAGCCTCATTGGGGCTCAACTAATCCATACCCATAATAATCTTCATCTCATGTAGGGGAATTGAATCCAAGTCTATCAAGTACTTCTCGTTCAACATCTCCAGAACATAACCCCAATGAACTCTCAAAACTCTCACTGGGCAATCGTCATTAATCTCCATTTCCAATGGATAATCTAACTCTCTCAGAGCATCATTAAATCTCTTGCTGAGCGTAAGAGAGACAAAGGATCGGGTAGCACCCGAATAATAAAAGAACAAGACCCGATAACCTATTCACTAAAAACATCCCTAAACACGAGCACATAAAACATAAGCATTAAATAATAGCAGTAAAGAGTACAAATAGATACATACCGGTAACCACATTTGGTGCTGCTTGGGAAACAGAATAATGCTCTACGAGGGCAATCACTCCTAAAATGTCTTGTCTGACCACACCTAAAACAACCCGAACCCAGTGCTCTACAAACCCCATTATTCATCTTTCCGCACTTGCTACAACAGCTCTAAACGTACTCGCCCCTAGAATAAGAATCAAAAGTATTGGGCTTCTTCAATGATCCCACCATTGTCTGAACCTGCTCTAGCTTGTGCTTCAACTGAAGCTCCAACTCAAGCTCCCATTCCTGGGATCTAGCAATAATATCTTCCAAGGTCCTATAGCTCGACATGCTCAAAAACTCTCGAATGTCATCCCTAAGCATGTCATGATACCTTGTCTTCTTCATCTCCTCATAAGCAACATATTGTGGAACCAATAAAGCCCTTTCCTGTAACTTGGTGGTGATCTCCGCCACAATCTCCATTGTCAGGTGAATGTCCTAAAACTCCCTCGTTAATTGTTGCACCTCGATAGCATGTGCGAACTATTCCGTGAATTTCATCATAAAATCGGTCCGAGTCATGCCCCCCCCAACCTCAGCCCCTAAGCATTGCCAACCTCCTCCCACAATTCGCGAACTCGATCCCTCAGAAGGCAAGATGCGAACCCCACATTTGATCCCTTAGGGCAGAAACTCGTCCGTTGAGCATTCTGCATAACTGCAATCCACCGTCTACTAGCAATAGGGTCATTCTCCCCGAGGAACTTTAGGGCTCCACAAGCATTGAAATCCCAAAAGGAGAGAGTCCGTTCCCCGAACTAACGAGCTGATTTCTCTATGCGAAAGGCCCTTAAGCGATCATCCAACAACTCCATGATCCCATATTTGATGGTACTAAACATCAAAGGAGTAACTTCTAAAATATCGTGAGTATCTTTGACATAATGAACTTGCATATTCTCTCATCAATCATCCCAGCACCAGAGCCTGGACCAAAACCTCCTACTCGAGTTCTCACAACCATTCTAAAAGGAAAACATATAAACGATCAGAACATAATTGAAGGAAATCTCACACTACATGATCCTTGGGTTCTCTGCGATTTTTCTTGATTCGAGTACAAATCATGTGCTTTCGCTAGTATGGGCCCAATACTACCTTCGACACCTATCCGCACTTTCCTTAAGAATCATCCTAAATCCTCTAAGTCGCTTCACTATAGAAACTCTCAAGATCCTTATGCTAAACATCATACACATCTCACTATAGAACTCCCTAGGATCTCCTAGGAATCCTCATCTTACTTGCTTCTACAATACCAGGAACCTCTGTCAGTACTAATGGTTGCCTTATGCATGTAAATTCAACACAAAACTAGATCAAATAGAGTTTCGAATAAATGATTCTTCCCTAAGCCCATAACCAAACAAGGAACAGGAAATAAGGCTAAATCAATCATTCTAAGGATATATAATCCTAATCGTATACAATTTTTAAACATGCACTTAGCAATTAATTTTTTCAATCTAGACTCCATGTAACACATATAAAATTTACTTCCTCCTAGGCTATCAGAAATCACACATATCGGTAAATTCTATCATGCAATTCTTGAAGGTATCCTTAGCCCCAATCTAGCATGCAAATCACATAATAGCATCCTAAGCATAATAATCATGTATGGGTTTATTGGGAATTACTTACTTGAGCTCGGATGATTGCACGCATCGCACGCCTTTCTTTGTAAATATCTTTTGAAAATTTGTTTTTCATACAAAAGATTTATCAATTCCTCACTTTTAGTTCAGACATACTAGAGGGTGTGCCTGAATCCCTTAGACCATGGCTCTAATATCAATTTGTAACGTCCCAAAAAAATTAGTAAATTTTTTTATTTTCAAACCACCAAAACCATACAATTAGTTATTATAATTTTTCAAATATGAATTAAGCATTTGGAATCAAGATGGAGTGACCATTTTGGATGAGGGTTGACCATTTAGTCTAATGCGCTGAAGTGTGAACAAATGAGCTCGGTCCCTCATAAGGCTACATGGATACCTCACCTTCGATCCTTCAGGGAAAAAAATCACCCGTTGAGCATTCTCCATATCTGTAATCCATCGTCTACTGGCAATAAGACCCTTCTTCCCGAAGAACTCTGGGTTCTTCAAAGCTTCAACTCCCGAAAGGAGAGAGTTCGTGTCCCAAACTAACCATCTATAATCTCCATGCGAAAGGCCCTAATCGATCATCCAGAAGCTCCATGACCCCCTCCTTGATGGTGCCAAACATCACATGAGTCGCATCCAAAATACCACGAGTGATCTATGACGTAATCGCGTATCTTTTCATCAATCAGCAACACTAGAGCCTAAACTAGTAACATAACTAGAATATCCTCCTCGAGTGCTCACCACCATACTGAAAGGAAAACATATAAATGATCAGAACAAACTTTAGGGAACTCTCAAACTACAAGATCCTTAGGTTCTCTCCGATTTCCCTTGATTCGAGTACGGATACTATGCTTTCGGTAGTACGTGTCGAATACTACCTTCCACACATATCTGCACTTTCCTCACGAATCATCTTGAATCCTCTAAGTCACTCCACGATAGCAACTCTCATGATCCTTATGTTAATCAACATACACATCTCGCTACAACAATCCGTAGGCTCTCTTAGGAATCCTCATCTCACTTGCTTCTGCAATACCAAGAACCTCTATCAACATTGTCGGTTTCCTTCTGCATGCAAATTATACACAATATTGAATCAAAGAGACTGTTAAATAAATGATTCTACCTTAAGCCTACAACCAAACAAAGAACAATAAACAATGCTAAATCAATCATTCTAAGGCTATATGATCCTAATTGTATACAATTTTTAAACATACACTTAACAATTAACTTTGTTAATCTAAACCCCAAGTAACACATAACATTTACTTGCTCCTAGGCTATCAGTCATCACACATATCAGGCAATTCGATCATGCAATTCCTGAAGGTATCCTTAGCCCCAATCCAGCATGCAACTCACATAATACCATACTAAGCATAATCCTTATGTATGTGTATTTTGGGAATCACTTACTTGAGCTCGGATGATTACACACATCACACCTCTTTCTTTGTAAAAATCTTTTGATAAAATATTTTTCTTTCAAAAGATTTATCAATTCCTTAGTTTGAGTTCAAACATGCCTAAGGGTGTGCCCGAATCCCTCAAACCAAGGCTCTGATACCAACTTTTAACATCCCAAGAATACTAGTAAAAATTTTCCTTTTCAAACTGATGGTTTAGGTAAATAACAAAAATAAAACCCTTAAGTTTGCATGTGTCACACCCCAAAACCGGAACGGCGGAAACGTTCGGGGGCGGAGTACGTCATTTACATTATCACAACAAAGCATAGTAGTAAACAAGCAACAACATCATCCATTGCATTAATAATATAATTTAATACAAGTGTGTTCTGTGAAGTTTATCAGACACCAAAAATGTAAATCAAAATAAGAGATGAGTCTTGAATGAGATCCATCTTCTCAAAACCTGGCATCGGTACCTGTCTACTGATGACCTGAGAATACAAGTTATTTTGAAAGAGTTGATCAGCTTTAAAGCTGGTGAATTCATAAGCATTTTTGTGTCATTGTTCATATGAAAATGTTTGTAAGTGTTTGATGTATAAGTTTTAAATGTTTGTATCTCCTAGAAAATCCTATATTTTCTACTAAACGTAGCCTTCTACCAAGGCATCAAATGTTCCGTATGTTTGTCTCTTGTAAGAGTGTGTATTTTCCCAAGTGTGACTATCATTAAT
The DNA here is from genome assembly GCF_051521515.1 of Lactuca serriola. Taxonomy (NCBI): domain Eukaryota; kingdom Viridiplantae; phylum Streptophyta; class Magnoliopsida; order Asterales; family Asteraceae; genus Lactuca; species Lactuca serriola. Next base: position 91,236,891 of record NC_136408.1, read on the forward strand.
CAAAAATATAGTTTTTACATTACCATTTATGTGAGAAGATCACAGTGCGAATGCAATGGGAAAATAATAAAGTACTATAATGTTGTATTTTAGTAACTACTGCTGTACTAACTACCTTAAACCGGTTGTTAATTAAGGTATAATGTGATATGATTGCACCATACTATCAACTAAAAACACGACGATGAAAGACGTCGGAAGAAATGACATTTGGCACCTGTAGACTTGCAAGTCTCACTGTAGCGAATAACAAGGTGTAGGATAGTCAATCCAGTACATATCTATACACAAATTCACGCTCTCCCTCCAGGAGACTCTGGATACAAAACGAGCCGTGGCAGTTATAACACCGTAAATTTCAAAACAATTTTTCACATTTTATAAAAACATAATTCATTCATTACCCATAAAAATATCATTGTCTAAAACTCAATTCGTAACATATATCAATCCCAAGATCTCATAGCATAAAAATCCCGTGTGTGTACTGATCAAGCCGGAGCCTTCCCATGATCCTCATTAGTACCTGAAACACATAACACATAACACATAACACTGTAAGCACGAAGCTTAGTGAGTTCCCCAAAATACCATATATAACACATATTAGCCACTCGAGGCTATAACTCTGTGGGTCCGTGCACCCAAACTCTGTGAACCCACAGGTTCTATCTCTGTGAACCTTCCGGTTCTAACTCTGTAACATACACATCATAAATCACATAGAATAACGCAGTGCAACACATAACACATGTATAGCATACAACACTGTATCACATAACTATGATTACCTACTCAAGGTAAAGTATAGTGAGAAGACTCACCTCAAACTCTCGTAAATCCCTGACTCAGTAGAAGTATTGCCTAGCCTCCGCCTATTCACACAAAGTAAATATCCTCATAAATATAACACTTGAGGCTAGACTCGAGCCTCTATTTCCACCCTCAGATAGGTAAAAGACTATTTTACCCCCCTCATGACTCAAGGACTCCATTGTTGACCAAACCCTAAAAGTCAACAAAAGTCAACGGTCAAACTTTGACCCAACTCGCCGAGTGCACTCCGGTGACTCGGAGAGTACACACATGACTCCTAACTCTTTGTCCCGCTTAGCATGTCGAGTCCCTCCCTAAACTCGACGAGTCACCTCAGGCATGAATCGCGGGGCCACCCCAACTCAACTCGCCGAGTTTCAAGAACAACTCGGCAAGTACAGCCTTGTACTTCAGTCCTCTAATCCTCTTCTGACTCACTGAGTCATCCGCCAACTCGGCAGCCCACTCACTGAATGATTAATGGGCAACCTTCATACTACTCGCCGAGTCTGTTCTTGGGACTCGGCGAGTTCATGCCATGCACACTCTCAAAACAACTACTGAGGTTAGATCCGTCCCATACAATCATAGATCTGGACTCCCCAAGGATGATAATCACGTAAAGCTAACATCTTGGTGCTCATGCAAAGGCTTAAAGGCCTTATTTGAAGATATGACCACTAAAATGACATCCAAAGCTCATAACCCCCATTAACACTCATAAAGCTCAAGGGAAAAGGGTCTCTGGACCTCTTTGGGTCCAGATCTACAGCACCAACACAAGAAGGGACCAATTACTCAACAACCTTCCTCTAAAAGGGGCTAAAAAGCCCTAACTCTAGGAATTACACCAAAAACTGAAGAAGGGTCGAATGAATACCTCAAAATGAAGTCTCTGAGCCCTGGAGTCATTGGATTAGCACCCTCTTCAGCCTCTTCTTGCCTTGGTCCTCTTCTATTTGCAAAAACACCAACAAGAGATCAAGAAATGGCTCCTTTCCTCTCACAATCGCTCTAGCTCACTTAGGGTTTCTCCCTGGGGTCTGGTAGCCGCAAATGACGGCCATAAGGCCCCTTAAATAGGCCCCAAACCCGAGGGGTTAGGGTTTCATTAAACAGTGTGGACTCGCCGAGTCCTCGGGGCGACTCGCCGAGTCCATCCATCCACCCGGATAATGATTCGCGTCTCTACTCGGCGAGTCTACGCACCAACGCGCCGAGTTCTTCCACAAAACTTGAAATACAACGAATAAATATAATACCTGAAATTCCGGATGTTACAATTCTCCCCCACTTGAATCAGACTTCGCCCTCGAAGTTTCATCCATGAAATAGCTCCGGATGCTGCTCACGCATCTCCCGCTCCGGCTCCCAAGTCAACTCGGATCCTCTCCGATGTTGCCACTGAACCTGTACCAGAGACACCTCCTTGTTCCTCAGAACCTTGATCTTCCGATCCACAATCGCAACTGGTCTCTCCGCGTAGTTCAGGCTCCCATCCACCTGAATATCCTCTAACGACACTACCGCCGACTCGTCGTCTATACACTTCCTCAACTGAGACACGTGGAAGGTATTATGAATCCGCTCCAACTCTGCAGGTAGCTCCAAGCGATACGCTACCCTGCCCACACTCGCGATCACTCTGAACGGCCCAATATACCGGGGTCCTAGCTTGCCCCTCTTCCTGAATCAAATCACTCCTTTCCAAGGAGATACCTTCAGGAGAACATAATCACCGACCTGGAACTCAAGCTCGGATCGTCGCCTATCCGCATAACTCTTCTGGCGACTCTGAGCGGTCAACAATCTCTGCCTGACCCGCTGTATCTGCTATGTCGTCTGAAGCACAATCTCCGTGCTACCCATCACTCGTTGCCCTACCTCTCCCCAACAAATGGGAGTTCGACACCTCCTCCCATACAACAGCTCAAAGGGCGGCATACCGATGCTCGAATCATGGCTGTTGTTGTAGGAGAACTCTGCTAAGGGCAAATACGTGTCCTAACTTTCGCCAAAATCCAACACACATGCTCGGAGCATGTCCTCGAGCGTCTGAATCGTCCGCTCACTCTGACCGTCAGTCTGTGGGTTGTATACGGTACTAAAATGCAGCCTCGTACCCAACTCCTCATGGAATTTCTTCCAAAATCTGGAAGTGAAAAGCACATCTCGATCTGACACAATCGAGATCGGCACCCCATGCCGCGATACCACCTCTCTCACATATATCTCTGCTAACTTCTCCGCAGAAGAACTCTCACTAATGGAGAGAAAGTGAGCGCTCTTAGTCAAACGGTCTACTATCACCCAAATCGCATCGACACCCCTCACCGTTCTCTGCAATTTGGTGATAAAATCCATGGATATCTGCTCCCATTTCCAGTCTAGGACTTCCAGTGGCTGAAACTTACCATGCGGTCTCTGATGTCCGACCTTAACCCTACGACAGGTTAGGCACCTCTCAACAAACCACGCTACATCTCTCTTCATACAGGGCCACCAATACTCCTTTTTAAGATCCAGAAACATCTTAGTGGCCCCGGGATGGATCGAGAATCTCAATCTATGCGCCTCCTCCATCAAGATGGTACGCGTTCCTCCAACAAACGGTACCCAAATCCGACCCTGGAAGGTCATAAGCCCTCTGCTATCGGTCATGAACTCTGACACCTGTCCGATAACTCGCTCTCTCTTACAGTTCTCCGGTCTTACTGCCTCAGCCTGAGCCCCTCTGATGGTGTCCAACACCGGAGTCATCACCGTCAATCTCATACAAATATCCCTAATCGGGGCGCTCTCTGCCCTACGACTCAGGGCATCGGCTACCACATTAGCTTTGCCCGGGTGGTACAGGATCTCGCAGTCATAATCCTTTACTACATCCAACCATCTCCTCTGACGCATGTTCAGGTTTGGCTGATCCATCAAATACTTCAAACTCTTGTGGTCCGTGTATATCGTACACCGAACCCCATACAGATAATGGCACCAAATCTTGAGGGCGAACACCACATCCCCTAACTCTAGATCGTGGGTGGGATACCTTGCCTCATGGGGCTTCAGCTGCCTCGATGCGTACGCGGTCACATGCCCCCTCTGCATCAACACCGCGCCCAACCCAGATATCGATGCGTCACAATACACCACGAAGTCGTCCATTCCCTCTGGAAGAGCCAACATCGGGGCTTCGCACAATCTCTGGCGGAGAGTCTCAAATGAGGCCTGCTGCTCTGGGCCCCAGCTGAAGACCACACCCTTCCGGGTCAACCTGGTGAGAGGAACAACAATCTTGGAGAAATCCCTGATGAACCTCCGATAATAGCCGGCCAACCCTAGAAAACTCCTGATCTCGGAAGGAGATTTCGACACCTCCCAACTCAACACCGCCTCGATCTTGGCCGGATCGACCAAAATGTCGTTTTGGTTAACGAGGTGACCAAGGAACTGCACCTCTTGTAACCAAAAATCGCACTTGGGGAATTTGGCATAAAGCCTCTCCGATCTCAGCACACTGAGGATTTCTCGCAAATGCTCCTCATGCTGCTCCCTGGATCTCGAATATACCAAAACTTCGTCAATGAACACAATCACTGATCGATCCAACATCGGTCTGCATACCCTGTTCATGAGATCCATGAATGCTGCATGCGCATTGGTGAGCCCGAATGGCATCACCACGAACTCGTAATGCCTATAACGACTCCTGAACGCGGTCTTCTGGATATCCTCCTCGTGCACCCTCATCTGATGATACCCAGATCTCAGATCAATCTTGGAAAACCAAGATGCTCCCTGCAGCTGATCGAACAAATCATCGATCCTCGGCAAAGGATAACGGTTCTTGACCGTTAACTTGTTCAGCTCTCAATAATCTATGCACATTCGGTGTGAACCATCCTTTTTCTTCACAAAGAGGATCGGTGCTCCCCACGGCGAGCTGCTCGGCCGTATAAACCCCTTCCCCAGCAGCTCCTGAAGCTGCGAGGATAACTCCTGCATCTCTGGAGGTGCAAGGCGATAGGGCGCCTTGGCAATAGGTGCTGCCCCTGGAATCAAATCAATGCGAAACTCAACCTGCCTCTCGGGAGGCACACCCGGTAACTCCTCGGGAAGACATCCGGGAATTCACGCACTATCGGAACCTCCTCAACCGTACTCGGTTTCTCTACACCAACTCTCGTATCCATCACATACGCTACAAAACCACTACAGCCCTGCTGTAGACTCTGCCTCGCTCTAGCAGCCGAACAAAATGCTGAATCGGGACGGGTACCCTCGCCGTACACCGTAAGAACTCCCCCACTTGGGTCTCGAATAGTCACCAGCTGCCACTCGCAATCGATAATGGCTCCAAATCTGCTCAACCAATCCATGCCTACGATAACACAGACGTCCCCCATCGCAATCGGGACCAAATCAATAGGAAACTCTACACCGAAGATCTCGAGTACACATCTTCGAATCAACTCTGTGGCATACACTGCTCTCTCGTCAGCGATGGAGACTCTCAAAGGTCGACTCAACGCCTCTCGACTAATACTGATGTGCTGACTAAACGCCAATGATATAAAAGATCGACTCGCACCCGAGTCAAATAACACCAAAGCAGGTACAAAACTCACAATAAAAGTACCTACGCATATCATAATATAAGCACAAAAATCTCAAACATTAAAATAAATACATGAAAGAATACATACCATCCATGACATCGGGCGCTGCACGGACCTCTTCTGCAGTCAACTGGAAGGCTCTCCCCCGAGCCTTCGGCGTCTCGGTCTTCACCGGCTGACTATCAAAAGCTCTAATAGCAGCAGGGGCAGACCCCTGAGAAGCTCCCTATGCTGACCCTCGCAGCAGCGGACACTCGGCCTTCCGGTGTCCGGTCTGGTTGCAGTGGAAACACACTGCAAACCCCTTGGGGCAGTCCTTGGCCATATGCCCCTCCTTGCCACACTTGTAGCAAGATCCATATCTACAAACTCCATCATGACCCTTGCCGCACTTTCCACAAGTGCGGCCCTTCTGGCTCCCTGCTCTGGGATCAGCGGGCTTGGCTCGCTTGGCTGTCGGCTGGGACTGTGCCGGTCGCCGATCCCTCCCATGAGACTCCGCCTCCTCCCTAGCCTGAGTCTCTAGCTCGATCTCCCTCTTCCGGGCATTTACCTGAAGGTCGGCAAATGTCCGGTACGAGGAGTTCGCCACGAACTCCCGAATATCTGTCCTCAAAATGTTCAAATAACGGCTCATACGTGCTTGCTCAGAAGACACGTGCTCAGGGCAAAACATCGCCCTCTCATGAAACATCCTGGTAATAACCGTAACAGACTCCGTACCCTGCTTGAGGGTCAAAAACTCCTGTGCCAACCGATCCCGTTCCACCGGGAAACGTACTCATCACGAAACATGGCGGTGAACCTCTCCCAGGTCACCACAACAAGCTCTGCTGGAGAATATTGTGCTGTCGTGAACTTCCACCGGTCCTTCGCCCCCAGGCGATGCTGGTTCAGCGCAAACCGAACCCTCAAGTGCTTCGGGCACGAGCATGTATAGAAACACCCCTCAATGTCAGATACCCATCTCATCGTTGGAATCGGATCCTGCGTCCCATCAAACTCTGGTGGCTTCGTGTTGCAGAACTCCCTGAACAACAACGAGTCACCCCCCTGCGGCCTAGCAGCAGTGACGGCTGCGGTGGCCGCTGCAACTGCAGCCTCAGAAAGAGTGGCATAACACTCGTCAAAAGTCTCAATCAGCGTGGTCTTGATAGAACCGAACGTCTCTGGTATCTCTGCCCTGATGGCCGCAGCCACCTCCTCATGGATGATCCGTCAGATCTCCTCATCACTAGTCTCGCTGCTCTCTGGCGCATGACGTGTACTCACCATGATCTACCTCTGAAATACAACATATAATATATTAGAAACTCACTCGAGCATACTCGCACTCGATAACTCATCCCTCCTTGATCCCTGGCATCCCGAAGATTCTTACTTGAACTGTACACCGTCCCGGTGTTTTCAGTAGTACGGGCCCAATACTAGCGTCCACACCGCGTCAGTACACACCCCAAGTCCTCCTCCTAGGATCCCAAGTCCCAAGTACTCTATTATGCATAATCCATTCTCTAACAGATCTCTCATAAGCTCCTCACTGCTACCTACTCACTCTCAGGCATCTCATAGCAGCTCACCTCCCCCTAGGCTAAGGCATCACAAATCAGACCACTCTAGTCCTAATAGGAATACCTAGCCCACTCTAGCACGAGAATACATCATATCAATATCATAAGCATATAACATAAAGGTATTTTGGGAAATCACCGTTCGGGCGCTGACTGATCATACACACGACTCTGCTCTGCGTTTTCCAAAAAAATCTTTTACTCCTTTTTTTTTAACAACTTGGTTCTCTTTTGAAAATATTTCTCAAATCCTCAGTTTGAGTTCAAATATGCCCGAAGGTGTACTCGAATCCCTCAAACCAAGGCTCTGATACCAACTTCTAACACCGCAAATTTCAAAACAATTTTTCGCATTTTATAAAAACATAATTCATTCATTACTCATAAAAACATCATTGTCTAAAACTCAATTCATAACATATATCAATCCCAAGATCTCATAGCATAAAAATCCCGTGTGTGTACTGATCAAGTCGACACATTCCCACGATCCTCACTAGTACCTGAAACACATAACACTGTAAGCACGAAGCTTAGTGAGTTCCCCAAAATACCATATATAACACATATTAGCCACTCGAGGCTATAACTCTGTGGGTCCGTGCACCCAAACTCTGTGAACCCTCAGGTTCTATCTCTGTGAACCTTCCGGTTCTAACTCTGTAACATGCACAACATAAATCACATAGAATAACGCAGTGTAACACATAACACATGTATAGCATACAACACTGTATCACATAACTCTGATTACCTACTCAAGGTAAAGTATAGTGAGAAGACTCACCTCAAACTCTCGTAAATCCCTGACTCGGTAGAAGTATTGCCTAGCCTCCGCCTATTCACACAAATTAAATATCCTCATAAATATAACACTCGAGGCTAGACTCGACCCTCTATTGCCACCCTCAGAAGGGTAAAAGACTATTTTACCCCCTCATGATTTAAGGACTCCATTGTTGACCAAACCCTAAAAGTCAACAAAAGTCAACGGTCAAACTTTGACCCAACTCGCCGAGTGCACTCCGGTGACTCGGCGAGTACACACATGACTCCTAACTCTTTGTCCCTCTTGGCACGTCGAGTCCCTCCCTAAACTCGACGATTCACCTCAGGCATGAATCGCGGGGCCACCCCGACTCAACTCGCCGAGTTTCAAGAACAACTCGGCGAGTACAGCCTTGTACTTCAGTCCTCTAATCCCCTTCTGACTCACTGAGTCATCCGCCAACTCGGCAACCCACTTACTGAATGATTAATGGGCAACCTTCATACTACTCGCCGAGTCTGTTCTTAGGACTCGGCGAGTTCATGCCATGCACACTCTCAAAATAACTTCTGAGGTCAGATGCGTCCCATACAATCATAGTTCTAGCCTCCCCAAGCATGATAATCACGTAAAGCTAACATCTTGGTGCTCATGCAAAGGCTTAAAGGCCTTATTTGAAGATATGACCACTAAAATGACATCCAAAGCTCATAACCCCCATTAACACTCATAAAGATCAAGGGAAAAGGGTCTCTGGACCTCTTTGGGTCCAGATCTACAGCACCAACACAAGAAGGGACCAATTACTCAACAACCTTCCTCTAAAAGGGGCTAAAAAGCCCTAACTCTAGGAATTACACCAAAAACTGAAGAAGGGTCGAATGAATACCTCAAAATGAAGTCTCTGAGCCCTGGAGTCACTGGATTAGCACCCTCTTCAGCCTCCTCTTGCCTTGGTCCTCTTCTATTTGCAAAAACACCAACAAGAGATCAAGAAATGGCTCCTTTCCTCTCGCAATCGCTCTAGGTCACTTAGGGTTTCTCCCTGGGGTCTGGTAGCCGCAAATGACGGCCATAAGGCCCCTTAAATAGGCCCCAAATTCGAGGGATTAGGGTTTCATTAAACAGCATGGACTCACCGAGTCCTCGGGGCGACTCGCCGAGTCCAGCCATCCACCCGGATAATGATTCGCGTCTCTACTCGGCGAGTCTACGCACCAACTCACCAAGTTCTTCCATAAAACTTGAAATACAACGAATAAATATAATACCTGAAATTCCGGATGTTATAGCAGTGATGCCATGCCCCGAAACCATGGCTCACATTTATGTTATAGTATTCTTGTATATGTATTGTATGTACTAGTGTAATGTTTGTTCTCTCTGTCTAGTATGTAGTATGTTCTCTTTGTTTCTCATCATAATATGTTCTCTTGTATAGTGTATAGTATGTATTGTTTCTCGTTATAGTATTCTCTATCTGTTTCTCGTTATAGTATGTATTGACTCATGTATGAACTGACTCTTTGTATGTTTCATTGTACTAGAAATAGTGAATAATGAGTTCCTAAACTATACCTATTATAGTTTACTAGTAGAGTTGTTTGTATAACTGAGTGTATTGAACTGAGACAAAAGCTTTTATGTCTTATACATATATACATAATATATAACTAAGGATCAAACGACACTCGGACAAACAACAGGGTACTCTAAGTCCACAACCAAACAAGGAATATGAAATAAAGTGAGTTATCAGTCCTAAGTCCTTCCAACCTTACTTATATAACTATATATGCATTAGACGTGGTTTTGACAATATATAAGTTTAAAATAGTTTAAATAAAAGGTTTGGTATGTAAGAACAAGTTTGATAAATAGTTTAACATGTAAAAGAGTTTGATAAACATTTTGAAGTAGTTTGTTTGATAAAACAGCTAAAAGTATAGCAAATCCATTTGTTTGATAGTTATTAATCACATGATTGATATAATACATATAATGTTGCAACTAGTATTCCCCCATAAAAGCATTTAAAATCATTTAAAAGGTAGATTAAGGGGTATGAACTCACCTGTAGTGAGTGGTTTGAATGAACAAGTGGTATAGGATGCTAAGTGCCAAGTGAAGACTTAAGCACACACACAGATCCTGTTTATCATATAATGATGCATATAAGCATCTAATTAGTGTTTTAAACAACTAATTATGCAAGTAAAGACACCCTAGGACATGGAAAATGTGACAACCCGATATTTTGAATCAATGTAATGACCTAAAAAGTCAAGAATTGTAACCTCTTTTGATATAATGAAATTATTGTCAAAAATAAAATGTTCAAAAGTCATCTACTTGATTTCATAAATGATAGATACAGTGCCGAGGGTTTCAGAAATATAAAGAACACTGAAAACCGAGTTATAACGAAGAAGTTATGACCAACCAAAGATTCACAACAAAAACTGTCAATACGGTTAAACGTAAAACGAGAAATTTCAATAAAATACTTATTAGCCTTAGGTATCTAAATAAAAGTCATAGATATCATTAAACCGTGACCATACATAAATAGAATTCCCAAGTCTGACTTCGTATGGGGAAGTTATGATTTTTCGAAGTTTCAGTATAGCGGTAGACAGCTAAAAACTCGAAGTAGAGAGTGAGTGATTTCTAGCCGAAACAACCTAAATGAGAATCTAAGGTCTCGATAATGGTATTGCAACGGTAAAAAGTCTGGCAAAACGGACGTCGAATAAAGAAGTTATGGATTTTTAACAGACTTTTTCGTGTCCCGGCCTGTTAAAAATAATTAATTAAAAATAAATTCAAAACTAGCCGACGAGGTCTAAATGAAAGTTGTAGAGCATATTCTCACCTATTCGTGCATATATAGAACGTCGAAAACGGAGCTCGTACTCGGAAGTTACAGATTTTACAAGTTCGATGGGCACAAACCGAGATGATTTACGCCCAACGTACCCTCGTACGCCCAATGTACCCGGGTGCTACGCCTCGGATCGTCCACGTCGCCCCCTATGCCTCTATGCCCGTCCCATCCGAAGTCCGGCAGATGAGGATGTGGTAAGCAATGACGCACGAGTACGCCCCGCGTAACCTCATACGCCCAGCGTACCGAGGGTCTTCAGCCCCTATAAAAGGGATGCGAGGGTTCCGAGCGTAAGTGCTCATTTCCTCTCTTTCTCTTACATTTTCACTTTGTTTTGCATGCAAGAAATATCCCAAAGCCCCAGTTTTCATACCCAAGCCCCGAAGGAAGTTTTACGCTCCCGTGATTCCCGAGAAATCCGCTTTCTCGAGTCGAAGTTCTGCTCGGTTTTCGTCTCACTTTCTTCAATCAATCAAGTGAGTTCATACCCCTACAACTACGTCTTCAAATACTTTATAAATGCTTTTATACGCTTTCAAAGGGGAGGGGGATACAAGTAAACACACGGTTACTCTCGTGTGGAAAACATTAAGCTTTTACTATACTTATCTTTATATAACAAATCATATGTAATTCTTAACTATCACATGAAAATGTTCGCATGCAACACCTATTCAATGACATCTTGTCCTTTAAGAATATAAACATGTTGTTATACGAATATCAAATACTTTATTTATATTTTGGTGAATAAATGTTTAATAGGGTTATTATAATGTTATATTTTACATACAGAGTCGACACTACTCAGGGTTTACCATACAAATGAAATACACTTTTGGAAAAACTATAATAGGTAGAGTTTACTAAAGATTCAATAGGTTTTACATAGTATAAGTACTATATCAAAGAAAACTTTCATATACAAGAACAAACGAGCTTTTCATACGTAAATCTATTTGATACTAAGTTTTGTGAGACGTTCAGCTTCACGTACTTTTGAGTATGTAGTTAAAGTCCCGTATTATATACCATAATCTCTTGTAGGGAGAGTGTGATACTTGTGTATAGATCTATACGGGATTGACAATCCCGCACCTAAACTGTTAGCTATAGTGGCATGTCTGGGGTGCCAAACATCATAACACTCCAACGCCTGAAGAACGTTGTTACAGGCAGTCTAGGTCAATAGCATGGTTGTAAAACTCACATGGAGTATTAAAAACATGTTGATTTATGGGGTTATCAAACGCCTTAGCGATTTTATACATACATAAATCTACTATTCTAGGCATGAAAGACACTATTGCATTATAGTTTTGGAACTTTTAAACTATCATACACTTATGGAAAAATATTGGAATTTTAGAAACGACATTCAAAACAGTCAGGTCTTAGTAAAAGACTACTTTTATACTAGTAGAAAATATGGGATTTTCTAGGAGTTTTCAAACATGTATAAACAAATTCATTCCAATTTATACAAACATTGACATTAAATACTTATGAACTCACCAGCTTAAATGCTGGCCTACTCTTTCAAACCTACTTGTATTTCTCAGGGATTCAGTAATACAGGTAAAACTTCAGCTTTTGGAGAAGCGATGCTAAGGCGTTAGTTTTAAACTCATTTTGTCATCATATTGTAATTTGTTTTTGAAACAAGTATCATCTAACAATGTAACTTTTAAATTATATATATGATGGTTGTGTTTACTTTCTTTACTATGTATTCAATTGTTTCGATACTACATGAAGTCATCCGCCCTCGAACGTTTCTGCCGTTCTGGTTTGGGGGTGTGACAGATTGGTGTCAGAGCATTGTTTATAGTGAACTAAGTATATCGAACCACATAAGATATAAAAACTATAAATGCATAGGGACTAAAACTCTCTGACAAAACGTTTTTACACCTAAACCACATTTCATTTAGCTTAAATTATTTGGGTCGTAAAAGCACAAATACATGCATACAACGAGTCATTTTCATATTTAGAACTATACAAGAAGTATTAAGACAAGTTGGACACTACGAATAGGCCTCGAAATATGTAATCGGATTTGGGATGAATATAGCCTGATCAACTATATTTATCCGAGATCAGACTAATGTATGTTGAGAATGGTCGTAGTGAGCAACAAGTCAAAACTAACAATAATAACACTAGTATCAAACATACAAACTTAAATACTATAGGAGTATTTGGTAAATACAATAGTTTAACATACGTATTTAGATGTACATGTTTTAAATTCTAGACAATTCTCATATCTTTATTCTCGCACAAACACAATGGCTGGATTCCACCCACCAGGGGACCCCTACTACCCGAATCAGGGCAATGGAGGATGGGTAGAGGAGGATCCTGAAGAGGATGAAGAACCCATAGAGTTGGAGGAAGGGGATGACTCTCAGACGGACTCGGAACCAGAAGTTATCGACCCACCAGTCGCCCAACCTCCCACAATTAGGAGAAACTTTCAGGGACCAACTCCCATTTAGGGAAGTCACCTTCACCATTGGTGCCAACAACAAGGATTACGTCCTCCCTACGGTATGTGTCGGGACTTCTACGACGTCAGGGATGGAGGTGTAGCCGACCGAGCACTCCCAGTTATGGTGGGCAAACTAGCCAACCAGTCCTATCAATTCGTGGTCCAAGCAAGCCGGCTTCGCGAAGTCAACGTGGAAGTACAAGTTCACACTTCCGACATCCGTCGACTGGATAGGTTGCACGATGAAGCCCAACTCCGCGCCGACACATTCTAAACACAACTAATTGCGGCCCTCTCTGAGATAAGGGAACTGCAAGCCGCCCTCGATAGGCGTCTTATGGAAGCAAAGCAATCAGACACGGAGTCAAGCTCCAAGAGTTGGAATAGTGTCTAAGGCTGCAACTATATTAGGCAAGTATTTGACCCGGTTGTGCATGGTCCTTTTGGGTTGCCTTCACCATAGCAACTTGATAGGATGATTTATTAAGAGAGAGTAAATATTATTAGTATATTATGGGAATAATATAAAGAATAATATATTGTTATTTGATTAATATAAGTCATAGAATTAATTGGAATTAATTTGGTGACTTAAAGAGATTAATTAAATAAGAGGGTATAAACTGTCAATTGTTTGATAGTTAAACTTTAGACTGTAAATCCATATAGATATGGATTGGACGGATTCTAGAAGCTAAAGGATAGCTCAAATCATCCAAGAGTTATCTAAGGAATGGATTTGGATAGCCTTAAGAGAAGATTATCCAATTAGGGTTTAGGTTGTAACCCTTAAGGAGTCTACAAGTATAAATAGACCCTATGACATAAGTAAATCGAAACTTGATCAAAAGTATAGAAACCCTGGCCGATTTCCTCCCCTCTCCTATCTCCCAAATCATCCTCCTTGCTATTTGGTGTTTGTAAGCCATTAGAGGAGTGACAATTGTGACTCTAGAAGCTCCAAGACAACAAGATCAAACAAGAGATTCAAAGGTATGATTCTAGATCTGTTTTAACATTGTTCTTATACCTAAATAGTCATTAGAAGTCTTGGATTCAAAGCATGTTTAATTAGAAAGCCTAGATCCAAGCATTAGGGTTTTGCATGCGCACATAGGAAAGTTCTTATGACTAAAACCCATCAGTGGTATCAGAGACTAGCTTGGTTTTCATTAAATTGATGCTTATTTGTTTGAACCTAAACTGAAAAATTCGATTTTTGTGTTTCTGAGTCATGGACTCGGCGAGTTCCATAGTGGACTCGGCGAGTTGGCCTGACTCGGCGAGTCCCTTGGTGCACTAGACGAGTCCAAGCGTCAGGAATGGCCAGATTCGGGATTTCTTCATGATTATCTTATGGAAACTTACCTTAATCATATTAGATCAACCCTAATCCGATTTTTTTATATATATGACTATTATCTTGATCTAATTAAAGATATTTATCAACTAATAAAATATTTAATTTCCTTGTATGATAATTAATTAATTATTTTGATTATTTTGGTAATTATCTTGCATGAAATCTTGAATAAATCAAATATAGATAATTAGGAAATTAATTGTTAATTAAAATTATTTTTTATTTGATCCTCCATGTTTTACATGTTTAAAACTTGTCCTCAAAGTTTTGAAATTTTTATTTTGTAATTAAAAGTTTTAATTTAGACAATTTAAATTTCAAACCCTAGATTTTAAAATGTTTAAAATACAACCCTATACTAATATAATATTACAAGATTAATAAATATATATGTATAACTAAAATGCTAGTCTTACCGTTAGTAGGCCTCATTCACGAAGCCGATCTATAAGGTGGGTATAAGGTTGCGGCCTATAAAATGGCACTTAATGGGTGTACACTCACACCCACCGCTTGCTTGATCGGTGGAGGGTCGTTAGCCGAACGGGTAGGATAGGGCAACCTCATCCTCTCATTAAAAGTATAATAGGAAATACAAAGTAACTACACATATTTTAAAATTTCCCAATCTTAGTTACTTTAGGAAAAGTGAATTGATGCAATCCCATGAAATTACACTTTGCACCCTTGCTAAGAAGTTAGTGGAGAGTGTGGTTTATCGGCACACTAATTGGTTCTAAGAAAAGGTGGCAAAGGGTGATTCATTGTTTATCATAGTTCGATGGAGCGTGTGTGGTTTACCGGCACATCGAATAGGTGATCGTTGCAATGAAGGCACCATGTGAATTTGCATGGTAATTCACACCCGCTTTGTGATCCTCGGTATCCCAGTCACAAACAAGAGGGGCATATCGAGATTTAAACATGTCATTGAATAGTTTTCAATGAATCTCATCCGAACCTAGGAATTCTCAATACATTTAGGACTAATAGTTAGGTTTTATGGTGGAGAAATAGTGAATCGTCATTCACTTACCTTCAATTTATTTGCATGTTAGATTACGGCATCCCTTTTCTAATATGTAAATGTTGTTGTTGGATCCTAGCCCTAATTTTTCTTATTGGGTGATAATTAGGGATTCATATTCTAATCTATCTTTGTCCTTTCTATTTGTAGATGTCGAACGCAAACAATGATGCTGCTAGTTCTTTCACGTTGATGAGCCTTTGCCAAAAGGTCACCTTCGATGGAACGAACTTTAGCGAATGGATAAGATACATTCGCACCATTGCTCACTATGAGGATAAGGAGTATGTCCTCGATGAGAAGCTCGAGAAAATCAACCCCGAAATCGCTACTCCGGCTGAAATTACCGATTTTGAAACTCATAAGCGAGATGCAACGAAGGTACATTGCATCATGATAGCCACCATGAACTCCGAATTCCAAAAGTCCTACGAGGACATGTACCCGTACGAGATGCATCAAGACTTATTGGAGAGATACCACCAGAACGCGAGACAAGAGCGTTATGAGATTTTCACCAACATGATTTCCGCTAAGATGGGTCATGGAGAATCTCTTACCGTGTACTTGCAAAAGATGCAAAGGTATGTCGACCGCCTTCGCAAGTTAAATGTTGACTTTGGGGAAGACTTGGCAATCGACATGGTGCTTCACTCTTTGCCTCCGATGTACAATCAATTTAGGATGACCTACCACATGAACAAAGAGGAGGTCACCCTAAGCGAACTCCAAGGTCTCTTGAGGGTCGCTGAGAGCAACTTCAAAGACAAGTTTGTTGCACCAACTCCCAATCCACCCGCTGCTCCTGTCTTGGCTATTGGTCAAGGAAAGGGAAAGAAGAGGAAGGCTTCATCTAAGAACTATCACAAGGTTAAAGCTCGAGATGATGCCTCTTCTAGTGGGACCAAAGTTGATCCCACTAAGCCCTACCCTAACCCGAAGGAGGCAGAGTGCCACCAATGCCACAAGATAGGACATTGGAAGAGAAGCTGCCCAGAGTACCTGCAAGCCATCAAGGAAGGAAAGATCAAGCCATCTTTCGCAGGTATATATACAATTAAATCTAACGATTCTAATCATGCTATTTCTTAGGTTCTTGATACCGGTTGTGGTTACCACATTTGTTCTAATGTGCAGGGACTAAGAAGAAGTAGGGATGTGGAGCAAGGAAGAATCAATCTAATCATGGGGAACAGAAGATCATCGCCTGTGACCAAGATTGGAGTGTATTTTTTAGTGCTTAGGAATAATTTATGTTTAGATTTGAACAATTGTTGCTATTCGCCAGAAATGGCTAGAAACATCATTTCATTTCATGGTTTGTTTAGACAAGGTTTTAGATTTTCTTTTAATAATGAGAATGGTTCTATTTTGGCTTATCTAAATGGTGTCTTTTACTTTGAAGCTATACCATGTAATGGAATTTATGAAACTGTTATGATTGTTGATAACTTAGGAAATGATGTTTTGAACATAGATTCTTCCACTAGTATGGATAAAGCGTCCTTGTGGCATTGTCGTCTTGGACATGTCAACAAGAAACGCATAGCCCAACTCCAAAAGGATGGAGTGTTGGAGTCATTCGACCTTAGGGAAGATGACACGTGCGAGTCTTGTTTACTTGGGAAGATGACTAAGTCACCCTTCACGAGTACGTGTGAAAGGGGTGAGGGTCTATTGGACCTAATATATACCGATGTATGTGGACCGTTTAGATCAACCACAAAGGATGGGAACCGCTTCTACGTGACTTTTACCGATGATTATAATAGATATGGGTATATCTATTTAATCAAGCAAAAGTCAGAAACCTTTGAAAAGTTCAAAGAGTTTAAGAATGAAGTGGAGAATCAATTGGGCAGGAAAATCAAGATGCTTCGATCCGATCGAGGAAGAGAGTACCTAAGTCTTGAATTCCACGATTATCTCAAGGAGTGTGGAATAGTTTCGCAATTGACGCCTCCTAGGACACCGCAGTTGAATGGTGTGGCAGAAAGGCGTAATCGAACCTTATTGGATATGGTTCGCTCTATGATGAGTCGTGCTTCACTACCTATCTCTTTTTGGGGGTATGCCTTAGAGACTGCCGCCCATATCCTTAACCGAGTCCCTACTAAGAAGGTTGCCAAAACACCTCACGATATGTGGACAGGGAAAGCTCCCTCGTTGGCACATATCAAGGTTTGGGGTTGCGAGGTTTTCGTAAGACGAGATACTCACGACAAGCTCGAACCTCGAAGTGAGCGATGTATTTTCGTCGGCTACCCGCAGACATCCTTTGGATATCTCTTCTATAGACCGAAGGACAATGTTGTCTTCGTTGCGAGGAGAGGAGTTTTTCGAGAGCGAGAACTCATAGGCCAAGGAGACAGTGGGAGACAAATCAGGCTTGAAGAGATTCAACAGTCGATAGATGAAGGAACCTCTACCGCTGGCACTCAACCCGAGGAGGAAACTCTGGTTGAACCGATTGACGAATCCTTACCTCTTAGACGTTCCGATAGAGTTAGAGTTCTACCCTAGTTTTATGGTTTTCATATTACTACCGAAGGGGACACGTATATTAGTGATGGTACACTAATAAATCTTGATGAACCTAATAGCTATAAGGAAGCCATGGCAGGCCCGGAGTCTGCGAAATGGAAAGAGGCAATGGATAGCGAGATCCAATCCATGTATGATAACCAAGTTTGGAATTTGGTTAATTATATGCCCGGACGTAATACCGTTGGGTGCAAATGGATCTTCAAGAAGAAGACCGACGTGGATGGAAACGTACACACATATAGAGCGTGATTGGTTGCGAAGGGCTTTACTCAAACTCCCGGAGTTGACTATGATGAGACCTTCTCACCTGTTGCGAAGATAAAATCTATTAGAGTGATGCTAGCGATTGCCGCGTTTCATGATTATCAGATTTGGCAAATGGATGTCAAGACCGCTTTCCTTAACGGAAAGTTGGCTGAGGATGTTTACATGGCAACTAGAGGGGTTTGTGGATCCGAAGCATCCGAATAGAGTGTGTAAGCTTGAGAAGTCCATTTATGGACTTAAGCAAGTGTCTCGCAGATGGAATCTTTGCTTCGATGAGAAAGTCAAAGAGTTTGGATTTGTACGAAGCGAAGATGAATCATGTGTATATGTCAAAGCCAGTGGGAGTATAATAAGCTTCCTCGTTCTATATGTCGATGACATATTACTCATAAGAAACGACATCCCGACTCTGCAGGAGGTTAAGTCCTGGCTCGGGAAGTGCTTCGCTATGAAGGACCTCGGAGAGGCTTCTTACATTTTGGGAATAAGGATAGTAAGAGAAAGAAGTAAGAGACTAATTGGACTTAGTCAGAACACTTACTTAGAGAAGGTACTAAAACATTTTAGTATGGAAAACTTAAAGAAGGGAGAATTACCGATACAAAGTAATGCCAAGTTAAGTAAGACTCAAAGTCCGAGTACCGAAGCTGAAATAGCAGAAATGAGTCGAGTACCATACACTTCCGCAGTTGGCTCAATCATGTACGTTATGACTTGTACTCGCCCTGATGTAGCCTTCGCTTTGAGCATGGTTAGCAGATATCAAGGGAACCCTGGCAGAGCACATTGGATTGCGGTGAAGAATATCCTTAAGTACCTTCGGAGGACGAAGGAATGGTTCTTAGTCCTCGGAGGGAGTGATAACTTGAAGGTGCAAGGGTATAGTGACGCCAGCTTTCAGACCGACAAGGACAACTACCGTTCGCAGTCGGGCTGGGTCTTTACCCTAAATGGAGGAGCAGTCACATGGAAAAGTTCCAAGCAGGAAACCGTAGCTGATTCAACGTGCGAATCAGAGTACATTGCAGCGAGCGGAGCATCGAAGGAGGCAATATGGCTGAAGAACTTCATCGGTGATCTTGGAGTTGTACCCGCCAGAAAGGAGCCCATGGAGATTTTTTGTGATAACGAAGGAGTGGTTGCCTTAACCAAGGAACCGAGGGATCATGGTAGATCACGACATATCGACAGAAAATATCACTTTATTAGACATCGTGTATAAGAAGGAAAACTCGTAGTGAAGAGGATATCATCAGAAGATAACCCAACAGATCCGCTTATGAAGGGACTGAGTAGGGTTAAGCACTTGCAATATGCTAGGAGTATTGGGCTGAAGGATGATATTAGCATAGATTAGATAGTATTAGAAACGTGTAATAGATAAATGTAATTAACATTTGATGATTAAATAAAGGAGTTTTATTTATGAGTAATGTTACTATCTTATGTTAATTGTTTAACTATTGTTTCACTTTGCATGTTTTGACTTCCAGAATAATTGAGTTTATTAGGAATAATCGAATTGTTCAAATTGTCCACAATCGTTCATATGTTGGAAGTAGATATGAATGAAGATTGTCATGAATTGGGGTGTAGATTGTCTAAATAGTGTTAGACATAGCAAAGGGTTGCTGCGACGTTCATGTGTGCTTATGAACTAGTTTTGAGCATTGGAACAAACGCGCGCTTGCTGGAATCACCTTACGGAATATGATATAAAAGGGTGATCGCAAGACGATAATATCATATAGTCTTAAAACCTAGATATATGGTTTGTTATTTGTTAATTGATTGTACATTGATAATGCGAAAACGCATCAGTAACTCGGTGTTATAAAACGCATTATTGTGTATAGTTGGTTAATGAATAAGTAAATGCATATAAGTCAAAGTTTATCTGTAACTTTTATCTTAGAAGGTAAAAGCGATATCTCGGCCGCTCGATGATTTGATTTGACTTATGTGTCGGGCCTGGTCAGAACTGAATTGATGTGTTCGATTAAGTTCTATGTCGAATAAATCAGAGATCGAGAAACCTAAATGCTTGACTAACCATTCCATAGGATTGTCAGCATGATATCTAACAGAGAACTATACGATCCCTTATCTAAAGGACAAGATTGATTAGATCAGATTTTGACAGCATCTTTGAGAGCTACGATTGCAAACCGAATTGTACTTGTGCATATAGTTACTAGACTTATCCAAGTGGGAGACTGTTGGAATAGTGTCTAAGGCTGCAACTATATTAGGCAAGTATTTGACCCAGCTGTGCATGGTCCTTTTGGGTTGCCTTCACCATAGCAACTTGATAGGATGATTTATTAAGAGAGAGTAAATATTATTAGTATATTATGGGAATAATATAAAGAATAATATATTGTTATTTGATTAATATAAGTCATAGAATTAATTGGAATTAATTTGGTGACTTAAAGAGATTAATTAAATAAGAGGGTATAAACTGTCAATTGTTTGATAGTTAAACTTTAGACTGTAAATCCATATAGATATGGATTGGACGGATTCTAGAAGCTAAAGGATAGCTTAAATCGTCCAAGAGTTATCTAAGGAATGGATTTGGGTAGCCTTAAGAGAAGATTATCCAATTAGGGTTTAGGTTGTAACCCTTAAGGAGTCTACAAGTATAAATAGACCCTATGGCATAAGGAAATCGGAACTTGATCAAAAGTATAGAAACCCTGGCCGATTTCCTCCCCTCTCCTCTCTCCCAAATCATCCTCCTTGCTATTTGGTGTTTGTAAGCCATTAGAGGAGTGACAATTGTGACTCTAGAAGCTCCAAGACAACAAGATCAAACAAGAGATTCAAAGGTATGATTCTAGATCTGTTTTAACATTGTTCTTATACCTAAATAGTCATTAGAAGTCTTGGATTCAAAGCATGTTTAATTAGAAAGCCTAGATCCAAGCATTAGGGTTTTGCATGCGCACATAGGAAAGTTCTTATGGCTAAAACCCATCACCAAGCGCAACCTACGTTGCAAGTAGTACTTACCGAATCCCAAAATTTTGTTATAGAATAGGAACTCGACTAAAAGTCTTGCTTTTCTTTAACTTCTGTATCGGCGATCCTTAGAAGGGTTGAAATTTTCCTAACTTCAAATGTAACTCAGCATATGTTTAATATATATGAAGAGATTCCTTTGTGTGTAAATTCTTTGACTACCACTCAGATTCATAAGTTTATCTATCACTATGCAAACTTTTATTATGATTCAAGCTCTAAACCTTGGGTAGGTCAGTCGAATTTATAAATAGATGAAAATAACAAATTTATTAAAACACAACTTCCAATCATCAAAAACTTATGTTCTTTATTCTATTTCTTTAGCAGCACGATGTCATCTACACGTCGTGTCAACAACGCAACACCTCCACCACCACCCCCTCCATCGACGGAAAATTCCACATTGATAGTTGCTGTAACTGCTGCAGTGACAGCAGCAATGGCACAGATGAGTAATAATGGGTCTGCAGGAGGAGTAAATAGCTCTACGAATGGCCAACGTCAAGGTCGTTCAGGGGATTGCACCTTCAAGGACTTCACCAATAGCAAGCCTATGACTTTTAACAGATCCGGAGGGATAATGGTTCTATCACAATGGATAGAGAAAACAAAAGTGGTTTTCGAGCTCTGAATGCTGCAGTAGTTGCGGCAGTGGCAACTGCCATGTCACAATATTACTCTACTGATGCCAGTAGAGGTGGAACCCCTGTTAACTCTACTCAAGGTGAACTCCTTGTGCGCTCGAGATAGTGCTCCTACAAGGACTTCACTAACTGTAAGCCAAAACCCTTCAAAGGGACTGGCAGAGTCATTTCCCTCTCGGAATGGTTCAAGAAGACGGAGTCGATCTTCAAGATTTGCTCCTGCCCTGCCGCAAGTAAGGTCAAGTTTGCCGCTTGCACCTTTGAGGAGAAAGCCCTGACATGGTAGAACGGCCATGTCAAGTCACTCACTCTTTTAGTGGCTAACGACATGGGATGGGAAACTCTGAAAGACCTCATGATCGAGGAATACTGCCCGAGGGGCGAAATCCAGAAGTTGGAACAGGAGTTGTGGAGCCTAACCATGAAGGGCTCCGACATAGTTTCTTATACCACCAGATTTAGCGAACTAGTGGCCCTCTGTCCCAACATGGTTCCCACAGAGGGAAAGAAGATAGAGAGGTATATCCGGGGTCTGTTGCCTCCGGTTCAGGAGAATGTGTTAGCTTCAAACCCCACTACCTTCGACAGTGCCAAGCGATTGGCACAGCGTCTCATTGACCATGGGATCCGTACCCCGTCTGCAACAACAACCCTATCCATTCCTGAACCTTCCAAACCCGCTGACAACAAGCAGAAGTTCTGGGATGACAAGAAAAAGAAGAAAGTTGCGAAGAAGTAGCAGGTTGTGGCGGTTCATGCCGCGATAGCACCTGCCGCTGTTGCTCCGGTGAAGCAGTATGCTGGAAATTTGCCTAAGTGCAACAAGTGCAGCTTCCACCACAATGGACCCTGCCGAGAGTTGCAGTGATCCAACTGCAACAAGAAGGGACACACTGTCCGCTTCTATAAATCCCCAGCAAGGCCAATCAACCAGGTCCCTGGTACTAGCGTCACTCAGTCATGCTATGGATATGGCGAAGTGGGCCACTATAAAAGGGACTGCCCAATGGCAAGAAATGCTGGTGGAGCGGGAAGAGTTCTGGCTATAGGCCATGGGGAAGCAGTTGCTGACCCTACGATGGTGATTGGTATGTTTCTCCTTGAAAACTCTTATGCATGCATACTATTTGATAGCGGAGCGGAGAGAAGTTTCGTAAATCATAAATTTGCACGCCTATTTAAACAACAACCATGCACACTTAAGGAACCATTCACTATAGAAATGGCTAATGAGAAGACTGAGAGCACCAGTAGCATATACATAGGATGTACTCTAACTCTAGATAGTCATTCATTTCCTATCGACCTCATGTCGGTTTCGATTAAAAGTTTCGACATCATCATCGGCATGGATTGGTTGAGTCTTCATCGTGCCAACATCATGTGTTACGAAAAGGTTGTACGCCTTAATCTTCCGTCTAACGAAACTCTTATTATCTACGGCGACAAACCCGACACTAGCCTTAGCATCATCTCAAGTATTCAAGCTCAAAAGTACCTACGTAAGGAATATCGTGCATTCCTTGCACACATAGTTGAATGCTCAAAAGTACCTACGTGAGACTTTGAATGCTCACGACGTGAAAACGGACTGATGACCAAAACCCTAATATTTTAGGTATTTAATGGAATGAGAGGGCTAGGGAATCCTTAGCCTCCCTCCTCTCTTGCCTCCTAGAAACCCTAATCTCGACCCACTTGAAGTCCTTAGCCATTTTTGTGATCTTTGAAACATCTTTTCGTGGTTTTTTTTGACTCATCGAAGACTTGAAGTGGAAGAAGACCTTGGTGGAGCAACCTCTTGGCATTCCAGCTTCAACCTTACCTTTTCTTGAGCTTTTGGACCATTGTAAGTCATAAAGCTCTGGCCTTTTTACCTCTTGCATGCTAGATCTAAGTTTTAAGCTCCTTTTGCATGATTGTGATGGATTGCACACATGGGATCCATAAATTTGGCAACTTTATGGATCATTGAGTCATTCTCTATTATATAGTCTTTGGGTCTGAGTTTTGGTATAGTTTGAGACCATAAGCATGAGTCTAGATCTAATTTTTCCCTCTTTTGAACTAGTGGATGTTTGAGCCATGCATTATACATGCATGACTAAAAAGCTACGATTTTTTTATCATCCTTTGGGTAAGGGAATACTCTCTATAAAGCCCCAAGTTATGGTTGTAAGGAATAAGTGCTTAATGCTCAAAGGTGGTCAGTGCAATGCTCACGATGTGAGGATTAAGCCTGTCATGTCATGAGGATGCTTGCCATCCTGACTGTTTTGTCCAGATTAGGTCATATCGTGATTTAGGAAATGGTCATGGCGTAAAGATGACTGGAATTGAATTTATGGGATGAGTTGACCTGCTGGGTTGCGACCGGGTCGAGTTGATGCTCACGATGTGACCAAGAGCTAGTCATGTCATGAGGATTAGATGTTGGAGTTTGCACCGTTGACTTTAGGCCATTTTGGAACATTTGGGCTTTAGGGTTCTCTAAATGGGTTGGGCCATTAGTGGGCCTAGTGTAACACCCCGTTCTTTAAGTGTGTGACTATGAGTCCCCGAGAATTTAGAGGAAGGTTAATTCTGGTCCTTTTGCGAGAAATGAGTTTCATCCGAGAAGGTTTCGGGCTGGTATATGTGTTAGTGGTATTGGGCTTCTCGTTGCCCTCGCATGAATGTTACGTTATTTGGGAGAAGGTTTAGATTAGAGGAGTTGAGGTGTTTTGAAGTTGATCGTTGTTCATATCCCTTTGTGTAATGAGAAGGAGATGGTCCCATGCATGCATGGCATGCGTGCATGCTTTTGGTTTTGAAAGGTGGCTGGGTACGCCCAGCGTAAGCTGGACGTACGCCCAGCGTAAGTGTATGAGTGATGCGCGTTGGCCGGGTGAGTACGCCCAGCGTACTCTCAGAAACTCCAAACCCTAATTTTTGGGTCAGCCACTATATAAGGAACATGTTGGTTCACCGCTCAGCCTCCTTATACTCATCTTCAACCTCAGAGAACCCTAAAACTCGTATTCCCTCCATAGTTGAGAGTGTTTGATCTTAGGAAGCTCTTGTTGGCAAAAGAAAAGCTTGAAGGAGAAAAGGGAAGTTGTCAAGGAAGAAGAAGAACGTGTGGAGCTTGTAGATCTGAAGTAATAACACCCTTTGGAGCTGGTTTAAGGTATAAAGCTTCTTGCTTGACCTTCATATTGCATAGATCTTTGTATTTTGAAGCTTTGTTATCATTCTTGTCCCAAAAGTCCTCATCTTGTTGCATAGTTCGATTTGGTCAAGATTATCTGTCCTTTCAGACCTTTGGAGAGGTCTTGAATGATAAAAATGAGGTCCCAAGGGCTGTAGTTGTTTCTTGTATGAGTTATATAGGTCTTAATGGATTAAGACCTTGGATTTGGAGCTTAAGGACATCCCAAGTTATAAAGTTTGAGACTTTATGATTCCCAATCATATTTGGCCTATGGATCTGGAGTTTGGGCTTAAGAGCTTAAGCCATTAAGATGTTAAAGGACTTAATGGATCTTGCAGTTACGCCCCGCGTAACCTTCGAGTACGCCCCGCGTAGCGGGCCAATGTCCCGTTTTCTTTTGGCGATCATTGCAGTACGCCCAACGTACCAAGGAGAGTACGCCCAGCGTACTCCTCCTGTGGACTTCCTTTTGGGCTTTTGTGTTGGGCCATTTGTCGGTTGTTGGTGTTTGGGCCAAGTCTGGAAACTATGAATAGAGTATTGTGGGCCCAATTTGATGGGTTTTGGTCATAAGACATCCTATGTGCTCATACAAACCCTAATGATTGGATCTAGGTTTCTCTATTGTACATGCTTTGAATCCAAGACTATAAACCCTAATTCTAGCATATGGAAATCAATATTAACATATAATTAGGTTTAAGATATTACCTTGATTGTTATGTAGTAATAACAATCCAATTCCTCCTTGAATTGACCTTGGAAAGCTGAGAGTCACAAGTGTCACTCCTCTAATGGCTCACAAACACCATAAGCAAGAGGATGAAGAGGAGAGAGGTTAGAGGCTGCCCAAAAACGTGTGAAACCCTAGAAGGTTGCTTGTCCACGTTTTTGAGGCATAAGGGGTCTTTATATAGTAAGACTATTAGGGTTATCTAACAAGGAAACCCTAATTTGGTTGCTTAAGCCCTAAGCAACCCATGGAGCCCTTTTCTTAAAGCCTTGGACGACTTCATATGGGCTTCCCCATTAGAATTCGTCCACCTTATAATAAAAGGCAATCCATGGCCCAAATTGCAATTATCTTATAATTACAATTCCAGTCCCTTAAGTTTAATTAATCTCTTTTAGTCACAAAACTAATTACCAATTAATTATTGATTAATATTAATTAAATAATATGATTTCTCCTTTAATATATTATTCCCATAATATATTAATAAATCATATTTAATACTTTCTCTCCATAATTCATCCTATCAAGTTGCTTTGGTGAAGGCAACCCAAAAGGACCATGCACCATCGGGTCAAGTACATACCAAAATAGTTATGGACTTAGACACTAATCCAACACAATTAATATTATGGATATTGGATCTAGGTCCATTTGGTGAGGTGGGCCCAATTTGGTAAATTGGGCCAATGTTGGACTTTGTGTGAGTTTTGGACTTTGGTCTTGGCCCGATTTGTGGTAGTATGTTTGACCTTATGTTTATGCTTGTTATGTTGGTTAGTTCGGGATTTGCGGTGAGTTGGTGGTTCTAGAGTCTGCTTCTTCAGTTCAGAGTTTCGGCAGTGCGAGGTGAGTTATCCTCACTATATCAACAGGGTCTAAGGCACCAAGGCCGGCCCTTATCGGATTGAGATCCTGGTAGTTGTTGTTATGTTGTTACTGTGATATTTTTGCATCCTGAGAGCTAGGATGGTATATGTTAGAGACCCGATTGAGATCGGTATTCTGAGAGATAGGGAGATGCTATGCTAGTGACCTGTTAGGTTGGTATCCTGGTTAGGATGATGATATGCTATGTGATCTGTTTGATCGGCTTGTTGATTACGAATTGGTATTGTATGATTATGTGCACATGGTTGTTTGGACTGGAGACGGGTTGAGGCGGGTCCTGCTTTGTGCTGTAGGCCAAGATACCTAGGGCGGACCGGTTGTCCCGAAGGCCCAGCGAGCGGTCCGGATAGGCTGTAGGCCCCAAGAGGGCGGACCAGACGTGCCGAGGCTCGGAGAGTGGACCAGATAGACTGAAGGCCCGGTGCGGGCGAACCAGTCACACTATAGACTCAGAGAGTGGACCAGGTGGATTGAAGGCCCGGTGCGGGCGGACCAATCACACTGCAGACTCGATGTATATGGCTAGACACGGAGGGTGGACTGAAGGCCGATACGGCGGGCCAGTCACACAGTAGACCCGATATGCATGGTTGTTCTATGTTTTGTTATGTTATGTGTGTTATTCATGTTATGGGCCGGAAGGCAATATGTTCTGGACCGGAAGGTCGTAGCCTGGAAGGGCGTATATGTGGTTGGTATTTTGGGGGTATCTCGATAAGCTTTCGGGCTTACAGATGTGGTTTAAATGTTTTCAGGTTCTTCAGGAGACTGTGGCAAGGCGAAGGCGTGATCGTACCGCTCCTCATGTTTTTGGTCGTGATGTGATTCTGGGAATACTTTAAATAATTTGTATTGAAAACCTTTTTGTAATGATTTTAATGAAATCGGATTGTTTTTGAAAAATTTTAATTGGTTGAAATTTTTCGGTCGTTACACCTAGTTTGGACTTGGGCCATTATTGGGCCTCATGATTTTGGGCTTAACCTTAGAAAGTAACTAGGGTTGGTATTGATTGTGTTCAGCGTGAGGAACCATTGTGCAGCATACTTGGGTGTGAGATTTGCTATCTTTTGTTTGAGTTAAGTGTTCCTCACTGTACTTGTGGGTCGAAGGCACAAATGCCGAACCAGTAGATTATGTATCATATTTAGGATGTTGTTATGTGGTAGTGATTTACTAAGATCCACATGATTATCTGTTTGATGCAATATGTTTATTTGTTATGTATATGTCGACATTATATGGTTGGGTTGAGGTAGTAATGCTTCATGTTGTAGCTAACAAACTCGGGAGCAAGCAAGACATATGGGCCTAAAGGGCAAGACAGACTCATGATGTGGGCTCGAGAGCAGGCCAGATATGAGCTGTCGGCTTGAAAGGAAAGCCAGACTCATACTGTGGGCATAGGGGTAATCCAGTCTGTTAGTTGTGGACCCAGTATGTGTTGTTACATATTATATGTGTTGGTACTTTGGGGGAACTCACTAAGCTTTGGCTTACAATTTCGGTTTATTGTTTCAAGTACTTCAGATGACTGTGGCAAGATGAAGGCATGATCGTGCACATCCTTTGGTTTTTATGTTGTTTCAATTTTGGGATACCTTTATTAGTAAATTACACTTTTGAAACATTGGTTTTTTAACATTTGTGGTTATGGGTTATTTTTGAAAAGTTCAAATTTATTGTGATTTTTTGGATGATACAAGTTAGTATCAAATCTTTGGTTTGAGAGAATTAGAGGAGAAATCGTGTGAATCCAAACTCAAACTAAGGAACTGCAAAAGTTTTAAAATGGTTTTCAAAAGTGACCAAAGAAGGATGTGATGTGTACGATCATCCGGAGCCAGAAAGTATACCCACCCTGTTATTTGATATAATGTTTAAGATAGAACAACATGCTAGTGATAGGCTAGGGACCTTCAGGAATTGCATGATAGAATTGTTTGATTTGTATGATGCCTGATAGCCTAGGGTTAATTATTGTATGGAATTGACATCATTATTGTAGTTGATTAGTGTATGCATCACAATTATACATAACTAAGATTTTATAGCCTGAGAATGTTTGGTTTGTGCTTATTTCCTGTTCCTTGTCTTGGTTGTAGGCTTAGGGTAGAATCAGGTATTCGAGTTTCTGTTGGATCCAATGTTATATAAGATTAGCATACGCAAGTGTTGCAGAGCTAGTGGAAGTTTCGTGGTTGAGTATATGCGTGAGCAGCCGGTCAGATAGGAATGTTTAGCTACCCTCGTGAGAGTGAGGATAGGATGTATGCTTGTACTAGTTGTGAAATTTATGTGAGCAATTCTGATGATCCCGTGGGACAAGTACGGGTAGGTTTGGAAGGTAGTATGGGCCCGTACTACTGAAAGCAAAGGACCCGTACGCGTTGCAAGGAAGTTACAAACCCTGAGGGTTTGTCTGTCTGGGATAGTTGTGATGTTATGAATTGTGAAAATTTTGATATATTCTGGTTTATTTTCAGTACGGTGTTCATGCGGTGTCACATCCCCGGCCGAGGCGGCGGAACACACCAGGCTATGCGATTAAGTTCATGGATCACAGGTAAATTGAATATATAGCACAAGCACAACAATAAACAAAATAGCATTCGTCTTCCATCTTGATATTTGAATACACGTTTTTTACAAATAATAATGGTACATGAATTGATTTAACAAATAGGTATATAATACACAACAAGTAAGCTAGGTCACCTGTAATCCAATCTGTCTTGAAGGTCTGTTGATTTCCTGAGAATACATGTAATTTTCAGGGTCAACACAAGGTTGGTAGGGGAGTTGCATGTTTTCTTCTAACAATAATAATACTTCAAAAAGTCTAAAAAGTATTATCTTTGTATGTATAACAATAGCTAAAAGTGTGTTTGCACGGAGTCTTTGAAAGCCAAAATGTATCTTTGTATAAGTAAATTCATACTTAAACCCTTGTTTGTAAAGAATCTTTGAAACCCAAAATGTATCTTTTATATAAGTAAATCCATACTTAAAACTATGTTTGAAATGAATATTTGAATATCCTTGAAAACCTAATTGTATTGATACATAAGTAATTCCATACTTAAAATAGCTTTGAAAGCAACCAAGCCCATGGTTTGTAGTAAGAGAGAAAGAAAGAGGGAGAGAGAGAGAGAGAGAGAGAAAGAGAGAGAGAGAGAGAGAGAGAAATTCCAGTTAATGTTTATAGTGAGCCCCATAACTAAGCTATGTGACTGAATGTACCCCCTAAAATGCTTCATTGGATATTATAGTAACAATCGTAGACACTTATCTAACATTTCTATTGATTAGTCGAGGTTGTAGCTAGCAACCGCAGGTGGGGATGTCAACCCCGTATAGATCTATACATATGTATCTCGCTCTAAAGATTAATAGTTATAGTAGTGTGGGTATGTTAAGTGTTTAGACTAGGCTAATGAATATAGTCTCACTAAAAAGCCCTTAAGAAAAGTATGTGAATAGCTATCAGCCCTAACTTAATTGTGATTAAGTCACTAGGCATAATGAATTTCATTGTATAAAGTTTATAAAAGCCGAGTATGCTTGGTATGTATGTAAAACTATAATGTACTAGTTTTTATAAAGATGTATGTCTCATAGTAATGAACATATGTACATGTATAAACTTTATGTATTTAAACATATAAATATACATGAATACTAATAGCTTGAATCCTTCAAATACTACAAAGTTTTACAACGTGCTTGTGATAATGTACAATGTCACATAAAAATCATATATTTTTGTCTCATGTAGCATTTTTGTGTGGAGTTGTTATTTCACGATAAAATAACCATAATACTTATACGAAAATTTTATACTAGTTTATTTGTAACAATATGTTAAATTGTTAAATAACATTTTTATAAACTAGATTTATTGTATTTTCGCATAAATGATAAGTTGTTTGTATAAACAAAGTATATAGGCAGTTGCGCCCCCTCCCCCCCCCCCCCCCAATAATTAGAAATATTAAAAAGGGGTCGTAAGCACTCATCCTTGAAGCATGAGCTCGAGTTGTTCGGAGTTCGTTTATTTTGAGAAGTTTGTCACGAGAAAGCGTAAATCCACAATTCTTGAAATTTGAAATACTCTCGGGAACGTTTCATAACGAATTTAAACTATTGGAGACCGTTTGATAATTTAATTAACCAAAATATGATTGCTTTGGTTAAAATAAGTAATGTAACGACCGAAAAATACAACCAATTTTAAATTTTTCAAAAAAACAACTCGATTCCATTAAATCTTTACAAAAAGGTTTTCAATACAAAACATTTAAGCATTCCCAGAATCACATTACTACAAAATCATGAGGAGCGGTACGATCACGCCTTCGCCTTGCCATGGTCTCCTGAAGAACCTAAAAAACATAAAACCACAACTATAACCCCGAAAGCTTAGTGAGATATCCCCAAAATACCAACCACATATACCATACACGCATAACATGCCACAACATATCTGATCATAGAACAGCCATGCACTTCGGGTCTACTGTGTGACTGGTCCGCCGCACCAGCCTACAGTCCACCTGGTCCACCCTCTGAGTCTAGTCATAAACCTCGATTCTACAGTGTGATTGGTCCGCCCGCACCGGGCTTTCAATCCACATGGTCCACTCTCCGAATCTAACCACATACATCGAGTCTGTAGTGTGATTGGTCCGCCCGCACCAGGACCACATACATCGAGTCTGCAGTGTGATTGGTCCGCCCGCACCGGGCCTTCAATCCACCTGGTCCACTCTCTGAGTCTACAGTATGACTGGTCCACCAACACCGGGCCTTCAGTCGGCCTGGTCCACTCTCCGAGCCTCGGCACGTCTGGTCCGCCCTCTTGGGGCCTACAGCCTATCCGGACCGCTCGCTGGGCCTTCGGGACAACCGGTCCGCCCTGGGTATCTTGGCCTACAGCAGAAAGCAGGACCCGCCTCAACCCAACTCCAGTCCAAACAACCATGTGCACATATACATACAATCATATAGCAATTAACAGTCAACAAGCAGATCAAACATATCGCATAACATATCATCATCCTAACCAGGATACCGACCTAACAGGTCACTAGCATAGCATCACCCTATCTCTCAAGATACCGATCTCAACCAGGTCTCTAACATATACCATCCTAGCTCTCAGGATGCAAACATATCAAAGAAATAACATAACAACAACTACCCGGATCTCAATCCGATAAGGGCCGGCCTTGGTGCCTTAGACCCTGTTGATATAGTGAGGATAACTCACCTCGATACTGCCGACTAAACAGATAACCCAAGCTGCTCCGACCACTGATACGATCTCCACCACTAGACAACCACCAAGGCACTCAAAAGAACGCCCCAACTGCAATGGAACTCGAATCCAAGCAAAGCCCCTTGCTCCAAGCCTCCTACCCTTCAAGATTTCCTCAACAATTGCTTCTCCAAGCTCCCAAATGCAACTTGATCCACTCACATACGAAGGTTAGGGTTTCTGGACTTGAGGATGAGTAAAGAGGCTGGGGGAATGGATGTTATGTTCTTTATATAGGGTTCAACCCCGAGAATTAGGGTTTTCTCCACTCAGCGCCTACTCGCCGAGTCCATCTTACTGACTCGCCGAGTCGGCTAATTAACACGCGACCAAGTCGCGACTCTACTCGCCAAGTCCACCCATGGACTCGCCGAGTCGCTCTTTCCCAATTTACTCTTTTAGCCCTTCAACTCTACTCTTGATATTTCGGGATGTTACAATTCTCCCCCACTTAAATTAGGCTTCGTCCTCGAAGCCTACGGCAACTCAACTCCAAAATACTCCCACGACGCGCCACCTGGCCCTAACCGGACCAGGTTCCTCAAGGCATAACCATCGAAACTCGAACTCATTTCCTCTTTCCTTGCGTTGTCCTGACCACCGTCTCAAACCGGGCACCGGCTGTACCCTCTGATAATCACACTCAACAATCGAGAATTACCCAAGATGCATCACTGCACCAAATCACAACCATCACTCGACCCATATGAGATAGAAAACCATGAACCATCGGATCCCCGATCTGAATCCCACTCTATCCATTCCATGCTGACGGAAAGACCCATTCTTCAATCTCAGAGCAACTCCCACGAGTTCTCCTCTTGCAATCACATACATATGCTGAACTAGCTCTAGCACCCTCAGGTTGGGAAAACCCGATACACTGATGATATCCTCAAACATCCCCCAGGATGAACCACTAATACATACCCAATTCCCTGATCAAAATCACACCGAGAGCCCAAGACTCTCTCCCTGCATCCCTTCCGAGCCTCTTGGCTCTACACCTGCATAATTCCCTCCGCGACCTCAGCAGACATCCCAAACCGGATGTGCTTCTATTCCACTACCGCAAACACGCTGCTCAATAACCATACTCGAATTTCTCTAATCATAACTCTGATATGCCGCTTTCACTTCCGTGAACTTGCACTCCCTCTCGGAGTTACACACCTCTCTCTTTTCCTTTACCAAGGAATCCACTTGGCCACACTGCCACTCCGACAAGTGCCACGGTGCTTGCCCAACGCTACACCACCCTTTTATAGCGTATCCGCTATCCATCCAACACACATACTCTGACTCTCATCGCAGGAACTCTCAAGCCAATGCACTATCTCAACTAATCAAGATCACTACCCGGGGCCAGACCTTCTAATGCAATCACACTGCAACATACACAATCCATATCCTCGAATCGATCCAACAATACCTGTAGAGTCTTCAGCATGACTGGACCGCCTCACCAGGCCTTCAGCCAATCTGGACCACTCTCAGAACCTTCAGCCAATCTGGACCGCTCTCAGTGCCTTCAGTTAGGCTTGACCGTTCTCCGAGCCTTTGGCATGACTGGTACGCCTACCGGCCTTCAGTCTATCCGGACCACTCAACTAGCATTCATCATTCCGAGCTATCTCTCCCGGAAATCCTCCCATGCATGCTGTTCTAGCCCTTTAAGGGTTCCGAACTCTGTCTCAATCACACATGCTCGATCTAGGCCTGCTCCCAGGCCCTCCACAATCGAATGCCCTAGGTCTGTATTCCGCCCCGCATGCCCGACACTTGCTCCTACCAGCCTACACTCTGGACTGACGAAACACTGCTGAATCCCAACAGCTAAGCACCCTCAAATAATCCTCGATCTCCCGGAGAATTTTCCAATTCTCCCCCACTTGTAGCACTGATTAACAACCACCGGTTGCCATCACCGACCTCCCAGAACAACTCTACACAAAACCAACACTTACACGCGGACTGATTTACACAGGCATAAACAACCTTGACAAGATCCCACATCAACACTAATAACCCGCTCGAAAGAAATTCAACCTGCATCTAACCACTCCTCAGAAAACAGATGCTACCCGGCCTTCAACCCAATGCCAGGTTTCCACTAATAACCCTCATGGATGATAACCAACGAAATTCCCAAAACAATAACCCATAACCAACCCAAAACTCTCAAAACGACGAATACCGCATCGAAAACCACACAAAGATACCAGCACATAAACAAAACACCACAAAAATCACAAGATAACAAGATATCAAGAAAGAAACATACCCGCAGCTGCATCTGGCACTGCTCTGACCTCCTCTGACGCAAGCTGATAAGGACGACCCTGAGCCCTTGGGGGCTCCGCTCCACCCTGACCTCCACCCGTGATCCTCAAAGTGGCCGGTGCCGGAGCCTGCACCGGTCCTGCAGCAAGCTGTGGACAGTTGACCCTCAAATGTCCAACCTGATGGCAATGATAACAAATCCTCAAATCCCGAACCGGCGCTGACTGCCGACAATCCCTCGCATAGTGCCCCTCCTTTCCGCACTTGCGGCATGCACCACCGGACCTACAAATTCCGGTGTGACCCCTCCCACACTTCCCACAAGTGTGGCTGCTCAGATCCCCCACTCTAACATCAACGGTCTTGGACCGTTTCGGCGCCGGCTGCGACTGCACCGGAGCCTGCCTCAGCTCACGCAATTGCAACTCAATCTCTAACTCACGCCGCCTAGCGGCCTCCTGCAACTCCAACAAGGTCTCGCACCTCTGGGTAGACACAAACTGTCTGATATCCCTCTTGAGCATGCTCAGATATCGAGACATTTGAGCCTGCTCCGAAGCGAACTCTGGGCAAAACATCGCCCTCTCAGTGAACATCCTGGTGATCTCAGTCACCAACTCCGAACCCTGCTTCAGCTCAAGGAACTCCTGAGCCAATCTATCCTTCTCAACTTGCGGAATATAACGAGTGCTGAACATCTCCCTGAACTGATCCCATGAAACCGCAACCCTCTACGCATCCGAATATGACCCCGTGGTCAATCTCCACCAATCCTTCGCCCCGAGCCTCAACAGGTTCAGAGCACACCTCACCCTCTGATCAGCAGGGCATGAACACGTGAAGAAACACCCCTCCACGTCCGATAACCACCTCATAGCAACAATCGGGTCCTGAACTCCATCAAAGGTGGGAGGCTTCGTATTGTTGAAGTCCCGATACTGAAAGCCCCGACCAGCTCCTCCCCCTGCCGCTGCTACAGCTGTTGTAGCCGCCGCGGCAGCCGTCTCTGTGAGAGCTGCATAGCGCTCATCAAAATACTCAACCATGGCGGTCTTGATCGACCCAAACAGCTCCGGCAACTCAGCCCGGAACAACTCAGCAATCTCCTCACGCAGTATCTCATGAATCCTCGCATCCAACTCGCACATACTCATCTGACCGATAACCTCGGGCGGTACTGACCCGCCCGGAACTCCCTCTCCTGCTCCCGATCCTGATCCGGATCCACTCTCATCATGCCTCGGAATCTCCATACTGAAAAAAAAAACACCACACAAAATCTCAGACTCTTCCCACTATCCTGGGATCCAACTCTCTCAACCCAACCCTAGAGATCATGGTTTCCCTGATACGCGTATGGGTCCTGTGCTTTCAGTAGTACGGGCCCATACTACCTTCCACACCTACCCATATTTGTATGAAGTACTACCACAACACCCTAGAGAAACATGCATAACAACGCTCAACCCTCACCACTAGAGGAACACTGAAAATCTCCCATAAGGAAACCCTAGGCTACAGGCATCACAAATCAGGCAACATTATCCTGAAATCCTGAAGATCCCTAGCCTATCACTAGCATGCTGTTCTATCAAAGCTCAAAGACAAATAACACGCATGGTATTTTGGGGTTACTTACTGTCTCCGGCTGATCGTACCTCCGCATCCTCCTTTACTCATTTTGAAAACCATTTTAATACTCTTTTGAAAACTCTCCTCGATTTGAGACTGGAGTCACACGAGTGTTTCTCCAATTCACTCAAACCAAGGCTCTGATATCAACTTGTAACGACCGAAAAATACAACCAATTTTAAATTTTTCAAAAAACAACTCGATTCCATTAAATCTTTACAAAAAGGTTTTCAATACAAAACATTTAAGTATTCCCAGAATTACATTACTACAAAATCATGAGGAGCGGTACGATCACGCCTTCGTCTTGCCACGGTCTCCTGAAGAACCTGAAAAACATAAAACCACAACTGTAAGCCCGAAAACTTAGTGAGATATCCCCAAAATACCAACCACATATACCATACACGCATAACATGCCACAACATATTTGATCACAGAACAACCATGCACTTCGGGTCTACTATGTGACTGGTCCGCCACATCGGCCTACAGTCCACCTGGTCCACCCTCTGAGTCTAGTCATAAACCTCGAGTCTACAGTGTGATTGATCCGCCCGCACCGGACCTTCAATCCACCTGGTCCACTCTCTGAATCTAACCACATACATCGAGTCTGCAGTGTGATTGGTCCGCCCGCACCGGGCCTTCAATCCACCTGGTCCACTCTCTGAGTCTACAGTATGACTGGTCCGCCAACACCGGGCCTTCAGTCGGCCTGGTCCACTCTCCGAGCCTCGGCACGTCTGGTCCGCCCTCTTGGGGCCTACAGCCTATCCAGACCGCTCGCTGGGCCTTCGGGACAACCGGTCCGCCCTGGGTATCTTGGCCTACAGCAGAAAGCAGGACCCGCCTCAACCCAACTCCAGTCCAAACAACCATGTGCACATATACATACAATCATATAGCAATTAACAGTCAACAAGCAGATCAAACAGATCGCATAACATATCATCATCCTAACCAGGATACCGACCTAACAGGTCACTAGCATAGCATCACCCTATCTCTCAAGATACCGATCTCAACCAGGTCTCTAACATATACCATCCTAGCTCTCAGGATGCAAACATATCAAAGCAATAACATAACAACAACTACCCGGATCTCAATCCGATAAGGGCCGGCCTTGGTGCCTTAGACCCTGTTGATATAGTGAGGATAACTCACCTTGATACTGCCGACTGAACAGATAACCCAAGCTGCTCCGACCACTGATACGATCTCCACCACTAGACAACCACCAAGGCACTCAAAAGAACGCCCCAACTGCAATGGAACTCGAATCCAAGCAAAGCCCCTTGCTCCAAGCCTCCTACCCTTCAAGATTTCCTCAACAATTGCTTCTCCAAGCTCCCAAATGCAACTTGATCCACTTACATACGAAGGTTAGGGTTTCTGGACTTGAGGATGAGTAAAGAGGGTGGGGAATGGATGTTATGTTCTTTATATAGGGTTCAACCCCGAGAATTAGGGTTTTCTCCACTCAGCGCCTACTCGCCGAGTCCATCTTACTGACTCGCCGAGTCGGCTACTTAACAAGCGACCAAGTCGCGACTCTACTCGCCGAGTCCACCCATGGACTCGCCGAGTCGCTCTTTCCCAATTTACTCTTTTAGCCCTTCAACTCTACTCTTGATATTTCGGGATGTTACAAGTAAAAGGAGGGACTGAAATGGCTTAAAATGAATTAATGTTTGAGGATTAGAGTGATTTTGTTAAGAATCTCCATGGGAAGGGCTGTTTTGTTTAAAATACACCAAAGTTTTGGGGAAAGGAGTCGTTTTGAATAAAAGGGTCCAACAGAGGGGTTTAATGTGTTTATTTTAAAAAATCAAAATGATTTAGGGCTTTTATATAAAGGAATCTCATGGAGGGACTGATTGTGTTTAAGTCGTCCAAACTTAATGAAATTAGGGCTTTTTGTGCCCGTTTATTTTGTTGATCGGGGGAATGGAACGGAACGAACGAAGCAGATAAAACACGAACGAATGAAAGGGAGATGCGAATAAACAATCGGCGGGCAAGCAGGAACGAAGGCGGCACTACATTCGAAGGAAGGAAAAGCTCGCAGGCGGCTAATCCTGCTGTCTTGATCGATCGATCGTGAGGAGGAATCGTCTCCGGGGTTCGACGAGGCCGAAGGGGAGGAAAGGGGGAGGCAACGAGGCTTCTATGGCCTCAGTGGGTGCAGCGAGGAGCTGCTCAACTAGCATATCGGCTGCTTACTTCGGTTCCAACAGCGATGTGCGAAGGGAGGGTGCGAGGGTGAGGTACGAGAGACCAAGAAGGTCCGATGGGAGTCGGGTCAGCAGCAATACGTCGCAGGTGAGGGCCTCGGTGGTGTTTGCTCGACGGGAAGAAGAACAGAAATGCGAGAGGTGTGTTCGTGGTTGCTATTTGCTCGATAATCACCACGTTTCCCCCTTTTTTTTGGCAGTCCCGATCAACAACAGGTAAAAAGTATCTTTTGGGATTTTGTGTGTCTCTGTTCACGGGAAAGGGGTTGTAGGGGTGGTGAACATCGACATGAGCCATCGAGGGGTGATTTGGGTTTGATTTTTGACAGGGAATGGAATGAAGAACAAATGATGGTGTTATTGCTCTTGTGTTTGCAATGAACACGAAAACACCCACTTCAGTGGTGTGTTCTTGGCTGGAAATGAAGAAGAGAGATGAGAGATGAGTTGAAGCTGTGAACGATTGAAGGTAGTCTTAAGGGCAAAATTTCTCAGATTTCTCTATGATTTGGTTGCACCATTGAGATCCACTTTGAGTGTTATTCTTCTTTTGCTTGAATGATCAGTAGATGGAATGGCAGCAATCGAAGGACAAACAGAAGAACTAGATGGCCTTTGTGTGTGATTGAAGTGAAAGTGTGATTAATTGAAAGATGAAGTGTGTAAGGAAGTTACGGTTTTGGCTGTCAATTGAAAGAGGAAAGAGTTGTGTGTAAAATTGTCTTTGTGTATGGTTGTCTTTCTGTGCAGTTTCTGTATAAAATTATTTGTTTACTTTGTGAGCAAGGAAAGTTAACAGGTAAAAGTAACATTTCCATTTGGCTGTCAATTTATTTAAAATTTATTTAAGAAGTGTATTTATTTTAAATTGCAAGCAATGTATTGATTTATTGGTTTAATTATTTATGCATTTTGTTTGGATTTAAAAACAATGTAAAATCTCAATTATTTGTGTATTTGGGTGTGTATTTGAAATATCGTACTAGTTGTCATATATATATATATATATATATATATATATATATATATATATATATATATATATATATATATATATATATATATATATATTGTTAGAAATATTAATTTATCATGGCTTGATCTTTAAAGTAGTCTTTGATACATATACAAATCATGTATATATTATTGTTGTTGAAGTGTTATAATTTTTTAAGATATATATAGTATGATTAAAATTTATTGCTTTTTAGACACATGTATATAGTATATTTTATGAAAACTATAACAAATTCTTATAATTGTTCATAACTTATGTTTCATGCACAAATGTATATAGTTGAATAGGAATTTAGAAATATAGGGCTATTTCCATCGTCAAAATCCATATCAACTGGATTTGGATTTATATATTATTCTGGAATACATTACCAATACTAAAATCATGTTGAAATAAATAGTTTAAGGTTTCGCGATTAATAAATCTAAAAACCTCTCATTTTTCAACTATTATAAATATTTTTGCTAAAAGTATTTCAAGTTTGAAATTAAATATTAGACTATGACCTGAGTCCAAAAACGTTCTCGAAAATTCCATGTGAGGCGTTCAAGTCCCTCAACAGATAGAAACAATTTTGATAGTTTTAAAAAAGTCAGTATTATACTGGTTTTTTTTTCTTAAAACTGTCGTATCTTTTGCATACGAACTCTGTTTTGGATGTTATTTATATTTTTGGAAACAGGGAAGCATGTACTACGAGACTAAAATGTTTGATTTTCTCACAACTGCTTAATAGAAAATTTCATGTTTGATTCGTTTGCTAGTTTACACATTTGGAGGTAAGATACCATTTGGTATCTTATACTAGTTGAAATGAATTCATTTATTTCGCATAAGATGCACTAAAACACAATCAATGAAATTACTAAGATATTTACTGTGAACTTGACCGTTCACAATCTTTGACCTAAATTTCGGGATGTCACACATGGGAATCAGGTTCAGGATCAGGAGAGAGCGGCCAAGATAGGCCAAGGATGACTGATGACCAGATTTGGAAGGTCATCGCCACTGAGGTAGCTACTGCTGTCCGGAGATCTATGTCGGGGACGTGTGGGTCTATCAAGACCGCTATGATCGAGCTTTTTGATGAGCGATACGTTGCTCCTACTAAAGCTATCCCTGCTGCGGTTGTTGGTGGAGGGGGGGTCTTCCAGTATCGGGACTTCGACAATACGAAGCCCCTAGAGTTTGATGAATTTTAGGACCCGATTGTTGCAATGAGATGGTTGTCTGTTGTGGAGGGTTGTTTCTTCACTTGCTCTTGCCCTGTTGACCTGAAGTTCAAGTGCTCCCTAAACCGTCTCCGTTCAGGTGCGAAGGATTGATGGTGATTGGTGACTAGTGCCTACACTTCCAAGCAGAGAGTTGTTGTTACTTGGGAGCAGTTATCGGAGATATTATGCTCGAGGTATGTTCCATTGGTGGAGAGAGGGAGAGACTGGCTCAGGAGTATTTTGACATGAGACAGGGGACTGAGACACTGATGGAGATTACCAAGATGTTTACCGAAAGGGCTCTTTTCTGCCATGAGTTTGTTGCTTCTGAGCAAGCTTAGATGACCCGATACTTGAGCATGCTCTAGAAGGATATCCGCCAGTTTGTGTCCACACAACATTATGGTTCACTCATTGAGTTATAAGAGGCTGCGAAGAGGCTGGAGATCAAGATAGAGCTGCAGTCTAGGGTGTTGAGGTAGGCCCCTATCCAGTCACAACCTACAGCGAAGCGGTGCAGACCCACTGATTCGAGATCTGAGGGCCAGAAGGGCCGCACTTATGGAATGTTCGGGAAGATTCATATGGTGTTTGTCAGTCTTCATCAGGATGCGACAAATATGGAAA
This sequence comes from Lactuca serriola, assembly GCF_051521515.1. NCBI lineage: Eukaryota > Viridiplantae > Streptophyta > Magnoliopsida > Asterales > Asteraceae > Lactuca > Lactuca serriola. Next base: position 91,278,080 of record NC_136408.1, read on the forward strand.
GGAGGGGCATTATGCCAAGGACTGTCATCAGTAGGCCCCAGTACTGAGCACCCAGATTTGCTATCACTGTGAGTAGGGTGGCCATGTAAAGGCTAACTGTCCCTTGCTCGCCGCGAGGCCGGCTCAAACTCCAGCACCAGCTACTCTGAGGATCACGGATGGACGCCAGGGTAGGGCGAAGCCCTCAAGGGCTCGAGGTCGCGCTTTCTAGCTCACCGCAAAGGAGGTTAGGGCGGCGCTAGACGTCGTTACCGGTATGTTTCTATTTATATTCCGTCAAGTTATTTTATGTTATGTTTATGTTTATGATTTTGTTAAGTACCTTCTTAGTGAACTCTTTCCCTTATCTTGTGCTTTTTGACTCGGGTACTAGTTGATCTTCGGTATCTCAGACGTTCAGTAGGGATTTGATGTGCCTCTTTAGGAGTTAGAGTGTCCGTTGCGGGTCTCTATCACCACTAAGCATGGGGTTTCTACATCTAGGGTTTATGAGGGTTGTGTCTTGTAGATTTTTGGAGTTCCTTATCCGATTGATTTGATTCCTATCCTCATGGGGGGTGTATGTAACGCCCGTAGATTCGGGCTAGTCAATTTGGTGATAATAGGGGTCGAAAACGACTTTTTGACAAATGATTATTTAGAATAAATAACCTTAACCAAATTTTAGAATATGTCTCAAGGGTTCCGTACATATAAAGAACGTCGAAATCCGAGTTATAACGAAGAAGTTATGGCACGTCGAAGTTTTACGGCAAAACCGACACGGCACCGGGAAGCGTAAATAGTGAATTTACGATAGAGCGAGTTTTAGCCTTATTAATATAAACGAAAGTCGTAGAATACGTTAAACTAAGAACATCGATAAAAAGAACACCCAAATCTGACTTCGTATGAAGAAGTTATGATTTTTCGAAGTTTCGGATTAGTAGTGTACAACTCGAAACTCGAATTTTAGTTTGAGCGGTTCTTGGCTTACGCGACCTAAATGAGAGTTGAAGATCTCATTAATAGGAACTCAACGGTAAAAAAAATATAGATGAAAACGGAGTCCGTATGAAGGAGTTACGAATTCTTCGCGGTCATTTAACAGTCTAAACGCCTCCTACTGTTAAATTTGAGATCGGTCGAGAATTAGCCGACGGAGTCTAAACGAAAGTTGTAGATCTTGATTTTACCTACGTGTTGAAAAAAAGAACATAAAAAACGGAGCTTGTATGCGAGAGTTATGATTTTTCTAAGTTTGAAGGCTGATACGCGATAGGGGGTGACGTGGCACCACCAGAATTGGACACGTGGCACCACCAGAAGGCCACCGCATGGACCAACTCGGTGAGTAGGTCCCCCTACTCAGCGAGTCCATCAGATATTTTCACTATAAATAGAGGTGCCGGGTCTTGCCTCTTCTTCACACCTCCCAAACTCACTTTCTCTCTCTAGTTTCTCTCTCTAGTTTCTCTCTCTAGCCTCCCAAACCCCCCTAGAGCCTAGGTAAACCCCCTATCACCCGAAGGAAGCCCCGAGGCTCCCAAAGCCCCGAGAAAGAGCCTTTTGGCTCGGGAACGCTGCTCCAGCGAAGCCCGGTTTTCGAGAAAACCCGTTGTTTTATCGAAGGAAAATTGTTTCGAGAGTATCGAAGCGATGTCCGAGTGCTGAGTCACCACCTAATCAAGTGAGTGCATGGTCCCCTTCAACTTACACATAGATATGAAGTATTTACTACGTGCTATGTGTGCATATTGTTTGTTTACTTGTTGTCTATGCTCGGTGAAAGATTTTATACATATTTTAAATGATTTAAACTATATATGTATTTTATATCTACAAAAATGTTGGGGTAAAACATGGGTAGATATAATAGATGAAATATAAGTTGGACGATGAGTTGAGAGGTGATATAGACCATGAGGTATGTGTGAGAGGTGTACGATGTGAGAAGCCTTTTTCCCAAACGATGTCCCCGTCATTCAGCAGAGTATGGATGACAACCACAGACTATTCTAGACAGTCCAGTGGAACACTAGCATGCTCGCAACCTGTAGGTGTTGTGAACGATGTGTTCACCCGGTGTACTCTAAACCTTGATGACCATGCAGACTTGGTGCCTAAACCTTGGTGATCATGCAGACTTGATGCCTAAACCCTGGCGACTATGCAGACTTAGTGCCTAAACCATGGCGACTATGCAGACTTAGTGCCCGTTGTGTAAACCATGGCAACGATGGACTTCGTGCCGATTCCTTTGGATGATCCTTAGGAACGAATGAACGAGGAACAAGCTGATTCTTAGGGTAGATCCTTAAGAATAGAGAATATAATGGGGATGGGTAATGGGGTTTAATTGCTTGATTGTTTAAACATAATAATTATATTATTGTGGGTTGAAAACCCTATGTACTCACCAGGTTTCCCAACCTGACCCACTCAGTTTATTTATATCACAGGTGTTGATATGAAGTCACATTACACTGAGAGATTTAAAGAGATGTAGATCACTAGTGTGAATAAATGTAAGTTCTATTTATGCTTATGTTCCTGTATTGACGATGACATCCCAAACGTTTTAAAATGAATAAAATACGTTTCTTCGAAAATGTTTTGATAATGTATTTATCGTATTTTTCTGGGAACAAATTCCGCAACATTTTTATTAAAAGAGGCACTCTGATTTTTATAAAGCATAAACAAAATCGGTCTTTTCTGGCCGTGAAAATAGGGATGTGATAGTAGGGATCGACAGTTGAGCATGTTTGGTGCTATGATAGACTGCAAGGGTCAGCGAGTGGTGGTTCGAACCCCAAGTGGGGGAGAACTAGTTATCTATGGACAAGGTACTAGGATTAGATCAACTTTTTGTTTTTTTGCCAGGGCTCGACAATATATTCAACATGCTTGTATGGGTTATCTTGCCTATCTAGTTTATTCTTGGGTCAGGAAGAAGGCTTCTGTTTCTGATGTGACGGTTGTTAGAGAGTTTGCAGATGTGTTTCCGGAAGAGTTACATGGTGTGCCTCCTGGGAGGCAGGTTGAGTTCAGGATTGATTTAGTTCCACGTGCGACTCTGATTTCCAAAGCACCGTACTGATTGGATCCTCCTGAGATGCAGGAGCTGTCCTCTTAGCTTCAGGAGCTGTTAGGCAAGCAGTTCATCATACCGAGCAGTTCACCGTGGGGAGCACCGATTTAGTTCGTCAAGAAGAAGGATGGTTTGCACCGGATTATTATCAAGAGTTAAACATATTGATGGTGAAGAACCATTATCCCTTTCCACAGATTCATGAACTCTTTGATCAGTTGTAGGGTGTATCATAATTCTCAAAGATCGACTTGATGTCAGGGTATTATCAGGTGAGGTTTATATAGGAGGGCGTGTAGAAGGCCTCGTTTCGGAATTGTTATTGTCATTATGAGTTCGTGGTGATGCTGTTTGGGCTCACCAATGTGTCTGTGGCATTTATGTATTTGATGAATCGGGTGTGCAAGTCGATGCTCTATCAATCAGTTATTGTTTTCATGGATGATATCTTGGTGTATTCCAAGACCAGTAAGCAGCATGAGGAGCAACTTCGAGAGCTTATAGGGGTTTTGTGGTGAGAATAATTGTATGCCAAGTTCTCAAAGTGTGAGTTTTGGAAACGAGAGGTCCAGTTGTTGGGGCACCTCATTAACCATGAGGGGATTTTGGTCGATCCGGCCAAGATCAAGGCGGTTATGTAGTGGGAGGTCCCGAAGTATGTTTCTAAGATCAGGAGTTTCTGCGGATTATTATGGTATTATAGGAGATTTATCCAAGACTTCTCCAAGATTGTAGTACCCCCTCACTCGTCTGACAAGGAAGGGCGTGGATTTCTGTTGGTGGCCTGAGCAGCAGGCTGCATTTGAGACATTGAGATAGAAGTTGTGTGAGACACCAGTGTTGACCCTCCTTGAGGGTGTGAAGGATTTTGTGGTATTTTGTGATGCATCCATCACGGGGTTGGGAGCGGTGATTATGCAGCGTGGGAGAGTTATTGATTATGCTTCTTGGCAGCTGAAGCCACATGAGGTTTGATATCCGACACATGATTTGGAGTTGGGAGCAGTGGTGTTCACCCTTAAGATTTGGCGGCATTATTTGTATGGCTCCGGTATCTACACTGATCACAAGAGTTTGAGATATCTCATGGATCAGTCGAATATGAATATAAGACAATGTAGGTGGCTTGACGTGGTCAAGGATTATGACTGTGAGATCTTGTATCACCAGGGGAAAGTGAATGTATTTGCTGATGCTTTGAGCTATAAGACAGCTAATTCTGTTAATGGGAACCTATGTATGAGGATATCGATTGATTCTCTGCTTTTTGATATGATTAGGGAGGCTTGGGCTGAGGGAGTCGAGAAGGAGAATTGGAAACATGATAGACTCAGGGGTGAGGTTGCCAGGTTCGCTACTGATAGTCATGGATTATCGAGCCGATATGGATGGGTTTGGGTGCTAGATTTTGGTGGGGTCACACAGACTGTGCTATAGGAGGCTCACAAGTCCATGTTTTCAATACACCCCGGAGCCACCAAGATGTATTGGGATTTGAGGCTTAGTTATTAGTGGCTATGCATGAAGAGAGAGATAGTCTAGTATGTTGAGAGGTGCTTGACCTGTCGGATGGTCAAGGCCGAGCACCATAGGCTGCATGGCAAGCTACAACTATTAGAGGTTTCCTTATGGAAATGGGAACATAGCACTATGGATTTCATCACCAAGTTACCTCGGACGGCTAATGGATTCAATGTTATATGGGTTATCGTGGACCGTCTGACCAAGAGCGCTCACTTTCTAGCCATTCGAGATAGTTCTTCAGCCGAGAAATTGGCCGATTTGTATGTACGTGAGATTGTTTCTCGACATGGTATTCCATTCTCCATTGTATCTGATCGAGATGTTCGATTCACATCTTGTTTTTGGCAAAAGTTCCATGAGGAAATGGGTACGAGGTTGCACTTTAGCACTTCTTATCATCCGCAGACCGACGGTCAAAATGAGCAGACCATTCAGACACCGGAGGACATGTTGAGAGCTTGTGTCATAGATTTTGGTGGAAGTTGGGACTCCTACCTTCCCTTAGCTGATTTTTCTTACAACAACAGTTATCATTCCAACATTAGTGCACCGCCTTTCGAGTTTCTCTATGGGGGGGGGTGTCGCACCCAAGTATGTTGGGGAGAGGTCGGTCATAGGGTCATGGGAAGGACCGAGGTAGTCCTTCAGAGAACATAGCTTATTCATCAGATTAGGCAAAGATTGCAGACCGCCATAGTCGACAGCAGAGCTTTACTAATAGGCGTCGATCTGAGTTGAAGTTCCAGGTCGGGTACATGGTCTTACTGAAGGTATAAACATAGAATGGTGTAATACACTTCAGGAAGAGGGGCAAGTTGGGACCCCAATATATTGGGCCATTTCGGGTGATAGCCAGGGTTGGCAAGGTAGCGTACATATTGGATTTTCATGAGGAGCTTAGCCAAATCCACAACACCTTTCATGTGTCTCAGCTTCGGAAGTGTGTGGCTAATGATTCCGTAGTGGTTATTTTGGGGGATATTCAGCTAGATGGGCGCCTGGATTACATTGAGAGACTAGTGGTGATCCTCGACCGAAAGACTAAGACCTTGCAAAACAAGGTATTGGGTTTAGTGAAGGTGCAATGGTTGCTACGAACGGGTTTACAATGGATGTGGGAGCCTGAGGAGAATATGAGGGAGCATTATCCTGAGTTATTTGCGGCAGCGGACTTCGAGCACGAAGTATGATTTTAATGGGGGATAATTGTAACACCCGAGTCTTGGAGGTACTTATTTATTGAATGATAGCTTTTGGATGAGGGTCACGATGTGAGACTTGGTGGTCACGTCGTGTGTGGCCATTGACCAGTTGAACCATGTTTTTAAGCCTCACAAAGTGAGACTTTGAACGCTCATGACGTGAGAATGAGCTGATGACCAAAAACCTAATATTTTGGGTATTTAATGAAATGAAAGGGATAGGGTTGCCCATCCTTAGCCTCCATCACTCTCTTGCCTCCTGGAAACCCTAATTTCGACTCACTTGAAGTCCTTAGCCATTTTTGTGATCTTTGAAACATTATTTGGTGGTTTTTTGACTCGTTGAAGTGGAAGAATACCTTGTTGAAGCAACCCCTTGACATTCTATCTTCTACGTTACCTTCTTCTTGAGCTTTTGGACCATTGTAAGTCATAAAGCTCTGACCTTTTTACCCCGTGCATGCTAGATCTAAGTTTTAAGCTTCTTTTTGCATGATTGTGATGGATTGAATTCATGGGATCCACAAAGTTGGAAACTTTGTGGATAATTGAGTCATTCTCTGTGATATAGTCTTTGGATATGAATTTTGGTATAGTTTGAGACCCCAAGCATGAGTCTAGATCTCATTTTTCCCTCTTTTGACCTAGTGAGTGTTTGATTCATGCATTGGACATGCATGACTAAAAAGGTATGATTTTTATCATCCTTTGGGTGAGGGAAGACTCTCTGGAATGTCCCACGTTATGACTGTAAGGAATAAGATCTTAATTTTCAAAACTACTCAGTGCAACGCTCATGACGTGAGGATTAAGAATGTCACATCATGATGATGCTTTCCATCCCAACTGTTTCATTCGGATTAGGTCACGATGTGATTCATGAAGAGTTCACGATGTGAAGATGACTGGAATTAGTTGACCCGCTGAGTTGGGACCGGGTCGAGTTGATGCTTACGACATGACCACACGCTCGTCACGCCACGAGGATCAGCTGTTCGAGTTTGGATCATTTACTTGAGGCCATTTTGGAGCATTTGGGCCTTAGGGTTCTCTAGATGGGTTGGGCCATTAGTGGGCTTAGTTTGGACTTGGGCCATTATTGGACCTAATGATTTTGGGCTTAACCTTAGAAAGTGATTAGGGTTGGTATAGGTTGTATTTAGTGTGAGGAACCATTGTACAATAGACTTGGATGTGAGATTTTCTATCTTCTGATTGAGGTGAGTTATCCTCACTGTACTTGTGGGTCATAGGTACCAATTTCAGCCCGGTAGATTATGTATCTTGGTTAGGATGTTGTTATGTGGTAGTGATCTAATAAGATATGCATGATTATCTGTTTGTTGTTATTTGTTTATATGTTATGTATATATGTTGGCATTGTATGGTTGTGTTGAGGTAGTAATTCTTCGTCCGGTAGCCAACAAACCCGGGAGCATGCAAGGCATAAGTTGTGGGCCTGAAGGGCAAACCATACTTATGATGTGGGCTTGGGGGGAGGCCAGATATGAGCTATGGGCTTGAAAGGCAAGCCAGACTCATACTGTGGGCTCAGGGGTAATCCAGTCTATTAGTTGTGGGCCCAGTATACGTTGTTACATGTTATGTGTGTTGCTACTTTGGGGGAACTCATTAAGCTTCGACTTACAGTTTTAGTTTATTGTTTTAGGTACTTCATATGACAATGTCAAGGCGAATGCGTGACCGTGCACATCCTTTGGTTTTTATGTTGTTTCGATTTTGGGATACTCTGATTACTAAATTACACTTTTGAAATAATGGTTTTGTAAACATTTATGGTTATGGGTTGTTTTTGAAAAGTTAAAAATTATTGTGATTTTTGGGATGTTACAAAAGACATATCATTAGCTTATGTTTTAGAAAACATAAGAATACATACATATTATTGGGGTAAATTAAGTAATCTAACCCTTATAAATGAAGTTTTTGGTAAAAATGACCATAATTGTTTTTTTGGTAAAGTAACCACATTCTCCGGAACACATTGTTCCGGAGAGGTCTTCGGAATTCCGGAGTATGATTACGGACCATGGTTCCTGAATAGATTTGACTTTTTTTTATTTGTTTTTTTTTTCATGTCAGATTTGCTTTCATAAAATGTATAAGTTTTGTTTTCATAAAATGTATAATTTTTGGTTTTATAAAATATAAAATGTAATTAAAATGAAAAAACAACTAATAAATACATAAACTAAATAAAGGATGTGTCTGTAGGTCATATTAAAAATACGATGTTCAAATTATCGTTGTCCTTGTACCTCAAAATATTTTCTCTAGTCGTTTTCCATAACCCATAGCCCATGGACCGGTGGTTTTACCCACTATAGAAATCGATTTCCTGGTGATCAACGCCTCCACGAACCAACACAAAACACCCCACAGTCCCCTCTGCTTTCAATTTGTTATGGTACGTCTAGGGCCTTTTCGAGGGTCACCTTGAAGCTCTCAAATGAGATTGAATCAGTTGGTTTGATACCCCAGTAGTTGACTCTTACTAGCAGTTTGTGGATACAGACTCTTAGACCTATAACCTAATCCTCATTTTTCGAACAGTATCTGCCCTTCCAATGACTATGTATATAGTTATTTTGAATTTCTTCAAATCCAAAGAACCCAAAAACCAATGACCTTATGGTATGTTGATTGGGATGTAAAGCTTCAAAAAGGTTAGAAATAATTAATTAGTATATAAATACTCAGGTAACGTAATCATAGCAAAATTATATCATATCAGACTCAGCCCAAGCTGGGTAAACGAATCTGTCAGCTATGTCACTCCAGTCATATGTATCAATGCTGAAAGCTGATGACACAACCGTCCACCAAGCATCATCCATTCTATGCTCTAGCAGCAATGAGATCCACATCATGATGTGCTGCCAATTAATATTTATGCAGTAAAGTAAGTATTATTATTAGAAGTGTAGTATGTAATAAGCAAGCAATTATATTACTTACATCACTTGACAACCATCCTTCATGTTTATACGCATATAACTGTGTCCAAAACTCAAGCATATAAAAATCGGTCAAATAATTGTGAGCAAACAACAGTGAACCATATCGTTCTTTATATACAATGTGTACGGTATGATCTAAGAGATTGTCCAACGGCGCTGGTTGTTGCTGTGTAACAACTTTCTTCATCATTTGTATGCATGGCGACTTATACCATATGCACATAACTTTTTGGCGTTTTGAACACCTAAGAGGTGCTTACGCCGGTGTTTTGTATTCATCCTGTGGAATCTCTATTACATCCGACGAGCGAATAACCGGAAATGGCTACTCAGGGCCGACATTCATCGGTTGTTCAGGGTCGTCATTCAACGGCTGTTTAGTTTTGACATTCAACGGATTTTTTTTGGGGGGGGGGGGGGTTAAGACATAATCATGCTCCCATAACTCATTGATCGTTTCGTTTTTATTACTTCTTTTCATAGTTTATTTTTAGTTAAAACCACCTCATTTTAGTTAATCTTCACGCATATTTTCTCTTTTTGTTATTTTTCTCCTTTACCGGGTGCTTTCTAGTTTTTGAGCTTAATTGCAGGATTTTCCGAAGACTATTTGGTATTGGAGGCTTAGAAGGATGCAGGACTCATGGAGGCATGTGATTTGCTTGCGGACTTGAAGTGGTGCGATTGGGCTAGGTGCTTGTGTAAAAGAAGAAATCAATTTGGATCTAATTTATGGGCAAAGATGATGATGATGAAACGGCACAGAATCGAGCTACAAGAAATTGGAGGAGTGTTGGGTCAATTATTAGAAGGCTTTGGAATGGCAAATGGGTCTTAAAGAGTTATGATTATGGGCTGAAGTTGAAGAAATGAAGATTGGGCTTAAATGCATGTTAAATGGCCCAACTCTCACATTCAGCGTGACCCACACGGTCCGCGTGGATCCATACGCGGTCCGCGTGAATTGTGCTGAGTTGTTTCCGGGTTTTGACTTATTGACTCTATTTGTGGAAGTTTGGTGGGTAGCTTTTGGTCTCTTTTTGAATCCGGAAATTGGCCCTCTTTAGCTGGAGATTGGAGGCTCATTTGAAAAAAAAAAAACTTGAAGAACACATTCCACTTTTTCTCTCTAGGAAGCTTTAGGAAGATTTGAAGAATATTTGGAAGATTAGTGTAATTTCCTTTCATCTTGAATCTAAGACAATGTTTGGTATCTCTAATCTCTCTTGTTTTTGTTTAATTTTGGCCATGCTTGGCTAGATTTTCATTTGGTTGACTTGGATATAATTGCTTGAATGTTTTGGTTATTTTGAAGAATTCCAGGAACTTGTGTTGAATATCTATGATTATAATTTTTATGAAAACTTCCTTCATGTTTATATATCTCTAGTCATGAATATTGATATGTGAATGTTATTTTTGTTGGTTAAATTCTTGGCTAAGTATTGGGTCTTCAATTTAACAAGCAACAGTTAGTTTAAATGTTTGTTTTCATTTCATTTAGACTAAGAAAATGTTTTCTCCATAGTGGTAATGAAAGCAATAGATTACTCTTTGGATTTGGTGACTCTTAAAACCTAATGCTAATTGATTTTCACAAAATTACATGCTTCATTAGTTTTGTGACTTTGATTTAGGAAATGTGTTATGAGCTTCTCTAGTCATTTTAATACAAAAGAAGAGTTGAGGCAAGTTATGCTTATAAATTTCTATAGCCAAGTTAGATTTTAAACACAAGTATTGCACCTTGGTATTCTCATGATTATTTAACCAAATGTTCAAGTGATGAAAGTCCAAAGTCCACCATCTTTCTTTTATTGATTTTACATCAAACTTTTCTTTTGTTGATTTGTGTTTTTAAATCTTAGTGCAATTCTAGTTTTCTTTTAAACATCTCAAAAGATCAAAATCCCCCATTTTACTTTTACTTTTGTTTTACGAGTACTTAAACAAGTGATTTACATTGAGATTTAAATTGAACCAATCTCCGTGGATACGACCCCTTTACCACTATACACTATTTTAGTGTGTAATATTAGGGTATTTATTTTGTTGGCCTCGACAACCACCACTCATTCTCATTGTAGTATCCATGTATGATTCAATAATGTATACTTGTAAATGATGCAAAAACATAACGAACATAAACGATTCCATCCCCTTTGAGGTACGAAGATCATCTCCAGGAGTCTTATTGATAAGTTTTAGAACCATGGCTAAAGTATCCTCATGCTCTGCTAAATGCTCCTCCTGAGACCGCAACTGGAAATTCACGGACGTCATTTTTCAATTGACCAGCCTCGTTCTGCAAGTCACTAATAATTTGGTCCTTGTCAATTGATGGGTCAACGACAGGCGGCGGTGGTGGTGGCAGGTGAGATGGATCATCTATCCATGCCTTCTTTTTTTAATGCTCATAGGTAGGGGATTTTTTGGGTGATGGTGTTAGGGAAGGTGCTCTGTGAAATTCAGTGTCGGAAAAATCAGGGTGATCACTCCATGTCGAGCTAACAATCCACCATTCAGCACACATCTCATCTTCCGTCAGCTCCAACTTCGATACGAGTCTATTACCCTGCTAACAAAAGCACAAATTAATTATAAATAAACATAAATTATAAAATAAATAAATATTTAAATAATAAAGTAACCATACTACGTCTATTTGTAAAAACTGGTTGTAGTGAGTCTTTTGTAACGGCCTCGATTTTGACCATGCAATAGCTCGGGGAATCACATTCTGTTATCGGGTACCAAATAAACTGCTCACTGGAAAAGTCTCAAGAATCCATATCTGAATGTTAGAAAATAATTAAATAATAAATGGTTAGAATGTTAGAAAACAAAAATATTATTTTTTTTCATTATATACTTACCTTACAAGCGTATAAAAACCCCTGTAGGGTGTAGGTCAATTTTTGAGGTTTGTTCTCTTTCGGTTCATCTGGATGTATAAGTTTCTCAAACTTATTGAATACAGTAAAAAATTGTTTGTACAACTAATCCCAATTTATCCTCCCCCATGGATATCTGCCACATAAAACATTAGTTAACAATTAAATTTCTAAAAAATATTAGTAACGATAAGCAGTTATAATCAATAATTATAAAAGAGACAACATTATACCTGTTAAATTCATCAAGGTTGGATAGCAAAGCGAAATAATCTTCTGTAATAGGTTGTTTAGCCAACCGTCCATTGAAACCTTTATCTAAGAGGTATGGAAGACATACACGGACTGCATCCTCGTCCGATAACTCATTAAGTGATTGTTTAAACACATCCGTAACATGATGTAATTTGATAGAGACATTCGTCAGGACCATAGGAAAGGAACGAGAATGAAAGGTGGGGCCGGATGAAAAAGCAAGAAAATAGTCACCAAACTGGAAGCCGGTGATGAGACAAAATTCTTTCTTCTCAGAAGACAAGTCGTAACCCCCAATCTCAAAAACCATTTCCTCTACTTGGCTTCAGGGCCAGTGACAACTTCGTGGCAAAACACGTAATGTAGAAGCAAAGGATTCCCATATGCATTAGGAATGTCTAACCACCTCCTGAAACATGTATTACGAAACATAATCTCACATTCGGGTCTGTTTCTGAATGCTGAACGATTTCCTCGCCGATTTTGGATTTACACGAGAGTGTAATTGATGCATCAACAATCATGTCGTGCTGCACAAATAAAAAAGGTGTTAGCACTTCATTCTAAAATGGAAATGACCAATATTCTGGACTAGTTCCTGACCTGTTCTTCATGTTTCGAGCGAGTTCATTATGTTCCAGAATGGTTCTTCGCGCTTCAGAGGCTTCTAGAATGAAATTTTAAGATCTGAAACACGACATTTCGATGTAAATCAACAGTAACTAAACATCTAAACTACTTTTCAGTTGGTCCTACAACAATGACATCTTTAATTTAAACTCCAAAACATTCTCACTTTATTCCGGAGGTGGTCTACTACATCCGGAAAAAGTAAGTAACAGTAGAAAATGAAGAACATACCCGTAAAATAATGGGGTTGTAATGCTTGTCTTATATGTCGGAGATGGGTGTCGATGGGAGTTGTGTGTCAGAATTGAGTCGGAGATGGGAGTTATGTGTCGGAATTGAGTCGGAATGTCGTAATCTAGTCGGAGCATCAGAATCGTAATGTTGGAATCGGAATGCGCCTTTCCGGAATGAAGTTGCCGCCTCAAATTATATTCCGGATTGTGAATTTCAAAATCCCGATCCGGAACATATACGGTTGCTCTGGAATAGGCATTCCAGATCCAAAATGGGCTGGGCCACCCGAAAAATAATTTGGAATTCGTTCCAGAATGCCCATTCCGAAATAAAGTGGTTATTTTGCAAAAAAAAAGGTTATATTTATAAAAATCAAAAAAGTGCTTAGATTACTGAATTTCCCTATTATTGGGTTTTGTTTTCTTAGCCGAAGAAAAATTAAAATCAATCCACAATAACAATCTTAAGTCTTAATCAAGGTCGACTTACTTTGTTCAAAACTAAGTAAGGGCTTAGGGCCCCGAATTCTAAAGCTTATTTTAGTACAAAAACAATTGTTACACACACGATAATCAACAACTCCACAACCACAATTGAGCAACGATTTGATTTCGACAAAACAATGCATCATTTTGTTCTTGTTCCTTCTCGACTTCTCCAGTTCCCCATCAATCTTGATTCTTGAAAACTGAAAGTATGAAAATACATTTATCTCCTATTCTTCTTTCTTCATTCTCTGATTCTCGATTGTTCAAATTAGGGGTCGCCCAATGTCAACTGAAATGGTATGTGTTTTCTACATTTCTGGTTTTGAGTTTTCCACTGTCTTCTAATTTTGAGTTTTCCACTATCACATCAACTGATTATGTAGAATAGTCGATTAAGTTATTCACTTACAAATTTGTCAAAAACAAAATCAACAACATGTACGGGTGATAGTTATAAAACCTAAACGATGAAAACCGAATTAAGTAAGTAAGAAGATGAATGATAATTTTATATATCATCTAGATAGTGCAACATAAAACAGAAACAACTTAGTTTCTCCAGATGTGATAATTAAAGTAGATAAACCCAACAATATTTTATAATATTTATTTGTTTACGTACGAATTATAATTTAACTAGGAAGACAGTGCAAAACCTAAAACTAACCATGAAAAACAAGATATACAGTAGAATAAGTTAATACTGGTGGACATAGAAGAGAATAAAGATTATTGAGATGTAACAAGATTATTGAGATGCAACAGAGAAAGGGCATGTGCATGGAGCTTCTTCCACGTAACGTATTCCTTCAAGCATCTGGAAAAAGAGGAGGGTTTATTATTGCCGGTCCCAAACCTAGATAAATGATGAGATTTTATAACATTAAGTAAAATAAAGCCAAAGGTCCCCAAATTTTTGGTTCGCTTAGATGTAACGTCCTAAAATTTAAGACAAAATTCTCAATTTTTATAAGGGTTGAGTCACTCGCATTGCATCGTCGGATTGAGTGCACAGAGAAAAAGGTGACTTCGTTGACTGTATTGGTGATTGGACTTGTGATTGTGACTTTTGGTTTTATGGTGGAGAAGTTTCTTCGTATCGTGAACCCCTAATATGTTGGTGTTTATGTTGGTGGTTCGTAGTGTTTGTGTTGATTAGGTATGGATGTGTCTTCTTTTGGTAGTATAATGCTTTGTATTAGGGTTTATGTGTTTGTTTTGGCGAAGGTGATTGAAGACCTGTCGAAGCACAAACAATTTCATATAAAGTAACTTTGTAACCGGGTTTATTTAATGGAAAAAATAGTAGTTAATGGAAATTACAGTTAATTAGTGTGAAAGAGGGTAATTTCGTCATTTTACAATTTACCCTTACATATACTCATGTTTCAGACACATATGTGGACTTAATAAGCTTTCTTTTGCTCTCCTATTCTTCTTACCGTTCAATTGACCTTACTAAAATGAAGGGTTCGATGACACTCATTTTCTGTTTTTGTAAGAACTCAGTTGTAAAATGGCTACCAATCCAAGCATAACTAACAATTGATCCAAGTTTGAAATGTCTAGCTCAATTATGCTCATCTATAAGGGACTTAATATGGAAAGAGTTTTCTTCACTCATCCATGAAGCCCATAGCCTAAACTTACACTGCCCAGAACAACATTTAACTAAAAGTCTTCTACTGTCATTTTTTTTGTAGCACAACTGATACCCATTAGCAACAACATAGTTACATAACATAAGCTTTAACTGTTTTGGACTATGAAATCGCATTCCTAACACAGGTTTTTGTTTTTTCCAATGCACATTTTCATTGTATGTAGTAACCTCTTCAATATTTACCTCATTTTCTTCCATTTGAAGATATGGATCCTCATGCGGTGAACTGGTTGGAGTTGACTGCACTTTTGGGCATAGCTTACTCAAAAACTCATCGTTAATGGTCTTATTCATTGGATTGCAATCTACGTGTTCAAGGTCATCGTATACATTACCTTGCAGTTCAAACAGGTCATTCTGCACAAATCCATCATAATGATTGTCTTGCACAACGCTCTCATTAACTTGCTCATCAATAATCCACTATTGGAATTCACACCTAGATGATACATGTTTACATCCACGACACAACCAGCAGCATACCCAACTTCGATGAAGTCCTGGTAGTTTATTTCACTAGCCAAGATCCTCAATCCATCAGGAAAGTCTTTTCCAGACATGCAATAAAAAACATTTACACACATTTCATTTGCAAATCTTTGTACGAAGTTAACAAACTCGTTCTTGTCCATTCCAGCAAAATCAACATCTTCGAACCTTTGTTCTGCTCCATCCGTATAACTAATTTCGGGGTACCTTGTAAAAAACCCAACAAAGTGAAGATCGATCTTCATGTAAACCGACATGACAACGTGATTTTGCAAACAAAAAATACGACAAAAAGGGGAAGAAGACAGTGAGGGTTTTTATATAATGTGTCTTGTAGGGCAAGCTCAGTAAACGAGCAGGTTACATGGCAGCTTAGGTGGATTAATTTCGATGACGTGTGTACCTAATATGCCGAGTAGGATAATGTTAACCGACTCAACCCTTTCACTTTGAACAAAATGACTTTAAAACTATTTTTTAAGTCTTTGTTCTGCTCAAGTGCGAAAAAAAAAACAATAATGACCATTTAAACCATAACTAGAAAGATAGTTGGGTCACTGTGACATTTATCTATAAAAAAAAATAAAAATAAAAATAAAAATAAAAATAAAAAAAAAAGTGGGTGGGCGGATTGAGTTGCTAATTTAGGAAAAATGATGTCATTGGATTATGTAGGTGAAATGTGAAAATGAAAGAAAATAGATTTTTAATCAATATTTTGGTTGAATTTACAATTGCAGTAGTCTAAAAGAATATCTCGATAGCCGACCCTGAGGTATTTCCAGTTCCTTCCGAGCGTAGCGGTGCTGCAATGAATACTCTGGACAATGATCCTGCCATCGGCGGCGGTGGCTTCGACGGCGAAAAAGCTGGCGATGATAAACTCGAGGAATTTTCTGACGACTTCAAATGTTGCGTTTGCTTGTAAGCCTGCATCCGAATATGAACAATAATTAGATTCGTTTTTTCTTTTATTCCGATCGTAGCCTAATCGAAATACGTTTTTATTTTGCTTTCAGATTAGGTTTTTTATTCTTTAATTTTAATTAATGCACGTAATTCTGCGTCTTTTGCGACCTGTCGATATAGATGAGTGATCAGTGCGTGGACTATTTGTTGCAGATTTCGGTTAATTAGGTTAGTGAAGCTGAGATTAATTTATTAAGATGCACTCCATCCCTTCCAGAAATCGGAACCAGCAATTTCGAGGTTCATAATCAATGTTAGTTCATAATCATGTCGTTTAAGATCATTATCAACTTTATCTCTGTAACTCTGTAAGTTAATAACTATACGAAATTTAGGATATGACAAATATATTGGCGATTACATTTGATGGAATCATTGAAAGCTACTTATTGAAATCTAGGCATCAAATTCTTGTAAGTAGGATTGATCTTAATGAATTTGGCAATTCCAGATTCCACCGACAATGAGTTAAACATGAATAGACATCAAAGGAAGCAAAAATGGCTGAATCTAGTCAATTTTGATTTTTATCCTGTGATTTTTAGGAGGTGGTGAGGAAGATCAAAGATGAGTAGGCAATTGGTTTACATCTGCTATTCATTATGACATTATCTTTGTTTTGAATCTGTGTGTGTGTATAATCCTTTCATTTTTCAGGGATCTCATCTACAAGCCAGTTGTTTTGGGTAAGAAAAGGATTTGCAAAAAGCCACAACTTGAATCTCTCTTGTATGCCAAATTTTTACATACTTAATACTTTTGTCCCTGTTTTGCAGCATGTGGCCATATTTCATGTTTTTGGTGTGTCTTTGAAGCAATGGACACGTGGCAGGAATCTAGTTGCCCTGTTTGTCGCCATTCATATAACCATTTTCCTAGCATATGTTGGCTCCTTCACTCTGTGTTGCTGAAATTGTATCCTAAAGACTATCAAATTAGGGAAACTCAAGTGAAAGGTATGTTACATTCAAAACAGTTTATGACTTTATGCCCTTTTCTTTTATAGCCTGATTTTTCTTGGTGTCAAGTTTGGAAATATGTTTACAACCCAAAATACTAACCAACTTACCTTTTTTACCCTTTATAGCAATTTGTTACCCAAAACCTATAAAATAACAATACATCAATTTGATCACATTTTCTTATGGCAGAGGATGAAAAGACACGTGGAACCTTCTCACCACAGTTTGAAAACTACTTAACAGTATCAAATAATAATAAACAAGGTGAAGATTGTTCAGTTGAAGAATCATTGGAACCTGATAAATGTACAAAGGGGACTCCTACAACTTCAAGTGATGAAATCTCAAAAAATGTAGCTGTTAATGATTTACTTTGTGGAATATGTAAAGAACTTCTCTATCGACCTGTGGTTCTTAATTGTGGACATGGTAAGTGCTCAAAAAATTCATAACACTATAAATTATATGGTTATTATTTATTTATTGGTAACAAACTATGACATTTCTCAACTTTTTTGTTCAAAAAGTACCAATATTTTTTTATTATTTATTAATATATGTTATTTTCATATTGATTGTGGTCCATGGATTATTAAATCTAACTACTCATCTGTTAATTTTTTTAGAATGACCATTTTGCCCTTGAACCAAAGCTGAAAAAGACATGTGGCATGGACCAAATTTTATTTTACTCATAGTTTAATTATCAAGCTACTTTCTTAGTCATGACATATTTTATCTTAAACGATGTAATTTTAAAATAACAATTTACTCTTATCTTTTATTAATTAATACTAGATTATCAAGTAAAATTACAAAACTGGTCCCTGTGCTTTACTTAAACTTCAAGTTCAGTCCAAAATTTGAAATTGTCCCATTGTCAACCTTAAGTTTGATTTTCGTTGTGAATTGTTGAATTGCAATTTAGGACAACGTTGAGACAGTTTTAAAATTTGGGCTGAAATTGCAATTTTGAGTATAGCATAGGGACTAAAGATGTAATTTGTCTAAATTATTTTTTGTTGTGTCCTTTACTCCTTTCACAGTTTTTTGTGAAACGTGTATTGTTGATTCATCCAACAAGCCATGTCGATGCCCAGTGTGTCAAAGCATGCATCCAAATGGATTCCCAAAAGTCTGTTTGGTTCTAGAAGGTTTCTTGGAACAGAATCTTCCAGAAGAATATTCCGCAAGAAAAGCGGCTATTAACAACCTCAAACAAGGAGGCTCATCAACAGGTATTTACATTTACATTTACATATAATATATAATTATATATAGATTTAAAATGAAAAATTCATGACGGAATGTAATTACTCATTCCATTGTTCTATTCCATTCCGTTCCTTTGTGATTCCATTCCATCCAATGTACATGACCAGGGTCAACACAAGTTCCACAAGGTGGTCAATGTTCATCTGTCTCTATGAGTGATTATTTGTGCAAACCAGGGTTGAAGGTTCACTTTGGAGTTGGTTGTGACTTTTGTGGGGTAATCTTTTCTCTTTCACTAAAATTATATCCATATTTATTTAAATGGATTCTGAAAAAGTCTTTTTTTTTTTTTTTTGACTAGATGTACCCGCTTGTTGGAGATCGGTATAAATGTGAAGATTGCTTAGAGGATATTGGTTTTGACTTATGTGAAGATTGCTACAAAAATTCATCTAATCTTTCCGGAAGGTTTAATCAACAACATAAACCAGATCATAAGTTTAAGGTTGTTGAACCTAATCCTATAATAATTCTATCTTCTGAGTTTCCGGAAGATCACACACACGATGATCAAGACAACCAAACCGACCGTGACTCGTCTGATGAATCCCATCAAGATCCGGAAAGTGATGTGGCGGCTCATGGTCCCACATTGTAACATTTTAATGAAAGCTTATGTAGCATGATTTACTAATCATGATTTGTTGAAATGCTGGAAGCCAAGGATTGATCGCTTTTTTTTTTTTCTTTTTTTTTTTTTTAAAGCTTATTTTTCGAGTAACCCTTTAATCTACACTCTGACCTACTACATATAAGACCTTGCTGATGTAAAAGACAGGTGTCCACAAATATACATTAGTTATGTCCTTTATGAGATGCGTTGGTGCAAAACCATGATTCTTATTGCTTCGAGATCTATAGTTGGATTTTTGTTACAAATTCATTTGTCTTTGTGTTTTTTAT
The DNA here is from genome assembly GCF_051521515.1 of Lactuca serriola. Taxonomy (NCBI): domain Eukaryota; kingdom Viridiplantae; phylum Streptophyta; class Magnoliopsida; order Asterales; family Asteraceae; genus Lactuca; species Lactuca serriola. The sequence continues at coordinate 91,297,622 of NC_136408.1, forward strand.
TGTCATTTTAGCAGTTTAACCATTATTGTATTTCAGTTAACGAAACTTAACAGTTTTTGATAGAATTTTTCATTGTTCGTGTTGTGCGACCACTTATTTTCGATTCAACAGGTGGCTTCTCAGTATATATATTTCGAAAATTGCATCTAACTTTTTGAAAGGACTTCTTATTTATCTATATGGTATGTTTCTAACTTGCTAAATCAATAAACAAGAAATCATTTTAGGAAGCAATATGTTAGCTCATATAGTACATATGATATAACATAGGTAATAGGTAATGAGAAAACATGTTAGTTTTAACATGTGCTAAATCACAAATAAGGAGACAGCAAAGATAGGAGCCACAATGGTGGTGACAGTAGAGGTGCCGACCGTGGTGGTGGTGGAGTGGTTGATGAATCGGTGATTGCAATGATGGTGGTTGGGTGTGTGTGTGTTTATGGGGATGGTGGCGTTGGGGCTTGGGAGGGGATAGGGGGCGGGGGTGATGGGGCTTGAAGTGGGTAGGTGGTGTTAGGGTTTGGGAGCGGGTGTATGTTTATATTTTACAAAAAAATAGAAAAATATATTAAATAATAATTATTAGTTTTTTAATTTTTTTATAAGTTCGAAAAAAACTATAAATTTTTCTATTATTTAATATATTTTTCTATTTTTTTATAAGTTCGAAAATTTTATTTTTTGTGAAAATTTAAGAAAACTTATTGAACTAAACGTGTTTTCAAAATTTTTATTGTTTTAGAATTTTTTTTCTTTCCGCAAAAAACTACTTATTTTTCGTACCTAACTTGTTTAAAACATATATATTATTATGTTGTTAATAAATATGAATATATGATCAAGTTATTAAGAGTAATATTTCTAGATACGACAGTGAACCATGTGTAAATTTGTTGATTTACTCTTAAACTTTTAGAAAGGATTTAAACTAACATTACATTTAACAACGGAAGTAAATGAAGAAATAATTGATTTTGTTATAGTGATAATAATAATAGACAAATCAACAACTTTTATATGAATTCAATTATTAAAGATTAGTGGTTGAAGTTTTCATCCTCTTTTGTTTCTGGGGCTTTCTAAATGAAACGACAAGTTAACCGTAATACAATTTTTATAAGATATAAATGAAATGCTTTCCATTAAGGGGGTGCAATTTTTACAAGATATAAATGAATTGCTTTATATATTAAGGGGGTGTTTGGCATAGTTTTTAAAATGATTTTTAACTTTTCAACTTTTTAAAAAAGACAAAAGACGTTTGGATAATAAAAAAATTATTTTGAAAATAACTTTTTGTATAGAAGAAAAATAGGGGTTTCAAAAAGTCATAAAATCCTGATTTTTTGTAACTTTATATGTAAAAGTTCCACCAAAAAACATTTTGCTAATCCAAACAAATTTTAAATAGCTTCTTTTGCAAAAATCATTCTACAAAAAATCCTTCTACAAAAAAAACTTTTGATATTCAAAAGCAATCCCAAACACCCCTGAACTAAAAGGAATAGTGCTATAGTAATAATATGACAAAACATTCTATATTTCTACTCTAACTCCACATAAGTTTACCATATGAGAGAGAGTGAGGGGTTTGGTGATGTCGAATTCGGTTCATGCCACACACCATGGCCGGTGTGCCATGTGTGCCACAACCACATCAATCACGCCCACCCCTCAAACCTTATAATTTCCCATTTTATAAAATATTTATCAAATCAAATCAAATGTCATAACTTTGATTTTATTTAGACATCTGTTTTCAAAATCACTATTATAACTTACAAATCAAATAATTTGATTAATCGTATACGAAAACAATTATATAGATATATTCTTATCCTCAATAAATTATTTTTCAAAAAGACTTCTTATATGTCTAGTCAAATTCAATTATTGCAAAACTATAAAAATCATAAAGCAGAATAAAAAATTAAAATTAATTTTGGCACACACTACATAGTTGATCGACATAATTTCAAATTTCATGACATATCTATACACTCAAATAATAGAAATAATTTTGAGAACAAAATGAACTCACAAATATGAAAAATGTGAAATTAAAAAATCAGGCTTGAATTATATACAACTAGACATATATTAATTGTGGGAGAATAAAATTATATATTATAATTGATAGATATATTTAGTGAAAGTATATCAATATTTCAAGAACAACAAGTTCAAGTTTAATGACTTGTTTTCCTAAACTTTTGTTGTATATCCGTGGGTATTTATGAACAAAAAATTTCAAATTAATATAATAAAAAATAATAATCATCTTAAATCTTAAACCATATTGACTTGATAGTTTTTGTTATATAAGATATAAAAATATTATATTTAGAATCATAAATTCATTGCAAAGTTGGTCAATATTTGTAGCATTTACACCACTCATTCAGAATTAAATACAAAAAGTGTCAAATGATTCATACATGTTCAAAATGAAACTTTTTTTCTACAAAGTTACTAACTTTTTCTTATTAATTCCAACAACCAAATCATCATAAATAATAAAAAGAAAACATTCTTTTCATATGACCTTATAAGAACACATCCAAATAACCATGAGTCCATCAAATAGAAAATAATGTTGAATGGTGGGGGAAGCAACAGCAACAGCGACAAGCTGGGATAAAGGCAGACGAAGACAAGAAAAGAACACATCCATCGCTGTCTATGCCTTTCTCTCCTCTAAATGCATGCATTTGCCTCCCACCAATCTCAATCCTTTCATTTTTAACATCATTTGATTCAGAAATCATCTGGGTTTTGTTCCTTTTCCCCAAATGTACTCAGGGATTCACTCGATTCCATTGGAAGGAACTGGTATCGACTTCCCCCGGCCGTTAACTAGTACCAACTTGGTCGGAGATCCATGTCTGGTGTTGACGACAGATCCGAAGCCGAGACTCCGATGGACGGCGGAGCTCCATGAAAGATTCGTCGATGCAGTTACTCAGCTTGGTGGCCCCGATAGTCAGTCTATTCTTCATCTATTTCTTTCACATTGCTTTGCGATTTCTCGATTGAGTTTTATAGTTATTTGTCTGTGACTGTAAGTTAGTTTGTTGAATTTATGGAGTTTGCTTATACCTTTGATTATTTGGGATTTTGGGGGTAATTTGAAGAATACGATGTACAATCATATGGCGACATTTTTGTGTATTGATTAGGGTTTAGTAGATTTTGATTCTCACTCATATCCTCGGTGCTCATAAGTGGCTTTTGGGGTCAAAAGGTTTGCTTTTTAACTTTCAAATTAAAGTTGATTTTAGAAACTTTTGAGGAAAACGAGTGACACCAACATAATACTTTCTTCAAATACGCAGAAAGAAAAGAATCGGTGGAAAATTGTCAAGAAATCTATAACAAGTTTATGATCATTGCCCAATGTTGTGTAGATTTAAACATCATGAAGTTGATCATTACTCAATGTTGTGTACATGTGTGATTATCGATCTTAAGATAGTTTATGATCGCAAGATGACTATATTCTTCTCAAAAATTTGAATCTTTTAGCCCTTATAGTTTATGTGTTTTATGCACCTTATTATAGTTCTTATGATATTTGGATCTCATATTTATTGGAATTTAAACTAGTCAATAACTTTTGTAAGAAAATGGTTAGGAACATTGTTTTTGAGTCTTAGCTATTTATTGTCTAGTTTTCTTTCTACAAATCCACAAGTATTCGGGCAAACGCAAATCCTACAAATCACAAATTCACAGATTAACAAAATCCATATAATATTCCTTAATTGTTTCAAGAATTCACAATCATAGTTATGTGGTACATTTTTCTATAGTTTATAACCTTCTTTATATATATCTTGATTTTAATTAATTTACAGAAGCAACACCCAAGATGATAATGAGAACAATGGGGGTAAAAGGCCTAACACTCTATCATCTCAAGTCACATCTTCAGGTCCATTATTTTCTTTACACTCCCAAAAAACATATATTTAACTTTAATTATAATAACTCATGTCACGTATATATATTTTTCGCAGAAATACCGTATGGGGAAACAATCATGCAAAGAGTTCCCAGAGAACTCTAAAGAAGGTACCAAATTTATTAACTTCCTTATTGTAGCCAATCTAGTCGGGCAATGACGATGAGAAGGACATTTACGTCTTTTTCACATATGAGATATCAATATTTTTTGGTGGGACAAAAAATTGAAATTTTTGTCCTGACATCACAGTCTCAGTCCAATACATGTCAAACGCAGCACAACCTGTCCTGTCCTGTCAAATGGGGCCCACAGATAAAATTTTTTAGTTATTGATTGTACCGTGTGGTTTGATCTATAGCGTCTTGCATTGCTGAAAGCCAGGACATGGGTTCGTCCACATCATCATCTACAAGAATGATGGCACAAGATTTAAACGAGTAATTTTATTTGTTTATTTATTTATTTTTGTTTCTTGAGTTATTTATTTTATTAATTACACTAATTTTGTTTAAAATAGTGGCTTTGAGGTTACAGAAGCTTTGCGAGCACAAATGGAAGTCCAAAGAAGATTACACGACCAACTAGAGGTCAGTTGCTTACACCAATTTCAGAAAAGATTTGTTTATTACACTTACACCCTCCTACTTTCATTTATTACTACTACAACCTCATACTTTGAAAAATTTACCCAATTATTGCAATTTCAGGTTCAACATCGACTCCAGCTTCGGATTGAATCACAAGGAAAGTATCTTCAATCGATCTTGGAAAAAGCTTGTAAAGCTATAAATGATCAAGCAATTGCGACAGCTGGACTGGAGGCAGCTAGGGAGGAGTTATCTGAGCTGGCAATCAAGGTAGCCAATGACTGTCCGCCATCTGTCACCCAAATTGACAGCTGTTTGACCTCCAACCCTAGTCCTGAATCCCCAATGGGGTTGAGTCCTCAGGCTGCAGCTTTGAAGAAGAGACAAAGGGCAATGTTTATGCAAGCAGAGTGGATGGCTTCTAACACCGGATAACTTATGATTTTAGATTTTCTTGTTTTTGTGGTGACATTTTCTTGAATTTCCGGTGGGTTTATGGGGAAGAAAAATGAATTTTATGTAGGGATTATGTTGGATCAGTTTGTGTTTGGCATATGATCTTATATGTTTATATGGTTTGGCTAAATGGATATTATCCAAGATAGATAACATGATCGGGCCTTAGCTCGTGATTATGGGCCTGGTCCAAGCCCAATGGGTTCAACTTATTAGTTGGTGATTATGAGATGGGCTTTTCAGTTATATTTTGGCTATAAACTATCATAGATTTTGACATTGGAGTCATCAAAGTTCTAATTGTGTTTGTTGGAGAATGTGTTGTATGGTATAACACAATCATTACTTGGATATCTTAATGGATCATGTTGAACACTTTTCAAAAGTTATATTTTGACCCTTAATACCAAAATACATTTGATTTCATGAAATTAATCTCAGATAATCCAATAATAGTTCAAGGTTTAAGCAAAAATTTAGAAGCAAAAGGTACTAAAATAGTGTTGTGTTTGTTCTTTGTTTCACGGGAGTGAAATAATTGTGATATGTCATATATAATGTAGATGTCGGGGTGTGATTCCAAGCCTAACAAAGCTTGTGTGTGGTTTGCTTAAACTTTTAGGGGTTAAACTTGAGCTCAGCTTGGTTCGAGCACTATGTATAAAGGTTTAGATGGACTCATGGAAAACTAAATAGGCTCGGATTCTGCTTGTTTGTCTGTTGAGCCTAAACATGCCTATGCTCGACTAGGTTTATTATCAAAGTGCTTGTTTCATCATTTAAGCTTGTTTATTAACTAATTCCAAAAACGAAATATATTAACTAGAAAATAGAATGAAATAAAAGGTGAATAAAATGTAAAAACTTTAAGTGTTCAAACTCCAAACTAAAAGTCTAAAAAAACTTCAAATTGCAAAGGCATTAAACATTCAACTCTGAGAATATATATATATATATATATATATATATATATATATATATATATATATATATATATATATATATATATATATATATATATATATATATATATATATATATATATATATATATACGGTTAGATTCAAAGACGGCCTAATTTTGTGAGACCGTGAGGTGCAATCTTAGCTACTTATTTTATAGATACAAAACATTATATTCGTCAGAGACGGCCTAATTTCGAAATATTTTTTTTCAAATATTATATTCGTCATTTATATTTTTTCCAAAAAAAAAAAATTAAAAAAATACCAAAAAAAATACATTTTTTTACATATTCTAGTAGAATATTATAGAATATTTTACATATCTGACAAATTTAGTAAAATAATCTAACATTATAAAAATCACATTAAAATATTTACAGTGTAATAATTTATTAGAATATTTCATGTATTTTTCAAAAAACAGTAATTTTTTTTATTATTTTTATTTATTTAGGTAATTAAAGTGACGAAAATAATAATTAAAAAAAGAATTTTCAGAATGAATATATATATATATATATATATATATATATATATATATATATATATATATATATAATATCTTTAAAACCTTACACCCATACATATCCATTCAATCGATCCTCACATATCCTAGTCTACAATTATCAGGAAGAATTATCTCACCTGATGAATCGTTTAGAGCAAGGATTTGACTACACAACTAGGGGCTTCCTTGGCCAGCGTAAGTCACAAAGGCACTCGAGCCATCATAGTATTTGATGAATATGGTATCTCATTTTATCCACGTCTATGCGTTCTGGGTCGACACTAGCAACGTAATTCACAGGAGTGTCTAGAGTGATCGAGTGTTGTCATCTTACTATGGGATATGACCAGACATACCGTTACAGTTGCCTAATCTGGAACCACCATTTATGGTCATCCAAAATGAATACTTAGTCATACTTCGGTACGTAATTCGTACCATCAACACCTGATAGTGTCACTAAACATAACTCTACTCTTCGCTCCTGTCTCACACACTTCCCTTAATAAGATGCTACCCAATATCCAAACTTAATTGAACTAAGAGTCCTATGTAAGTCTTAGGGTATAACTAACACTCTATCAACTTAACTTGAGCTAAGCATTATCTACGAGTCTTATCACTAAGCAAGACCACATTGCTTACAATCAACTTCTAATAGCAACTCGGTTTAGGCAATATCATCCTAAATTTAGTGTATATATTAGATACAAAGTACTATGTATTAATATACATTCACTTTCTTAGTAATAATAATTTTATTCTTTTTATCATGTGATAATATTATATATACACGTCTTAACACATATAGAACTATATCTGGTTCGCACATCGTATATCATCAAATGTATATCTAGCATATATTCCACGCACTAAGCACATGATTCACATGGAAGCCCTCTACAAATATTTAATAAATTTATTGGATACCTGTATTAAAATTGTGATCATGAAAGTAACAATACACTCACTTGTTAAAAGTGGATGATTGGTTATTTCAGCAACGTTTCGTCTAACAAATTGTCTTTTCCTTTGATATAACCTAGGTAAGCACATCACTAAGTCTTAGACTTATATTGTGACAACCCGATATTTTTCAAACCAATGTAACATTCAAAAAGTCAAATATAATGAACTATTTAGAATCAAAGAAATCAGTGTAAAAAATAAAGTGTTCTAAAACCTAAATTGGGATGCATAAAGTGTTAGATATCGTGCCAAGGTTTCCAAAAATATAAAGAACACTCAAATCCAAGTTATAATGAAGAAGTTATGACCAATCGAAAATCCACGACATACCTAGTAAAACACTGATAAGCGTAAAAAGTGAAACTTCAATAAAATACTTTTTAGCCCTAGATACCTAAACGAAAGCCGTAGATTACGTTAAACTGTGAGCATGCATATAAAGAATGCCTAAATCTGACTTCGTATAAAGAAGTTACGATTTTTCTAATTTTCAAAACAGCGGTAGACAACTAAAAACTCGGGATAAAGATCGAGCGATTTTTAGCCAACACAACCTAAACGAGAGTTGAAGGACTCTACAATAGTAGTATAATTGTAAAAAGACAGATGAAAACGGACATCAGATAAAGAAGTTATGGATTTTTAACGAAATTATCCTGTCCCGGCCTATTTAAAATAAAATATTAAAAATTAAATTCAAAATTAGCCGACGAAGTCTAAATGAAAGTTGTAGAGTATGTTCTCACCTACGCGTGGATATAAAGAACGTAAAAAACGGAGCTCGTATGCGAAAGTTACGCATTTTTGAAGTTTTTGACACACACTTCGAGGCTTATCTGAAGGAGTACGCCCAGCGTACGTGATGCACGGACTCGGATCGGCCACATCGCCCCTACCACTCTACGGCCATCCCATCCGAAGACCAGGGACTTTGACGTCATCGCTGATGTACGCCCCGCGTATGAGGGTACGCCCAGCGTACGAGGTACGCCCCGCGTACTTCGGTGTACGCCCAGCGTATGAGGGCAGTTTTCCTCACCTATAAATACCAAGCGAGACCTCCGAATTTCCTTGCCCATTTCTCTCTTCTCTCTCACTTTTACCCCGTTTAGCATCCCGAGACGACCCCGACACGCCGGTTTCATACCTCAGCCCCGACAAAGGCCCGAAGCCCCGAGATTCCCGAGAATCTCGCCACTTTCCAGTCGAAGTGCCGCCCGAGAAAAAGCTCATTTTCCTCGAATCGTCACACTTTCCAAGTGAGTTCATACCCCTACTTTCTTTTCACGTCTTTTCATATTTTAGGGGGGGGGGGGGGGGAATACAAGTGTAATACGAGAAAAACTTATCGTTTTATACAGATCCAAATACACCACCTACATTTTTATAAATGTTAAATAACTTCAATATCAACGTATAATCTATATACAAAGTTAGTATTACATCGAGTTTTTATCACCAAATGGTACACACTTTCAGAAAAACTATAATGGGTATAGTTTACAAGTTATTCATTACATCTTTACGTAAACATTATGAAAATGAAATACTTTCATCTACATGAAACATAGACTTTTCTTTCATAAATCTATTAATACTAAGTGTTGTGAGACATTTAGCTTCAACATACTCTCAAGTACGCATTTCAAGCCCTGTATTATAAACCATAGTCTCTTGGAGGGATAGCGTGATAATTGTGTATAGATCTATACGGGACTAACAATCCCGCACCTAAACTGTTAGCTACAGTTAGACCGGCAGGTTTGGGGTGATAAACGTCATAACACTACAACGCCTAAAGAATGTTGTTACAGGCAGTCTGGGTCAATATCATGGTTATAAAACTCACACAGAAATATTAAATAAGTTTGATTTATGAGACTCTTGAATGCATTTAGTAAATACATTATTTTGAGTATAAATTCACTTTCATCATTTGAACACGAAAGATACTATTGCACTCCAGCCTTTGGAACTTTTTCAAACTATGGGAAGAAAATATTGGATTTTCTGGAAAACACGTTCAGTTGTTTTTACTAAAGGACATAAAAATTTCAGTACAAAAACGCTTATGAACTTACCAACTTAATTTTTGACACTTTTTCAAAACTACTTGTATTTATCAGGAAATCAATAATACAGGTAATCATCAGCTTTTGGAGAAGGAACGCTAAGGCGTCTATTATCAAAACATTTTAAATCATCATATTTGTAATATTCTTTTGAAACATGTATTACACGCAACAATGTAAGTTTTTGTTATATATATGATGGTTGTGTTTACTTTCTTTACAATATTCAACTGTTATGATACTACGTGAAGTCATCCACCCCCGAATGTTTCCACAATTCTGGTTTGGGGGTGTGATAGATTGGTATCAGAGCATTTTTTATAGTGAACTAAGTATATCGAACCACATAAGATATACAAACTATAAATGCAAAGGGACCAAAAACCCTCTGACAAAAACATTTTCATAAACGATACTTTTAATAAAATTAAAGTGATATACATTTTTTTTATAAAAAGTATAAGTACACGCATGCATTGGTCTCGTATCATAGCAAAATTTTATAAAAGTATTAAGGCAAGTTGTGACACTACGACTAGGCCTCAGGATATGTAATCAAATCGAGAATAAATATAGCATGATCAACTATATTTATCTTTGATGTGACCAACATATGTCGATGAATGGTCGTAGTGAGTAACAAGTCGAAAACTTACCAAAGAAATTACTAGAATCAAACTTACAAATTTGAAATACTATAGGAGTATTTTATAGAACCATAAGGGCTATAGAAAACATACCTCAATATTTAGTTAAAATTTGGAAATCGTCAAATAAATATTTCTTTATAAAAAAATTACCTTTTTTTTTACTCCCAAGTTTTCTTACCTCTACTTCTCGACCAGACAAAATCGCAGGATTTCACATTCCCGGGGACCCCTACTATCCCAACCAAGGAAATGGAGGTTGGATTGAGGACGACCCAGAAGAGAATTCCGAAGAGGAAACTCCCAAGGAAGAACCAGAAGAGGAATCCGAAGAGGATCCTAAGGAAGACCCAGACGAAGGATCAGAAGAAGAAGGAGATGGTGGGAGCACAGACTCGGAGCCTGAGGTCTACAACCTTCCCCGAGAAGCAGCAATTCCCCGACGAGACTTTTAGGGCCCAACGCCCCACTGGGCTATGGATCTGAAGCAATGGAGCAGGGAACAAGGGCAACGCCCACCCTACGGCATGGCGCGAAGCTTTTATAACCTCCGCAACGGGGGTTCAGCTGACAGGGCACTCCCTGTCATGGTTCGTCGCATTGCCAACCAAGGCGAGCAAGCAAGATCAAATGCCAGCCAACTCTTGGATATTGGGGCCACCGCTGCTGTCACTGCGGTACGTCTTCTTCGTCTGGACGAAGAACACGATCGGACAATAGAGCACACCTTTTCCCTTTAGAAAGACATTACTGCTGCTAGAGCCGAAGTAAGGGAGTTCCGTGAGCAACAAGCCGCAATGGAGAGGCGTATCATCGAGGCTGAACGTCAAGTAGCCCGAGCAAAGACTTCCCCAACTACCTACCGTGGTCCGTAGTGTCCTACCCGCTCGGATTAGAACGCGTACTTCTGGCGCTATATTTATACCTATTGGCTAAGTGTTGGTGTTACCTTTTTTTGTATAAATGTAAACCCGACGGATTGTGAGTATACAATTCGGAGGCCGAAATGCTGTCAAATTTTCCCATTTTCATTGATGTACCCTAGACCTATAAGAGGTCAAATTTTCCTGATTGTTGTATCATATACTAATATCAATGAAATTGACACACATTTATTACTTCCTTGAGTATCCCATTAATTCGTAAAAGAATCATACGCTTGTTTTTTTTGAAAGCTTCCGTTAACATACAAAAACCAGAAATGTTCAAAACTAAAATTTATAAACCTTCCTTAATCATTTCAAATGACTTATCAAGTATTCGTCTCTTAACTTGTGGCAGAATCATGCCACCAAGAAGGAATCCCTGATGTTTCAATACAAACGAAGCACCAGCACCACCTCCACCTCCCCCTCCATCGATGGATGCTGCTACTTTTCAGGTTGCTGTAACAGTCGCCGTAACCGCAACAATGGCACAAATGAGTAACAACGGATCAGGAGGAGGGATAAATAACTCTACAAATGGCCAAAACCAAGGTCGTTCCGGGGAGTGTACCTATAAAGACTTCTCCAACAACAAACCCATCCCCTTTAATGGAACCGGGGGAGTGATGGCTCTATCCCAATGGATAGAGAAAACGGAAGCTGTGTTCGAGATATGCTCATGCCTCGAAGAAAGCAAAGTAAAATTTGTTGCTTGTACTTTCTCTGAGCGAGCCCTAACGCGGTGGAATGGCCACGTCAAGTCACTAACTCTGGTGGTGGCAAACTCCATGAATTGGGAGAACCTGAAACGGATGCTACTACGAGAGTACTGCCCAAAGGGCGAGATTCAGAAGCTCGAGCAGGAGCTTTGGGGCCTTACGATGGTAGGATCAGACATCACAAGCTATACAAATAGATTCAGTGACTTGACGATACTTTGCCCATGAATGATGGTTCTAGAAAGCCAAAAGGTGGAAAGGTATATCTGGGGGCTGTCACCCCAGCTTCGAGGAAGTGTGCTAACTTCCAAACCCACAACGTTCGACAGCGCTAAGGCACTGGCACAATCTCTCGTTGATCATGGAGTCTGCCAAAGTGTCACAACTGTCATTCCGGAACCAACCAAAGGGAGCAACAACAATGACAACAATGCCAATAACAACAACAAGAAGAAGTTTTGGAACAAGAGGAAAGGTCAAACTTCGCAGGAACCTTCAAAGAAACAAATAGTGGTGGTCCATGTCGCTACTGCCCCCACTGCTGTTCCCGTTACCCCTGCGCCGACAAAACAATATGTTGGGAACCTGCCAAAGTGCAACAAATGCAATTACCATCACCACGGTAATTGCCGGGAGATGCACTGTAAAAACTGCAAAAGGAAAGGGCACACTGCCCGTTTCTGTAAGGCACCGACACAATCAATCACCCAAGTTCCTGGTGTTGGAGTAAGCCAGATATGTTATGGGTGTGGGGAAAATGGGCACTACAAGAGGGACTTCCCTAAAGCAAAGAATGATGGCGGTGTAGGAAGAGTACTAGCAATACGGCAGAACGAGGCAATAGCCGATCCTACAGTGGTTACGGGTACGTTTCTCCTCAACAACATTTATGCATGCATACTCTTTGACTGTGGTGTGGAGAGAAGCTTTGTGAGTCATAAATTCAAACACTTACTTAATCAAAAACCCCAAGCACTCAAAAAAATATTCACAATAGAAATGGCACATGGTAAAACGGAAAGCGCAAACGATATGTACATAGGCTGTACGATAAATTTAAATGAACACTCATTCCAAATCGATCTTATGAAATTACTATAAGAAGTTTTGATGTCAACATCGGTATGGACTGGTTAAGCCTTCACCATGCCGATATACTTTGTCATGAAAGGGCCGTTTGCCTCAATCTACCAAGCGACAAAACTCTTGTCATTTATGGTGACAAACCCAGTACAAATTTACAAATCATCTCCTTCGTTAAAGCCCAAAAATACCTTTGCAAGGAATATCATGCCTTTCTAGCCCACGTGGTAGATAATAAACGAGAAGAGAAAGACATTAAAGACATTCTAGAAGTCCGCAATTTCCCCGACATCTTCCCAGAAGATCTTCCAAGAGTCCCATCGGAGCGCCAAGTCGAGTTCAGGATCGACTTGATTCCCGAAGCTACCCCAGTGGCAAAATCGCCATACTGTCTAGCTCCATCCGAGATGCAGGAACTGTCCAGTTAACTAAACGAGCTACTGAGCAAAGGCTTCATTAGACTGAGCTCCTCACCATGGGGAGCACCAGTCCTGTTCGTAAAGAAGAAGGACGGATCTTTTCGCATGTGCATCGATTACCGGGAACTGAACAAACTCACGTTCAAGAACTGATATCCCTTACCACGCATAGACGATCTGTTCGACCAACTACAAGGAGCGAGCTACTTCTCAAAGATCGATTTAAGATCTAGGTATCACCAGCTGCGAGTCCTGGAAGGAGACATTCCCAAAACGGCATTCCGAACTTGCTATGGTCACTACGAGTTTGTAGTGATGCCCTTTGGATTGACAAATGCACCAGCGGTGTTCATGGACTTGATGAACCGAGTATGTCGTCCCTTCTTGGATAAATTTGTGATCGTGTTCATAGATGATATACTCATCTATTTAAGGAGCAAGGAGGAACATAGCCAACACCTCCGACAAGTTTTGGAAACATTAAGGACAGAGAAGCTATACGAAAAATTCTCAAAGTCCGAATTTTGGATTGCGAATTTTGGATTTGGGAAGTAGATTTCCTAGGTCACGTTGTCAACAAGGAGGGGATACACGTGGACGCTTCCAAAATCAAGGCAATCGAGAACTGGACAGCTCCAAGGACTCCAACTTAAATCCGACAATTCTTGGGCGTCGCCGGGTATTACCGAAGGTTCATACAAAACTTATCAAAGATTGCTAAGCCGCTTACCACCCTGACTCAGAAGAGTGTAACCTTCGACTGGGGAGAAAAACAAGACATCGCATTCCAAACACTAAAGCGAGCCCTATGCAGTGCACCTATTTTAACCTTATCAGAAGGAACAGAAGACTTTGTGGTCTACTGTGATGCGTCAAACCCAGGACTTGGATGCGTTCTAATGCAGTGAGGGAAGGTCATCGCCTACACCTCAAGACAACCGAAGACGCACGAGGTAAACTACACGACGCACGATCTCGAACTAGGAGTAGTCATTTTTGCTCTAAAGATCTGGAGGCACTATCTCTACGACATGAAATGTACAATCTTTACCGATCATAAAAGCCTCCAACATATCCTTAACCAGAAGGAACTCAACATGAGACAAAGACAGTGGGTAGAACTACTAAACGATTACGAATGCGAAATTCGTTATCATCCCAGAAAAGCTAATGTGGTAGCTGATGCACTCATCCGGAAGGAACACTCGGGCAGCCGAGTGAAATATTTAACTATGACAATCCATTCACACCTATCCACGCAAATCAAGGAAGCTCAAATAGAAGCCTTGAATTCCAAAAATGTGTCAGGGGAAGCCTTAAGAGGAATGGATAAGAATCTTGAAGTTAAGGATGACGGAGTTCGTTACTTCATGAATCGGATATGGACGCCGAAGTTTGGCGGATTCAGAGAAGTTGTCATGGAAGAAGCCTATAAGACACGATACTCCATACATCCCGGTTCAGGTAAGATGTATTTGGACCTCAAGAAACTGTATTGGTGGCCGAACATGAATGTCGAAATTGCTACCTATGTAGGCAAATGTCTGACTTGCGCCATAGTCAAAGTGGAATACCAAAAGCCCTCGGGATTGTTGCAACAACCGGAAATACCCGAATGGAAGTGGGAGCGGATAACCATGGACTTCATAACCAAGTTACCCAAGACGGCACGCGGACTCGACACCATCTGGGTGATCGTCGACAAGTTAAGTAAGTCCGCGCACTTCCTACCAATCAAAGAAACGGATAAACTGGAGAAGCTAACTAGAACATACATCAGGGAGATTGTACGACTGCATGGTGTGCCAATATCCATTATCTCGTACCGAGATAGTAGATTCACCTCGAGGTTCTGGCAGTCGCTACAAAGATCTCTAGGAACAAGGTTGGACATGAGTACCGCTTATCACCCATAGACCGACGGCCAGAGTGAGAGAACCATACAAACCTTAGAAGATATGCTGAGAGCTTGCTTGATCGATTTTGGTAAGGCGTGGGACACCCATTTACCATTGGTTGAGTTTTCGTAAAACAATAGATAGCACACTAGCATCAAGGTTGCCCCATTCGAAGCCCTCTACGACCGAAAGTGCAGATCACCTCTGTGTTGGGTTGAAGTGGGTGACACACAACTAGCAAGAGGACAGGCAACGGACAACACTCTCACTGGGCTAGAAATCATAAGGGAAACTACAGAGAAGATTGTTCAAATCCGGGAGCGACTGAAGGCTTCAAGAGACAGACAAAAGAGTTATGTGGATAAAAGACGGAAAACCTTGGAGTTCCAGGTTGGGGACCGGGTACTACTACAAGTCTCGCCCTGGAAGGGATTAATACGTTTTGGAAAGCGTGGGAAGATAAACCGAAGGTATATCGGACCATTCGAGATCCTTGCCAGGATCAGCCCGGTGGGTTACAAACTTCGATTACCGCAGGAACTCAACAACGTACACCCTACCTTTCACGTATCGAACCTAAAGAAGTGCTTGTCCGATGAGACCCTCATTATCCCTCTGGATGAAATTGAAATCAACGAGAATCTCCAATTCGTAGAAGAGCCAGTAGATATCATGGATCGGGAAATTAAAAGAACTAAACAAAGCCGCATACCCATTGTGAAGGTCCATTGGAACGCCAAGCGAGGACCAGAATACACCTAGGAACGTGAGGATCAGATGAAACAAAAGTACCCGCATCTTTTTCCTAGCACTCTATCTTAGATTAAATTTCAAAACGAAATTCCCTCTAATAGGGGGATGATGTGACAACCCGATATTTTTCAAACCAATGTAACATTCAAAAACTCAAATATAATGAACTATTTAGAATCAAAGAAATCAGTGTAAAAAATGAAGTGTTCTAAAACCTAAAATGGGATGCATAAAGTGTTAGATATTGTGCCAAGGTTTCCAAAAATATAAAGAACACTCAAATCCAAGTTATAACGAAGAAGTTATGACCAATCGAAAATCCACGACACACCTAGTAAAACACTGATAAGCGTAAAAAGTGAAACTTCAATAAAATACTTTTTAGCCCTAGATACCTAAACGAAAGCCGTAGATTACGTTAAACTGTGAGCATGCATATAAAGAATGCCTAAATCTGACTTCGTATAAAGAAGTTACGATTTTTCTAAGTTTTGAAACAGCGGTAGACAACTAAAAACTCGGGATAAAGATCGAGCGATTTTTAGCCAACGCAACCTAAACGAGAGTTGAAGGTCTCTACAATAGTAGTACAATGGTAAAAAGAAAGATGAAAATGGACATCAGATAAAGAAGTTATGGATTTTTAACGAAATTATCCTGTCCCGGCCTATTTAAAATAAAATATTAAAAACTAATATCAAAATTAGCCGACGAAGTCTAAATGAAAGTTGTAGAGTATATTCTCACCTACGCGTGGATATAAATAACGTCAAAAACAGAGCTCGTATGTGAAAGTTACGCATTTTTGAAGTTTTTGGCACACATTTCGAGGCTTATCCGTAGGAGTACGCCCAACGTACTTCGGAGTACGCCTAGCGTACGTGATGCACGGACTCGGATCGGCCACGTCGCCCTTACCACTCTACGGCCATCCCATCCGAAGACCGGGGACTTTGACGTCATATTTGACATACGCCTTGCATACGAGGGTACGCCCAGCATACGAGGTACGCCCCACGTACTTCGGTGTACGCCCAACGTACGAGCGCAGTTTTCCTCACCTATAAATACCATGCAAGACATCCGACTTTCCTTGCCCATTTCTCTCTTCTCTCTCACTTTTACTCCCCGTTTAGCATCCCGAGATGACCCCGACACCCCGGTTTCATACCTCAGCCCCGACAAAGGCCCAAAGCCCCGAGATTCCCGAGAATCTCGCCACTTTCCAGTCGAAGTGCCGCTCGATAAAAAGCTCGTTTTCCTCGAATCGTCACACTTTCCAAGTGAGTTCATACCCCTACTTTCTTTTCATGTCTTTTCATATTTTAGGGGGGGGGGGGGGGGGAATACAAGTGCAATACGAGAAAAACTTATCGTTTTATACAGATCCAAATACACCACCTACATTTTTATAAATGTTAAATAACTTCAATATCAACGTATAATCTATATACAAAGTTAGTATTACATCGAGTTTTTATCACCAAATGGTACACACTTTCGGAAAAACTATAATGGGTATAGTTTACAAGTTATTCATTACATCTTTACGTAAACATTATGAAAATGAAATACTTTCATCTACATGAAACATAGACTTTTCTTTCATAAATCTATTAATACTAAGTGTTGTGAGACATTCAGCTTGAACATACTCTCAAGTACGCATTTCAAGCCCTGTATTATAAACCATAATCTCTTAGAGGGAGAGCGTGATACTTGTGTATAGATCTATATGAGACTGACAATCTCGCACCTAAACTGTTAGCTACAGTTAGACCGGCAGGTCTGGGGTGACAAACGTCATAACACTACAACGCCTAAAGAACGTTGTTACAGGCAGTCTGGGTCAATAGCATGGTTATAAAACTCACACGGAAGTATTAAATAAGTTTGATTTATGAGACTCTTGAATGCATTTAGTAAATACATTATTTTGAGTATAAATTCACTTTCATCATTTGAGCACGAAAGATACTATTGCACTCCAGCCTTTGGAACTTTTTCAAACTATGGGATGAAAATATTGAATTTTCTGGAAAAGACGTTCAGTTATTTTTACTAAAGGACATACAAATTTCAGTATAAAAACGCTTATGAACTTACCAACTTAATTTTTGACACTTTTTCAAAACTACTTGTATTTATCAGGAAATCAGTAATACAGGTAATCATCAGCTTTTGGAGAAGGAACGCTAAGGCGTCTATTATCAAAACATTTTAAATCATCATATTTGTAATATTCTTTTGAAACATGTATTACACGCAACAATGTAAGTTTTTGTTATATATATGATGGTTGTGTTTACTTTCTTTACAATATTCAATTGTTATGATACTACGAGAAGTCACCCACCCCCGAATGTTTCCGCAATCACTGATAAATCTTGTTTATAGGTTTATAATAACAACAACTAACTTAAACATAAGTTACACTTAAAGTGTAATAAGTTTAGCTTAAGTTACATAGTTTCTAGAAAAAACCAGCACATGTAGAACTGCAACTCGAGAGCTTTTATTTTTTGGACCCTTCAATGACTTAGGGCTCCGCTAACAATTTCTGAAAATCTAGGGGAAAACCGAATTGAGGAGGAGAGTCGATTCAGAGAGAGTTCAAAGAATTGTGTGAGTAAGAGTGTGTTGGGAATCGATATTTGTTAGAATAGGTGTCTAAGACCATAAATATAGTTGATATGTACTTAAATTGATAGTAGCACAGTCCTTTTGGGTTGCCTTCATACTAGCAACTAGACAGGATGACCTATTGAGAAAGAGGAATAATTTATTATTTGATTAATAAATTGAAATGAATGATTTATTAATGTATTATGAAAATAATATATTAATTAGAAATCATATTATTTAATTAATATTTAATCAGAAATTAATTTTGGGATTAAAAGATTAATTAAAAGTGCAGGGTCTGTTTGACAATTTATTGATAGTTGTGAATTTGGGCTCTAGAACCCTCCTAGATGGGTTGGACGAAATCTTCTAGGAATACACTATAAATTTCGTCCAAGGGCCTCTTAGATGGAGTTGTTGGGCTGCTTAGGCCTTAAGCTAAAGAATTAGGGTTTCTGTCACACCCTGAAACCCAGGGCGGAAACGTTCCGGGGCGGAGGTGACTTCATGTTAAGTATCATAACCAATGTACATAGTAAGCGAAGTAAACAACCATTACATTACATATTAGAATTTACATTTGTTTGAAAGTAAAAAGTTACAAGGGTTATACATATGTATATATGATCAAAAGTAAAGACGTGTCTTCTACGAACTCCATCTTCGCCAAAAGGATTTGCTGGGTACCTGTCTAATGCGGACCTGAGAATATAAGCAGTTTGAAAATCAGCATAAAGCTGGTGAGTTCATAAGTGTTTTTGTTTTCTGAAAATGAACATGTTTCCTTTAGTTTTCTGAAAAAGTTGTTATCCAAGAAAATCCCATATTTTCTTATTAAGAGAGTTTAATACGTATAACCCTAGATTGAAAACCATGAGAATACCATCCCGTATCACAGTAGGTAGTTTTAATACACAAAACTATAGATTGAAAACCATGGGAATACCATCCCGTACTAGATAGTTTTAATACATAAAACTATAGATTTAAAACCATAGGAATGCCATCTCGTAATAGATCAAAGATAGATATAAAATCCGTGAACAAGCTTATATTAATACGTATTGCGAGTCGGGTAACCATGCTAATACGAAAACGAGACCTCCTTGATGTTCGTCAGACGTCGGACGATATCCAGAATTTGTCACCCCAGGCTTGCCCGCCTAACTGTAGCTAGCAGTTTAGGTGTGGGATTGTCAGTCCCGAATAGATCTATTCACAAATTTGACGCTCTCCCTCCAGGAGACTCTGGTTACACTTCCGGGGAGGATTTACTGATAACCCAAAGGGTTTAATGAAGACGAATCTCACATGCTAGTATTAAATTATTCACGGTGTACTCGATCATTATCGGATATCATAATCGTTTTGAAACATAATAAAGTATATACGATTTAATACGAAGAAACTATCTGGCATAATACTTTATAATAAACAAAGATAAACTGAATCAGACATAGTTTTTCTATTAACATTGCATGAAATTCCAAATTCATATAACGAGAACTGAAGATCCCCAAATTATTCCCATAATAATTTGATTAGTATGATTGTTTCCTTTACTGAAATCCATGTGGTTATACTCGATAAAACATCCCTTATGCTCCGCATAATACATAAGGGGTAAAGATATCTAAAATTTTGCCAGATATTTATTGAATTACATCAGTTTTAAGTTTCAAAAACGTTTATAGTTTGCTTGTATTCCCCCTTCTGAAAACATTGAAAAACACTGAAAAAGGTATAGGGGTATGAACTCACCAGTCGAGAAGTGTGTCAGTTTGGATGCTAGATGTCAGATCGGGGCTTGATAACACGTGAGGTTCCTATGTAATATGAAATGATACACAATTGTATCTAATTAGACCTTGAACCACTAATTAGATATGAAAATACTCTCCAAGACGTGAAAACACTTCAAATCAAGTGTTCGGAGTGACCCGGGTAGCATCTACGGACGTATAGGGCATAGGTATGGAGTTTTCTCCTCAAGAGTAAACCTATTGGAGAGATTACGACCCTAAGACCATGTCCACATGAGTTCACGGCCGTGAACTCATGGATGATGGGTTTTAAGGTGCTCAAGGGTCAAATATCATTTGGGGAATGTTGCAAGGATTTAATCTAAGGCATAGGAAGGAATTAAACCACCAAAGGAACCATCAAATGGAGTTTACGGCCGTGAACTAGGATTTTACGGCCGTAAGCTCCTAATTACCCTTTCTTTTCATGATTTGGTGGCCCTAGATTAATCATATGTGATTCTAACTTATTTTACAAGCCATGGAATGGATTTAGGGCATCATTTGACTAAGGTATAGGAGTTTACGGCCCAGGAACCTATCCTTGGGGGGGTTTACGGCCGTAAGCTCCTATAGGAGTGGTTTTAATCAAGTTTAAGGCCTCTAAATCGATTGTGGTTGCTTCTAGACTTTAATCCAAGGCTTATGATGTGTTTAAGTGGCATCTTAACACTTTAAATTGAATTTACTGCCCATGATATGGAGTTTACGGCCCAAGCATGTTCTTGGGCAGTAAACTCATGTTTACTCCCCAAAAGTTGAGTTCAAGGTGTTCCAAGTCCATTCCATTAGGTCCTTATGTCATTTCTAAGCTCTATGAGTGATTTGAGAGGGTATTTAGGCTCCAAAACTGATTTTATATGTGTTCACGGCCCATGAGTGTTCCAGGGCCGTAAACACATGTTTATGGTCCTAAATCATATTTTGAACACGGATTTGGAAGCTGAAAAGGTTACACTACGAGTTAGGATAGTTACCTTGATGATTTGGGGCTTGAATTCAATGACTTTGGACCAAGAATTGAGTTGTAGAGAGAGAGAAAGTAGTGAGAGAGGGTGCAAAAGCTTCAAATGAAGTCAATTGAGCTTTATATATGGTTCAAGTTTTGGACACGGTGGAATTCTACCCGATACTGACGTTATACGATGCTTTTGGTCGCACCCGATAAAGTTGTCGTAACCTGATATGGTCGAAACTAAAAATTCTCTAATTATTAATTTAGAATATTTTCTTGAGTTATTAACGTGTTTGAACACCCATTAAGTCATAATAAACGACTCAAATTTAATGAATTAATTTAATAACGAAACGGAAATAATTCGAAAACGACGGATTTTATTGACGGAACGGGTTACAATAAAGGAACGAAATTCGGGTTGTCACAGTTTCCTCCTTAAAACCCTAGCTTTGGCTCTAAGCTAACACAACTATATAAAAGGTTATACCCATCCTAATTTCGGCCACTTGATTCCTTAGAGGAATAGCTGAAAATCTCAAGCCTCCACCTTTTCTCTCATATCTCATCCTCTTGGTAAGTGTGTTTATGAACCATTAGAGGCGCGACACTTGTGGCGCTCGCTACCAAAGGTATTCAAGAATGAATTAAATATTGTTTACAATAATAATCTTAAAGGTTTGTGTTTTCTTATTCTTATGATTTAATTAGATCATAGAAAAGTTTTATAACCTAGGGTTCATAACATGTTGTTTTTCTTGAAAGACATAGATCCAACTAGGTTGCATGTGCCCTAATTTATTTGAATTGTTTGAATAATTTTCCGCTTAGTGCATTGTGTTGTAACCTCTAAAACTCATCAGTGGTATTAGAGCCATGAGTTGTCTTTCATGGATTTGCACATTGGTGAATCGATAAAAGAAACCTGTTATGATCTGTCGCAGCTCACGACGCGAGCTTAGAGGCTCGCGACGTGAGCTCAATCTAATGCTAATATGTTTGCTGTAAATCAGCTCACACGACGTGAGCTTGGCCAGATCCAAAAAATCTGTGTGTAATCTACCTTATCAACTTTTAATTGATATGTGCTTCCTATGTTTATCCCAAATCCGTTTTTGGTATGTCTTGCATGATAAATTAAAAGCCTAGATGTTAGGAGATTGGTATTTGACATATTTAACTATTTTGTGGTTAATATAATTGATTTTTTAAGTACTTAATTAATTAGTTGGATATTAATGGAACTCCATAATTAAATATTTGGTTTATCTTAAATTTAAATTATTTTAATTTTGAAATTTATTATAAACCCTAGTATTTTGAAAAGTTTAAAATACACCCTTATGTATCTTATTATTAATTTAAGTAAGTGACTAATTAAAAGATAATTAATAAATCTATAACATGGTTTAAATTTAATTAAATTAAAAGTTTAATTTATTAAAAGATTAAACCCTTGTTATTTTAAATTGTTGATGACATAGTTTTGATTAAAGAAGGAGATGAAGGAGAAACACGAGGAGTGGGATGTAAACAATGGCTTATGGGAAGAAGTATAGATTTCAAAACAACTCTGACACAATAAAAATATTTCATAATTAAGCATTATGTATATTGCATTAATATTTATACATATACAAAGATAACAATCTAGTCTAATTGAAGGTTAAAATAAGCCGACATTTCTGTAAGGAAATCATTTAATTATTTGAAGACGATTTCTGTAAGTCGTTGAAAGAGATTTCTCATCATGTGAGTAACTCACTTGTGCTTTTGAAGAAAATAAACGACATGACGAAAACAAAGTCGGAGTATAGAAAGATGTCTGGTAGGTTCCCCAAGGGTGAAAAGGGGTGATAGATGGCTGTTGCAAACGACGGTGAATGAGACGACGTAAAATTTGGTGGTGACACAGGATGGAAGTAGAAACTTCACAACCATCAGAGAAACTATGAATGTGGTGTCGAGCTCAAGTGCGCTGAGTGTTTGTTTTCAATGCGTGCTTTTGAGTTTTGGTTGAAGTGATCCGTGAAATTATTTTTTGGCTTTATGAGGGCATAATATGAGTTTTTTTAAAGTCTAATGGTCACATGCCGCATGATATATTGGTTATTAGTGGTTAGTGGTTAAAGGGAATAAAAGAGCATTGTAACCTACCTTATCCCCATAAATCCAAAAATTACTTTAGGGAATGAATCAATCAACTTTGAAAACATTATAGGGCTTTGTATCATTTCACCAAAAAAATAATATTACAAAAATAAAAAATATATAAAAATTATGTAATGGACCAAGAAGTAATTTTAAAATATAGTTAGGGATGAAAATCACAACTTATAAAATACCAATAATCTAACATTAAAATTAATATGAAGGATGAAAATTATCTTCAATAAGAAAAATCTTTATTTCCATAGTTATTTATATTTTTATATGCCAGAAAAGTAATAATATAATTTGGTTTAAGTCTTTTTAGACTGAAAAAGTAAAACACTAACGAACCATAAAAAATATAAGGGACAACCACTTATATATATATATATATATATATATATATATATATATATATATATATATATATATATATATATATATATATATATATCACTTAATCATTAAGCTGTAAGCAAATAAGTGATTTTCTTTAATCATCAACTCATCACCATTGAAATTTAATTTTATTGCAATCCTTCTTTTTAAGAGAAAAATACGGTTTAAGAGGGAGATAAAATTTTATGTACAATATAAATGTGAATTAGTTGACTAAATTTGTAACTAGTGACTGATCTTACCGATGTGATTAGGCCATCAAGTATAGGTGTCACATAAGCGTTATGCGGCATCCTACCCTGCACGTGAACACAACCTCTTCCGTAGTCGTGGTGTGGCTTGAGGTGGTTTACGACCGACTATAAAGGAGAGATAAGAATCTTTCTTTTTCTCTCTCTCTCTCTCTCTCTCTCTCTCTCTCTATATATATATATATATATATATATATATATATATATATATATATATATATATATATATAATATATCACTCACTCTCCCTCTTACTCTCTCTCTCGCTCTCTCCCTCTCTCTCTCTCTACATGCAAAACTATCCATGGTGTTGGTGTGATGATGTAGCCATCTTTTTTGGCAGCTTCATTTGCTGACTTATGCACACGCCTTTAGGATGAAAGGTGTGGTGAAAATAACACCACAATCTATCAAAGCTCCACCTAAACTAATCGGCCTTTTCCTATGAACTTTATGGTATTTGATGGTGTTGATGGTATAGAGAAGAAAGAGGTAGAGAGTAGAGAGAGCAAGATACACGTTTACAAGCCCAAGAACCAAAACAACTGATGTCTTATGCAATATTCAATTTGCAATTTTCAAGGCCAAGAACCTAGCTTTACATAGTACAACCAATCATATTGTATATGTTATGTCATAGCGTTAACCTTACAATTAGTGATATGACTCATTCTTGTGGTGAAACTGCTTTTTTGGGGAGTTTTACAACATATATTTGTATTAATTTTGAGTTCTTATAAAAGGTAAAAAATATTAGTTGATAAAGTTCCAAATTTAACCATAGAATACTTATGCAATAAACATTTGGAGAGTAGAATTAAGAGTGTAAAGCTATTAGCTACCAAGCTCCTCAAATAATGGTAGCATTGATAACATTATGTAAACCGTGTGATGATGCAAAATCAAAAAAGTGAAGTTGAATGTTTAGTTAGTGTTATAAAAAAATTTGAAGTTTACTTGGTATGGTCATTTTGTATGAAATTTTATTTTCTGTTAATATGTTTAGTAAAAAATTATAATCTAAATCTATGAATACTGATGCCACCATTAAGTAATTAAAAGTATTGTAACATTTTTAAAAAAATAAACAAACGGAGGATTTGCAGTTAGTATATATAATGCTAAAGCTATTGCACTTGATATGAATACTGAACCGGCTTTTCCAATAAGACGTCAAGTTAGTAGAAAATACCATTTATGAAACAAATAATGAAGATGAAATACAATCACCTGAAGAATCGTTTCCAATAAGACGTCAAGTTAGTAGAAAATACCATTTATGAAACAAATAATGAAGATGAAATACAATCACCTGAAGAATCTTTTAGAATTGAGTATTTTGTTATTGTTGTCTATATGACAATTGCTTATAGGACTAGAAAAATTATACCACGGCAAACCAACAAACATTTTACCAAGCAAACCAAGAAAGTTGGTAGTCAATATGTTTGCTAGCCAAAATGTTTGGTTGGTAGTACTGTACCAACTGTTAAATGTTGGTACGGTAATGGTATAAAAGTTTGAATACCATAGTAATACCGTACCAACCAATTCACACACACACACACACACACACACATATATATATATATATATATATATATATATATATATATATATATATATGTATATTCCAACTGTTAGTTGTATTTAGTGTGTACACTGTACATTTTTTATAACATTATATTAGTCATTTGGTCGTATTAGTTAATAGTTATTACGACGTTAAAGCACAAAATTAAAACGTTACTTTAACATTACTTCAATTGAATTTTTTTGTAAATTAAAGAACTGCGTAACTAATTTCTATAGTAAACATCAAAACCCTGATGTATTTGCTTATTTTTAAATCTTACACTAGAAAATTAAAAGAAGTTGGTATATACCATTACGGTACCAATTGTAGTTGGTACGGTACACAATTTAAAAAAAAACATGAACTGTTATCGTACCAATTTCACCCCTAATTGCTTCATTAGAAAATATATATGAATAATTAACGACTTTTAAACATATTTTTGGTTTATTGTACAATTAAAAAAAAATTGAAATCATTTGTAACGTCCGCACATTCGGGCTAGATCATTAAGATATAATAAGTAGTAATTATAATCCTTGACTAGGATAATGTGCATGCTATAGACTATATAATATAAGTTTCGTAGTAAGAAAGATAGGAAAAAAAATCAACCGAATCGTCCATAAATCGTAAAATTGAGTGCGTTGAAACACATATATATATATATATATATATATATATATATATATATATATATATATATATATATATATATTCATTTTGGTGATTTTACCCAAAAAGTCAAGAAATCTCTTTGTACCTTTTAACATCACACATTCCTTGTGCGCGGATTACTTTTATATCTTTATAAAAAGCATATCTAATTCATAGAATGCGAATTTCTACGAAACTTATATTTTCGGGATCGGGACGACGTGTACTTTATATATATATATATATATATATATATATATATATATATATATATATATATATATATATATATATATATATATATATATATAAAGTACACGTCGTCCCGATCCCGAAAATATAAGTTTCGTAGAAATTCGAATTCTATGAATTAGATATGCTTTTTATAAAGATATAAAAGTAATCCGCGCACAAGGAATGTGTGATGTTAAAAGGTAAAAAGAGATTTCTTGACTTTTTGGGTAAAATCACCAAAATGAAAGTCATAGTAATCTTTAAGATAATAATTTTGGTAAAATGAACACCAAAATTGGAGTTCGTACGAGAGAGTTATGACTTTTGCAAAATCATTAAGTATTATAAAAATAAGGGCTAAAAATAAAGTCCGAATTAGACGATGGAGCCTAATGGAATGTTGTAGTACTCGTCGAGAGCTACACGTGAAAAAAGGAACACCGGAAACGCCACCTGCGCGTCGAGCATTTATAAAAGGTGAAAACGCAGACCACGGAAAGTCTGGCATGTGGCACAAAGTGGACGGGGAGACATAGCCTTAAAATGCACGACATGCACCCCTTTTGCATGCCATGAACCCCAAAATTGGCTATAAATAGAGCTTCAACCACCATTTCATTCCTCTCACTCTCCTATTTAATTTCTCTCGAGTCCCTTCGACTTTTAGCCCGTTACCCTTAGTTTTAATCTTCAACGAAGCCCTACGACCCCTGATGTAGTAGTAGCTAGCGAGTAAAAGCTCTGTTAATGCAATTTCCATAATTTTTCTCCAAGAAATATTTTTAAGTTAAGATACACTCTCATTCTTTCTGTGTAACTTATATTTATAGTCATAGTCATTATTACGAACCTATAAATAAGATTTATCAGTAATTCCAAGGCATTATACTGATTGGTCTACTTACAGGCATGATGTTTAGGCTGGATTTAGTGAGGTGTTTAAAGTGAGATTTCCAAACAATATACTCTGTATACCAAACATACCCAACCTCCGATATGATCCTACCTGCTTATCCCTTATCAACTATAGATTAGCAGACCTTGGAATTAATGATGGATGTAGGCTATCTTTATTCATAAGGAATATTATCCTAAGATTTAGTGTTAATTGAAAGGAAAAGCCAAGTGCTAAAGCGAAGCGCTCTTCGAGTTTCGAGTCTTCACTCTATCAAGTAAGTGCATTGTTACTTTCATCTTACACATAGATATAAAGTATTTAAGATAATTACATGCCATATGTGCCTGTTATCTGTTTTCCTAATATCTATGCTAGATGAACAATATATACATGTTTTCTTTGATTTTAAACTGCATATGTATTTTTATTATGTATAAAATGGGTAAAGATGGGCATATGATATAGATGTTAGGAAATGAAAGATGAGAAAGATGATGAGAGGCCTATTAGATAAATATTAGCAGTTATGGACTTAGTGCTTATGAGATAAATACTAACAGCTACGAACTTAGTGCCTATTAGATAGATATTGTTAGCTATGGACTTAGTGCCCATTAGATAAGCACCGACAACGATGGACTTCATGCCTAAAAACTGGCAGCGATGGACTTCATGCCTATTCCTCAGGACAAGTCCTTAGGAATGAAAATAGAAAGAAACTTACTGATGTGTATTGCGGAGAAATCATTGTAACAATATTGTCCACAATGATGATTAAGATGACCCTCAAGATAAATCATTAGGGAAGAATAAATAGTAAAACAAGGATGGGTAATTAGGTTAATTATATGATAGTTAAACACATTTATTGTGGGTTGAAAATCATATGTACTCACCAGGTTTCCCAACCTGACCCACTCAGTTTCTTTATATCACAAGAAGAAATACAAAGTTACATGCATGATGAGGGATTCAAGGAGATATAGACCGTTAGATTATTGAGACATTGTTAGTCTCTGTTTATGCTTATGTTTATGTATTGATGATGACATCCCGAGTTTTATAAATAAAACACATCTCTTCAAAAATGTTTAGATAATATTATTATCATGTTTTTGGGATAAATTCCGCATAATAAATCTTTTTAAAATAATACTTTGATTTAATAAGCATAAAAAATTGGTCTTTTCTGGCCGTAAAAATGGGGATGTCACAGTTAGTATCAGAGCAGTAGTTTATGAGAACTAGGAATTTTAGGGAATTTGTAGACTTAAACTTAGCATGTCAAGCAATGATCGTGAAGTGTGTTTCCATAAGATTTTAGGTAGTACACCTGAATTAACATAATCACTAACTTACTTTAGGATAAAATGCCTAATTTGCTTTTATGTGCTAAATGATTTGTAGCATGCTTTAGGTTGCCGAAATTGCTATTTATTAGTTAGATTTAAGGTATGTTGCCGACCTAGAAATAGGAAATTTTATGTGTTCAGGTTTCTAACTATTTAATTATGGTATTAGAATTGACATATAACTTTTCAGAGTAATAAAGAGGATTACGCGTTTAAACCTTTTGTATCTGTATTCTCATCTTTGTACACCGAACGCCATCTTTGTTGTATAGAACATCATGATAAGGGCTCGTAGCGAACTGGGCAATTGAGAAGGTTTACAAAAGTGAATGATACCTATTAGAAGATATCATTGATAGAACTTTTGGTGTAACTCCTGAAGTCGTCCCATCGTTTGGAGTTTCCACCACCAACCAAGTAGAAGAAGAATTGTGGTTGAAGATACGCGAGGAAGAAATCCTAGAAGATTCTATTAGGACATGTGTTTAGTTGGACACTTAGTATATGTTAAATTGTTTGATGATTTTAGGAATATAACTTAGTGGACTACGAGACAATACTTTGGATGAGTATGAGTAGGTGTTAAAGGTAGTAAAAGCCTATACTACCAGAAGCACATGACTCGTACTTGGATTAGGGAAAGTCACAAGGTTACTAAGTCTCTAAGTAGTTGAGCTATTTTTTTTCATTTCCATCATTACCTTTGTTTCGGTAATGATTGCGAAGATAAGTATCATTTAGACCTCAGTAGGTCATATCTAATTGAGTCCTACTAATCTACGAAGTAAGTTCGACGTAGTGTCCCACCTTAGTTAAATATCGAAGAAGGAGTGGATCAAAGAAACCGATATACATATTGCAAATCGTCATTATAGCCTAGGACCAGTAGCTAGAGATTGCTACATGCTAAAATATTATTATATCACATTAGAACATGAAGGAAGGTACCTTTCGTGTTAGAGTCTGACTCGAAGAGACCTGAGTCTAACCATTATAGCATACGATGAGAGGTCATTAGACCATGACTCATCGGTCTGTTATGGTAGTCAAAAGCCTTATATTAGGTGACGTCAATTCTAAGAAGGAGCGAGTGACACTAATAGCAATCTAAAAGAAGGAGTAGGATTGAGCACTGTCATTAGTCAAGAAATCTATGAGTTGGAAACTAAATTGGAAAGACAATAGAGTTATGATTACCACCTAGGTAGGAACGGTAACGTGCGGAGTCATTATACAAGTCCTGTTTTGTTGATTATTCTGGGAAGTAATCATACTAAGGAGGAGATAATTATAACGCCCGCAAATTCGGGCTTGACAATTAAGATATAATAAGCAGTAATTATAATCCTTGATTAGGATAATCTATAGTCATGCGTGCTGTACACAATATAATATAAGTTTCATAGAAAGAAAGATAGGAAAAAAAATCAACCAAATCGTCTGTAAATCATTAAAATAAGTGAGCCAAAACATATATATATATATATATATATATATATATATATATATATATATATATATATATATATATATATATATATTGAAAGTACACGTCGTCCCTATCCCAAAAATATAAATTTCATAGAAATCCAACTTCGTATGAAATAGATATGATTTTTATAAAGATATAAAAGTCATTCATGCACAGGGAATGTGTGACGTTAAAATGTACGAAGAGAATTGTTGACTTATGGGTAAAGTCAACAAAATGAAAGTCGTAGTACTATTTAAGATAAGAATTTCTGTAAAAGAAACACAAAAACCAGAGTCCGTATGAGAGCGTTATAATTTTTGCAAAATCTTTAAATCATATAAAAAAGGGTAAAAAATAAAATCAGAACTAGACGATGGAGCCTAAAGGAAAATTGTACTCGTCAAGAGATGTGTGTGGAAAAAAGAAAGTCAGAAATGGAGCCCTTATGAACAAGTTATGAAATTTAAAAAATTTGCGATTTTTACCGCGCAGTGTGCGCCGGGTGTGCATCGTGGGCCTCTAGAATGTGAAAACGTGGACCACAGAGAGCCTAACATTTGGCACAAAGCGGATGGGAGACGTAGCCTTAAAATGCGCGACGTGCACCCCTTTTGCACATCGTGCACCCCAAATTTGGCTATAAATTGAGCTTCAACCCCCATTTCATTCCTCACACTCTCCCATTTCATATCTCTCGAGTCCCTTCGACTTTTATACCTTTTTCCCCTTAGTTTTAGCCTTCAGCGAAGCCCTACGACCCTTAAAATAGTAGTAAATAGCGAGTATAAGCTCTGCTAGTGTAATTTCCTGACTTTTGTCCAAGAAATCTCTGTAAGTTAAACTACTCTCTCATTCTTTCAGTGTAACTTATATTTATAGTGATAGTCGTTATTATGAACCTATAAATGTAGAAACAAAATTGTAAAAGTCGAATATTGTGTTTTGTATAGTTTCGCATGTTTATGTTATTTTACTAAGTCACATTTGTGCGAAGTGTAATGTTTAGACTTAGTATATTTTTTGTACACTCATGTTCCCTATAAATAGGGACTGAGGATAGAAGTAGAGGATAACTTTTCTGTAACACAGATATCCTTTCTGCTTATTCTGTAATCAGTCTTCATCAATATAAGCTCTGATTAATATTTACTCTTCGGGTTTTTAACTCTTCAATCACTCAAATCATATTTTCTTTCGTAAATCTCGATAACAATTCTCATCAATTGGTATCAGAGTAGGATTCAAACTGCATCGATCTGATTTTCGTGTTAGAATCATTTGCTTTTTGAGTTGCAACTTTACTCAAAATTTTCCGCCCATTTTGGTTTTGAAAATCAAATTTGATCTTCAGATTTGAATTGATTCTGTCTTTGAATTGTTTAGTCGAGTAATCGATCAGTGATTTGTGATCAATTCTCAAGTTCATCAAGTTTTTCAAGCTTTCTGAAAATTTCTGTGTTCATCAATGGCGAACTTCAACATGAATACAATGACTTCCTTCTCTCACTTGCTTGGTTCCTCAACCAAAATTCCGATGTTAATTCCAGAATACTATGATCAGTGGGCTGATAGAATGGAAGATTACTTAAATGGAATTGATGAAGAACTTTGGAATTGTATCGATGGAACAGTGCAAGCTCCTGCTAATGTTCAACCAATTGGTCCATCTGCTGCATCTGCTGAAGTTGTTGATCAAGAAAAACGATTGAAGAATAATGAAAAGAGGTGCATGAGGGAACTAAGAGGTGCTCTTCCTCCTGTGGTTTATAATTACATTCGTAGTTGTAAAACAGCAAAGGAGATCTGGAACACTCTAAAAGAGAAGTATCAAGGTAGCAAAAAGACGAAGATCAATTTTGTGAAGCAATGTCTAGTTGAACTGAAAGAATTCAGACAAAAGGATGCTGAAACTCTTGAAAATTACTATGATCGTCTGAATGAGCTTATGTTTCGCTGCAATAGGTATGGAATCACTAGGTCTCTCATGGAGTTCAGTTTAACTTTCATTATGGGTCTTCGCAAGGAATGGCGAAGTGTGAGCATGATGATTAAGAATCAACAGAGTTTTGATACAACTCATTTGAATGATCTCTACAATCAGCTGAAAACACATGAAAATGAAGTTTCAAAAATGTATGAAGAATCAAAACAAAGTATTGGAGGTCCTTTGGCTCTTGTTTCAAAGGTATCAGAAGTTGATGTTAATGAAAAAGATGGTTCAGATGATGAAGGATTTTTGATGAACTATGATGATGAAGCTGTGGCATTCTATTCAAACAATAGAGTTAAGAAGTTTTTCAAAAAGCCTTTTAATCCAAAAGGAAAGGCTAGTGATGTGAAGAGTGCAATCACAAAAACTGGAGGAGAGGAGAGGAAGAAATTGGAGAAAGCTGATGAGAAACAAAAAGATGCGAAAGAAGTTAAGAAGCTGAAAGGTGACTCAGGAATTTACTGTCACTACTGCAATGGTGCGAATCACTTTGCAACCGATTGCATGTTGCGAAAGAAAGAAGAGAAGAAGGAAAAAGTTAAAGATGAAGCATACTATTCTGAAAAGATTGAAGAGATACGTGCTAAGACCAAAGGAGTATCTTTGGTTGCGAAATGTGAAACTGATAATGAAGAGAGTGGTACGTATCAGATCTGGTCTTCAGGATCTGATAACAAGGAAATGAGACATCCTACACATGGAGCCATGTTCGCAAGTTTTGAAGATTTTGAAGAGGAAATTTCAGGGAGGTGCTTCGTATCCAAATCCACGGACAAATCACCCATGACCACCAAGGTACGTGCAATACTTGAATCTTTTAATATTCCTTTATCTGCTTATGATGCTGAAATTGTTTCATTTGATGAAACTGTGGCTTATTTTGATTATGTTATTGTGTCTGCTAGTACTGAAGCTCAAAAATTAAATATGCAACTAGGTGAGACACGACGAGAATTAGAAATAAAGAGGAGCAGAGTAGAAAAACTTGAAATGCAGATAAAAAATGTAGATTGTGATTGGAATAATCTTACAAATGATGTTAGGTTGTTGCTAGCACAAAGGAACATATATTGTAATTCTGCCAAACGATTGTATGCAAAATTAACTGTTTTACATCATTCTTCTGACATTAGCAAAGAACAACATAGGAAACTTTTACCTTTTCTTGAATATGAACGTGAAAAAGATGATGTTGTTTCTTATGATTGCGAAAGTACAATTGCTCAATTTGACAAAATACCTGATGATAGATATCCATATGG
The DNA here is from genome assembly GCF_051521515.1 of Lactuca serriola. Classification (NCBI taxonomy): domain Eukaryota; kingdom Viridiplantae; phylum Streptophyta; class Magnoliopsida; order Asterales; family Asteraceae; genus Lactuca; species Lactuca serriola. The sequence continues at coordinate 91,331,220 of NC_136408.1, forward strand.
TATTGTCAAAATTGATGAATTTCTAAATGTTGATGAGTTGGTTAACATTGTCAATGAAAGTTTGACGAAGAGCGAACAAGTGAAAATCTTAAAGAAAACAGAAACTTCAACTCTTGCCTCTCAATTCAATTATGCTGATATTGATGACAATTCAGATAATGTGAGTGAAATCAGTGAGATAGAAGAGGGAGAAGAGGTTGATTGTTCTTAATTGTCAATCATTAATATCACATCTAAGATTAAAGGTAAAGAAATTATTGTTGATTCGATAGTAGAGGATGAAATTGATAAACCTTTAACTTCGCAACATTGTAAGTTTGATAATGTGGAAGTTGAAAGCTGGAAGTCTGATGATAATGAAGAAAACAAAGAAGAAATGAAGGATTCACATGAAATACCTCCACGAGTTGTGATTGATCAAGTGTTTGAAAATACAAAAGAATTTGACAAAATTTTAAATGACAAAGGCGTACATTATTTGGAAACCAACACTGTGGTATATCTAAATTTTGTATGTACTGATAAAACCATTTTTCCAAATCAAGTTTTTGTCACTACTGGAAATGCTGAGAAAGTTCATCCTGAATTCAACAAAATGATTGAAAAAGATAATCAAAAGTCAACCACTGAAGGTTTTTTCGCAAATCAAAACACAGAAGAAAACAATTTAACTCAGAATTCTTATGTGTTTCAAAAACAAAAATCATTACAAAAATGGGTGGTTAAAGGTGAAAACCCAAACAAAGTTTTTGAAAAAGTTGAAAAACCAAAGGCTGAAGTGAAATTAAATTCTTATGAATTCAAATTGATGGTTGAAAATTATTCAACAGAAAATAATGTTTCAAAAAGAAAAGCAATTTTCTGGCAAGTTGTGTCAAATGACAAACCAACAGCTGAAAAAGAACAAATTTCAAAAACAACATCATCAAAATTTAAAAGCAAAAATAAACAAACAGATTCAAGTTTTCATAAACCAATAAATTCTGTTGATAAAATTCCATATGTTCGCAAATATGACAACAATCGAAAATTTGAGAATTCGCAAAAATTTGCTTATAATCAAAAGTTTCAAAATGTTGGCAAATTCACGAATACTTCATCAAGTTTGAAAGATTCAACTCAAGCAAAAGTAAAATTTTCACCAAAACAACCAAATTTTCCAAATCCTTCAGTTTCAAAACCAACCAAAGTTTCATATACAAAAGGAAAATCTGATGTAAGTACAATCAATCGTTGGTTTGAAGGGAAATGAAGAAAATATCAAAGTGGGAAGTTTATAGAGCAACAAAATCAAGAACGCATTTGACAAGTTCGCAAATAACTCTTCCACTGATAGTTCATCATCTCATCATTCGCAAGTTCCAGTTCAAAAATGGAAACCAGTTATCAAAAATGTGAATGTTGTGAAGGATAAGATTACAATCAATGGAAATCCAAAACTATTGAACGACTATATTTCAATATCTAGATCTGATGATGTTGATATAATGGATTCTGTCACAAACAAAGTGAAAACATGGTTTTTAAATTCAAAGAATTTGTCTCATTTTACTAATGATGGACCCAACAAGTCTTGGGTTCCTAAATTTTTCCAATAAATGCAGGTGATGTGTGACGAGCAATATGATACAAAATGGTATATTGATAGTGGTTGCTCTCGTCATATGACTGGAATAAAGGAAAACTTGCGAGATTATAGAAGCTTGGAAAATGCAGGAGTAGTCAAATTTGGGAATAATCACAAGTGTCAAGTGAAAGGCTATGGGAAAGTCACAAATGGACAATTCAATGTGAACAGAGTTGCTTATGTTGAAGGACTTCAACATAATTTGATAAGCATGTCACAACTTGTTGTTGGTACTGGAAATCAAGTTGTATTTAATGAAGATGGAAGTATCATTTCAAATGCAAAGTCCAATGAAATACTTCTCAAATCAGAAAGATATGGTGATATGTTTACACTGGACATCAAACCAATTGTGGGAAAACCTGCTGTGTGTTTACTATCAAAAGCATCTAATGATGTCAGCTGGCTTTGGCATAGAAGATTGTCACACTTGAACTTTCGAAATATTAACAAACTTGTCACTGCAGATTTAGTTCGAGGGTTACCTGTACTAAAATTTAACAATGATTCTCTGTGTGCAGCTTGCGAACAAGGAAAACAACATAGAAAAGGTCATCCGATTGTGATAGATTCAAAAATCGTAGAACCATTGGAACTTCTTCACATTGACTTGTGTGGACCATCGACTGTTGCTACAATCAATAAAAAACGGTACATTTTAGTTATTGTAGATGATTTCTCTTGATTCACATGGGTATTTTTTCTCAGGTTAAAATCTGAAGTTGCTCAGACGGTGACTGATTTTATCAAAAAGATTGAGCTTAGTCTGAAAAAGAATGTTCGAAAAATTAAACGTGATAATGGTTCTGAGTTTAAAAATCAAAGTCTTGATTCTTTTCTCACAAGCAAAGGCATTTCGCATAATTTCTCATCACCATATACTCCGCAACAAAATGGTGTTGTTGAAAGAAGAAATCGATCTCTATACGAAGCAGCCAGAACCATGTCAACATATGCGAATCTACCTCAATATCTTTGGGCTGAAGCAGTTTCCACTGCATGTTTTACTCAGAATCGATCATTCATTCATCGAAGATTCAATGTTACTCCATATGAAATAATCAATAATAGGAAACCCAATGTCAAATTCTTTCATGTTTTTGGTTGCAGGTGTTTTATCATGAATCTCAAAGATAATTTGTCCAAATTCCAAGCTAAAGCTGATGAAGGCATATTCTTAGGATATTTGCAGAATTCAGTTGCATACAGAGTGCTTAATAAAAGAACTAGAAAAGTTGAAGAAACTTTCAATTTAACGTTTGATGATTACTCTCTTAAACAAACGGATAGTAAATTTGAAAATAAATCAATACTTGTTGATTCAAATACTCAAATTGATAATTCTGAAATAAATGATTTTGATTATGACTTAATTTTCGGAATTCCTGACAAGGCAATTGAAGCGGAAAATAATGCTCATGATAATCAAACATCAGAATCCTCAAAACATACTGATGATTCGACAAAAACTACAAGGTCAATAACTTGCAAAAGTATGCTTGATGCTCGTACAGAGGGGAGCATACGAGTATCCATGGAGATTGTCAGCCAACTTTCGAGGGGGAGAATGAAAATATGAATCATCAAGTTGAGGGGGAGCATTTGCAGAATCAACATAAACATCATTTTGAGGGGGAGCATCAAGATGAATATCATGTTGAGGGGAGCATGATGAAACAGAGACAATTAATCTTGATGAAAATGATGAGTTTCATGAACTAAATGATAATTTTTCTGTTGCAGGATCTGAAAATGAAGAAATGTATGAAGATGCACCATTAGAATTTGATCCAAAATTTCCACCACTTGAGAGATGGACAAGAAATCATCCAAAAGAACAGGTAATTAGTAATTCACAAGATGGTGTGTTGACAAGAGCTCAAATTCGTGCAAAAAATGAGGTCCTGAATGCGAACCAAGAACTATGTATGTTTAATGTCTTTATTTCGAAAATAGAGCCAAAGACAGTAAAGGATGCTATGGAACACTCAGATTGGATTGTTGCTATGCAATCTGAATTGGCTGAATTTGAACGAAACAAGGTTTGGAGATTAATTTCTAAACCTTCTGATGTTTCAATTGTCGGATTAAAATGGATTTTTAAAAATAAAACCGACAAAGATGACAATATTATTCGCAATAAAGCTAGACTAGTTGTTAAAGGTTATTCGCAACAAGAAGGATATACTATGAAGAAACATTTGCACCTGTTGCAAGACTTGAAGCAGTTCACATATTTTTAGCTTATGCAGCTCACAAAGACTTTGATGTTTATCAAATGGATGTTAAGTGTGCATTCTTAAATGGAGAACTAGAAGAAATAGTGTATGTTGAACAACCACCAGGGTTTATAAACGATGAACATCCTGATCATGTTTACATCCTAGATAAGGCTGTATATGGATTAAAACAAGCACCAAGAGCCTGGTACGCAACACTTAAAAATTTCTTGAAACAATCTAAATTTAAACAATGATCAGTAGACCCCACATTATTTCGCAAGAAAGTTGGGAATCATCTAATGCTTGTTCAAATTTATGTTGATGATATTATCTTTGGCTCGACTGATCCAACATTGTCAATTGAATTTGAAAATCTAATGAAAAGTCAGTTTGAAATGAGCATGATGGGAAAAATTAATAATTTTCTTGGTTTGAATATAAGACAGAACAGGGATGGAATCTTAATCAATCAAGAAAAATATATGAAGAACTTGCTTGAAAAGTTTGGAATGACTAATAGCACGAAACTAAGAGTACCAATGGCAGTAGGAACAAGACTAACTCCTTCGTTAGATGCTCCTGCTGTTGAGTTAACACTTTATCGAAGCATGATAGGGTCTTTATTGTACTTAACTGCAAGTAGACCTGATATTATGTTTTCGGTTTGCAATTGTGCTAGATATCAAGCGAATCCCAGAGAACCTCATTTGACTGCAGTGAAAAATATTTTTCGCTATCTTAAGGGAACAGTTTCGTTAGGACTTTGGTATCCTTCGAAAACGGGGTTTTTCATTCAAGCTTTTTCAGATTCTGATCTAGGAGGATGTACCTTGGATAGGAAAAGTACAAGTGGTGGATGTCAACTATTGGATGGAAAGTTGGTGAGTTGGCAATCAAAGAAACAAACTTGTGTGGCTATATCAACTACTGAGGCTGAATACATTGCTGCTGCTGCTTGCACATCACAAATTATTTGGATTCAGAGTCAACTTCGTGACTATGAAATAAACATGAAAAAGATTCTCTTGTATTGTGATTCGCAAAGTGCAATTTGCATTTGTCATAATCCAGTACAACATTCAAAGACAAAACACATTGCTCTTCGATATCATTTTATCAAAGATCATGTGGAAGATGAGAATATTGAAATTCATTTTGTTAAAACAACTGAACAACTTGCTGATATTTTTACAAAACCTCTTGATGAAAAATCATTTGTTAGAATTTTAGCAGGTTCGGGGATGATTGATGCGAATTCAATTTCAAAAACTCAAGGATGAAAGTCTCGTTCAGCAGTTATGAGTCAAACTTGTTCAGATGTTACTGTTCATCCAGAGGCTTCGCATGGCTTCGCATCCACATCTTTTCGCATTTGCGATCATAACAACTAAGGTTAGGTTTACGATTCATTTTGTAGTTTTTAATTTTTGAAAAATCAAAAATACAAAAAGATTTTCTGTTTATTCATTTTTGTTTTTGAAAAATTAAAAATCCAAAAAGATTTTATTTGGTTATGTTTTTAATTTTGAAAAATTCAAAAATCACAATTTTTTTTTTGTTTTTTGTTCTTTAAACATTGTGTGTTGAGAATTTAGGACATGGCTTAATGCGAAGAGGTCATGCTTATGTGTTTCTACAGGAAGGTATTAATTTTTTTTAAAACTAGTTAGGATGTCCCTAGAAGCATGCTGCTGTATGTAGACCAAAAGCCTCAACAAGACTTTATGTGTGTGAAAAGAAAGCCTTAATGAAATTATCACATGAAAATTTCTTCCCAAAAAGGCTTATATTCGCATAAGTCAAAAGAGCTACCTTACTCTTCTCAAATGAGTTAAGAGTTTTCTGTTTTGTCCATTATAACAGAGGTACACTTCGATTCTTAACCAATCTTTTTATACCAAACAATTCTTTCAATCCAAATTTTTGAAGAGATTTGTCCTTGAGGTCTTTGATCAAACCAATCAAAACCTAGACAAATCACAAGTCTGTGTTTATGATCTAACATCATGAGTCCGTGATGGAAGTGAAACCCAAACATCATAAACCTTAAGGAATTGACGGGGAACATTGTTCCAGATTTTAACGAAACCTTTGTTTCAGTATCAAAAATTTCAAAACTCCAAATCATATTCAATTCGCATGCGTGGTCTTGATCAAATATTCGCAACCAACGATGTTTGTTACCCAACAAGATCCAGAACATTTTTTTTGAACATGATTTCTGTGTGAGTTTTATTCGCAAATCCTAGTCATGATAAATATTTTCACAAGCCAACTTGTCACTGACTACACTGGTCAAACAAGTAATTTCATTTACAATTTCTCACCTTATGTTAAGGTTGATATGTAATGAAATTTAAAACCAATCCAAAATACCTTTTAAAAGAAGCCCTTTGATACTTATCTAAAAGTATTCGATTGTAATTCACGGGAAACTACACAAGCTGTTGATTATCACTCTTGATGATTAACGAAGCAACCTTTGCCTGGGGTTTAACTGCATTCATGTTAAATTGAATTTTTGACATCACAGAATTCCAAATTTTTTTTGTTTTGTTTCTCATCTTATTCTGTTGACACAATGCACACACAAAATCCTTGAGGTTCTGAGTAAAACCAACTCAGGCTGGTGATTTCGCAAATCTGGCATATGACTTCACTTTACATCCCAAAAGTGAAAGAGCGTTGACTCCATGCGAAGAGTTTTAACGGTTCAGATTCTATAACCGGAAACTTGACAGGCTGTGTACTCAAGATGGTTGATATTCTATCTAGTTTTCAAGGAGACGTGACAGTTACTTTTTGAAGCATGGTTATCTTTTGCAGTCATGGTCCGGTTTTCAAGGTGCCACATCGGATAACATTAAATGTATCCCGCTTTAATTTCAAATCAATTTGGGTAAACTATAAAAGGGGGATCAAGAACACTATATACGGTTACGCAAAAAGAACTCTCACAAACCTCCAAAGTTTCAAACTTGATCAAACTTCATCTCTTTCAAACCCTAACAATGGCAGTCACTCAATCCAACACTGATGAAGTTCTTTCTCAATCCCTGATGAAAATCCAAAGCACAAATTATCAAGTTGATCCAAATGTATCTTCTTATCCCGAAGGCTTGAAGATGCTTATCGTTGCCCTGGAACGATCACCTTTGTCCACTGCCATGTTTAGTTCCTTCTCCGTTCCGATGACATGGTTATCCTTGGCAGCTTCAACGGCATCATACAACCATATAGCTGATGTGATAACATTCAACTTGATCAACAACAAACGGGTAAAACTTTCCAAGAAGATGTTTGTTGAATTCTTGTAGATTCCAAACAATCCTCCATTTTTCAAACCTGTTAACCCTCAAATCATTCACATGTTCAATGAGATGGGCCATCAACCAGAGCTTGAGAAGATCAGTGACTTTCGAAAGTCTGGGTTGCCGTGCATATGAAATTTCTTATTTGGAATTTTTCTCAGATGCTTAACAGGAAGATCAGTTGGATTGGATAGAGGACGAATGGAAGTATATGCCATGGTTATGGGCTTATACTATGACATCAACGTCGATTATGCAACCCAGTTATGGAAGGAATTTGTTAAGAGTCTCGAAAACACAAATTCTGAAAAAGGGATTTCGTGTGCAAGGTATTGGAGTTTAATTCTGGAGAAGGTGTATGAAAAAGAAGGGATTTCAGTAACGGAGGATGCTGAAGTTGCTGAATTTTCCTTATATCAATTTCCGAAGGTAGTTGAAGATAATGAGGCTATTTTTACTCATGTTGCTCTCATTCTAGATGCAATGCTTCGCAAGGTCTCTCAAACTCACAAGGTTTTGGTGAGATATTTGAAAACAATTGATCAATCGGTGCAAACTGGAGTGTTATTAGATGTTGCAGCACCATCAAAGAAGAAGAAGTCCTCAAAGAAGGATGCGAAAGGTTCATCTTCACAACAAGCTCAGGATGAAGATGTTCAAATTGAAGAGACTTCATCTAAATCGAAGAAAGAAACAATACCTTCCAAGTCTGGGGTATTGAAGAAAATTCGCAAAGCTGAGGTGAGCAGTAAAGGGGTTACTATTCGAAGTATTCCAGCTCCGGTTTCTCCAGGAAAGAAAAGGAAAAGAGCTGAAGACGTTGCGAAAAACATGCAACGTACTCTAATAAAAAGACGAAAGCTGGTGATTCGAAATGAATCATCTGATGAAGAAATAGTTCCAGAAACTCCACCAGTGACGTCTACAGTAAATGTTTCCATTACCCCTACTTCACTAATTTCTACCACAATACCACTCACCGAACCATTCGAAATAGTCACTACCAAATCAGTTTCTGAGGAGGTACCTATTTCTGATACGGTTGTCAACGTATCTGATACGGGGGCACCTATCACGAGTGTTGAAACCACATTACCAATCACCTTACCAATTTCTTTACCATTTGTTTCATTTTCATCTACAACTCTAATCACAACCTCATCAATTTTTGATCATCCACTTCAAAGCCCATTTACAACCCTTTTTCCATCATAATCACCAGAAAATCCTCAACCTTCGCAACCTTTATCTGTTAATGAAGCTGAAGGAGGAGCCTTCGGAGGTGTAATTGAAGACATTCATTTTGATTCAGAGGAGGAGGATATTCCTGATCATATGCTTATGACAGGAAAGCAATTTAAAATCCTGAATCATAAGTTGAATGCTATTATTCAATCGCAAGCTGATTCTGGCAGGATGTCTTCTATCTCAGCAATGGAGGTTGATATAATGCTCAAGGGTGCTGAGAAGCGTATAATGGAGAAGGTTGATCAATTTGATAAAAATAAAGAGCTTCGCATTACAGATCAAGGGAGTAATTTTTCTTCAGTAGTCCAGGACTTGAAAACAGTTGCAAATGAACGTCATGTTCTTTTTGTACAGGATGTGAAGAAAGTTCGGGAGGATGTCAACTTTAAGATTCAAGAGTTGAAAACCGAACTTGAGAAGGAGCTCAAGGATATTCATACTCAAAATGTTGAAGTTCAAAACCAGATTGAGGAGGTTTTTTCAAAAGTGCAAAAGGTTGTTGATGTTCCTATCCTTGAAGCCAATAACAAAGAAACCCAGGAGAAGTTTGATCAACTGATCAAGTTGGTGATTGAGCTTAAAACGGTGGTTTCGAAATCTTCACCTACACAAATTCTCACTCCTGAGTTCTTGTCTCTAAAGGTTAATACTTTAGAACAAGTAATTCAAAAAGCTCTTGCACCAATCGCCAATTTTACCTCTTTACTACCGAAGAGTGCCCCCACCTGCTTTCACAGGGGTGCAAGGGGGAGAGAAGAGCTTAAGTAAAGAGGAGGATGTGAAGACAGTGGGAAAAGTCATATCTACCCAGCTTAAAACTACTCTTCCCATACTTACGAAGCCAATTTCCTCAACTACAATAACTACAAAACCGATTGCCAAAGGAATTTTTATTGAGGAAAAAGAAGGAGGTTCGAGTTCAAAACCTCAAACAGACGTAGTAGGAAAAGGAAAATGGATATTGTATGAAAAATCAAAGGAGGAGAAGAAAGCTGAGGCTGAGGCAAATTTGGAAAGGATGAGGCAAGTACAAAGCATCATGAGGCAAAGGGCAAGTGATCCTCCCACGATGAATAAAGGAGATCCTGCGAAGCTTTACTCTTACGAAACTATAGAGTCAAAAGTTGTGGGGAGGGAAATGTATGAATTCAAGAAAAAGCCAAAGAGAAGTTATGATATTGCGAATTCAGACAATTGTCAGCTAGATTTTCCAATCAACGAAATGCTCTTCATTACTGCTCAGTACAAGATTAGTGAGAAGTTTGATAATCCTGATGATTATACACACATGAAAATCAGATTTCATGCTGTATTGGGGAAGAATCCGGATGAAGTTTGGTCTTTAATGAAGATCAAAAAGGTGCTAACAATCAAGAAGGATACATTGTTTGAAGACATGCTTCAAAATTTTCGGTATTTTGTTATTCGAGCAGACAACAAGTAGTATGAATTCACTGTAGCGGATTTTCCTCTGATGAACTGCAACGATTTGATTCAAGTGGCTCTGATTTTGAATCATATGGAAGAAAATAAACTTAAAGGTTCTGAGACTGAAGTGTTCAAGATAGGCTTCGCACATGTTAAGACATACATCGACAATTACTTCGATTGTTTGGCTCTTACTGATGAAGAATTGGCGAATGTGTTGGGAAGAGAAGTGAACGTTCCTTGGGGAGAAACCTTATCCCAGTCAGCATTATCGAAATATGTTGTTGGGGAAATATGCCTGAAACCTTTTGGCATGGTGTTTTCAGGAAGAGATACAAAGGGGAAGCCTAAGAAATTCTTGTTTAAAGTCTCAGAGGTGGAAAGATATACTTCTTCGCAATATACGCACTTTATTGTTCGTATGAACAATTGCAAGAAGAACAATGAAGGAGACAAGAAGGATCTCAAGAAGGTGATTTCCTGGTATGGAGAAGTGCGAAAGACAATTCACTCTGCTGTTCAAAAGCTTATGGATTGACTAGCTTCGACTGTTTACAAAGGGGGAGATTGTAGAAGCAAAATTGTAAAAGTCGAATATTGTGTTTTGTATAGTTTCGCATGCTTATGTTATTTTACTAAGTCACATTTGTGCGAAGTGTAATGTTTAGACTTAGTATATTTTTTGTACACTCATGTTCCCTATAAATAGGGACTGAGGATAGAAGTAGAGGATAACTTTTCTGTAACGCAAATATCCTTTCTGCTTATTCTGTAATCAGTCTCCATCAATATAAGATCTGATTAATATTTACTCTTCGGGTTTTTAACTCTTCAATCACTCAAATCATATTTTACTTTCGTAAATCTCGATAACAATTCTCATCAATACATAAGATTTATCACTGATTCCAAGTCATTATACTGATTGATCTAATTACAGGGATGATGTTTAGGCTGGATTTAGTGAGATGATTAAAGTGAGATATCCAAACAGTATACTCTGTATACCATACGGACCCTACCTCCGCTATGATCCTACCTGGTTACCCCTTACCACCTATGGATTAATAGACTTTGGAATTAATGATGGATCCATGCTATCTTTATTCATAAGGAATATTAGCTTAAGACTTAGTGTTAATTGAACCCATGTCACGTTAAAGGAAAAGCCAAGTGCAAAAGCGAAGCACTATCCGTGAGTCATTACTTTATCAAGTGAGTGCATAGTTACTTTCATCTTACACATAGATATAAAGTATTTAAGATAATTACATGCAATATGTGCCTATTATCTGTGTTCCTAATATCTATGTTTGATGAACAATATATACAAGTTTTATTTGATTTTAAACTGTATATGTATTTTTATTACCTATAAATTGGGTAAAGTGTTGGATTAGTGTCTAAGTCCATAACTATTTTGGTATGTACTTGACCCAATGGTACATGGTCCTTTTGGGTTTCCTTCACCAAAGCAACTTGATAGGATGAATTATGGAGAGAAAGGATTAATTATGATTTATTAATATATTATGAGAATAATATATTAAAGGAGAAATCATATTGTTTAATTAATATTAGTCAAGAATTAATGAGAATTAATTTTGTGGCTAAAAGAGATTAATTAAACTTAAGGGACTAAAACTATCAATTGTGTGATAGTTGAATATTGGACTAATGGACTCCATATTAGAGGAGTGGACGAATTCTATGGGGAAAGCCATTAGAAATCGTCCAAGGCCTCTAAGGAGGGAGTCCATGGGCTACTTAGGGCCTAAGCAGTCAAATTAGGGTTTCCTTGTTAGATAACCTTAATAGGCTCACATATTTAAGGACCCCTAGGGCACAAAAAACGTGGCTAACTGATTCCTTAGGGTTTCTAGACGTCTTTGGGTGCCTCCTCTCTTCTCCTTCTTCATCCTCTTGCTCTTGGTGTTTGTGAGCCATTAGAGGAGTGACATTTGTCACTCTAAGCTTTTAGAAGCCAATTACAAGGAGGATTTGAGATTGTTATTGCTTCATAACAATCAAGGTAAGATCTAAAACCTATTCTTATGGTAATATTGATTATCACATGCTAGATCTAGGGTTTAAAGTCTTGGATGAATGCATATACAATAGAGAAACCTAGTTCCAAGCATTAGGTTTTGCATGAGCACATAGGATGTTCCTATGGCTAAAACCCATCAGTGGTATCAGAGCCATGATATATTTGTTTCTATTGTATTGATGCTTAGTGTTTAATTCTTGATTGAAAAGTCGAGTTTTTGGCCATCTGCTTGACAAACTCGTCGAGTCCCAATGTGGACTCATCGAGTAGGATGAACTCGACGAGTCCATATGGGGACTCGGCGAGTCTGGCTGTCAGACAGACGGATTTTCGGATTTTTTTTGCCTATTTTGACTTAGGATAATTGCCATAATTGTTTCAAATTAATAAAATACGAATTTTATTGATTCCTTATGATTATCTTTGCCAAAATAAAATATTTTGGTCATCTAATTAGATAATTGTTACCTTATTTGATAAATGTTAAATTATTTGAATTATTTTATCATTATCTTGCATGAAATTGAATTTGGTCATAACTAGATAATCACCAATTAATTGTTTAATTGCCTTATTTGTTTTTTGATATAATAGTTTTGATAGGTTTCAAAACTTGCCCTCAAGTTTTGGAATTTAAATTTTTATTAAAAAGTTTAATTTTTGAAATATTTAAATTCTAAACCCTAATGATTTGAAATGTTTCAAAACTTGCCCTTAAGTAATTGTTACCTTATTTGATAAATGTTAAATTATTTGAATTATTTTATCATTATCTTGCATGAAATTGAATTAGGTCATAATTAGATAATCACTAATTAATTGTTTAATTGCCTTATTTGTTTTTTGATATAATAGTTTTGAAAGGTTTCAAAACTTGCCCTCAAATTTTGGAATTAAAAGTTTTATTAAAAAGTTTAATTTTTGAAATATTTAAATTCTAAACCCTAATGATTTGAAATGTTTCAAAACTTTCCCTCAAGTTTTGGGATTAAATTTTTTTAATTAAAAGTTTAATTTCAAAATGTTAAATTCTAAAACCCTAATTTTTGAAAAAGTTCAAATGGCACCCTTATGATTTTATTAAATTAATTAAGTGTATAATTAAAAGAGAATTAATAAATCCATAGTGATATGGTTTGCATTTAATTAAATTAAAAGTGTAATTTATTAAATTAGACCACCTAGTATTTTAAAAGTGTAAAATACAACCTTATACTATATATAACATTAAAAGTCTAATATTATATATGTATAACTTAAATTGCTAGTCTTACCGTTAGTAGGCCTCATTGACGAAGCCAATCTACAAGGGGGGTATAAGGTTATGGCCTATAAAATGGCCGTTTAATGGGTGTCCACTTTCACACACCGCTTCCTTGATTGGTGGAGGGTCCTTAGCCGAATGGGTAGGATAGGGCAAACCCTCTCCTCATTAAAAGTATAATGAATGTTAAAGTAACTAAATGTTTTACAAAAAAAATACCAATCTTAGTTACTTTAGGCAAAAGTGAATTGATGTAACTCCATGAAATTACACTTTTTACCCTTGCTAAGACGTTAGTAGAGCGTGTGTGGTTAACCGTCACACTAAATGAGTTCTAAGCAAAGGTAGCGAAGGATGACTTGATGTTTGTCATAGTTCAGTGGAGCGTGCGTGGTTAACCGACACATCGAATAGGTGACTGTAACATTGGGGGGAACCATGTAAGTTTACATGGTTATTCACACCCTGTTTTGTGATCCTCGACATCCTAGTCACAAATCGAGGAGCATATCGAGATTCAAACATGCCATTGAAAAGTTCAATGAATCTCAAAGGATCTAGGAGTTTTCAATACATTTAAAACTTAATCTCTTATTCTTTTTCATGGTGGAAAATTAGTGAATCGTCATTCACTTACCTTCAAATGTTCTGCAATTTGGGTTACGGCATCCTCTCCCAAGTTGTAGAGTATTGTGTTGGGTCCTAGCCTTAATAGGTTAACAAGATATAATGCTTCACTTCCTCCACCTCCTCCTATTTTTCTCCCTAACCCACAAATTCAAAGGCTTGAAAAGTTCAAGCTCACTCAAGCCCTTTTGGCAATTAAACATGAAGAAGGAAAGTCAGTGTGTGCACACGTCTTAGAGATAAAGTCACACATTAATAGGTTAAGAATGTTGGGAGTCGTTGTTTGTGAGGAGCTGGCTGTTAAATGGGTTCTTCAGTCGCTTCCCGACTCATATAGTGAGTTCATAAGAGAGTACTATATGATAGACCACGACGTGACCCTCATCGATCTCACCTATTTGGTTATTGCCGCTGAATCAACAATGATTTGGCGCACTGGAAAAGCAAAGTTGATTGGTGGATCTACCTTCCAAACCTCTATGGACATAGGCAATGGCAACGAAAGGCATGACATGGTCGAAAAGTTTGATCATAAGAGAAAGGAAAAGTCTGAAGTAGTTCCGTGTTCTATTCCAAAAGAGTCAATTTGTTTTTATTGCTAAGAGAAGGGGCATTGCAGACGAAGCTGCCCAGTCTACCTGAGAGATCTAAGAGATGGGAGAGTCAAGACGTTTGACTCTATTTCAGGTAAAATCCACTATCTAACTCCATTAAGTTCCTATTCATTGATTCTTAATACATAATGTGATAAGATTACATTAGAATGTTTTGTAAGATCAGAGAAAAGAGAGGAAGCTTTATTGAAGAGCAAGATGAGTCTAATCACGAAGAAATGGATCACATTCGCATGGATTCGAGGATCAGATTTTGAGCTTAGAAAGTTATGATAGATTTTTTAGGAATATTTGATTACATAGTTTTTTAGTTGATTTTTCATTGTAAGCACATGTTTTCCGCTGCTTTTATGAATAAAATAAAATTTTGATTTGTCTTATTTATATATATCCTTGCAATGAAATCGTTGTGAAAAATTGATGTTTGTGTATTTCTACAAATGGATGTGATTCTTAGTTATGTTATTTATGGTAGTGTCAAAAATTTTCTAAGTAAGGAAAGATTTCCATCACCCAAGTTTCAATTGGACAAAAACTTGGAATCATATGATTGGAATCATGTGATGTATGGAAATCTTGGTACTTAGGAAATTAAGACTAATTCCTTGATCACAAAAATATGTAAGTCAAGTGAAGGACTAAAGGAATAGAACACAATGTTGTGCACTAGTCAAGTCAACCACAAATAACAATAAGACTATTTGTCATAATTTACTAAAAGTCTAGTAAATGTGGTTATGCTTACAAGATTAAGTGGAATCATTGAAAAAGTTTCAATGAATGGCAGAACGAATAAGAAGAATCAATTAGGCAGAAAGATAAAAGTTTCTCCAATCTAAGAAGAAGGGAGAGTACTTTTGTATCAGATTTTATGATCGTCTTAATGATTAAGAACCATATCACAATTGATCCTCTAAGGCCATCTTAGTGCACTAGTATGGCTAAGAAGAGAAATCGGAAATTGTTGAAATGGTTAAATCAAAAGGATGAGTCATAATTCGTTCCAAAATCAAGTCTTAGAATCGTATTCCAAGATTATGAATTGAGTGACACATAGTCATCAAATGTGAAGTAGAAAATTATATTTCTTACTCTTGCACGTTTGAAATTGGTAAGTTGTGATGTCTTGGATAAGACAAGGACCAACTAAGACCAAATGTGTGTAATGTTTTGTCTTGATATAGACACACACTAACTCTTGGATATTTGTTTATCAAGAAATGTTTCTTAATAAGAGAATATAATATGTCAAGAGGTCAGTGGGAGTCTAAATGATCTTGAAAAGTTTCGAGAACTAATCAAGAGTAAACCGATTATTAAACACTAGCACATGACTTGCGGTTTGTAACCCATCGTGTTGACATGATCTTGTTTATGTGCCATTCTGATTTAGTAAGCTATGCATATGATTTCTACGAATTCTCAATAGGTTGAATAAAGGCAATCACCTTGTTCAATGAAAGTACATTGACTGGCATAGGTGAGCTGCTAGATAACTTGGAAGCAATGGTGGGACCCTTGATGGCAAGAAATTAAGAATGAACAAATTCTGTCCATAAGAGTTTGAATTGCTCACAAACATTATCGTTCGATTATGCTTATGGTAAATTCACATGGATAGGAACACATACTGTAACGCCCGCAGATCCGGGCTAGTTAATTTAGAGGCAATAGGGGTCGAAAACGACTTTTCGACAAAATATTATTTAGAATAAATAATCTTAACCAAGTTGTAGAATATGTCACAAGGTTTCAGTATATATAAAGAACGCCGAAATCCGAGTTATAACGAAGAAGTTATGGCCCGTCGAAATTTTACCAGCAAAACTCGCACGACACCGGGAAGCGTAAATTGTAAATTTATGATGGATTGACTTTTAGCCTTATCAATCTAAATGAAAGTCATAGAATACGTTAAATCAAGAGCGTCCATAAAAAGAACGCCCAAATCCGACTTCGTATGAGGAAGTTATGATTTTTCGAAGATTCGGCTTAGCAGTACACGACTCGAAACACGAATTTTAGTTTGAGCGGTTTTTGGCTTACGCAACCTAAATGAGAGTTGATTATCTCATTAATAGGAACTCAACAGTAAAAAGATAGGTGAAAACGGAGTCCGTATGAAGGAGTTACGAATTCTTCGTGGTCATTTAACAGTCTAAACGCCTCCTACTGTTAAATTTAAGATCGGTCGAGAATTAGCCGACGAAGTCTAAATGAAAGTTGTAGATCTTAATTTTACCTACATGTGGAGAAAACGAACATCGAAAACGGAGCTCGTATGCGAGAGTTATGTTTTTTCTAAGTTTGAAGGCTAATACGCGATAGGGGGTGACGTGACACCACCAGAATTGGACACGTGGCACCACCAGAAGGCCACCACATGCCCCAACTCGGCTAGTAGGTCATCCTACTTGGCGAGTCCATCAGGATTTCACACTATAAATAGATGTGTCGGGTTCCATTCATTTTCACACCTTTCCTCTTCCACTTTCTCTCTCTAAACTCTCTCTAGCTCCCCTTAAGCCCCCTAAAGTCTAGGTAAACCCCCTAGCACCCGAAGGAAGCCCCGAGGCTCCCGGAGTCCCGAGAAAAGAGCCTTTCGACTCGGGAACGCTGCTCCAGCGAAGCCCGGTTTTCGAGAAAACCTGTTGTAAGTGAGCTGTACCTATCCTATCTTTAGTATAGCTTATGTTTCAATATAGTATTGTTATTAGGACCTTATAAGGAGTATTTGAGCTATTATTATGGGTTATATAAGTATTGTTTAACGCTTATATAATAGTAATAATAGATAGACTATTAAATTACTCTCGTTAAGCGTTAGACTAAACTCTAGTGGTAATGATACTAGGTTTCGTTAAGGGATAATTGTTTTAAGAGTAACGAAGTGTTGTCCGAGTGCTGACTCACCACCTTATCAAGTGAGTGCATGGTCCCTTTCATCTTACACATAGATATGAAGTATTCTATATAAATTATGTGTTATGTGTGTGTATTATCTGAGTACTTGCTGTCTATGTTAGTTGAACGATTTTATACACGTTTTAAGGGATTTAAACTGTATATGTATTTTATATCTACAAAAATGTTAGGGTAATACATGGGTAGATGTAATAAATGGAATATAAGTTGGACGATGAGTTGAGAGGTGTTATAGACCACGAGGTGAGGGTTAGAGGTGAACAATATGGGAAGCCTTTTCCCAAACGATGGCCCCGTCATTCAGCAGAGTATGGATGACAACCACAGACTATTCTAGACAGTCTAATGGAACACTAGCAGGCTCGCAACCTGTAGGTGTTGTGAACGATGTGTTCACCCGGTGTACTCTAAACCTTGGTGATCATGCAGACTTGATACCTAAACCCTGGTGATCATGCAGACTTGATGCCTAAAACCTTGGTGATCATGCAGACTTGATACCTAAATCTTGGTGATCATGCAGACTTGATGCCTAAACTCTGGCGACTATGCAGACTTAGTGCCTAAACCCTGGCGACTATGCAGACTTAGTGCCTAAGCCCTGGCGACTATGTAGAATTAGTGCCCGTTGTTTAAATCGTGGCAACGATGGACTTCGTGCCGCTTCCTTAGGATGATCCTTAGGATGATCCTTAGGATGATCCTTAGGAATAAATGAATGAGGAATAGCTGATTCTTAGGGTAGATCCTTAAGAATAAAGAAGATAATGGGGATGGGTAATCGGGTTGATTGTTTAATTGTTTAAACATAATAATTATATTATTATGGGTTGAAAACCCTATGTACTCACCAGGTTTCCCAACCTGACCCACTCAGTTTATTTATGTCACAGGTGTTGTCATGAAGTCACATTACACTGAGAGATTAAAGAAATGTAGATCACTAGTAAGTTTTGTTTATGCTTATGTTTCTGTATTGACGATGACATCCCGAACGTTTTAAAATAAATAAAATACGTTTCTTCGAAAATGTTTTGATAATATATTTATCATGTTTTTCTGGGAACAAATTCCGCAACATTTTTATGAAAAGAAGTACTCTGATTTTTATAAAGTATAAACAAAATCGGTCTTTTCCGGCCATGAAAATGGGGATGTCATACATACACCATAAATTCTAAGTGTCATAAGGTTTCTCTCCTTCATGAAAATGATTATGAGGAAAAGCTTTCACTAAGAGAGATTTTAAGAAGATAGCGATTATGTAAATTGCATTCTCAAATTCGATTACGATTACGGCATACCTCTTCATAGTTCGAATTGTGAGATTTGGCAATTAGTCTGAACATTTAGGACTTAGTAATAAGTTATGAATTAGTTTAGACACACATGTGAGTTGTCTAAGGAAAAGTGTGTGATTTTGAGAAGCTTGGATAAAGGCTTATCGAAGCATATCGTATTAGAAACAATGAACTTTGGAAGTCAATAAGTATTGTTTTCTAGAATTTTAGTTGGTTTCTAAATACGTGTCAAAGCTAGTAGGAGCATAAATGTTATGCTGGAATGAATATAATCATCATGTTAGTGGTAGCATGATTATTATTTAAATATTGCAAGTTGGCAATATTAATTATAGAAAAACCAAAGTTTCACTTTGCAAAGTTGCAAGGGTAGTAAAGTTGTTTTTGCTATAATTAAGGGAGAGAATGTTATACTTCGTTTCCAATCTAAAAGCTTAGATTGAGAAATTTAATTGTATTTAGTCAAGGGTATATTTATTATTTGTATTCTCAAAATACGATTATGATTACGACATCCCTCTTCATAGTCTGAATTTTGAGAAAACAGAAAATAGAAATATTATGACGATATTATAGTAAGAAACTGGTAAAGTATCATGTTTTTTATTGCGCCATTGTATCCTGTACGCTTCGGGTATATGATTAATTGCATATGCTATAATATTCGACCGTTCTAAAATTTTCCAAATGCCTAGGGCATTTAGAGGGAAAAAGGAAATAGAACCGGTTTTGATTAAAATAATTAAACAACTGCCAAGGACAATCTAAGGTTCGCCAAGGATTGGTCGCTTGTGAACAGTTGAAAGTATTGTCATGGATGGACTATATTGACATTATTATGAATAGATAAGATTCTATTTAGAATGAATTGTCATATGCCAAATATGGAAATGTTTCCATATTGGGAGTTGGATATCGAGAATCAATGTCTAGATTATAAACTTTTATGCGAGAAGGATGTTCAAAGGAATGTAATTTGAATATGAGACTTCATGACCATGGAATTGTCTCGTAACAATCTCCAATATAGTATTTTGTAATTTCGTTGGCCGAGTCTTGGTGACTTTTGTGCCATGACATTACGAAATGACCGTCGCATAAAATGTTACAATCTAACATATTCTAGTAGTGGCGAGAATTTTGTATTCTTGCACTAATGGATTAGGAATTATGAAATGAGTGTGATTGAAAATGTTATTCAATTATACTATTTCACAAAGTAAGGACCATAGGTAAACATAGTGTGCATGCTAAGAGCATGGGACAATTGTTGTTATAATTCAAGTAAGAAGTTGATTACTCGAAACAACAAATAATAAGTAATAAATATGGTGATTAAATAAAATGTTTTATTTATACCCAAAGTTTGGGGCCATATGGGATTAGTATTATTCTTGTGTTTCAGTTTGCATGTTTTGACTTCCAAAATAATAAGATTATTTAAACCCTCCAAAGTCGCTCATTCTTTGGAAGTAGGAATGAAAGAAGATTGTCATGAATCTGACTGTAGATTGTCTAAAGTGTTTTAGACATAACAAAAGTTTGTTGCAGGGTTCATGAGTGCTGCTATAAGATTAGAGTATTGGAATAAACCCACGCTCACTTGGATCGCTTCATGGATTTTATCACGAGTGATTGGTGAGACGATAATATCTTATATTTTTGAAATCGAGATGTGTGAGTTGTATCTTGCGAGTCGGTTACACATTGATAATATGTAAACGCACCAGTAACTTGGTGTTATAAAACATATTGTTGTGTGTAATTCGGTGAGTGAGTACAAGTGAACATTGAGTCAAAGTTTATCTGTTCCTTTTACCCAAAGTGTGATAAAAGCGATATTTGTGGGCCCCTCGATGATTTAGTGATGACAACCTAAGCGCTTGGCCAAGCCGGGACTAAGTTGATGTGTTTACTTGTAGTCTGTTGTCTGTCGTCGTAAATCCTAAATCGAGAAACAACACATAGACAGAGAGAATGATTTAAATCCATGTCTCAGTCTATACGATATCTAGAATGGAGGAATATATGATCCCTTATCTAAAGGACGCGTATATGATAAGATCAGAGTTGACAACGACTTTTGAAAGCTACGATTGCGGATCAGGATCTGAAGTCATACACAGAATAGTTATTAGACTTATCCAAGTGGGAGACTGTTGGATTAGTGTCTAAGTCCATAACTATTTTGGTATGTACTTGACCTGATGGTGCATGGTCCTTTTGGGTTGCCTTTACCAAAGCAACTTGATAGGATGAATCATGGAGTGAAAGGATTAATTATGATTTATTAATATATTATGAGAATAATATATTAAAGGAGAAATCATAATGTTTAATTAATATTAGTCAAAAATTAATGAGAATTAATTTTGTGGCTAAAAGAAATTAATTAAACTTAATGGACTAGAACTATCAATTGTGTGATAGTTGAATATTGGGCTAATGGACTCCATATTAGAGGAGTGGACGAACTCTATGGGGAAAGCCATTAGAAATCGTCGAAGGCCTCTAAGGAGGAGTCCATGGGCTGCTTAGGGCCTAAGCAATCAAATTAGGGTTTCCTTGTTAGATAACCCTCATAGCCTCACATATTTAAGGACCCCTAGGGCACAAAAAACGTGGCTAACTGATTCCTTAGGGTTTCTAGACGTTTTTGGGTGCCTCCTCTCTTCTCCTTCTTCATCCTCTTGCTCTTGGTGTTTGTTAGCCATTAGAGGAGTGACACTTGTGACTCTAAGCTTTCAAAAGCCGATTACAAGGAGGATTTGAGATTGTTATTGCTACATAACAATCAAGGTAAGATCCAAACCCTATTCTTATGGTAATATTGATTATCACATGCTAGATCTAGGGTTTAAAGTCTTGGGTGAATGCATGTACAATAGAGAAAACCTAGATCCGAGCATTAGGGTTTGCATGAGCACATAAGATATTCTTATGGCTAAAACCCATCATAAAGATGGGTAGATGTAAGATGATATAGATGTTGATAGATGAAAGATGTTATAGATGATGAAAGGCCTATCGGATAAATATTGGCAACTATGGACTTAGTGCCTATTAGATTGATATTAGCAGCTCTTAGTGCCTATTAGATAGATACTGGTAGTTATGGACTTAGTGCGCATTTGATAAGCACCAAAAATGATGGACTTCGTGCCTAAAAACTGACAGCGATGGACTTCATGCCTATTCCTCAGGACAAATCCTTAGGAATAAAAATAGAAATAAACTTACTAACATGTATTGCGGAGAAATCTTTGTAAGAGTACTGTCAGCAATAATGATTAAGATGACCCTTAAGATAAATTCTTAAGGAAGAATAAATAGCAAAATAAAGATGGGTAATTGGGTTAATTTTTTGATAATTAAACACATTTATTGTGGGTTGAAAACTCTATGTACTCACCATGTTTCCGAACCTGACCCATTCAGTTTCTTTGTATCCCATGAAGCAATACAAAGTTATATGCATAATGAGAGATTCAAGGAGATATAGATTATTATATTATTATAATGTTTTTGGGACAAATTCCACATATTAAATCTTTTCAAAAGAATACTCTGATTTAATAAGCATAAACAAATTGGTCTTTTCTGGCTGTAAAAATAGAGATGTCACATTTTTAGATGCCATTAACTTAAAAAATGTTGTACTAATTTTGTAAAATAGTTTGCTCATAACAACTCGTGTGATGTGAATTTAAATGATTTATTTTCGAAACTAAAAGTGTTGCAAATGACTTTGCCAAATGTGTTTATCTTTGTGTTTGAAATGTTAGAGTTTATTAAAGAAGAAGATTGTTATCCAAATATTTTCATTGCATATCGAATGTTATTAACGCTACCTGTTACTGTAGCATAGCAGAAATAAGTTTTTCAAAATTAAATTTATTAAAAAACTATTTGAGATCGTCAATGTCACAAGAAATGTTAAATGATTTGACCATGTTATGCATCGAGAAAGATATGTTGGAAAGTATTGACCTTGATACTATTATCGATGAATTTGCATATAAAAAATCTCGTAATGTAATTTGTTTTCTGTGTACATGCTAGGAAATTGGCTCTTGGGCCTATGAGCTTTTTCCTGTCTGTCCATAGGTGGGAAGTTCACAACTTGGTATTGTATTTTTTTTTATATTAATAAAGTTTTTCGGAGGTGTGACCATCCTTTACTAAAAAAAGTTTATTGTCAAGGGCCTCATTTTTTAATTTTTCCTGGGGCCTTAAATCGGCTAGGCCTAACATATTGATACCCGTTTTCATTTCATGTGCAAGCTAATAACAAACAATGAGATTTGTGTCAAGTATTACAACACTCATGAAAAGACAACTCATCTAATAGCAAATGCTCTACTTGTTGCAAAGGTCATGTATTCTAGGAACAAGTTAGGAGTATGCAAATTTGAATAAAGGGGAAGTGTTAGAAGTTAACTTAAAGTTGAATGAGTGTGATGCTAACCTGGTCTAAGGTAGTAATTTTAGGAGTCATTAGCTTATGAATAATTCCTATATTGTTCCGGTTTTTTAGTTGTAGTTATTATACCTTTTTAGAGTATCAATAGGTAGCTTTGCTTATGTAATTGCTTATCAATAACATTAGTCCTTTTCCTTCATATTTATTCCTAAATTGTTTATGTAAAAAAATAGAAAAAGGAATGGTTCATGGACAATGTTGCAAAACCCGCTAGGTGTTCCCATGGCGGCCAACTATCGAGTATAGATTGGATAAATTATATGGAATTAATTTTAAGAAATGATATATATATATATATATATATATATATATATATATATATATAACAAATATCACAAGTTTATTAAATTTATAACAAAATAGATGAATATCAATAATAGTTATAGAATTTTTCTAAAAAAAGTCAAAATTCCCGAGTTTTTTCGAATAGGATGAGTTGGACTGATTTTCATTGTGTTTTACAGAGTTTGAACAATTCTGAGTGTTTTTTTACCGATTGCTAATTAGACGCCTCAGACATGTCTGGGTCCGAATACTTGGCCGCCTAGGCTGAGTGCAACACTGCTCAAGGAGTCACGGGTATCAAAAAGTTGCCAAATCATGTGGGTAAAAGATTAAAATAATCAAACGGTGATCAAGGATTTGAAAGCTTGAAATGTTCCTGTCGAAGGAGTCCATGGTTGTGCTTCAAGATAAAGTTGTATGTATATGGGATTAATAAAAGGTTTGTTTAGTTCTTATATAGTGAATGTTAGTATATCACAAATTGGTGCGACTCGGTCTTTTATGTCTTTATATATGTTGGAGTATGGTGTTTTATGTCTTTATATATGTTGGAGTATTCCCTCTCTTCGCAAAGACTCTTTTGCAAAGTTAATATATGGCTCCACTCTTACAGTCAAAAATAATCTTTGTTACCATCTTTATTGCATTAAAAGTTTTGTAGAGGATGAAGTTTAAGCTTAATTTCAACATAATGCTCTTGGTTAGACTAAGTTTCTCAGCAAAGTCAAGTGCAGGAAGTCAGTTTTTAGTGGTTGATACAATAGGGTACCTAATTTAAGACTTAAGTAATATGACAACAAAGCAAAACTCAAGCGTGGTGATGTGTTAAACGTCTGGCATAATGGGTGTGTCTGAAGTTAAGCTAGACTTCAAGATTAATATTTATTAGGGTTAATTTACTAATTAAGGATTGGTCATATTATAGATGAATGTGTGCTATATATGGTTCATTTGAAGGAGTCTGCAATGTTTGGCCCCTATATACATGTTGTATATAATTCTGATGTACACTTGCTCGAGTGATTAATAAAAGTTTCTTATCTTCCTTCAGAAAGTGCCCCGCCAATTCCTGTAATTCGTCTCTCTTTAAAGTCATTCTCCAAAATTTTGAATGTGCATCTCTTTATTATAGTTGTGTTGAATAGAAACAGTTTTTTTTAGTCCGCCATTGATTGTAACCATGAATGTTAAATATATGTCAAGATAAGTTTCATATTTGGTATAAGACTCGACGGTATGGGTGAGGGAAAGAGTGAGGAAAGCTTTCCCTCTCAGATGAATACTATCCCTCGACTGAGGGAAAAATGGCGAGGGAAATCTATTGGCCAACTATTTTTTTAATCTTTTTTAATATTTATTAAATTATATACCTACTAAAAATTATAAAAAAATATATCAAAACGTATGGTTTTTAATTCCCTACAAAATAAGTATAATATTTATAGGAAATATATTTTTTAAAAAAAATAGTAAGAGAAGTTTCCAATCCATTCCTTAGGTTTAGGTGAACCAAAGAAAAGTAAGGATTCTCCACCCATACCATCAGCTCAAAGTTATATGCGTAAATATTATATATTCATCTATTAATTAAAATGCAATGACAAGAACTTTATTTGAAGTGAAATTAAGGCCGGTACAAACTAAAGAGACACATACAGTCATATATGTCTAACAATTATACAACGCTTTCCATATTTATTGTAATTTAGATATATATGCTTCCAGTCTTCCAAACATGCATAAGAATCTCCGCGTCACTCCACCCTACATAAATATATGACAAACCACGTACGTCAATACAGTTTTATGCGTGTTCATGCAAAAATAAACGAAAATTGATAAAATACAAATATAAACATATATTTAATTAACATACGTGGAACAGTCAGTGCTTGGACTGATCTTATAAGGAAGGTTGACACCACAGTCGCTGGGAAGGCTGGCAGCGTTAGAGAGATTGATGCCGGAGTTGGATGAGTAAAAACTCTTTAAGCAGTTACATGCAGTCTGACGAGCAGAGGCTGAATTTGCAGCGCTATTGAGTGCGTCAACCCCACTGCAACATGCCGATGACACAGCACCGCCATTTGTTAAGTAGCCATAGCATGGCGATAAGTCACTAACCACCTGATCACAGGTAATAGACTGAGCATAGGTTTCCGCCACCACCATGCAAGTAACGACTACACAAAAGACCATCATTACCATTCTAGCCATTTTTCAAGAATACGAGTACTGAGTAAGAAACTTGTGTTTCCTTTCTATGTGATTGTAATGGCTGCTGGTGCACCAAAATGCTGTGCAAGGTGACGATATATATAGGCGTTCTTGCCCATTCCTGTGCTTGTATGAAGAGATTGGTTCGTGTTGGAAAAGGTGGGTTGATATTAATTGAACCAACATCGCTTTTTTATCTATAATGTTCACCATTTAATCGTAATAATTGCATTTGAGTTAATAATAAGAATAATGTAGCCTGATTTAGTTGAATCGCAAACAACCCTACAGCCTCCGCCCTCCTAGCTAGCTAGATCTTCAATTTTTTGCATATCAATATTCTTCCGTCATTACCAATTCATTGGTACATAAATAATTGTGCAAACATATGAAATAATCAATCGAATAAAATAAAAATAGCCCACTAAGTAATTTATTTGTTTGATGTCTTCTCATGAAATATACGTGTAAAAGATTTGTAGATACCAAAAGTACGATCTCCTATAATAGTGGTATTTTCTTAAATCATTGTTATATTTAAAAACCCTAATTTCCTCCGACCCTTTATAGGAATTTCATCCAGTTTACTTGACGCCATGTGACTACCTCTTAAAGGACACCATAAATATCAACATCGATTCAAAAATATTCATGTTCCGATGTGCAGATAGGCTTTGCTTTCCAGAATTTTAAGTCATGCTCCCGTCCTCTAGCTTACCGACGTGTTGTCCACCCTTGTCTATTCATCCATGATTTCCGTTGTACATATCATACCACCACTCCCATATTTTCCTAAATTATTGAAACCATGGGTGTCGGTCGATCCTTCTTTTGAATCCAATTAAGACCTCTTTACGTTTACAATCACGGCTTCCCTTTTTGGTTGCTAGTTTCCATTTCTTATGTTTATTCAAGTTTCTTTTTCCTATTCACTAACCCTAAACCTATTGCATATGTTGCTAAGGTAATTAATTTCAATAAAAAAGAAGATTATGGAGTTTGTGCATGGAGGGACCAAATGTAACACTCGTAAGATATAGCTAGATGATTAAAGAATAAATGAGAATGTGATCTAGTCTACGGATAAACTTAGACTTATGGAGGATAGCTAGCTTAAGTAAGTTTGATATTAGGTAGTTAGGAGAATGTGCGTAACCTAGGAACGGAGAGTAAACTTCTGTTCCATGCCACTATCAGGTGTTGATGTATGGTAGCTCCGTATGGAATGACCAGAAATGGTTGGTCCCGATCAGGCAACTGTTAGCGTTATGTTTGGTCACCCTATAGAGTAGGCGAGAACACTAGATCATTCTAAACGGTCTTGTAAGAATTACATTGCTAGTGTAAGCTCATTACTTACAGACGTAGATGAATTGGAAAACCATATTCATC
The DNA here is from genome assembly GCF_051521515.1 of Lactuca serriola. NCBI lineage: Eukaryota > Viridiplantae > Streptophyta > Magnoliopsida > Asterales > Asteraceae > Lactuca > Lactuca serriola. The sequence continues at coordinate 91,358,214 of NC_136408.1, forward strand.
AAATACTCTGACGGCCTATGAACATTTATGAATTACAACGACAAGGAAGCCCCTATGTGTAATCAACGATTCATCAGAACGAGATAAAATTCTCTCTGATAATCACTATTCAGGATCTGTGAGGATCGATATAATAGATAATCTAGGATATGTGAGGATCGATAGAAATTGATAGTTTAGGATCTATGAGGATCTATAGGAATGAATATGTAGAAACGGTTATTTTATGGTAATAGTTGGTTTGTAGGTCTGATAATTATGGAATATTATCATCTCAACATCACGGGATTGATTATAACATCCTTAGAGTTTTAACATTTGGAAACAAACATTTGTCATCAAAATGATCTTTTATACTGGGATTTTCAGCAAATATAAATAAATGATTTTTAAATTGTAAAGAGAAGTTTTAATTGGTTTTGAAAATTAGAGGATGTCATAGTGTAACAGCCCAAAAATCAGGATCAAAATTTTCATTTTTAAATAAACGCCAAAGCTACAATTGTCGCATTGTTCCAAAACTATTCGTTAATAATAATGTCAAATCATCAGAGTAAAATGTCAAATTACTGAAAACCAGTGAGGAGTGAATGCTGCGGCATCAAGCCTGACCCTTCCCTTTAATACCGAAAATACCTGAAACGACAAATATAAACTGTAATCAAAAGCTTAGTGAGTTTCCCAATCATATAACATAGTAATAGTCAACATGTAGGTTCCATGGGCTACCCCTATGGTGTTTACCCACAATGCAGAGGGCCAGATCCCGAGGAAGAAACCTTAGAATATTCTATTTGGACATGTGTTTGTTTGGAAAAGTTAGTATATGTTAAATTGTTTGATGATTTTTGGAATAGAACTTAGTGGACTACGAGACAATACTTTGAATGAGTATGAGTAGGTGTGAAAGATATTAGAAGCCTATACTACCAGAAGCACATGACTTGTACTTGGATTAGGAAAAGTCACAAGGTTACTAAGTCTCTAAGTAGTTGAGCTATTTTGTTCATTTCCATCATTACCTTTGTTTCGGTAATGATTGCGAAGATAAATATCATTTAGACCTCAGTAGGCCATATCTAATCGAGCCCGACTAATCTACGAAGTAAGTTCGACATAGTGTCCCACCTTAGTTAAATATCGAAGAAGGAGTGGATCAAAGAAATCGACATACAGATTGCAAATCGTCATTAGAGCCTAGAACCAGTAGCTAGAGATTGCTACATGCTAAAATATTATTATATCACATTAGACCATGAAGGAAGCTACCTTTCGTGTTAGAGTCTGACTCGAAGAGACATGAGTCTAACCATTGTATCATACGATGAGAGGTGTTTAGACCATGACCCATCGGTCTATTATGGTAGTCAAAAGCCTTATCTTAGATGAAGTCAATTCTAAGAAGGAGCGAGAGTCCATAATAGTAATCGAAGAAAAGTTGTAGGATTAAGCACCATCAATAGTCAAGAAGTCTATAAGTTGGAAACTAAACTGGAAAGACATATGAGTTACGATTACCATCTAGGATGGAAAGGTAACGTGCGGAGTCATTATACAAGCCATGTTTTGTTGCTTATTCTAGGACATAATCATCTTAAGGAGGAGATAATTGTAATGCCTGCAAATTCGGGCTAGACAATTAACATATAATAAGTAGTAATTATAATCCTTGATTAGGATAATCTATAGTCGTGCACGCCACAGACAATATAATATAAGTTTCACTGTAAGAAAGACAGGAAAAAAATCATCTGAATCGTCTGTAAATCTTTAAAATAAGTACGCCGAAACATATATATATATATATATATATATATATATATATATATATAGAGAGAGAGAGAGAGAGAGAGAGAGAGAGAGAGAGAAAGTACACGTCGTCCCGATCCAAAAAATATAAATTTCATAGAAATCCAACTCCGTATGAATTCATATGATTTTTATAAAGAAATAAAAGTTAGTCCTGCACATGGAATGTGTGACGTTAAAAGGTACGAAAAGAATCGTTGACTTTTGGGTAAAATCAACAAAATGAAAGTCGTAGTACTATTTAAGATAGGAATTTTTGTAAAAGGAACACCAAAATTAAAGTCCGTATGAGTGAGTTATAATTTTTGCAAAATCATTAAATCATATAAAAATAAGGGCAAAAAATAAAGTCAGAATTAGACGATGGAGCCTAAAGGAAAGTTGTACTCGTCGAGAGCTATGTGTGGAAAAAAAAGAACGCCGAAAACGGAGTCTGTATGAAGAAGCTATAGAATTTACCAAATCTGCGATTTGAGCCCCGTGCAGTGCGCACCGGTTGTATATCACGCGCTTCTAGAAGGTGAAAATATGGACCACAGAGAGCCTAACATTTGACACAAAGTGGCTGGGAGACGTAGCCTTAAAATGCGTGACGTGCACCCCTTTTGCACACTGTGCACCCCAAGTTTGGCTATAAATTGAGCTTCAGCCCCCATTTCAATCCTTATACTCTCCCATTTCACATCTCTCAAGTCCCTTCGACTTTTAATCCCTTTTTTCCCTTAGTTTTTGTCTTCGGCGAAGCCCTACGACCCTTGAAGTAGTAGTAAATATCGAGTAGAAGCTTTGCTAGTGCAATTTCCTGACTTTCGTCCAAGAAATCTTTGTAAGTTAAGCTGTACTCTCATTCTTTTTGTGCAACTTATATTTTTAGTCATAGTCGTTATTATGAACCTATAAATAAAATTTATCAGTGATTCCAAGTCATTATATAGATTGATATAATTACAAGGATGATGTTTAGGCTGGATTTAGTGAGATGTTTAAAATGGGATTACCAAACAGTATACTCTGTAAACCAAACGGACCCTACCTCCGAAATGATCCTACCTACTTACCCCTTATCACCTATAGATTAGTAGACTTTGGAATTAGTGATGGATCTAGGGTATCTTTATTCATAAGGAATATTAGCCTAAGACTTAGTGTTAATTGAACCCACGTCATGTCAAAGGAAAAGCCAAGTGCAAAAGCAAAGCGTCGTCCGAGTTTCGAGTCATCACTTTATCAAGTGAGTACATAGTTACTTTCATCTTACACACATATATAAAATATTTAAGATAATTACGTGCTATATGTGCCTGTTATCTGTGTTCTTGATATCAATGTTAGATGAACAACATATACATATTTTATTTGATTTTAAACTGTATATGTATTTTTATTACCTATAAATTGGGTAAAGATGGGTAGATGTATGATGATATAGATGTTGAGAGATGAAAGATGATATAGATGATGTGTCACACCCCAAAACCGGAACGGCGGAAACGTTCTGTGGTGGATGACGTCATGTCAAGTATCACAACACATTCATTATAGTAATCAAAGTACAACAAAACATTGCATTAATAGTAATAATTTTACATGGTTACATTACAAAACCCCAAATTAATACAAGTAATAGAATAGATACAACATAATACTAAGCTATCTTCATCAACAACTCCGAGATGTACCTGTCTTATGCTAACCTGAGAATACAAGTTATTTGAAAAGCGAGTATCAGCATTTTTACAAATGCTGGTGAGTTCATAAGTATTTAGTGACATTTCATTCAAATAACTTTATTAAGTAATAGTTTAAGTGTTTACAGTGTATTAGAGTTCTTTCCAGAAAATCCTATATTTTCTTTAATCAAAGCAGCCTTCTACCAAGACTGGTCAGTGTTATGTGGTAAAAAGTGGTTTTCCCTTAATTGCTATCATTATCAAAATACTGAATTTGATTATTAAAGAAAGTAAGAGACAACAGGGAAATAACATATGCCTCAGCAGTGAGGACTGCTGACTAAGGCAAATGAATCATAGACTCCAGGAGAGTATCGAACGAACGACACGCCTGGTTCAGTCTAACAAATAGAGACACAGACCCCAGAAGGTACCAAATGAAAGGTACAACTGGTAAGGTCCAAAACAATGAATACAGACCGCAGACAATATCAAATGAAAGATATGTCTAGCAAGGTCTAAAACAGTGAATACAGTGAATACAGTGGATACTGTGAATACAGTGGATACTGTGAATACAGTGGATACAGACCCCAGACAGCATCAAATGAGAGATACGTCTTGTAAGGTCAAAACAGAGGAGACAGACCCCAGACAATATCAAATGAAAGATACGTCTTGTAAGGTCAAAACAGAGGAGACAGACCCCAGACAGTATCAAATGAAAGATACGTCTTGTAAGGTCAAAATAGTGTGACTCTGAATTTGAATTACCAGCATACAGTGTAAATTGCTGGCGAAATACCGTTACCTTAAAGCCAATGAATTATAAGGTAACCCGGGATACTCGTAACCATATTGACTAGAGTACCAGATGCCCTACAAGCATCTAAAATGTGACATTTATCACCCGTTGGCTTGGTAGGCCGGGACTGTAGCTAGCAGTCTGGGTGCGGGGTTGTCAATCCCGTATAGATCTATACACACAATGTCCGCTCTCTCTACAGGAGACTCTGGTTACCAACTAGACGACGGAGAAGGCCGTGTCCCGAAGATGCATCCCAAATAGTGGGTAGAGACTTCCAACTAGTGGGTTTCTAATGTAAGTGTTGAACTAGAGGTAGAGACTCTTAACTGAATTGACTGAAGTAAACCCGTATGTCTATGCTTGTGTACACAATATATAAGTAATGAATCAAACGACCTTCGGATGGACATCCGATCCCACCAGACCACATCTCAACGAAGAAAAGGAAATAGTGCGGACAAGCCTTCCTAAGTCCTTCAATCATTATTTATATGCATCTATACAAGCACATACATACATCTAACTACGACTAAGTGTGTATCAAGTGGAAGTGATTCTTGTGAAGTAGGAGTGTTTAATGAGTGAAGTAGGAGCGGTCACAAGTGAAGTAGGAGTGTCGAACAAGTGAAGTAGGAGCGGTCGCAAGTGAAGTATGAGTGTCGAACAAGGGAAGTAGAAGCGGTCGCAAGTGAAGTATGAGTGTCGAACAAGTATAAGCATATCACGAAGTAGAGACGACAATAAGTGAAGTAAGAGCGTCTATCGATATAAGCGACTACAAGTATAAGTGAAAGCGTTACTAAGTAGGAGTGTAAAATAAGTATAAGCGAAGCAACAGTATCTAATAGGTAAAAGTATACGTCGTGAAAGAGAAACTTTGATGAAAAACCTTTATATTCGGAGAAAATCACAATTTGTATCCTTTTGTAAAAACATGTTTGAAAACCTTTGGAAATCTTTCATAAATCAGTTCAGAATGAATTTAGACAAAACAGTATAAGTAAGAGTTTTGAAACAATTGAAAACCATTGTAGTGTCCTACTCGGTAAAACAGTGTACAGTGGTAAAATCTTGTGCATGCGGGTTATCAATCACATTTGATTGATATGATAACTGGCATGTTTAACTTGTATTCCCCCTATAAAACATGTAAAAACATTTAAAAGGTTCATTCAGGGGTATGAACTCACCTGGTGTAAGTAGGTCCGACGAAGGTGCCGTTTGGGCGTTCGGTGTCACGCAAGGACTTGAACACACACAATGACCTATTTAACATATGATAACATATGCTCACATACAATTAGTATATTTAATACTAATTAAACAAATATACACGCTCGTAAGAGCGGAAAACATAGGGAATTGAATTGCAGGAAAGTCAGGTAGTCCTTAGGCCGTTGAGCGAAACGTCCCGGGTAGCGTCTAAAGGTGTGTATGGCTTAGGAATGGAGTTTATTATCCGAGAGTAAACTCCCAAAGTTGTGTTTACGGCCCAGGGACATCTCACCATGAGTTTACGGCCATAAACTCATGGTGAGGGTATCTAGTGTGTTTTAAGGCTTCTACTTGTTCATGGAATTATTCTAAGTATATTTCCAAAATGGCATGAGTGTGTTTAAGGCTTCTAAGGGCATCATATTGGAGTTTACGGCCTAGGGACAACTCCCAAGGGAGTTTACGGCCGTAAACTCTCATATCATGGATTTAATGAAGATTTAAGCCCTTAACTCACTTCTAGTAATCATTCAAGGCTATAGGGGGTGTTTGGGGTTCCAAAAGGGCACTTCTTTAGTGTTTATGGTCCAAAAGACCAATCCTTGAGAGTTTACGGCCGTAAACTCTATGGCTTGGCCGTGAACTCTCATACACCCACCATTCTTTGATTTTAAGCCCTTAATACCTTCCTAGCATTTTATAGAAATAGTCTAAGGCCATTTGGGGGGGCAAAAACCACATTTTTGGCACATTTAGGGGTGTTTACGGCCTTGGTATACACCTGGGCCGTAAAATCCTTTTTCCCTTTCATTTCATTGTGTTTAATTGTGCTAAACCCAAAATACTAAGTCCCTAAATTATGTATGAAGCCTAAGGGTGATTTGGGAGTGTTTTTGGGGCATTTTAACAATGTTTTGAGGGGTTTATGGCTTAAGCATGTGCTTGGGCCGTAAACTGTCTTTTATGCCCTAAATCATTGTGTTTTGATGTTTAAACACTCCTAGGCAATTCCTTTAATTTATTTCCAAGCCTATAGGGATAAGTTTGGGGTTTTTTGGCCTTGTTTAAGGGGTTTACGGCCTAAGAAGGAGATTAGGCCGTAAACTCCTTTCTAACAGCTTCTAAGTCCGAATTTTGGGCTATAAACACGAATCAATATGTTTAGAATAAGCTAGGGTAAGCGGACTTACAATTTGGAAGCGTTTGGTTGCGGATTCGGGGCGAAAACGAGTCTAGAGAGAGAGTATAGAGAGAGAGGGTGGAAAAGCTCCAAATGGAGTTTACTCCCCTTTATATATGGGTGGTAGTTGGAGCTCAGTGGAATTCTACCCAATGCTGCCATTAAACGGGGCTTTTGGTCGCACCCGATTTAGTGGTCGTAATAATAAAAACTAACTTTTCCATTTAAATGGAAATGTGTACTACAAGTTTTTATTTCTCTTATCACGAATTAACGACATAAAGATATAAATAAATGAAAGATGTATTTATTTGACGACCTCTTATTAACGGAACTTTTATACAGTGGAATATTCCGTTAACGGTAACGGGGTAATGTAACATAATAACTTTGGGTTGTCACATCATCCCCCCGTTAGAGGGAATTTCGTCCCGAAATTCAGGTCTAGGCAAGGAAGTAGGTATGAATAATAGAGGCGGGAGGGTACTTCCTGTACGGTTGTCCTCGCATTCCCAAGTGATCTCTAGTTTGTGTTTGTCATCCCAACAGACCTTCACGTACGGGATGCGGATTCCGTCTCGTGTAGCTAGTGGGTTCCAACTGGTGTATCTACAGGGTTAGAGTTCTCAATGGATTCTATCAAGATGAGTGAGGAACGAAGAGTGTTGTTGGGAATTCACATATCAAGTCTAAGAAGTGGATCGACCGGGTGTGAATCTTGTGGTATATCCGAAGGTAGTAGCGGCCTGAATAGGGTTGGACCAAATCTCCATGAGAATTCTCATATGGTCCTAATCTCTCGGAATGGTAGAGCTTTTCAGTACTCAGAACATAGTGTACTTCTATGGCAAGATCATCACTGGCGTGATCGCCATTCCGAAGTTCCCAACGTTCTCACTCGTACTGTGCGTGTAGTCCTTCAGGTTGGTTCTTAGGACTCTCGAGTGGTCTTTGGTTTCGTGTTTTCTGTCAACTGGCTGATAGAGACTTTCTAGATCGTCGAGTGGGTTGCGTGACTATGGTTATCGGTTTGCTGTAGAGTGTCTATCTCAAGCTTGTGCAAAAGGAATCTGCACTAACGAAGCTTGAGATACGGAAACCCTGGAGGTCGGGAATATAAGGTTTCACCAGACGAGTGTTGGACTATCTCAGGAGGTTGTTCTACTATCTTTGCGTGAGATAGTATTCGTGGAACACCTAATAGTCCAATGAATCTCTAAGACTGTGGTTTATTCTAGCGTGGAAAGTGTATGCTCCTGTATAACCCTTCGACTAACACCAGGACTGGTGTCAAGTCTATAACCCCTTCGGGATCAGGGTCATGAGGCTTAACGCAACTACTTTCGCTCTTTGCTCAAGTATCCTTGGCTGCGAAGGTTATCCTGTGGTTCTCGGTATTCTAGTGTTTACTTCGGAAAGTGTGATTCTTCGTCTACCGGGCGACGACGATTTCCTCCTTGCGAGAGGGTGGAGGATGATAAGCACCACTTGTCTATAACTGGGTGGACGAGGTGCCTGAGTAGTGCGAGCACCTACTTCAACTAATCTTCCGGAGGTTCTGAATTTCCTCGGTCTAGGTCAATTCTAGTGAGTATAGGGTCTCATCACTCGGAACTTTACTAGTTTAACCCGCAGTGATTCTCTTGACTTCGGCTCCTATGTTATGGAATAGGGTGAAGGGATTTTCTAAGAGGTTCGTGGTAGAGCTCACGTTTAGCCTCACCACAAATACCGGGTATATGCAAGCAGTATATAATTGGGGTCGGCAGGATGTTCAGTTGTGCGACTCCACCCTAAACCCACAACCCAACGAGGAACAGGGAATAGGGAGGAAACAGACACCTTAAATCTTTTTGATCTCAATTATATGCCACCTTTACGCTTATACCTAGTTATAGTGGTCAGTCTCATGAGTTCTAATCTCTATGCTTACGAACCTGACGTGCGAGGTGCGAAGGGTCTTTTTGGGGAAACTATGAAGTACGCTTCGGATGGTTGTTGTCTTCTGGAGTATCTGCAATGTCGTTCACTTCGGTGTTCATCTGACTACAAGGGGTCGGTCGACGGCGCGTGGTTCCCTCTCTTGGTTACTTCGGAAGGTTTGAGATAAGAGGGACGATTGACGGATCGCATTAGGTTAGATTATTTGTGTTAGGTTTTAGGTTCGGGAGAACCTTTATTTGCCGACATGGCTATGGAGAAAGTTCTTTTTACACAGCACTAAGGAAGAACACATGGTTGCACGAAGTCAAACCATGATCAATAGAGTCGTCGAAGTTGGCACACTCCGACATGATATAAAGTGAAGATCGATAGAGTCATGTGCCGAACAGGCACACCAGTTCTAGGCGTCTCGGGTTTCGTCCTGTATCACTACCACGGATACTTGGACCGATAGAGTCGACGCGGAACTATAGAGAGTTCTAAGTGTTTCCGGATAGAGTACATTTTCATGAAAGAATTCTCACAAGGCATTTCTATAATCGCCTCACATATACTAGTCATGTATATTTAAGGTGGGGAGGACTGTTGACTGAGCGACCCCGCCCTAAATCCACAACCAAACGAGGAACAGGAAATGAGGCGGCATTCGCTCACTCTAGGTCTGTCCATCTTAAATATACATGGCCGTAACGTATATGTTTAACCATTATAGTTTTACCTAATGAATTTTAGATTTTATAACAGTGCTGCGACTTTCGCCCTAGTGGGAAGAATTTACATTTGAATTAGTCTTTTATTATTCTTAGTTTAGTTATCCGAGATCGAGAGACGTACCAAAATCTAACGAGTTCCTTGCCGCTTCTCCCTAAGAAGTAGTGTCAGGCTCCTTCTGTGTCTTTGTCTTTCCCTTCGGTTGGGTAGTCCTGCTTGAAGTGTCCCATTTTACCACATAGGTGGCAAAATGTACGGGTCGCCACATTGGTGGTTGATGTAATGAACTCAACCGGGGTTCTGCAGACGCGAGCAGTATGCCCCAACATGTGGCACCTAGCACAATAGAGCTCTCGGCAGACACCATGATGATGGTAGCTGAACTTGCTGCAGTGGGGAAGGTCTCCTAGGTATGGTCTTCTTTGAGTCGGGAGGGAAGGATTGATAGGGGTATAGACTGTCTCAGCTCGTTGCCCTTCGGAAGGTCCTTGAGCCGAGGTACTTCCCTCCTCAATCTTGAGTTTTCTCTTTAGTGGGTTCAGTGGAGGTTCTTGGGTGGCTGAGTATGGAAGTGTTGGTTGCTGCTGTCCATTGCCAGGATTGGAAATCCCGACAGGGCCCTTGCTAACATTGGCGGTGTTAGCATTCAGGTGAGCCATGACAGCTGCTACGGCTGCTGAGACTGCAGCTTGGAACGTAGCTTCATTAAATAAGAGAGTAGGTTTCTTGCTTGTGGATTGGTTACGCTTCTTCGGTGGCATAATTTTCCTACACGGAAAGGAATACAAGGTAATGAGAGACGATGGTTAACCTTGGACATTTCTGTCCTGAACGTATTAGGCATAAATTTTTCCTGTGCCTTGGGTACTGGTCGTCTGAGTGTCGACCTACATCCCTATGATGTAGTCCTGGCAATCGAAGTGGGTACATGAGTATCGGAAAAAGGCCATAAGATGCGAGTTGTTCCTACTAAGTTACCTTTATACTGGGAAAGGTTTCACTCTCCGGCCTGGAGAGATTTGAGAACGGTTCGGAACGAAACTGCGGGAAGATAGGCTCACAAGAGCAGGTGGCTAAAATTCTCTCAATAGAGATGCGGGGATCTGCCCTAATCGTGTATCTGGCAACGGGAAACGACGATTTTACCTAACACATAGCGTGAGTAGTGTAACCACTAACTCACTAAATTGTATTATTTTACGGGTTCATTAGTGTGACGAACACGAGGAAAAGACAATTCTCGGGTTCCATGCACTGGCTCCCTCTGTCTGCCTCGTATCTTTGGCTGGTATCGGCGTTGGTTTCCTTCGGGTAGTTTCCTAGGGTTCTTTTCTTGTATGAACATATTGAATTTCTACTCCGCCTTCCTTCTGATTCCGACTCTGGGTGTCACCACTTCAAGATGGGTGACTGAAATCTCGGAAGTTTAGGCGAATCTCTCACCACTGTCCCTAAAAGATATAGGTACTTGATTAATTCAATAGTCTCGACCCAGCTCATTTAGTTCCGAACTGGAAATCTTCTCAATGAACCTCTTCTGGTTCTGAATCAACTTCTCTGTCATGCACTGAAGTGGGTAGGGTTTTCTATAGGGTTCGTGCGAGAATGGAAATGTCTAAAGAATCCTAAGAGATTATTAACATTCCACTAGATGATCCATATCGAGTCCTGCTACGATTACACAGGGTATACAAATCATATATAGTTTAGATATGATAGGCCTTCGAATATGTGATACTACTCGGAATCCACATCCAAACAAGGAAAAGGAAGTAGAGCGAAACCACACATTCTTAGCCTATAGGATCCTTATTATATATAACCTTGGGAGTAGACCCTCTGTAGTTGTAGGTATATCAATAAGGATCTTTTTAGTTCTTCACGCAAGGTTGTTTATGGATTCTAAAATACCCCTATGGTATTTTAATTCTTATTTGATTCTTATCTTCTGATTATGATTTTGGGATTAGTGTGGATCTTTTAGTGTTCTAAAATACTCCTATAGTATTTTAACTTTATGTTTGGCTCTAGTAATCCTAGTTGGTAAGTTTCAGACCTGTTGTACACCACTATCACTCCCAAGCACACGTTCATCGCATCTCGGATAAATGTAGTTGATCAGGTTACATTTATCCCAGCTTACGATTACATAACTGCCCAGGTTTGACTGTAGTGCTCAACATCCGAAGACTTTTATTATTATTCTTCTTGTGATACTTTTGTTCAAGTGTTTAGATTCTGGATGTTATTATACTTTGGTAAAATATGGTTATGTTTTAAAGTATAATTCTCGGTCAGAGTGTTTTATCCCTTTTTGTTTATAGGTTGTATATCTTTTATGAATTGATATACTTAGCTCACTATAAACAATGATCTGATACCAATCTGTCAGACCCCAAAACCGGAACGGCGGAAACGTTCTGGGGTGGATGACGTCATGTCAAGTATCACAACACATGCATTATAGTAATCAAAGTACAACAAAACATTGCCTTAATAGTAATAATTTTACATGGTTACATTACAAAACCCCAAAGTAATACAAATAATAGAATAGATACAACATAATACTAAGCTATCTTCATCAACAGCTCCGAGATGTACCTGTCTAATACTAACTTGAGAATACAAGTTATTTGAAAAGCGAGTATCAGCATTTTTACAAATGCTGGTGAGTTCATAAGTATTTAGTGACATTTCATTCAAATACCTTTATTAAGTAATAGTTTAAGTGTTTACAGTGTATTAGAGTTCTTTCCAGAAAATCCTATATTTTCTTTAATCAAAGCAGCCTTCTACCAAGACTGGTCAGTGTTATGTGGTAAAAAGTGGTTTTCCCTTAATTGCTATCATTATCAAAATACTGAATTTGATTATTAAAGAAAGCAAGAGACAACAGGGAAATAACATATGCCTCAGCAGTGAAGACTGCTGCCTAAGGCAAAGGAATCATAGACTCCAGGAGAGTATCGAACGAACGACACGCCTGGTTCAGTCTAACAAATAGAGACACAGACCCCAGAAGGTACCAAATGAAAGGTACAGCTGGTAAGGTCCAAAACAGTGAATACATACCGTAGACAATATCAAATGAAAGATATGTCTAGCAAGGTCTAAAACAGTGAATACAATGAATACAGTGAATACAGTGGATACTGTGAATACAATGAATACAGTGAATACAGTGGATACTGTGAGTAAAGTGGATACAGACCCCAGACAGCATCAAATGAGAGATACGTCTTGTAAGGTCAAAACAGAGGAGACAGACCCCAGACAGTATCAAATGAAAGATACGTCTTGTAAGGTCAAAACAGAGGAGACAGACCCCAGACAGTATCAAATGAAAGATACGTCTTGTAAGGTCAAAACAGTGTGACTCTGAATTTGAATTACCAACATACAGTGTAAATTGCTGGCGAACTACCGTCACCTTAAAGCCAATGAATTATAAGGTAACCCGGGATACTCGTAACCATACTGACTAGAGTACCAGACGCCCTACAAGCATCTAAAATGTGACATTTGTCACCCGTTGGCTTGGTAGGCCGGAACTGTAGCTAGCAGTCTGGGTGCGGGGTTGTCAATCCCGTATAGATCTATACACACAATGTCCGCTCTCCCTACAGGAGACTCTGGTTACCAACTAGACGACGGAGAAGGCCGTGTCCTGAAGATGCATCCCAAATAGTGGGTAGAGACTTCCAACTAGTGGGTTTCTAATGTAAGTGCTGAACTAGAGGTAGAGACTCTTAACTGAATTGACTGAAGTAAACCCGTATGTTTATGCTTGTGTACATAATATATAAGTAATGAATCAAACGACCTTCGGATGGACATCCGATCCCACCAGACCACATCTCAACGAAGAAAAGGAAATAGGGCGGACAAGCCTTCCTAAGTCCTTCAATCATTATTTATATGCATCTATACAAGCACAAACATACATCTAACTACGACTGAGTGTGTATCAAGTAGAAGTGATTCTTGTGAAGTAGGAGTGTCTAATAAGTGAAGTAGGAGCGGTCACAAGTGAAGTAGGAGTGTCGAACAAGTGAAGTAGGAGCGGTCGCAAGTGAAGTATGAGTGTCGAACAAGGGAAGTAGAAGCGGTCGCAAGTGAAGTATGAGTGTCGAACAAGTATAAGCATATCACGAAGTAGAGATGACAATAAGTGAAGTAAGAGCGTCTATCGGTATAAGCGACTACAAGTATAAGTGAAAGCATTACTAAGTAGGAGTGTAAAATAAGTATAAGCGAAGCAACAGTATCTAATAAGTAAAAGTATACGTCGTGAAAGGGAAACTTTGATGAAAAACCTTTATATTCGGAGAAAATCACAATTTGTATCCTTTTGTAAAAACATGTTTGAAAACCTTTGGAAATCTTTCATAAATTAGTTCAAAATGAATTTAGACAAAACAGTATAAGTAAGAGTTTTGAAACAATTGAAAACCATTGTAGTGTCCTACTCGGTAAAACAGTGTACAGTGGTAAAATCTTGTGCATGCTGGTTATCAATCACATTTGATTGATATGATAACTAGCATGTTTAACTTGTATTCCCCCTATAAAACATGTAAAAACATTTAAAAGGTTCATTCAGGGGTATGAACTCACCTGGTGTAAGTAGGTCTGACGAAGGTGCCGTTTGGGCGTTCGGTGTCACGCAAGGACTTGAACACACACAATGACCTATTTAACATATGATAACATATGTTCACATACAATTAGTATATTTAATACTAATTAAACAAATATACGCGCTCGCAGGAGCGGAAAACACTTTGGTTAAGTGTTTGGGTGTCCCGGGTAGCGTCTAAAGGTGTGTATGGCATAGGAATGGAGTTTATTATCCGAGAGTAAACTCCCAAAGTTGTGTTTACCGCCGTCAACTCATGGTGAGGGTATCTAGTGTGTTTTAAGGCTTCTACTTGTTCATGGAATTATTCTAAGTACATTTCCAAAAAGGCATGAGTGTGTTTAAGGCTTCTAAGGGCATCATATTGGAGTTTACGGCCGTAAACTCTCATATCATGGATTTAATGAAGTTTTAAGCCCTTAACTCACTTCTAGTAATCATTCAAGGCTATAGGGGGTGTTTGGGGTTCCAAAAGGGCACTTCTTTAGTGTTTATGGTCCAAAAGACCAATCATTGAGAGTTTACGGCCGTAAACTCTATGGCTTGGCCGTGAACTCTCATACACCCACCATTCTTTGATTTTAATCCCTTAATACCTTCCTAGCATTTTATAGAAATAGTCTAAGGCCATTTGGGGGGCAAAAACCACATTTTTGGCACATTTAGGGGTGTTTACGGCCTTGGTATACACCTGGGCCATAAACTCGTTTTTCCCTTTCATTTCATTGTGTTTAATTGTGCTAAACCCAAAATACTAAGTCCCTAAATTAAGTATGAAGCCTAAGGGTGATTTGGGAGTGTTTTGGGGGCATTTTAACAAGGTTTTGAGGGGTTTACGGCCTAAGCATGTGCTTGGGCCGTAAACTCTCTTTTATGCCCTAAATCATTGTGTTTTGATGTTTAAACACTCCTAGGCAATTCCCTTAATTTATTTCCAAGCCTATAGGGACAAGTTTGGGGTCTTTTGGCCTTGTTTAAGGGGTTTACGGCCTAAGAAGTAGCTTAGGCCGTAAACCCCATTCTAACAGCTTCTAAGTCCGAATTTTGGGCTATAAACACGAATCAATATGTTTAGAATAAGCTAGGGTAAGCGGACTTACAATTTGGAAGCGTTTGGTTGCGGATTCGGGGCGAAAACAAGTCTAGAGAGAGAGTATAGAGAGAGAGGGTGGAAAAGCTCCAAATGGAGTTTACTCCCCTTTATATATGGGTGGGAGTTGGAGCTCAGTGGAATTCTACCCAATGCTGCCGTTAAACGGGTCACACCCGATTTAGTGGTCGTAATAATAAAAACTAACTTTTCCATTTAAATGGAAATCTGTACGATGAGTTTTTATTTCTCTTATCACGACTTAACGACATAAAGATATAAATAAATGAAACATTTATTTATTTGATGACCTCTTATTAACGGAACTTTTATACAGTGGAATATTCCGTTAACAGTAACAGAGTAATGTAACGGAATAACTTTGGGTTATCACATGATGAGAGGCCTATTAGATAAAGATTAGCAACTACGGACTTAGTGCCTATTAGATAGATACTGGCAGCTATGGACTTGGTACCTATCAGATAGATACTGGTAGCTATGGACTTAGTGGCCATTAGATTAGCACCAACAATGATGGACTTCGTGCCTAAAAACTGGTAGCGATGGACTTCATGCGTATTCCTCAAGACAAATCCTTAGGAATAAAAATAGAAATAAACTTATTGACATGTATTGCGAAGAAAAATATTTATAAGAGTACTGTCAACAATGATGATTAAAAGGACCCTTAGGATAAATCCTTAGGGGAAGAATAAATAGTAAAATATAGATGGGTAATTGGGTTAATTGTTTGATAATTAAACACATTTATTGTGGGTTGAAAACCCTATATACTCACCAGGTTTCCCAACGTGACCCACTTAGTTTTTTTGTATCACATGAAGCAATACAAAGTTACTAGCATGATGAGAGATTCAAGGAGATATAGACCGTTAGATTATTGATATATTGTAAGTCTTCGTTTATGCTTATGTTTCTGTATTGACGATGACATCCGAGCTTTATAAATAAAATACATCTCTTCAAGAAGATATAGACCGTTAGATTATTATCATGTTTTTAGGAAAAATTCTGCATATTAAATCTTTTTAAAAGAATACTCTGATTTAATAAACATAAACAAATCGGTCTTTTCTGGCCGTAAAAATGGAGATGTCACATTATTGGATGACATTAACTTAAAAAAAAGTTGTACTAATTTTGTAAAATAGTTTTCTCATAATAACTTGTGTAATGTGAGTTTAAATGATTTATTTCGAAACTAAAAGTGTTGCAAATGACTTTGCCAAATGTGTTTATCTTTGTGTTTGAGCTGTTAGAGTTTATTAAAGAAGAAGATTGTTATCCAAATATCTTAATTGCATATCGAATCATATTAATGCTACCTGTTACTGTAGCATTGCAGAAATAAGTTTTTCAAAATTAAAATTATTAACAAACTATTTGAGATCGTCAATGTCACAAGAAATATTAAATGGGTTGGCCATATTATGCATCGAGAAAGATATGTTGGAAACTATTGACCTTGATACTATTATAGATGAGTTTGCATATAAAAAATCTCATAATATAATTTTTTTTCTATGTAGATGTTAGGATATTGGCTCCTGGGCCTATGAGCTTTTTCCAGTCTGTCCATAGGTGGGAAGTTCCTAGCTTGGTATTGTATTCTATTTTTTAGATTAATAAAGTTTTCCGGAGGTGTCACCCTCCTTTACTAAAAAAAGTTTATTGTCAACGGCCTCATTTTTTAATTTTGAATTTGCCTTAAATCGACTGGGCCCAACATATTGATTCCCGTTTTCATTTCATTTTCAATCTAATAACAAATAATGAGATTTGTGTCAAGTATTGCAACACTCATGAACAAACAACTAATCTACTAACAAATGCCCTACTTGTTGAAAAGTTCACGTATTCCAGGAACATGTTAGGAGTATGCAAATTTGAATAAAGGGTAAGTGTTAGAAGTTAATTCAAAGTTGAATCAGTGTGATGCTAACCTAACCTGGTCTAAGGTAGTAATTTTAGGAGTCATTAGCTTATGAATAAGTCCCACATTGTTCCGGTTTTTTAGCTTTAGTTGTTATATCTGTTTAGAGTATAAACATGTAGCTTTGCTTATGTAATTGCTTATCAATAAAATCAGTCTTTTTCCTCATATTTATTCCAAAATTATTTATGTAAAAAAATAGAAAAAGGAATGGCTCACGGACAGTGTTGCAAAACCTGGCGTTCCCAGAGCAGCCAATTATCAAGTAAGACGGACTCAGATTTGGTAAATTATATGGAATTAATTTTAAGAAAATAATATATATATATATATATATATATATATATATATATATATATATATATATATATATCAAATATCACAAGTTTATTAAATTTATAACAAAATAGATGAATATCAATAACAATTATAGAATTTTTTTCAAAAAAAAAGTCAAAACTTCCGAGTTTTTTCGAATAGGCCGAGTTGAACCGTTTTCACTGTGTTTTACCGAGTTTGAGCGATTCTGAGTATTTTTGGCCGATTCCTAATTAGACGTCTCAGACATGTCTGGGTCCGAGTACTCGGCCGCCTAGGCCGAGCACAACACTGCTCAAGGATTCACATGTATCAAAAAGTTGCCAAATCATGTGGGTAAAATAAAATAATCTAACGATGATCAAGGATTTGAAACCTTGAAATGTTTCTGTCGAAGGAGTCCATGGTGGTGCTTCTAGATAAAGTTGTATGTATATGTGATTAATAAAAGGTTTGTTTAGTTCTTATATAGTGAATGTTAGTATATCACACATTGGAGCGACTCGGTGTTTTATATCTTTATATATGTTGGAGTCTTCCTTCTCTCCACAAAGACTCGTTTCCAAAGTTAATACATGGCTCCACTCTTACACTGTAAAATAATCTTTGTTACCATCTTTATTGCATCAAAAGTTTTGTAGAGGATGAAGCTTAAACTTAATTTCAACATAACGCTCTTGGTTAGACTAAGTTTCTTAGCAAAGTCAAGTGTAGGAAGTCAGTTTTTAGTGGTTGATACAATGGGGAACCTAATATAAGACTTAAATAATATGACAGCAAAGCAAAACTCAAGCGTGGTGATGTGTTAAAAGTCTGGCATAATGGGTGTGTTTGAAATTAAGCTAGACTTGAAGATTAATATTTATTAGGGTTAATTTAGTAATTAAGGATTGGTCATATTATAGATGAAACGGTTATGGCTGTCGAGAAAGGTTGCCTTGAAAGTGTGCTATACTTGAAATTGTGCTACATGTGGTTCACTTGAAGGAGTCTGCAATGTTTGGCCCCTATATACATGCAGTGGTGGATAAATACAAAAAGTGAACTGGGGTCCATTTTATAATTTCCGAACGATTCATAACATCTTTATTTGTAGCCTCATAAATTTTTTCTCCTTTAACTGTGCAAATTATACAATCATTCCTAAACTCATCCGAAATTTGATTACACGTTTTAACCATCTTTTTTTCATTTCAAAACTAAAAAAACTAATAATTTTTTTTGGTTGTTCTTCCATTATTTAATATCTAAGACATTGACTTTTCCATCAACAACTCATAAAACTAAATACAAGTAACTTAATCAAAATAAGAAATTAGAAATTAACTGGATGCATACTAATATACAAAGGGTTATTACTTGAAAATTTTTATATGTACATATAAATATGGTGGGAATTACAGCCAAGTGGGGTGCATGGACCCCACTCCATACACACTACATCCGCCACTGTATACATGTTGTATATAATTCTGATGTACACTTGCGCGATTGATTAATAAAAGTTTCTTATCTTCCTTCACAAAGTGCTCTTCTTGTTCCTGTAAGCATGTTTTATGTTATTGCACCCACAACTAAAGAGATTATAATATGTTTTGTAATGCGCGATATTGGATAACTACATATAATTTATTGACAATTTCCGCCAATGAATCTTTATTACCATCTTTATTGTCAGGCCCGGTTTTAAGGGAGGGGGGGGGGGGGGGGGGGGAGAGGTGCAGCCGCACAGGGCCCCGAAAAAAATAGGTTTTGAGTTTTAATTAAATTATATATTTAATAACTAAATATATTTGAATTTATTCAGATTTTTGTATAAAGTATGTGTAGCTCAATTAGCAAAAGCGCATCTCTATTTTACAATTAAGCGTAGTTAGATTCATGTGTACAACATTTTGATATTATAAATTCAATTTACAGTTTTGGCCCTTATTTTATACTGTATATTTCATAATCAATCCTTACTTCCACTGTCGTCTTTTAACAAATCAGTTTTTAAAAGTTACATAATTAACCCTTGAACTTTTCATACATTTTCATAAGTTCATTTTTAATTAATTTGTTTACTTTTAAGTTTTTCGTAACGACAATTCACCGTCTTAAATTTGTTTACCTTATATATTAAAAATTTATATTTAGGGCCTCATTTTTCTTTTTTGCACAGGGCCCTTAAAATCTCCGAGCCGACCCTGTTTATTGCACAAAAAGTTTTTTAGAGGATGAAGTTTAAGATTAATTTCAACATAATGCTCTTGGTTAGACTAAGTTTCTCAGCAAAGTCAAGTGCAAGAAGTCAGTTTTTAATGGGTGATACAATAATGTACCTAATTTTAGACACAATAGTAATATGACAGCAAAGCAAAACTCAAGCGTGGTGATGTGTTAAAAGCCGGGCATAATGGGGGTGTGTTTGAAATTAAGCTAGACTTGAAGATTAATATTTATTAGGGTTAATTTAGTAATTAAGGATTGGTCATATTATAGATGAAACGGTTATTGCTGTTCAGAAAGGCTTCCTTGAAAGTGTGCTATATGTGGTTCACTTGAAGGAGTCTGCAATGTTTGGCTCCTATATACATGTTGTATGTAATTCTGATGTACACTTGATCGAATGATTAATAAAAGTTTCTTATCTTCCTTCACAAAGTGCTCCTCCTATTCCTGTAATTCTTCTCACTTTAAAGTCTTTCTCCAAAATTTTGAATTTGCAACTCTTTATTATAGTTGTGTTGAATAGAAACAGTTTTTTTAATCCACCATTGATTGTAACCATCTATGTTAAATATATGTCAAGATAAGTTTCATATTTGGTATAAGTCATATGCGTATTCTGAATATTATATATTCATCTATTAATTAAAATGCAATTACATGAGCATTATTTGAAGTGAAATTAAGGCCGGTACAAACTAAAGAGACACATACAGTCATATATGTCTAACAATTATACAATGCTCTCGATATTTATTGTAATTTAGATATATATGCTTCCAGTCTTCCAAACATGCATAAGAATCTCCGCGTCACTCCACCCTACAGAAATAAATGACAAACCACGTACGTCAATACAGTTTTATGCGTGTTCATGCAAAAATAAACGAAAATTGATAAAATACAAATATAAACATATATTTAATTAACATACGTGGAACAGTCGGTGCTTGGACTGATCTTATAAGGAAGGTTGACACCACAGTCGCTGGGAAGGCTGGCAGCGTTAGAGAGATTGATGCCGGAGTTGGATGAGTAAAAACTCTTCAAGCAGTTACATGCAGTCTGACGAGCAGAGGCTGAATTTTGCAGCGCTATTGAGTGCGTCAACCCCACTGCAACATGCCGATGACACAGCACCGCCATTTGTTAAGTAGCCATAGCATGGCGATAAGTCACTAACTACCTGATCACAGGTAATAGACTGAGCATAGGTTTTCGCCACCACCCTGCAAGTAACGACTACACATAAGACCATCATTACGATTCTTGCCATTTTTCAAGAATACGAGTACCGAGTAAGAAACTTATTTTTTCCTTTCTATGTGATTTCAATGGTTGCTGGTGCAAGAAAATGTTGTGCAAGGTGACGATATATAATATAGGCCTTCTTGCCCATTAATTCCTATGCTTGTATCAAGAGATTGGTTCGTTGGAAAAGCTGGGTTGATATTAATTGAACCTACATATATCGATTTTTTATCAATAATATTCTTCACCATTATTTCATTTGAGTTAATAATAATAATAATGTAGCCTGATTTAGTTGAATCGCAAACAACCCTACAGCCTCCGCCCTCCTAGCTAGCTAGATCTTCAATTTTTTGCATATCGATATTCTTCCGTCATTACCAATTCATTGGTACATAAATGATTGTGCAAATATATGAAATAATCATTTGAATTTTATAAAAATAGCCCAGTAAGTAATTTATTTGTTTGATGTCTTCTCATGAAGTGTATATATATATATATATATATATATATATATATATATATATATATATATATATATATATATATATATATATATATATATATATATAAGCAAGCAACGATGTGAGATTTAACACGTTATAATATATACTAACAAGGAAGAGTGAAATGTACTTGAGAGGAGATGTGCTAAAAGTACGATCGCCTAATAGTTGTATTTTATTAAATCATTGTGTAACACCTAGAATCAGAAAGACCAAGAAAGGAAAGGAAAAACCCTAAGTTAAAGGGTCAACTCGTCGAGTCCATGGGTGAACTCGGTGAGTTAGAGCAGGACCCGTGTTGGGGTTTAAGTGACTGACTCGGCGAGTCGGAGGGACCGACTCAGAGAGTCAGGTCTGGGTTGGAAAACCCTAATTTCCGGGCTTAGTGCCCTATTTAAGTATGATTTCAGGCCTTCATCCCAACCTCCATCACTCCCTCTACCTTCACTCGAACCCCAAGCAGCCATTGAGTGTCATTGAGCTTCTCTTGCCATTTTTGAGTGATTTAAAGCTATAAGGAAGAAGGAAGACTTTGGGTGATTCAAGAAGTAGTAGTAGACTCTGTGTTGGTGTGTCATTTCAGATCCTAGAAAGGTATGAAGTTCATACCTTGGCTGTTATTCGCTTAGATCCCCTTTCCTAGTTAGATTTTGTCATTTTGAGCCATTTCCAAAGCCAATTTGTGTATTCTAACTTTTTGAGCAAAGAGAAACTTCGGATCTAGGGTTGTCTTGGCCTAGAAACCCATAAAGCAGCAATCTTTGGTGGGTTGGTGAAGCATGCTTGTCACAAAACCAAGCCCTGGTTTCACGTAATGTTTGCAACTTTACGTGAAAGGTGGGCCTTAGAAGAGTGGATCTACAGTTTGGAGCCCCTGCATGGCTCGAAAAGCCACTGTATAGATTAAGAGCTGAAGCTACTGGGCGAGTCACATGGGTAGACTCGGCGAGTTGGATGAAGTTGGGCAGGAACTCGACGAGTTGGAAGAACAACTCGGCGAGTCTGTTGAAGATTGCCTTGGACTCGGCGAGTCTGTTCTTGGACTCGGCGAGTCAAGTCACGAAAACTCAAACCCTTCCAGTTAAGACTCAGATTAGTGAGTTGAGTGGGGACTCAGCGAGTTGGACAGGACAGGACTCGAAAATCGGTGGACTCGGCGAGTCATGGACTGACTCGGCGAGTCGAGTCGTGAATGGAAGGACTCTGAGCATATGAACTCGGCGAGTCAGTAGGCATACTCGGTGAGTAGAGTTGACCTGGAAGGTTGACTTTGACCGAAGTTGACTTAGTTTGACTTCTAGAGTTCAGTTGGAACTAAGAGTTATGTTGGTAATAGTAGCTAGTGGAGCAAGTAGACTAGCGGTTCAGAGGGTTGTCGGTCAGCAGCCAGAGGATTATCAGCAAAGTTCAGCAGTGCGAGGTGAGTCTCCTCACTGTTTCTATGGGTCTAAGGCACCAATGCCGACCCATTTAGTTTATGTATGATAGGAAGACCCGGGGGTTAGACCTAGGCAATATGCATGAAAGACCAGGAGGCGACTGTTGGCACACAGTAAGTTATTATGAAAGGTAGGAAGACCCGAGGGTTAGCCCTAGGCCATATGTATGAAAGACCAGGAGGTGGCTTCTGGCGCATTGTATGCTATTATATTTGAAAGACCAGGAGGTGGCTTCTGGCACACTGTATGCTGTTTAGCTAAGTAAAGTAATATGTACGGTTGTCTTTGTGATACTTGCATAAAAGACCAGGGGGTGGCCCTTGGCACTTGTCTGTAAGACCCAGGGAGTGGCCCCAGGCTAGACCAGGAAGACCACGTGCGGCTCATGGCATAATGGCAAGACTATGTTTGGCACATAGCACCTTAGCAAGGCTATGTTTGGCACATAGCACCTTAGTGGATATGTTGGTTTTGTATGGATCAGTTGGTTTGTATGGTATGTGGTATCTAGGGAACTCACTAAGCTTCCTGCTTACGGTTTTCAGTTTGGTTTCAGGTATCAAGTTTTTAGAGAAGGAGCTCGGGAGGATTGCAGTGCACACACCATGACAAGTTAACCTGGGATGTTTTACTCTGATAATTAAACAAGTGTTTGGAAATGAGGCTATGATTTGTAATATAAACCCTTTTTGTAAGTTTGAACGACTTAACTATGAATTAGTAATGTTTTTTTTTTTTAAAATTTTGGACCGTATTTTTTGGGCGTTACAAGTTGATATCAGAGCCTTAGTTTGAGGGATTCGGGCACACTCTCGGGTGTGTCTGAACTCAAACTGAGGAAGTGGTATAAAATTTTCAAAAGAAAGACCATAATGATAAAAGGATTTTTGAGGAAAGAAAAGGGTTTTAGAAAAAGCAAAAATGAACTTTGGAAAGAGAAAAGGGTGTGGTGCATGCGATCAGCCGAGCTCAAGTAAGTACCCCAAATACTCATACAAGTTTATGTTGTGATTATCAGTTAGTAGAACAACATGCTAGATTAGGACTAAGGATCTAAGGAGGATGTCTTATGTGCCTGTTATATGTGCTTTGAGCTGCATGATAGTGCTGGTTAGACAGTAGTAGGATAGCCTGTTTAGGTTATGCCTGAGTTTATGAGTTGTGCTGCATGCTAGTACAGATTCCTTATATGAGATTATGATTGCTTGAGTATGTTATGGTTAGATTTTCCCTTGTTTGAATGTTGCTTGCTTTGTGCATTGAGGGATTCTGAGTGATGGGAGTTAGCCATTAGGTGAATACGTCACGTCACATGTGATCAGGGTTGAATAATCTCAGAGTGCTGGATTTGGCCCTATTGCACAGCTCTCGTTTGAGTCTAACCATTGTAGGGACAAGACTTTTACTCGAAGGATTATTTGAGCCTCGCCACATGTGATGGTATTCAGGTGATGGCTAATTGGCATCACAAGGAGGCCTTCAGCAGCTGAGGACTGGTTTGAGTTGAGTCACAGGTTTTCCTAGGGTAAGCTATGAGATAGTGTTGAGAGGCGTAGTAGTAGAGAAAGGGACCTGGTGGAGACGAAGCAGTTCTTGAGGAAAGTACGGATAGATGTGGAAGCTAGTATGGGCCCGCACTACTGAAAGTAGAGGATCCGTACTCGAATCGAGAAAGGCCAAGATGAGACCGGGAACCTAGGAGAGTGTGTTAGACCTCTCGGGAGTATGTATGATCCTGACATTTACACATGTATTTTTAGCATGGCGACCACGCGTCACGGAGCAGGAGGGTCAGGATCCGGTTCGGGCACGGGATCCGAACAAGTTGAAGATGGGTTGCGCGGGTTCATCGCATCTAAGATTACGAGAGGCATCCTTGGGGCGACCCCGATCATTTTCAGGTCGATCAAGGAGGGGATCATTGAGCTGATGGAGGATCGCCTCCGAGCTTTCAGGAGTGATTCGACGTCCGGCCAGGAGAGTACGTGCACGCCGTCCATCAAGGACTTCAGAGGGTGTGGTGCGCCAGATTTTCACGGGGTGAAGGACCCCATTGCTTCCAGAAGATGGATCAAAGACATTGAGTCTGCACATTTGACGAGCTTCTGCTCGGAGGGGTCGAAGGTCCGCTTTGCGGCGGGATGTTTGACAGACAAAGCTAGAGATTGGTGGGAGTCAATTGGTGACTCATTGGGAGCCTCGTTCGTCGAGGCTATGACCTGGTCAGACTTTGTGACCAGGTTTAGGGCGGAGTTTACGCCGGCAGTGGAGCTTCAGCAGCTGGCCAGAGAGTTCCTAGACATGAGACAGACGACAAAGTCGGTGGCGGAGATTACCGCCAAGTTTCGGGAGAGGGCCTTATTAGTGCCTCAGTATGCAGGGGATGATGAGATGCAGAGGACCCGCTATCATGACATGTTAAGAGCGGATATTCGGGAGCATGTTAGCTTCTCGGCATGGCCGAACCTGGGCTCTATGATTTCCAGAGCTAGGGAAAGGGAGATCGATCTGGAGCACATTACGAAGAGGAGGTCAGATGAGACATACACTTTGGAGGGTCCCGGGAAGAGACCCAAGACTTCAGATCAGTGATTAGTAGGTCGGCAGGGACGAAGTCAGTGCAACACGTGCGGGAAACCGCACGAGGGAGTGTGTCGTTCCAAGGGTTCTGGCTGCTACAAGTGTAGCAGTGATGGTCACGTCAGCAGCGACTGCCCACAGGGGGCAAGCGCATTATGTTTTCACTGCAATCAGGTGGGCCACAAGAGGACCGACTACCCAACGATGAGGGGAGGAGCAGGGAGTGCGTCTGCCCCGACGATTATGATGATTACGGATGGGCGAGAGGGTAGGGCCTTGCAGTGACAGATAAGGGAGATCTGGATTACGACATGTAATGTTGCAGGTACGTATCTATGGATATTTTCAGTTCTGTGTGAATTAGGGAAGTTCTTACCCCGGACTCAGGGGATAGTATGAATGAGTTGTCTCTCTACTTGTATTCGGATTGTATTTGGAATCTTTATGCCAATTGCATACCAGGAGCTATTAGTAGCTAGTATAGGTCATCCTTCACTTCGGGTTCGAAGTGTCCAGTATCATCTCAGTTGCGGCTGAAGATGGTTCAGGGAATAGTCAACCACCATCATCAGGGTTTGATGGTTCTAGTCTTGGCGTTTGGGATAGCTGTTGGAAGCATCAAAGGAAGTGGCTTATCACCGAGGAGTTTGCCTTGGGCAGTAGTTATTCGGACCATAAGGACACTAGTCGGAGCTCAGGGGATTTTCAGTGTCAGGGATGCGGGAGGTGTTCATCTAGTATTCGGTAATCATACGGTATTTGGAGTGGGCTAGAGATAGATCACTAGCAGGGATAGGGCGATGGTGGTTATCATGCCTATCGTGTAAGGAAGGAAGGAATGGAAATCTTCAGGTTTTCGCGTGCAGTAAAGACTTAGCTGAAGCTAAGTCGGGGAGAAACAATCAGGTTATGGGAGTAGAAGGAGTTTTGAAACAAGGATAAGTTTCGCTCTCCTGTTAGGAAGAAAGACGGCCCAGGTGGCTCTATGAATGGAGGATAATGTAAATTGGAAGTTGGGAAAACTTTCCAATTGTGAGACCTCATTCTCGAAATGTCTGGTCGCAGATTATAGAGGAATCGGTTGGGAGTTCCATTTGGGACATGAGTACCACTTAGGGGTACTAGATTGTGCTTGTATGATCGACTGTGGGTTAGTCGCAGCATCCACTAGCTGCTAGTCGGTGTGGTAAGGTGTTGTCAGACGTCCGGATGGGCGTAGCATTCACCAGTGGTCAGATAGTAAGAGAAGTATAGTAAGACTGCGGTGTGGTCCGTAGCAATCGTATGTGAGGATAGTTAGTAAGACTGCGGTGTGTCCCGTAGCATTAGATTAGTAAGACTGCGGTGTGGCCCGTAGCAATCGTATGTGAGGATAGTTAGTAAGATTGCGGTGTGGCCCGTAGCATTAGATTACTAAGACTGCGGTGTAGTCCATAGCAATCGTATGTGAGTATGGTTAGGCTACGGTGTGGCTCGTAGCACTGGTTTAGCAAGACTGCGGGGTGGCCCGTAGCTTTGGTTGGCTGGCAATGTAGAAGTGTTGTAAGACTACGGGGTGGCCCGTAGCATTCTTCGGACCCTATTCGCTAGTGCGAATGTATCAGGTGTATAATTTAGTGGTAGTGTTTTCAGGTAGTAAGTCCAGGACGGGGCAGCCCCCCCGGATATGAGTAGGCTACATTATGTTTGGGTCTGGAAGATGGTAGGTCATTAGAGACCAAGAGTGGCACAAGACTGCGGGTAAGCTGTGGCATTGATTAGTAGCTTGGTTCATAGAGTGTGGGTGAGGGCTCGTATCTCCGAGGTAGCATGGGGGAAACTGGTATTCTGGGTAATGGTAGAACAGTTAGGACCAGGGCGGTCTCGGTTCATCCGGTAGGCGGATGGGAGTTAACAGGACTACAGGCAGGAATGATGGTAAGGGATTCGGTGTGAAAAGCCATGAGCTGATCGGATGATGCTAAGCTGCTCATTGCGGGATCGAATGATCTCAGAGTAAGGGATTTGGCTCGATGACGCCGTTCTCGGCTGAGCCCGAAACGTAGCAGAAAGGAATTTGCTAGCCGAAGGATTGTCTAAATTCTCACGATTGGGTGGAGCTTTCAGTATTAGAGCATTGTATGGGGATCATTCCATGAGTACTGGTTTGACGGCCGCCACTAGGAGTGGTCGGGATTGCGGTTTCGACAGAGGATTGGTCCTCGAAGGAAATCGGGAAGATTTTTGTTTGTGGAAAGTGTCGTAAAAAGTCCAGTGACAGTGTAGGGTGAAAGAGTAAACCCCCTTGCAAATCAAGGGAAGGTGTATAAGGAGTATTGATATGATTACCGGTTGGATTAAGTGTTGTACTCGAAGGTTGCAAGTAACGGGTTATTCTGAAGATGGCATCTTCAAGGTTTGGATCAAAAGGGGGGAGTGTGCATCTTATGGTAAGTGGCGACCAGATGGTAAAGTAGTTGGCCGTGACAGACTTCGAGGATGAAGTCTAGTTTAAGTGGGGGAGTGTTGTAACACCCAGAATCAGAAAGACCAAGAAAGGAAAGGAAAAACCCTAAGTTAAAGGGGTCAACTCGTCGAGTCCATGGGTGAACTCGGCGAGTTGGAGCGGGACCCGTGTCGGGCTTTAAGTGACCGACTCGGCGAGTCGGAGGGACCGACTTGGAGAGTCAGGTCTGGGTTGGAAAACCCTAATTTCTGGGCTAAGTGCGCTATTTAAGCATCATTTAAGGCCTTCACCCGAGCCTCCATCACTCCCTCTACCTTCACTCAAAACCCCAAGCAGCCATTGAGTGTCATTGAGCTTCTCTTGCCATTTTTGAGTGATTTAAAGCTATAAGGAAGAAGGAAGACTTTGGGTGATTCAAGAAGTAGCAGTGGACTCTGTGTTGGTGTGTCATTTCAGATCCTAGAAAGGTATGAAGCTCATACCTTGGCTGTTATTTGCTTAGATCCCCTTTCCTAGTTAGATGTTTTCATTTTGGGCCATTTCCAAAGCCAATTCGTGTATTGTGCCTTTGTGAGCAAAGAGAAACTTCAGATCTAGGGTTGTCTTGGCCTAGAAACCCGTAAAGCAGCAGTCTTTGGTGGCTTGGTGAAGCATGCTTGTCACAAAACCAAGCCCTAGAGTGTTTTAAGCCTATAGAATCTTGGTTTCACGTAAAGTTTGCAACTTTATGTGAAAGGTGGGCCTTAGAAGAGTGGATCTACAGTTTGGAGCCCCTGCATTGCTCGAAAAGCCAATGTATGGATTAAGAGTTGAAGCTACTCGGCGAGTTGGATGAAGTTGGGCAGGAACTCGATGAGTTGGAAGAACAACTCGGCAAGTCTGTTGAAGATTGCCTTTGACTCGACGAGTCTGTTCTTGGACTTGACGAGTCAAGTAACGAAAACCCACACCCTTCGAGTTAAGACTCGGATTATTGAGTTGAGTGGGGACTCAGTGAGTTGGACAGGACAGGACTCGGAAATCGGTGGACTCGGAGAGTCATGGACTGACTTGGCGAGTGAAGTCACGAATGGAAGGACTCTGAGCATATGAACTCAGCGAGTTAGTAGGTAGACTCGGCGAGTAGAGTTGACCTGGAAGGTTGACTTTGACTAGGACTTTGACTTTGCACGGAGTTGACTTAGTTTAACTTCTGGATTTCAGTTGGAACTAAGAGTTATGTTGGTACTAGTAGCTAGTTGAGCTAGTGGAGCAGCGGTTCAGAGGGTTGTCGGTCAGCAGCCAGAGGATTATCAGCAAAGTTCAGCAGTGCGAGGTGAGTCTCCTCATTGTTTGTATGGGTCTAAGGCACCAATGCCGACCCATTTAGTTTATGTATGATAGGAAGACCTGGGGGTTAGCCCTAGGCAATATGCATGAAAGACCAGGAGGCGGCTCTTGGCACACATTAAGTTATTATGAAAAGTAGGAAGACTTGAGGGTTAGCCCTAGGCCATATGTATGAAAGACCAGGAGGTGGCTCCTGGCGCATTGTATGCTATTATATATGAAAGAAGAGGCGGCTCTTGGCACACAGTAAGTTATTATGAAAGGTAGGAAGACCCGAGGGTTAGCCCTAGGCCATATGTATGAAAGACCAGGAGGTGGCTCCTGGCGCATTGTATGCTATTATATATATATATATATATATATATATATATATATATATATATATATATATATATATATATGAAAGAGGAGGTGGCTTTTGGCACACTGTATGCTGTTTAGCTAAGTAGAGTAATATGTACAGTTGTCTTTGTGATACTTGCATAAAAGACCAGGGGGTGGCCCTTGGTACTTGTCTGTAAGACCCAGGGAGTGGCCCCAGGCTTGACTAGGAAGACCACGTGCGGCCCGTGGCATAATGACAAGACTATGTTTGGCACATAGCACCTTAGCAAGGCTATGTTTGGCACATAGCACCTTAGTGGATATGTTGGCTTTGTATGGTATGTATGGATCAGTTCGTTTGTATGGTACGTGGTATATGGGGAACTCACTAAGCTTCAATGCTTACGGTTTTCAGTTTGGTTTCAGGTATCAAGTTTTCAGAGAAGGAGCTCGAGAGGATTGCAGTGCACACACCATGACAAATTAAACTGGGATGTCTTACTCTGATAATTAAACATGTGTTTGGAAATGAGGCTATGATTTGTAATATAAACCCTTTTTATAAGTTTGAACGACTTAACCATGAATTAGTAATGTTATTTTAAAAGAAATATTTGGACCGTATTTTTGGGGCGTTACACATTGTTAAATTTAAAAACCCTAATTTCCACCTACCGCCTATAGTAATTTCATCTGGTTTACTTAACGCCACATAGCTACCTCTTAAAGGACACCATAAATATCAACATCGATTCAAAAATATTCATTTTCCGTTGTGCAGATAGGCTTCACCTTCCGAAATTCTGAGTCATGTTCCCCTCCTCTAGCTTCCCGACGTGTTGTGCTCCTTTCTCTATTCATCCGCGGTTTTCGTTGTACATATCATACCCCCACTCCCATATGTTCCTAAATTATTGAAACAACTGGTGCTGATCAATCCTTCTTTTGATTCGAATTAAAACCTCTGTATGGTTCCAATCATTGCTTCCCTTTTTCGTTGGTAGTTTCCATTTCTTATGTTTATTCAAGTCTCTTCTTCTTGTTCGCTAACCCTAAATCTATTGCAGATGTTGTTAAGGCAATTAATTTCAATAAAATAGAAGATTATGAAGTTAGTGCCGTCTTCATATAAATTTGGAAAGAAATTGAATATTAGAAAGGAAAAATAGAATTCTCAACCAAATGATGAAATCTATAATGTCATATTCGAGGTTGACTGATGGATTATGGGAAGAAGCTCTATTAACAAGTTTCTATATATTTCTTAGTGTTTCAAAAAATAGGAAAAAGAAAATAATTCCATATGAACTTTGGTATAAAAAAAGCAAACTTTGGATATCCTAAAGTTTGAGACTGTCCAGTAGTTGTGAGACTAACTGAACCCAAAATGAAAATGTTAGGCGAAAGAGACATTAATTGTATCATCATTGGTTATACTAAGATTCCAAGACATATATGTTCTTTGTTTTATAATCTAATGATTATATGTTAGTTAATTCTAAGACAGAGGTAACAGATGTATTATTTGATAAAAAAAACAGTTTCATCCATACATGAACCACAGGATATGGCTCCCAATTCTAGTAGGACAAACAAGGAATATGAAGTTATATGTAACTCTGATGTAACACCCCGATTCTCAGTTTATGAATTTGTTTAATTAATATATGTTTATTTAGTCTCATTATTTTTTGTTTTTTATGAAAAGGTTTATTTTGGGTAAGAATTAGATGAAACTTGCAAGAAAAATTTGCTTTTGGGGCAATAACTGCCATTATGTCTTTCCTTAGGCGGCTAAATCATAAAATATGGGAAAATTCCATAATTTTGGATCTACTAGAGGGCTGATCGACCCTCTCCCTTATTATCTAGTACTTGGATCCAATCCTTAGCAACAAAAAATATGTGATGTGTGTATATGTGTGGTGAAGTGTAGCTCAAAAAGGAAGAGCAGGAAGAATGTTTTTTTTTGGCCGACTATAAGAAAGGGGGGGGGGGCTGAAGGAGAAGACGATTCGAGGAGAAAGTAGGAACTAGTGGTGACAATCTTTGAGTCATGTAAGTGATGGGTTTCGAGCAATACATCATTCCTATGGTGTACATGCAAACTCTAATAGCTTTTTGATCTAGTTTGTCTAATGAATATGCAATTGAATATCTAAAGCTATAAACCCTAGATCTAACATATTATAATATGAATTAGGGTTTAGAGAATACCTTTGGTTGTTATATAGTAATAACAATCAATTCATTGAACTCAGAAAGCTTAGTGCCTCAAGTGTTGCACTTCTAATGGAGTCACAAACACCACTAAGCAACTAGATGAAAGAGAGAAGAGAGGGGAGGCACCAAAAAAGCAGTTGGAAACCCTAATCCCAGTGTTCACCACGTTTTTGGTGCCCAAGGGTTCCTTATATACTTAGGCTATTAGGGTTATCATACCAGGAAACCCTAACTAGACTGCTTAAGCCCTAAGTAGCCCATGGACTGCTTCTGGAAGATGCCTTGGACGATTTCTAATGGGCTTCCCCATATAATTCGTCCAACCTATTATTCCAAGGTGATCCATAGCCCAATTGCAATTATCTTATAATTACAATTCCAGTCCTCTAAATTTAATTAATCTCTTTTAGCCACAAAATTAATTCTTTATTAATTCTTGACTAATATTAATTAAACAATATGATTTCTCCTTTAATATATTATTGTCATAGTATATTAATAAATCATAATTAAACCTTTCTCTCCTTAATTCATCCTACATATTGCTATGGTGAAGGCAAACCAAAAGGACCATGCTCATAATCGGGTGAAGTACATATCAAAATAGTTATGGACTTAGACACTAATCCAACAGTCTCCCACTTGGATAAGTCTAATAACTATTCTCCATATGACTTCAGAACCTGATTAGCAATCGTAGCTTTCAAAAGTCGCTGTCGACTCTGATCTTATCAGATATGTGTGTCCTTTGGATAAGGGATTATATATTCCTCCATTCTCAAGATATCGTATAGACACGAGACATGGATTTAAATCATTCTCTCTATCTATGTATTGGTTCCCGACATCTGATTTATGACGACTGACAACAGACTACAATTGAACACATCAACTTAGTCCCGGCTTGGCCAAGCGCTTAGGGCGTCATTAATAAATCATCGAGGGGCCCACATATATCACTTTTATCCCACTTTAGGTAAAAGGAATGTATAAAATTTGACTCAAATGCTCGCTTGCACCTACTGACCGAATCACACACAACAATAATTTTTATAACACCAAGTTACTGGTGCGTTTACTTATCATCAATGTGCAACCGACTAGCAAATAAAAACTCACACGTCTCGGTTTCAAGAATATACAATGTTATCGTCTCACTAATCACCCGTGATAAATCCATGAAGTGATTGAAGTGAGCGTGGGTTTAATCCAATACTTTAATCTTATCAAAGCACTCATGAACTCTGCAGCAAACTTGTGCTGTGTCTAAACACTTTAGACAGTCTACAGAGAGATT
Organism: Lactuca serriola; assembly: GCF_051521515.1. Classification (NCBI taxonomy): domain Eukaryota; kingdom Viridiplantae; phylum Streptophyta; class Magnoliopsida; order Asterales; family Asteraceae; genus Lactuca; species Lactuca serriola. The sequence continues at coordinate 91,391,167 of NC_136408.1, forward strand.
CATGACAGTCTTCCTTCATACCTACTTCCAACATATGACTGACTGTGGAGGTTCGAATAACCCAATTATTCTGGAAGTCAAAACATGCAAAATGAAACACAACGATAATACTTAATCCTATATGGCCCCAAAACCTTTTTGCGTAAATAAAATACTTTTATTTAAAAACCATATTGACTACTCATTATTTATTATTTAATGTTTCGGATAATCAACTTATTACTTGAATTACAACAATAGCTATCCCATGCTCCGAGCATGCACACTATGTTACCTATGATCCTTACTTTGTGAAATAGATCAATTGAAAATCTTTCCAATGAAACTCATTTCGCAATTCCCAATCCTTATCATTAGTGTAAGAACACAACATTCTTGCCTCTAACAGAATATGTTAGATTCTAAAATTTTATGCAATGATCCTTTCGTAATGTCATAGCACAAAAGTCACCAAGACTTGGCTAATGAAATTCCAAGGTATTCTATCGGAAATTGTTACAAGACAATTCCGCGAAGTCTCACATTCAAAGTACATTCCTTTAAACATCCTTCTTGCATAAAAGTTTCTAATCTAGACATAGAATCTCAATATCCAACTCCCAGTATGGAGACATTTCCATATGACAACTCATTCTAAATAAGACCTTATTTATTCAAAATAATGTAAACATGGTCCATCCAATACTATACTTCCAACTACTCATAAGCAACAAATCCTTAGCGAACCTCAGATCGTCCTTTGACAGTTGTTTACTTATTTTATTCAAACTTGGTTCTAGTCCTTTTCCCTCTTAATGCCCCAGGTACTTGGAAAATTAGAACGCTGGAATATTATGGCATATGCAATCGATCCTATACTCAAAGCGTATAGAAAACGATTGATAATGTCTCACATGAAGACGTGATAGTTTACCAGTTTTATGCTATAATATTTTTAATTGGCATGTTCTCACAATTTTGATTTTGAAAAGGGATGCCGTAATCATAACCAAATTTTTTGAGAATGCAATTATCCTTTCCATATATAGAATTTCCTAATGTTGAACCATTCCAACACAACATTCATATATATATTTGACTAAATTTGATTACAATTCCTCAATCTAAGCCTTTAGATTTGAAATGAAGTATAATATTCTCTCCTTAATTATAGCAAAACAATTTTTCAACCCCTACAACTCTGCCAAGTGAATCTTTGTTTTCTATAATTAATATTGCTAACTTGTAATACTTGAAATAAGAATCATGCTCCCACTATCACGATGATTATTACTGTAACATCCAAATTTTCAAGGCCAAAAATTTTATTTTTATATCAATACTTTGGAAAGCATTTGTAATTAAAACATTGTCTGATCAAATCATTCAACAATCACAAATCGTGTTGAAAACCAAAATATGAAATCAACTAAATATCAGAGTACAAATCCCAGAACAATCTCGTAAGTCGGAAAACAGTGTATGTGTATGATGTATCGCTACCCGCCAACTCTTTCCCCTTCGATGAAGAGGTACCTAAAACCAAAACTGAAAACTGTAAGCACGAAGCTTAGTGAGTTCTCCCAACGTACCACATACAGTACAATCATATAACATATCATACTTGTCAGGCATTCCTGGGGTACCCGACCTACCCGTGTGGCCATTCTGGGGTGTCGTCCTACCCGTGCGGCCATTCTGGGGTGCTGACCACCCTTCGGTCCTAACAACTGAACCTCGGGGACTGTTTCACCCCCTGCCACTACTACTATCACATATCATAATATAACATACTATCAGACATATCTGGGGTGTCTGACTACCCTTCGGTCCTAACAACCGAACTTGGGGACTGTTCCCCTCCTACTACCCCTAACACATATCTCAGATCATGCTAGCACATAATCATGACATCACATACTGTCAGACTTATCTGGGGTGTATGAGTACCCTTCAGTCCTAACAACCGAACTCTACTACTATAACACATCAAGCTAGCATATAACATATCAGGTAGTAGCAAACCTAGATGATATCACAAAGACAATCATCTAACATACAACTCCTACTGGTGGGCCGACGTTGTGGCTGTACACCCACCGCTACTGGAAGGTAAATCACCTCGAAGTAGCTGCTGATCTGCGCAGGAACTGTCTGTCTGTCTGCTGCTGCTCTGGAAATCCTCCGGCTGCAATTGCCACGAAACACTCAATCAAACACTGCTAACTGTCCTTAGGTTAAAATGACCATTTTACCCCTAACCAAGTCAAAATTCAAAGTCAACGTCAACTTCCAGTTGACCCGACTCGCCGAGTTGGCTCGCTAACTCATCGAGTCCCTATCCAGTCGATTGTCCTCACTCCTGTCCCTACTCGTCGAGTTAGGCATTGACTTGACGAGTTCTCCTTCCAAAAAGATATCCCATAGTCCTTCATTCGACTCGCCGAGTTGTATGAACAACTCGTCGAGTTCATCTTCATCTGATGAACACTCTGGTCTGTGACTCGCTGAGTTGTATGAACAATTCGTCGAGTCTGTTCTTGAGGCAAGAAGATTGCCTTGGACTCGCCGAGTCAAGGCATTGACTCGCCGAGTCCCTCCATTACCAAGTCAGGATTCCGACTCACTGAGTCCACTTATAGCTCATTGATCCCACTCAACATAACTCAAAAGGGGAAAATCTGGGACTCGCGACTCGACTCGTCGAGTCCGAAGAACGACTCGTCGAGTCGTATGCATGCAATCGCTATATACTCGATTCTGCTTGAATCCAGTGCATTCCATCCATAGATCTGGGTTCTTGAGGATCGATTAACACGTAAAGTTTCCAAATTTACATGTAGATAAATACCAATGATGGTTTTGAGTTTCAAAACACACTACAAGAGTAGATCTAGGGCTTTCATGCAATATGGCTCCATAAAGGCAATAGATCTGGGCTCTTGAAGCTCAAACCTAGATAGATTCAAAGGCCATTCCACTCAATATGATCTCTATTTCACAATCAAGCTAGGAAACGGATAAAGATGGCTTAAATGGGGTTTCTAAAAGAAAATCATCATGGCAACAGAAAAGATCCGAAATATACCTCAATGGGCTCTGGATTGAGTTTTAGATCCTTGCTCTTCTCCTTCTCCTTGGTCCTTCCTTCCTTCTCTTCTTCAAACTTCAAGAAAAAGCACACAAACACTCAAATCACAAAGGGGAGGGTTAGAGTTTGTTAAAGGATGCTCTGAGAGTGAAAAGGGCGAGCTTGGGGCGCATAAGGGGGTTTAAATAGGGTGCAAACCCTTGAAGTTAGGGTTTCTTCCAGACCAGCGGACTCGTCGAGTCTAGGATATGGACTCGTCAAGTCGCCAAATTAAACATGCTCGATATCTCGTCCCTACTCGGCGAGTCAGGCCTACAACTCGCTGAGTTCCAGCTAAAAATGCAAAAAATACTTAGATTAAAATTCATACCAGGAACCAGGTGCTACAAATCTCCCCCACTTATTTTAGACTTCGTCCTCGAAGTCTGCCACTCGCTCCTGGAACAGCTCGGGATAGTGTTCTCTCATTTCTTCCACCAGTTCCCAAGTCCACTCCGAACCCTTCCGGTGCTGCCATTTCACTTTCACTAGCTCTACCCTCTTGTTCCTCAAATCCCTAGACTCCCGGTCGAGGATTGCTACTAACCGGTCAATGTAATTCAGGCTGTAATCAACCTAAATATCCTCTAAATGCACCAATTCTGAGTCGTCTACTAGGCATTTCTGCAGCTGCAAGACGTGGAAGGTGCTGTGGATCTGACTGAGTTCGGATGGCAGATCCAGCCGATACGCCACCTTGCCCACCCGGGCTAGAACCCTGAAGGGTCCAATGTACCTGGGGCCCAACTTGCCCCGCTTCCTTAATCGGATGACGCCCTTCCATGGCGACACCTTCAGGAGAACCATATCTCCGACCTGGAACTCCAGGTCTGATCGACGCTTGTCGGCATAGCTTTTCTGCCGACTCTGAGCAGTCTGAAGCCTACTCCGCACCTGCTGAATCCTCTCGGTCATCTTGAGCACCACTTCGGTGCTCCCCATGACCCTCTGGCAAGCTTCGTCCCAATATATCGGGGTCCTGCACCTTCTCCCGTACAACATCTCGAAGGGAGGACGGTCAATACTCGCGTGGTAGTTGTTGTTGTATGAGAACTCGGACAAAGGAAGATAAGTGTCCCAGCTACCACCGAAGTCTAATGCACACGCTCGCAACATATCTTCCAGAGTCTGGATGGTCCGCTCGATCTGACCATCTATCTGCGGGTGAAAAGCGGTGCTAAAATGCAGACGAGTACCCAGGTCATCATGGAACTTCTTCCAAAACCTTGAAGTAAACCGTACGTCTCAATCTGAAATCACGGAGGCTGGCACTCCGTGCCGCGCCATCACCTCTCGGATGTAGATATCAGCTAACTTCTCTACCGAGATACTCTCCTGGATCGGTATGAAATGGGCGCTCTTGGTCAACCGATCCACGATGACCCATATAGAATCCACTCCCCGCGCTGTCCTGGGAAGTTTGGTGATAAAATCCATCATGATAACTTCCCATTTCCATAGCGGGATATCCAACGACTGCATCTTGCCGTGTGGTCTCTGATGCTCGGCCTTGACCTTCCTGCAGGTCAAGCATCGCTCTACGTACCATGCCACATCCCGCTTCATGCAGGGCCACCAATAATCCAGATGAAGATCCCTATACATCTTCGTCGCCCTGTGATGAATGGAGAATCAGGATTTGTGTGCCTCGTCTAGCAGAACCTTGCGCACACCCCTGTGGTACGGTACCCACACCCTATGGTGTAGTGTCAATAATCCTCGGATATCATAATCGAAGGAGGAAACCTGACCCACTATACACTCGCTCTTCCGATGCTCCTCCTTCATAGCCTCTTGCTGAGCCTCCCGTATCTGTTCTAACAGTGGGGTCACAACCGTCATCCTCATACACATATCTTTGATTGGCTCTGCCTTGCGGCTAAGCGCATTGTCCACCACATTGGCCTTCCCTAGGTGATAAAGGATCTCGCAGTCATAATCATTTACCACATCCAACCACCGTTGTTGCCTCATGTTCATATTCGGCTGGTCCATGAGGTATCTCAAACTCTTATGGTTCGTGTAAATGGTACACCGGACTCCATAGAGGTAATGCCGCCAAATCTTGAGGGCGAAGACAACCACCCCCAATTCTAAATCGTGCGTCGGGTAGTTCGAATCGTGAGGCTTTAGCTGCCTCGAAGTGTAGGCAATGACATGCCCTCTCTGCATCAGCACCACGCCCAACCCTGAAATGGACGCGTCACAGTATACAACAAGATCCTCTACGCCCTCTGGCAGGGCTAAGATTGGCGCTTTGCACAATCTCTGTCTCAATGTCTCAAACGCTGCCTGCTGCTCAGGCCCTCATCGAAAGACCACGACTTTCTTCGTCATCCGTGTCAGGGGTACGACTATCTTGGAGAAATCCCGAATGAATCTCCGATAGTATCTCGCTAATCCCAGGAAACTCCGAATCTTAGATGGAGACTTCGGAACTTCCCATCTCATCACGGCCTCTACCTTGGCTGGGTCCACTGAGATCCCATTCTGGCTGATGAGGTGTCCGAGAAACTGCACCTCGCGCAACCAGTACTCACACTTGGAGAACTTAGCATACAAGTTCTCCCTCCTCAAAGTCTCCAGAACTTCTCGCAGATACTCCTCATGCTCCTCTTGTGTCTTGGAGTAAACCAAGATGTCATCAATAAAACTATCATAGACTGATCTAACATCGGTCTACACACACGGTTCATGAGGTCCATGAACGTGGCAGGAGCATTGGTGAGCCCGAAGGACATCACCACAAACTCGTAATGGTCATAACGCGTCCGAAACGCGGTCTTCTGTACATCCTCCTCCCCGAACCTCATCTGATGATATCCTGAATGCAGATCGATCTTGAAGAACCAAGATGCTCCCAGAAGCTGGTCAAAGAGGTCATCAATCCTCCGAAGTGGGTAACGGTTCTTCACCGTTACCTTGTTCAGCTCCCGATAATCTATACACATTCGATGCAACATGTCCTTCTTCTTCACAAACAGAATCGGGGCTCCCCAGGGTGAACCGCTTGGTCTAATGAATCCTTTGTCTAACAACTCCTGCATCTGTGTAGACAACTCCTGCATCTCAGGTGGAGCCAACCGATACAGTGCCTTGGCTATCGAAGCCGCACCACGGACTAGGTCGATCTTGAACTCTACTTGTCGCTCCGGAGGTATCCCAAGAAGCTCCTTTGGGAACACATCTGCGTAATCTCACACCACCGGAACCTCGCTCACCGTCGCCTTACCCGCCTCATGGGTGTCCATAACATACGCGACATATCCTACGCAACCCTGCTGAAGGTAGCGCCTAGCTCTCGCTGCCGAACATACCGCTAGCCCTCGCTGTGGCCTCTCGCCCTGAACTACCAACTCTCCCCCACTTGGGGTCCTGATCCGCACCAGCTGTTGTGCGCAATCTATCACCGCCCCATTGGGGCTGAGCCAATCCATGCCTATAATCACTTTGTTCCCACGCAACGGAATCGGAACCAAGTCTACCAAGTAGTGCTCCTCAAATAGCCTCAGAACGCAATCTCTGAACACTGCTAATGCTCGCACCGATCGATCATCAGCAATCTCTACCTCTAAAGGGCAATCCAACATGCCCGAAGACTCAGTGAACTTCTTGCTAAGCACAAGAGAGACAAACGATCGGGTGGCACCCAAGTCAAACAACACCTGTACTAGGATACTGTTCACATGGAACGATCCTAAACGCATATACACAAAGCACATATCAATATCATAACATCATATAAATAAATCAAAGGAAGAGAATCATACCCGTCACCACATCGGGTGCGGCGCGTGCCTCCTCGGTAGTCAGCTGAAATGCCCGGCTCCTCACCACTGGAGCCTCTGCCTTGCCCTGCCGGCCATCGGTAATCCGCAGGGTCGCTGGAGCTGGCGCCTTCACTGGCGCTGATGCTGCTGTCAAATGGGGGCAATTGGCCTTCTTGTGGCCCCTCTGGTTGCAGTGAAAGCACAACAACTCTGACGTCTGTATCACAGGTGCAGGGGCGGTACAATCCCTACGGAAGTGCCCCATCTTGCCGCACTTATAGCAGCCCGGCGATCCTACTCTACATGCTCCCTCATGTGTCTTGCCGCATTTCCTGCAGCGACCCGGTCCTGACTGGCCTTTCGGCCTGCCATCTGATCCCTTGGGCTTCTTTCCCGAAGCCCCTCCTGTTTGTCCCTCCTCTGACTTCCTCTTCCGAATGTGCTCCAGATCTATCTCCCTTTCCCTCGCCCTGGCAATCATAGAGTCCAGGGTAGGGCAAGCTGAAAAAACTGACATGCTCCCGAATGTCGGCTCGCAGCATGTCGTGGTAGCGGGTCCTCTTCATATCCTCATCTCCCGCATACTGGGGAACCAGTAACTCCCTCTCTCGGAACCTGGCGGTGATCTCCGCCACAGTCTCCGTCGTCTGTCTCATGTCCAAGAACTCTCTAGCTAACTACTGGAGCTCCACCGCAGGTGCGAGCTCCGCTCTGAACCGGGGCACAAAGTCCGACCTTGTCATATCCTCAACAACCGAGGCTCCCAATAAGTCACCAACAGACTCCCACCAGTCTCTAACTTTGTATCTAAAACATCCTGCTGCAAACCTCACCTTCGACCCCGCGGGGCAGAAGCTAGTCAACTGTGCAGACTCAATGTCTGCAATCCATCGTCTAGCAGCAATGGGGTCCTTCGCCGCATGGAAATCCAGTGCACCACTGCCCCTAAAGTCCTTAAAGGACAGTGTGCGGGATCCTTTCTGGCCAGATGCCATATCACTCCTGAATACCCGGAGGCGATCCTCCATCAGCTCAACTATCTCTTCCTTGATCGACCTAAAAATGATGGGGGTCGACTCAAGGATGCCTCTGGTGATCTCTAACGCGGTGAACTCATGTAGCCTCTCGTCTACTGAATCGGAACCTGATCCCGAACCCGATCCCTCTCCTGAACTGCCAACTACTGGCCTCTGTCGTAGTACCACCATTCTGCAAAACATAACACCTACCGTTAGTGATACCGATACCTCTAGAGGGATCACATCCACTACAAATTTCCTGGTCTTGCCTCAGCCTTCATTAATTTGGGTACGAATCCTCTTCTTTCATTAGTACGAGCCCATAATACCTTCCACATCTATCCGTACCTTCCTCAAGGTCTGCCTTGACTCTACCAAGTTCATTTCACTAATGTTGATTCTCTGCTATTCCCATTTTAGGCTTACCCTAGGGAAAATCTCTGACTCCACCCAAACCGGTCCTCAGCTACTGAAGGCCTTCTTGTAATGCCAAATTAGCCACTACCGGAATACCATCACATGTGATGAGGCTCAGATAATCGTTCGAGTAACAGACTTGTCTCTACAACGGTTAGACTCAACACAAGAGCTGCGCAATAGGGCCAAATCCTGCACTCTGAGATTATTCAACCCTGATCACATGTGACGTGGCGTATTCACCTAATGGCTAACTCCCACCACTCAGAGTTCTGTAAGCACAAAGCAAGCAGCATTCGGATGCAGGAAAATTATTCAAGCAAATTTGTCCTCATAATGAGAAGCTGAACTAGCATGTAATGCTGAGCTCATACTACCAGACATAACCTAAAGAGGCTATCCTACTACTGTCTACTCAATGCTAGCATGCAATTCTCATAAGTTAAAGCACATAAAGTAGGAACATAAGGCATCATTCCTAGATCCTTAGTCCTATTCTAGCATGCTGTTCTACTGAAACTAAGAAACATAAGATAACTAGTATGGGTACTATAAGGAATACTTACTTGAGCTCAGCCGGTTGCCCACATCACACACTTGTTCCTTCTCAAAACTCTTTTATCTTAGCTTTTAGAAAATCATTTTCTTTGTAAAAAATCTTTTAATCCCTTGGTTTGAGTCAAGACACCCCCGAAGGTGTGTCCGAATCCCTCAAACCAGGGCTCTGATACCAATTTGCAACATACCAATTTTCAAGGCCAAAAATTTCATTTTTATATCAATACTTTGGAAAGCATTTGTAATTAAAACATTGTCTAATCAAATCATTCCACAATCACAATTTGTGTTGAAAACCAAAATACGAAATCAACTAAATATCAGAGTAGAAATTCCAGAACAATCTCGTAAGTCGGAAAACAGTGTATGTGTATGATGTATCGCTACCGCGCCAACTCCTTCCCCTTCGATGAAGAGGTACCTGAAACAAAAACTGAAAACTGTAAGCACGAAGCTTAGTGAGTTCTCCCAACATACCACATACCATACAATCATACAACATACAGTAAAATCATATAACATATCATACTTGTCAGGCATTTCTGGGGTGCCGACCTACCCGTGCGGCCATTTTGGGGTATCTGACTACCCTTCGGTCCTAACAACCGAACTCAGGGACTGTTCCCCTCCTACCACCCCTAACACATATCTCAGATCATGCTAGCATATAATCATGACATCACATACTGTCAGACGTATCTGGGGTGTCTGACTACCCTTCGGTCCTAACAACCGAACTCTACTACTCTAACACATCAAGCTAGCATATAACATATCAGGTAGTGGCAAACATAGATGATATCACAAAGACAATCATCTAACATACAACTCCTACTGGTGGGCCGGCATTGTGGCCGTAGACCCACCGCTACTAGAAGGTTACTCACCTCGAAGTAGCTGCTGATCTGCGCGGGAACTGTCTGTCTGTCTACTGCTGCTCCGGAAATCATCTGGCTGTAATGCCCACAAAACACTCAGTCAAACACTGCTAACTGTCCTTAGTGTAAAATGACCATTTTACCCCTAACCAATTCAAAATTCAAAGTCAACGTCAACTTCCAGTTGACCCGACTCGCCAATTTTCAAGTCAAAATTTAAAATTTGCAACATACCAAGTTTCAAGGCCAAAAATTTCATTTTTATATCAATACTTTGGAAAGCTTTTGTAATTAAAACATTGTCTGATCGAATCATTCCACAATCACAATTCGTGTTGAAAACCAAAATACGAAATCAACTAAATATCAGAGTAGAAATTCCAGAACAATCTCGTAAGTCGGAAAACAGTGTATGTGTATGATGTATCGCTTTCGCGCCAGCTCCTTCCCCTTCGATGAAGAGGTAACTGTCCTTAGGGTAAAATGACCATTTTACCCCTAACCAAGTCAAAATTCAAAGTTAACGTCAACTTCCAGTTGACCCGACTCGCCGAGTTGGCTCGCTAACTCGTCGAGTCCCTATCCAGTCGATTGTCCTCACTCCCGTCCCTACTCGTCGAGTTAGGCATTGACTCGACGAGTTCTCCTTCCAAAAAGATATCCCATAGTCCTTCATTCGACTCGCCGAGTTGTATGAACAACTTGTCGAGTTCATCTTCATCTGATAAACACTCTGGTCTGTGACTCGCTGAGTTGTATGAACAATTCGTCGAGTCTGTTCTTGAGGCAAGAAGATTACCTTGGACTCGCCGAGTAAGGGCATTGACTCGCCGAGTCCCTCCATTACTGAGTCTGGCTTCCGACTCACTGACTCCACTTATAGCTTACTAATCCCACTCGACATAACTCAAAAGGGGAAATCCGGGGACTCGCGACTCGACTCGCCGAGTCCGAAGAACGACTCCTCGATTCGTATGTATGCAATCACTATATACTCGATTCTGCTTGAATCCAGTGCATTCCATCCATAGATCTGGGTTCTTGAGGCTCGATTAACACGTAAAGTTTCCAACTTAACGTGTAGATAAATACCAATGATGGTTTTGAGGTTCAAAACACACTAAAAGAGTAGATCTAGGGCTTTCATGTAATATGGGTCCATAAAGGCAGTATATCTGGGCTCTTGAAGCTCAAACTAGCTAGATTCAAAGGCCATTCCACTTAATATGATCTCTATTTCACAATCAAGCTAGGAAACGGATAAAGATGGCTTAAATGGGGTTTCTAAAAGAAAATCATCATGGCAACAGAAAAGATCCGAAATATACCTCAATGGGCTCTAGATTGAGTTTTAGATCCTTGCTCTTCTCCTTCTCCTTGGTCCTTCCTTCCTTCTCTTCTTCAAATCTCAAGGAAAAGCACAGAAACACTCAAATCACAAAGGGGAGGGTTAGGGTTTGTTAAAGGATGCTCTGAGAGTGAAGGGGGCGAGCTTGGGGCGCATAAGGGGGTTTAAATAGGGTGCAAACCCTTGAAGTTAGGGTTTCTTCCAGACCGGCAGACACGCTGAGTCTAGGATATGGACTCGTCGAGTCTCTAACTTAAACGTGCTCGATATCTCGTCCCTACTCGGCTAGTCAGGCCTACAACTCGCCGAGTTCCAGCTAAAAATGCAAAAATACTTAGATTAAAATTCATACCAGGAACCAGATGCTACAATTACCATACAAGCATAACAGTTATGCTCCCACTAGCTTTGACATATATATCTAGGAAACATCTGAACTTTCAAAAAACAATGCTTATTGAATTCCTTAAGTTCATATTTCTAAATACTTGATGCTTTGATAAGCCTTTATCTATGCTTCTTAACCTCATACACCTTTGTCTTGGAGAGCTCACATGTGTGTCTAAACAACTTTAGAGCTTATGTTACTAAGTCCCAAATGTTCAGACTAATTGCCAAATCTCACAATTCGAACTATGAAGAGGGATGCCATAATCATAATCGAATTTGAGAATACAATTTTCACAATTGCAATCTTCTTAAAATCTCTCTTAGTGAAAGCATTTCCTTATAATCATTTTCATGAAGGAGGGAAACCTTATGACACTTAGATTTTAAAGTATATGTGTTCCTATCCATGTGAAGTTGTCATAACAACAATCATAAGACAATGTTTGTCATAAATCCAACTCATATGGATTGAACTTGTTCAATCTTGATTTCTCGCCTTATGGCAGCATGAATGCCCATCATTGCTTCCAGGTTGTTAACAAGCTCACCCTTACCTTATCAATGTACTTTCCATTGATCAGGGTGCCTTGCCTTTATGCAATCCAATTGAGAACTCATAGAACTCATATTGCATAGTTGACTTAATCTGGAATGGCACAAAAACAAAATTATGTGAATACGATAGGTCGCCAACCTCAAGTCGTGTGCTAGTGATTAACTATCGGTTTATTCTTGAATACCTCTTGAACTTTTCAAGACAATTGAGACTCCCACTGACCTCTTGAAATATATGATTCTCTTATCAAGGAACTTTCCTTAACAAAACAAATATTCAAGAGTTAGTGCGAAATCTAACATTTCACTCAATTGGTCCCAGTTGGTCTTTGTCTTATCAAGGACATCACAACTTACCAATCTCAAATGTGCAGGAATAAGAAATTTTTTTCCAATTCACAATCTTGGAGTATAACTAAGACTTGATATTGGAACGAAGTATGATTGACTTGTTGATTTTAACCATTTCCACAATTCTCGATTCCTCTTCTTAGACATACAAATTCACTAAGACTCACTTAGAGGATCAATTGAGATATAGTTCTTAATCATTAAGACTTATCATAAAACACGATAAAAGGTACTCTCCCTTCTTCTTAGAATGGAGAAACTTTTATCTTTCTGCCTGCTTGATTTTTCTTATTCGTTCTGCTATTGATTGAAACTTTTTCAATCAACTCAGAATTACACATAATCTTATAATTATAACCATATTTACTAACCTTTAGTAGATCATGACGAATATCTTTATCACTCTTGTGGTGGACTTGATCAACGCACAACCTAGTGTACTCGATCTCCTAGTCCTTCACTTGACACTTTGTCAAGGAATTAGTCTAATTTCCAAACATGAAGTTTCTCATTCATCACGCAATGCATGTTGGATGATTCCAAGTTTCTGTCCAATTGACACTTGGGTGATGAGAAACTCTCCTTATTTAGTAAATTCTTGACATTTCACAAATAACATAATCAAGAATCACATCCAATTCAACTTTGCTAAAATTAGAAATACATAAACATCCATTTTCACATATGCCGTTGCAAGGATAAATAAATAAGAAGAAATTAATATTCATTTTATTGCGTAAAAACTTGTCCTTTCAATGCAATTCAAATGAAAAATATGCTATTTCAATTTCTAAGCAATCTATTCTAACTCTAATGTTGTAGCTCAAAAATCCGATCTTCAAGCAATGCGATCGAAATCCATTTCTTCACGATCAGATTCAACTTACTTCTTCCTTTAAGCTTCCTCTCTTTTCTTCGATCCTACAAAACATCAAAATGTAATCTTATCACATCATGTATTTAAAATCAAAGAATAGGAACTTATAGAGTTAGTTATTGGATTTTACCTGAAGTAGAGCCATACGTCTTGACTCTCCCATCTCTTAGATCTCTCAGGTAGTTTGGGCGGCTTCGTCTCCAATGCCCCTTCTCTTGGCAATAAAATCAAGTGGACTCCTTTGGCACAACACATGGGACAATCTCATACTTAGTCCTTTCTAGCTTCCAGTGTTGTCAGTGTCCATTGAAGTTTGGGAGTTTGATTCACCAGACAAATTTGCTTGACCAGCACGCCAAATCATTGCTGATTCAGCAGCTATAAGCAAACAGGTCAAATCAATGAGGGTCACATCATGGTTCATCATATAGTACTCTCTAACGAACTCACTATATGATTCAGGAAGCGACTGAAGAACCCAGTCAACAACCAACTCACCTGAAATCTCGACACCCAACATCCTTAACCTGTCAATGTGTGACTTTATCTCCAAGACGTGTGCACACACAGGTTTCCCATCTTTGTGTTTACTTGCCAACAGGGTTTGAGTGAGCTTGAACTTTTCAAGCCTTTGAACTTGTGGGTTAGGGAGAATAATTGGAGGAGGTGGAGGAAGTGAAGTATGATTTCTGGTTCCTCGATTATATCGTGGAATATCATCTTCATTTGGAAGACTTGCTCCATGGGATTTGTGAAGACCATTGTTGGATTCAGACATCTACAAAATGGGAGATATTCAAGTTACTTGATAAGAATCCTTGACTTAACACCCAAATGAAACACCAAGGCTAGGATCCAACACAATATTCTACAACCTAGAAGAGGGATGCCATAATCTAGTTACAGAATATTTGAAGGTAGTTAAATGACGATTTACCAATTTCCACCATGAAAAATAAAAAGGGAAATTAAGTTTTAAATGTATTGAAAACTCCTAGATCTTTTGAGATTCATTGAACTTTTCAATGGCATGTTTAATCTCGATTATGCCCTTCAAGTTTGCGACTGGGATGCCGAGGATCACAAACAAGGTGTGAATAACCATACGAATCTACGTGGTGCACTCAATGCTACTATCACCTAATCAATGTGCCGGTTAGCCACACACGCTCTATTGATCTATGATAAACATCGATCCACCCTTCGCCACCAATGTTAATCCCAAATTAGTGTGCCGGTTAACCACACATGCTCCACTAACGTTTGACAAGGATACGAAGTGTATTTCCATGGATTAGCATACAATTTCACATTTTGCCTAAAGTAACTATGATTTGGGAATTTGAAAAACATTTAGTTACTATGTACTTCATTATACTTATAATGGAAGGTTTCTATCCTATCCTACCTGCTCGGCTAACGACCCTCCACTAGTCAAGAGTGCGGTGGGTAAGAGTGGATACCCATTCAATCACCATTTTATAGGCAATTTCCTTAAACACCCCTTATAGACCAGCTTCGTGAATGAGGCCTACTAACGGTAAGAATGACTCTTTACTCATATATATATATATATATATATATATATATATATATATATATATATATAATATTAGACTTTTAATGTTACATATATATAGTATAAGGTGTATTTTACACCTTTAAAATAGTAGGTGGTCTAATTTAATTAATTATACTTTTAATTTAATTAAATATAAACCAAAAATTTATGGATTTATTAACTCTCTTTTAATTATACACTTTAATTAATTAACAAAACCATAAGGGTGTAATTTGAACTTTTCAAAATACGAGGGTTTTAGAATTTAACATTTCAAAGTTAAACTTTTAATCAATATTTTAAATTCCGAAACTTGAGGGCAAGTTTTGAAACTTTTCAAAATATTTGGGATTACAATTTAAATATTTCAAAATCAACTTTTAATCAAAAAATTTAAATTCCAAAACTTGAGGACAAGTTTTGAAACATTTCAAAACACACAAGATCAAATTGCAAATAATTTAAAATTAGACAATCAATTTATGATTATCTAATTTGACCTTTAATTTTATTTTCACAAGATAATTCAAATCAAAATTACAAATAATCAATCTTTATCTAATAAAACAAATGATTATCTAAATTTTGACAATTATCTTCTATTTTGGCAAGCAAAATCTCCAAATATTGATAAAATTCGGATTTTACTAATAAAAAGACGTTTACGGTAAGTATCCCAAGCCAAAACAACAAGAAAATCGCCAAAAATCACTACCAGACCCTTGGACTCGCCGAGTCAGAGACTAGAGTCGCTGAGTCAGCCTGACTCGCCAAGTTCATCTACTGACTCGCCGAGTCAGTCAACTAGAAGGTGCAAAAAACGATTATTCAGCCAATAAACTATGAAATAAGCATCAATTCATCAGCAAACAACCCTAGTCTCTGATACCACTGATGGGTTTCGAGCAATACATCATTCCTATGTTGTACATGTAAACCCTAATAGCTTTTGGATCTAGTTTGTCTATTTAGCATGCAATTGAATATCCAAAGCTATAAACCCTAGATCTATCATATTATAATCTGAATTAGGGTTTAGAGAATACCATTGATTGTTATATAGTAATAACAATCAATTCCTTGGCTTCAGAATGCTTAGTGCCTCAAGTGTTGCACCTCTAATGGAGTCACAAACACCACTAAGCAACTAGATGAAGGAGATAAGAGAGGGGAGTGTCACACCACAAAATCAAGAACGGCGGAAACGTTCTGGGGCGGAGGACGTCATGTAAAGTATCACAACAATGTGAAGTAGTAAACAAGCAAAAACATCATCCATTGCATTAATAGAATAATTTTAATTACAAGTGTGTTCTTTCGTAGTATAAAACAACATAATGAATACTCAAAATAAAAGACGAGTATTGACTGCTCCGTCTTCACAAAACCTGGTCGTCGTACCTGTCTATTTTGACCTGAGAATACAAGTTATTTTGAAAACGATTATCAGCAATAAAGCTGGTGAATTCATAAGTATTTATGTGTCTTTGACTTGTAAAAAATGTAAAGGAAAGACTTGTAAATGTTTGATGAAAAGTTTGTATAAGTATGAAAATGTTTGTAAGTCATTGTAAACGTTTGAAAACCCTAGAAAATCCCATATTTCCTACTAGTATAAAAAGTAGTCTTCTACTAAGACCTAACTATTTTGAAAGTAGCCTTCTACCAAGACCCGACTGTTTTGAAAGTAGCCTTCTACCAATATCCGACTGTTTTGAAAGTAGTGTTCTACCAAGACCCGACTGTTTTGAAAGTAGCCTTCTACCAAAACTGTCTTTGAAGGTTTGAACCTCTACTTAAGTGAAGGTTTTTCCTTGTACAATTATTATTATTCAAATCTAATCTACCTCATCGATTATGTGAATATGACACAAAGTAAAGGTAATAATAATATATTAACTGGAATTCTATCCTTTTGTAGTTTTCATATTTAAAGTGTAAGTACTTTAGTATTTGTAATAAGTGACTACTATTGTACTAATTTCCTTAATTGAGTATGAAGGTATAATGTGATGGATAGATCCCATACTAAACGCTCCCCTGTCAAGAGATTCTGAGAACCAAACGCGACCCTGCAATGATTGCAAGCCGTGAACATCCACATTATTATGATCATGTATACCCAATATAACTATCACCTTTTGTTTAGAACAATGCGTTAGTGATTCATTGGTATAGTTAGATCCAGTAATTGTTCCATGCTATAGCACCTTGTCGTGTATTGTATCTTCCTCCCTGTTTCCCTTTATTGTGTGTTCTCTTATGTTATCGTCTATTGTATCTATGAAATAGTATCTCTTCATATAGTATGTAATGTATTAGTATGTTTGTAATTATACTTTTGTAATTGTATCTCTTCGTATAGTATGTATTGTATTAGTATAGACTCATGAATGAACTGACTCTTGTGTGATTCCTTGTACTTGGAATAGTAAGTAGTATCTCCTAACTATGCCTATTATAGTTACTAGTAATGTACGTGTATAACCGAAGTATGCCTGTGCTACCCAAATGTACAGAACTAACTGATGGAACTTTTATGTCTATGTATGTATACATGATATATAGCTAATATTTAGACGACATTCGCAGGGATAACCGATGCCCTAAGGCCACATCCCAACGAGGAAAAGGAAATAAAGTGAGCTAGCCGTCCTAAGTCCTTTAAAAATTTCTTATATAACTATACACATATAGGCATGCATCTGACAATATAAAAGTATAAAATAAGTTTTGTAAAACCTTTGAAAAGTTTAATAACTAAGAAATGATGACTTGATGTCAGTTTGTAAAACGATTTGAAAGCAATTTGTTTGATAAGGACATTTTTAAGTATAAGAAAACCTTTGTTTGAACGCAATTGTAACAGAGTTTGAAAGGAAACATAAATTATGTAAGACAGTTTGATAAAGAGTTTTAACATGTAAAAACGTTTGAGAAAGCCATTTGAAGTAATCTGTTTGCTAAAACAGCTAAAAGTGTAGTAAATCCATTTGTATGCTAGTTATTAATCACACGTGATTGATATACTAACTAACATGATTCAACTTGTATCCCCCCGTAAAAGCATTTATAAACATTTGGAAACATTTAAAGGTTAATTATGGGGTATGAACTCACCTGCAGTGAGTGGATCGTATGGAAGTGTCAGACAAGTGCTTGGTGTCAAGTGAAGACTTAAACACACACAATGTTCCTAGTAACATATAAATACATATGTATATATACAATTAGTAATTATAACACTAATTAGACAAGTATAAACATCCTAATGTGAGGAAAACACTTTGGTCAAAGTGTTAGGAGGCCATTGGGTTGCAACAAAGGATTGTAAGGCATCGTATTTGAGTTTATGGTCCATGGACCATACTTATTGGAGTTTACGGCCCAAGGGAGTTTACTCCTGGCTGTAAACTCTCTAATGGGTCACCATTTGTGTCTTAACGGTAAGATGTCTTAAGTGGTTAAGTGTTCTAAGGCTTAAACAAGAGACTAGGTGAGTTTAAGGTCCAAGAATGACCTTATATTGTGTTTACGGCCTGGGGACCACTTCCCCATGTGTTTACGGCCGTAAAATCATGGTGGGAAGTATCATTTCATTGCTTGAAGTCCCTAGTTCAATGGTGGTTGGTTCTAGGCTAAGTTGTAGTCAATTGGAAGGAAGAAAGGGCATCATTGCACCCTTATAGGGAGTTTACAGCCTTGGGAGATCCTTGGCCGTAAACTCTCATTCAACCCTCTATTCTTGATGATTCTAAGGTCTAAACATGTTAAACCTAGTGTACAACGAGTTAGAACAAGAGTACTTACGATCTAGGAGCTTGAATGGTCGTTTTGGGCCAAGAACACTAGTGTGTGTTCTTGGTGAAACTTGAAGATCTACAAAATGGAATGATTTCACAAATGAAATCATGTAAGATCACTAGATCATGTAAGATATCAACTAATTGGGGCAAGAAGCTTATGATTTTTGAAGATCGGGGACGAAGATCCCGATGATACTTGAGAGAAAACTGAAGTTCTTGGGTTTAAGAAGTGAGAAAATGGCAAGAAATGATTAAAACTCATATATATGTCGGAGTTCACGGACCTCTTGAGTTTACGGCCGTAAACTCCATGTTTACGGCTGTAAACTCCATCTTATGGAGTTTAGGGCATAAATTTCAGTGCTGAGGCTTTAGCAGTTACTTTCTAACACTTATTCCTTAAGTGTACAAGGCTCGGAATGCTCAAACAGACTCCTAATTGTGCTTAAAGATGGTAGAAATGAGTTTGACTTTCAATGAAGTGTTTAACTGAACAGGATAGAAAATTTTGGGTTGTCACATCATCCCCCTGTTAGAGGGAATTTCGTCTCGAATTTAGAATTTAGGTAAAGGAGTAGATGTGAATAATCGAGTCAAGAGGTGGGGATACTTCCTAATCGATTGAATCCTCGCGCTCCCAAGTGAATTCAGGTCCTCGGTTGGCATTCCAGCGAACCTTCACTAATAGGAAGCGACATTGCTTCGTTCACTTGACCTTTCGGTCCATGGTCACTATGGTTCTTCGACGAAGGTGAGGCTCTTGTTGATCTCGATCTCGTCGAGTGGGATTACAAAAGTCCTGACGGAAAGGCAATTTTTCAAGTTCGAGACGTTGAGGTTAAAATGTACGTTACTGAGTTCGCGGGTAGGTTGAATTTGTATGTTATAAGGCCGATTCCGGCAAGAACGTCGAAGGTCCTAACTATCTTGGATTTAGCTTACCACGCTTTCCGAAGCGTATCAAGCCTTTCCAGGGTGAGACTTCCAAAAGAATTTGGTCTCTCACTTGGAATTCCAAAGGTTTCTTCCTCTTGCTTCTATTCCAAGTCAAGGGCCGATCCCTTTTTGTTCAAAGTCGTAAGAGGTTCCGTAATTCGCGAGGAGTTCTAAATGAACTACGACAGTAGGTCAGCGAGACCTAAAATTTGGCAAATTCCCATAGGCGTCCTTGGTGCTGATCAATTCTCAACGGTTTTGATTTTGGAAGGGTCCTCATGAATTCCCATATCACTAATAATGTGCCTTAGGAATTCAACTCTACAATTCAAAAACTTGTATTTAAAGAACTTTGCGTAAAGCTTCTCTGATCGTAATGTTTCCATGGTTTGTTTGTGGATGCTTTTTATGATTTTTCTTACTATGAGAGTAGATAAGTAAGCCATTTACAAGGAGAATGACGAACTGATCCAAGTAAGAACGGTGTACCCTATTCATTAAGCTCATGAATACTATAGGCGCATTGGTCTTATCCGAGGGGTATCACTACGGACTCGTAGCGTGCGCATCGAGTTTGGAAGATTGTCCTCGGGACATCCTTCTCTAACACTCATAACTGGTGATATTCGGATCTCAGGTCTATTTCTGAAAGGTAAATCGTTCCTTGTGGTTGGTCAACCGACTCATCTATGCGAGGCAGAGGTAATGATTTCTATTGTAAATCTTGTCGAGGTCTCCGTTAGTCGATGTTCCTACGAAACAATCCGTCTATCTTCTTGAAGAATAAGACCAGAGCTCTCCAGGGTGTGGAGCTTGGTCTTCCAATTCCATTGCTGAGTAGTCGTTAAGTTGTCCGAACGGTTCTTGTATGTAGGTGGGTGTTAGAATGTAGGTCGATTTGGTTACAGGAGTTGTATTGGGTTCTAAATTTGTTCGCATGACGATGCGATTACTCGTAGTCTTGGGCAGTCTCCGTCCTGAAGTTCATATTAGAAGTCATACATGGTTCATCAATCACAGTCTCGTGTATACGAGTCGTATATAATTAAGACTGAAAAGGTAGTCAAATAAATGATTCTTCTTTAAGCTCACATCCCAACGAGGAAAAGAAGTTAAAGTGGAATCATCAATTCTAAACCTATAGAACCTTGATTATATACCACTCCTTTGTATACATTCTTCAGTGATAGATTAACCGTATGGGTCTTTGGATTGAACTTGACGTACTGTACGAGTGGTACTTCGGGGAGGTTTGCTGAGGTTTCTTCGGAAAGGATAAGAAACTTGAGGTACTATATGCATGATTACTTTGGAGTTATGGGATGACGGTTTCGCAAGAAAGGTGATTTCGGAGAAAGAGATTTACGCACGAAACTAGTATTGTAAGGATTTAATTGACTCAAGTTGAATGATCATATCAGAATCACTTGGAAAATTAGGGCACTAGATTTGATCATAAAGGCGTTACAGACAAAACACAACAGTGCAAATTTTAACAAAGTTACCGTACTTTTAGATTTACTACAAGACTACTGTTGCGAACAAGGTATACTACAAAAGGCAAGTATACGCACCACGAGGGTTCCTTTACTGACGAGATCTCGCAAAAGATAAGACTCCATTTGCATTTGTTTTAAACATGTTTAAACGCATACATAAATATTGCCGATTGGAAGTGAACCTATATTATAGAAGAGTCCTTAGCTGTCTTTTATTGTTTTGGGGTCAAAATCCTCCTGTTCCGCCGTCACCCTTCTCTGTTGGGCAGTCCCTTTTGAAATGTCCCATTATGCCACACAGATGGCATATCCGAGAAATTTCAACAATGGTGGTGGAAGTAATGTGTTGGATCCGAGTTCTGCAGAAGCGGGTAGTGTGTCCGTTCTTGTTGCAGTTCTTACAGTGCTACAGACGAAAACTACCTTGATGATGGAAGTTGCACTTATTTCACTTTGGGAGGTTACTAGCATACTGTCTGGCTGGGTTAGGTATATCCGGGATGCTAGTAGGGATGGTAGTAGGAGTTGCAGACGTCGTTGCCGCGAAGGCTGCCACCGGTGATTGTTTCTTGTTTGCCCGTTGGGGTGATTTGCCTTTAAATTTATCATAGAATTTTTGTTTGTTACTCTTGGGTTTGGGATTCAGAGTGTCGTGGTAGTTCGTTACTTGATGATGTACTTGATTGTTACTTGGATTGGAATTATTGATAACCATCCCGCTAACATTTGCGTTGTTAGCTTTAAGGTGAGTCAGAACAGCTGTCACGGCAACTTGAAAGGTAGCTGCATCAATTTGAAGAGTTGGTGTTTGGTTTATGGGTTGATTACTTTTCTTCGGTTACATGATACTGTTACACGGGAATAAAATGAATTCGTGAGCGATTTCGGTTGAACCTAGATGTATTTCGATCGCTTATGTAAAGAGTAGAAGTATTTTGTCGAAGGTTTGACCTACATCCCTATGATGCAGTCCTAGTACAAAGTAGAAGTATGTTCTCGAAGGTTTGACCTACATCCTTATGATGCAGTCCTAGTACAGAGTAGATGTTTTTTCGTAGAATGGTCTCATGACGTTTGTCGTTCAAACCCGGGTACCATTGGTTGGTGAATAACATGATCCAACCTTTGAAAGAGAATTGGAAATGATCCCGGAGCTAAATTACCCTAGTCCAATAACTTGACTAGAGTGGGTTTCAGATAGACTCCAACGATAGTATGATGAAAGTATTGAACAAAGAATGACACAAAAGTTAGCCGACTGTCAATATCATTGATATTCATGAAGTAATAAGTTTTGGAAAAATGACCTTGGAGTAGGTCTTGCATCACATACAGAGTAGAAAAGCCTTTGACAGCAGGAAAGTCTAACCAAAAGTACTTATAGTACAAGATAGTTACATAGAAAAATGCGACATAGGACATAGACAAAAAAAGATTCCTTAAAACAAAGAAGGAAAGTAAAGCATCTCCTACTGGTGACGGTCACCACTATGGTGAACCCTTAGTTCAACTAGTTGACGTTCCATATCAAGCAGGTGTCTTTCGTACACCCTATGGCATACTCGGAGCTCTATGACTTCGGCTCATGTTTCAACTAGTGCTTGTAGCAGGGTCTCATGGTCTCTCTCAGATCTCTCATGAGTGTGTTCAAGGAGATTGGTGCAAATGGTATGCATTCTTGCATTGACATCAAACTCTGCGATACGATGGAGAGCTGTCCTGCCCTGAATCTCGTTTCGGGCAACTCTACGGACCAGGATTGGTAGAACTCTATCCGCTGAGCTTCCTTCGCTTATGTTGTAGAAGCTTTGGTCTCCATTAAACGACATAGGTTGATCTTGCTCTTCGCTCCATGTTTCCAAGCATTCTACCCAAGGAGGCGTCGGGCCATGAAAAGCCAGACGAGGGTTAGGATTTGGAATGGGAGCTACCGAGGGTAGGTTTTCAACTTCGGGTTCGGAGTTAGCATCATCCGAAAGGTCTTCAGCATGCTGATCATTCAAAGGGATTGGATGATCAGCCTCTGGTTCTTCTCCAAACCATCCAACATTGCCTTCGTTCGGAAGGTACGGGTCGCCGTGGGGATGGAGTCCAACCATGTTATCTACGCGAGAATTAGAGTAAGGAAATAATTATTAGGCGAACTAACTAGATAATTATTAAACAATCTTCGTTAGTTACATCACTATTTGTAAAGTGCATACTAGTTATATGTAATCAAAACAGGATAGGCCTTTGAATAAGTGACCTTAACTCCAAATTCACAAGGAATAGGGGTAAAGCAAAATTTCACAGATTCTAAGTCTATGACATCCTAGTTACATATAACCTTAGCGTTTCCACTTAGCAACCATTGACCTAGTAATGAAGATCTTTTTAGTTATCAAGTAAGTAGTTATAGTAACACAAAATACTCCTATAGTTTTTTAGACTTATGTTATGATCTAATGTTCTCATTGTGGTAGTGTTGGTAAGTTTTTAGACTTGTTGCCACATCACAACCATTCTTGGGCATATGCTAATCACTTCTCAGACCAGCATAGTTGATCAGGCTATGCCATTCCCAGGACTGGCCATACATCCCCGAGCTTACTTGTGATATCCAACAATCATAATACTTTTGTTCTTGTCATTGTGACACTGGTTTTAGTATGAATGCATGTATGTATACTTAGTTAAATATTTTATTATTTAAAAGTATAAACTCTTGGTCAGAGTATTTCAAATCCAATTGTATTTATAGTTAATATATCTTTTATGGGTTGATATACTTAATTCATTATAAGCAATGCTCTGAAACCAATCTGTCACACCCCGAAACCAAGAACGGCGGAAATGTTTTGGGGAGGAGGATGTCATGCAGAGTATCAAAACAATGCAAAGTAGTAAACAAGCAACAACATCATCCATTGCATTAATAGTATAATTTTAATTACAAGTGTGTTCTTTCATAGTATAAAACAACATAATGAATACTCAAAATAAAGGAGGAGTCTTGACTGCTCCGTCTTCACAAAACCTGTTCGTCGTACTTGTCTATTTGTGACCTGAGAATACAAGTTATTTTGAAAGCGAGTATCAACAATAAAGCTGGTGAATTCATAAGTATTTATGTGTTTTTGATTTGTAAAAACTGTAAGGAAAGACTTGAAAATGTTTGAAGAAAAGTTTGTATAAGTACGAAAATGTTTGTAAGTAATTGTAAACGTTTGAAAACCCTAGAAAATCCCATATTTCCTACTAGTATAAAAAGTAGTCTTCTACTAAGACCCAACTGCTTTGAAAGTAGCCTTCTACCAAGACCCGACTGTTTTGAAAGTAGCCTTCTACCAAGACCCGACTGTTTTGAAAGGAGCCTTCTACCAAGACCTGACTGTTTTGAAAGTTTGAACCTCTACTTAAGTGAAGGTTTTTCCTTGTACAACTATTATTATTCAAATCTAATCTACCTCATTGATTATGTGAATATGACACAGAGTAAAGGTAATAATAGTATATTAACTGGAATTATATCCTTTTGTATTGGTCGTATGTAAAGTGTAAGTACTGTAGTATTTGTAATAAGTGACTACTATTGTACTAATTTCCTTAATTGAGTATTAAGGTATAATGTCATGGCTAGATCCCATACTAAACGCTCCCCCTTCAAGAGATTCTAAGAACCAAACGCGACCCCTGCAATGATTGCAAGCCGTGAACATCCACATTATTATGATCATGTATACCCAATATAACTATCACCTTTTGTTCAGAACAATGCGTTAGTGATTCATTGGTATAGTTAGATCTTGTAATTGTTCCATGCTATAACACCTTGTCGTGTATTGTATCTTCCTCCTTGTTTCCCTTTATTGTGTGTTTTCTTATGTTATCGTGTATTGTATCTATGTAATAGTATGTAATAGTATCTCTTTATATAGTATGTAATGTATTAGTATGACTGTAATTGTACTTTTGTAATTGTATCTCTTCATATAGTATGTATTGTATTAGTATAGGCTCATGAATGAAATGACTCTTGTGTGATTCCTTGTACATGGAATATTAAGTAGTATCTCCTAACCATACCTATTATAGTTACTAGTAATGTACATGTATAACCGAAGTATGCCTTTGCTACCAAAATGTATGGAACTAACTGATGGAACTTTTATGTCTATGTATGTATACATGATATATAACTAATATTTTGACGACATTCGGACGGATAACCGATGCCCTAAGGCCACATCCCTACGAGGAAAAGGAAATAAAGCGAGCTAGCCGTCCTAAGTCCTTTAAACATTTCTTATATAACTATACATATATAGGCATGCATTTGAAAATATAAAAGTATAAAATAAGTTTTGTAAAACCTTTGAAAAGTTCAATAACTAAGAAATGATGACTTGATGTCAGTTTGTAAAACGATTTGAAAGCAATTTGTTTGATTAGGACAGTTTTAAGTATAAGAAAACCTTTGTTTGAACGCAATTGTAACAGAGTTTGAAAGGAAACATACAGTATGTAAGACAGTTTGATAAAGAGTTTTAACATGTAAAAACGTTTGAGAAAGCCATTTGAAGTAATCTGTTTGGTAAAACAGCTAAAAGTGTAGTAAATCCATTTGTATGCTAGTTATTAATCACACGTGATTGATATACTAACTAGCATGATTCAACTTGTATCCCCCCATAAAATCATTTATAAACATTTGGAAACATTTAAAGGTTAATTAAGGGGTATGAACTCACCTACAGTGAGTGGATTGTATGGAAGTGTCGGACAAGTGCTTGGTGTCAAGTGAAGACTTAAACACACACAATGATCCTAATAACATATAAAGACATATGTATATATACAATTAGTGATTATAACACTAATTAGACATGTATAAACATCCTAATGTGAGGAAAACACTTTGCTCAAAGTCTTAGGAGGCCATTGGGTTGCAACAAAGGATTGCAAGGCATCGTATTTGAGTTTATGGTCCATGGACCATACTTGTTGGAGTTTACGGCCCAAGGGAGTTTACTCCTGGCCGTAAACTCTCTAATGGGTCACCATTTGTGGCTTAAAGGTAAGATGTATTAAGCGGTTAAGTGTTCTAAGGCTTAAACAAGAGACTAGGTGAGTTTAAGGTCCAAGAATGAGCTTATATTGTGTTTACGGCCTGAGGACCACTTCCCCATGAGTTTACGGCCGTAAACTCATGGTGGGAAGTATCATTTCATTGCTTGAAGTCCCTAGTTCAATGGTGGTTGGTTCTGGGCTAAGTTCTAGTCAATTGGAAGGATGAAAGGGCATCATTGCACCCTTATAGGGTGTTTATAGCCTTGGGAGATCCTTGGCCATAAACTCTCATTCAACCCTCTATACTTGATGATTCTAAGGTCTAAACATGTTAAACCTAGTGTACAACGAGTTAGAACAAGAGTACTTACGATCTAGGAGCTTGAATGGTCGATTTTGGCCAAGAACACTAGTGTGTGTTCTTGGTGAAACTTGAAGATCTACAAAATGGAATGATTTCACGAATGAAATCATGTAAGATCACTAGATCATGTAAGATATCAATTAATTAGGGCAAGAAGCTTACGAGTTTTGAAGATCGGGGACGAAGATCCCGAGGATACTTGAGAGAAAACCGAAGTTCTTGGGTTTGAGAAGTGGAAAATGGCTAGAAATGATCAAAACTCATATATATATATATATATATATATATATATATATATATATATATATATATGTGTGTGTGTGTGTGTGTGGGAGTTCACGGCTCTCTTGATTTCAGTGCTGAGGCTTTAGCAGTTACTTTCCAACACTTATTCCTTAAGTGTACAAGGCTCGGAATGCTCAAACAGACTCCTAATTGTGCTAAAAGATGGCAAAAATGAGTTTGACTTTTAATGAAGTGTTTGACTAAACATGAGAGAAAATTCCGGGTTGTCAAAGGGAGGCACCAAAAAAACGGCTGGAAACCCTAATCCCAGTGATCACCACGTTTTTGGTGCCCAAGGGTTCCTTATATACTTAGACTATTAGGGTTATCAAACAAGGAAACCCTAATTTGACTGCTTAAGCCCTAAACAGCCCATGGACCCCTTCTGGAACATGCCTTGGACGATTTCTAATGAGCTTCCCCATAGAATTCGTCCAACGTATTATTCCAAGGTGATCCATAGCCCAATTGCAGTTATCTTATAATTACAATTCCAGTCCCCTAAGTTTAATTAATCTCTTTTAGCCATAAAATTAATTCTTTAATAATTCTTGACTAATATTAATTAACAATATGATTGCTCCTTTAATATATTATTCTCATAATATATTAATAAATCATAATTAAACCTTTCTCTCCATAATTCATCCTACATAGTGCTATGGTGAAGGCAACCTAAAATGAACATGCTCATAATCGGATCAAGTACATACCAAAATAGTTATGGAATTAGACACTAATTCAACAGTAAGTTGCTTAAACAATTCTTCTCCTTTTTTTCCCTTGGTTTGATTCCACTATCATCACAACCATAAACTGCCAAGCCATCGACCATGACCACCACTGTAGTATCCTAAAATTTAAGACAATGTTATGAAATTAATAAAATAAAAAAAGAAAATTGATTTATATAGTGAAATCATCAACGGATAATTATTTCATTAGTTGATATAAAGTTTAGAAGTGAAAATTATACCATATTAAAACTTAAGGGGGCATTTGTGACAATTAGGTAAGACTTAGGGTTGACTAAAGTTTTGACTAACTTGATTATTTTGACTACGTTTCTAAAGATTAGGATGGAGAGGGACCATTGTGGAAGTTATTTGAAGCTTCTAAGTTAGTTTGGAGTTATTTTGAAAGTGCTTGTGCATGGAGGGACCAAATGTAACACCCATAATATAGTGTGAGATGATTAAAGAATAAATGAGATAATTATTAGTTGCAACGATAACTATATATTATCAAGAAACTATTATTTATGGTAAATAATCTAAACAAAAGTCGTAGTAGTCGTTACACTGAGAGCGTATATATAGAGAATGCCCCAATCTGACTTCGTAAAAGGAAGCTAGGATTTTTAGAAATTTCAGCGTAGCCGTATACAACTCAGAAACTGAAGTACAAATCGGTTGATTGTTAGGAAAAGCATCTACACGAAGGTTGAAGATCTCGTCCATATGGTTCCGTTAATATAAAGACAGTCGAGAATGAATATTATATGAGGGAGTTATGAATTTTTAACGAACTTTAGCAGTCTAAGTCAGTTAAAAAAATAGCTTTAAAAATAAAGTCAAATTTTGTCGACGTAGTCTAATCAAAAGTTGTAGATCATGTCGAGAGATTTCCAGGGATATAAAGAATGTCGAAAACGTGGCTCATATGAAGAAGATGCGATTTTCATAAGTTTTCCGAGAATCGCCACGCGAAGGTGGGTTGCACAATGCACACCTTTTAGAAGGTGGGGTGTGTACCACTATATTTCCAAGACGTGGCCGAAAAATGGGTGGTGCGATGTCTCAGGTTTATGTGGCACGCAGTTGTACTATAAATAGAGTTTTGCTACTCATTTGCTTCCTCACTTCCCATCCTCGTCCCCTTTCTCTCTCTCTCTCTCTCTCTCTCTCTTTCTCTCTCTCTCTCTCTCTCTCTCTCTCTCTCTCAATTCTCCAGATTTTAGCCCATTTGCCTTAGTTTTAGCCTTCGGCGAAGCCCTGCGATCCTTAAAGAAGTAGTAGCTAGCGAGTAGAAGCTCTACCAGTTCAATTTCCTAACTTTCTCAGCAAGAACCTCTATAAGTAAAGCTACACTCTAGTCTTTTTTGTGTTACTTATATTTTATAGTAATAATTCGTTATTATGAACCTATCAATAAGATTTATCAGTAATTCCATGTCGTTATACTGATTGATCTACTTACCGAAGAGGTGTCTAGAATGGTTATGTTCGCTTGCTTGTTGGATCTTAGAAAAGGTATTATGCTGAAATGATCCTACCACCCAACTGTCCTGCCTGATTGATCCTTACTTGATAGATCTTGATGTAGACATTGGAATTAGTGAGGATGTAGACTATTCTTATTCTCTAGGATCATTAGACTAAAACTCTGTAGTAATTATACTTAGTTCACGTCAAGGAGTTTCTGAGGTGTTAGACGAAGGTCGGCCCAAATAACCAGTCTCCCATTTTATCAAGTGAGTGCATAGTCCCTTTTATGAACATGATTTAACACAACTATTAATTAAAATATTAAATATATGATGGAGGTCGTATGTGAAATATGTGCTTATTGCCTGGATTATATATATATATATATATATAGTACTATGTGCAAACCAAATACGATTCTATTTGATTTTAGGATTAAATATATAACATCATATAATAGTATTAAAGGTAGCTATGTTGAGTAGATAAATAAATAATAACACCTAATGTTCTGTAGGGAATATAAATATACTAGAGATAGGTCATTGTCACCTAAGAATAAATTTGGTACTAAAAGTTGGTTATAGGCATTGTGATCTAGTCTAGGGATAAACATAGACTTATGGAGGATACCTAACTCAATTAAGTTTGATATTAGGTAGTTAGGAGAATGTACGTAACCTAGGAACATAGAATAAATTCTATTCCATGACACCATAAGGTGTTGATGTACGGTAGCTCCGTACGGGATGACCAGAAAATAGAAATGGTGGGTCCCGATCAGGCAACTGTTAGCGGTATGTCTGGTCACCCCATAGAGTATGCGAAAACACTAGATCATTCTAGACGGTCTTGTGAATTACACTGATATTGTTAGCTCATTACTCATAGATGTAGATGAATTGGAAAACCATATTTTTTAAATACTCTGACAGCCTATAAGCCTTTATGACTTACAATGGCAAGGAAGCCCTAGCTGTGTAGTCAACGATTCATCAGGCAAGATAAACTTCTCTCCAATAATCACTATTCAGGATATGTGAGGATCGATAGGATGGATAGTCTAGGATATGTATGGATCGATAGATATAGATAGTCTAGGATCTGTTAGGATCTGTAGGAATGAATATGTAGGAGTGTTTATTTTATGGTAACGGTTGGTTTGTAGGTATGATAATTATGGAATATTATCATCTCAACATCATGGGATTCAAATCCTTATGTATCTCCCCAGGTTTCCCTAATCTAAACCTCCTAGTTCATATGCATCACAGGTATCAAGACTTAAGCCAATCAAAGTTGATTACGATGTTGAATGTTTAAGAGACAGTCTGCAATAGTATTCAGGACCATTAGGTCTTTACACTGTAACTTATGTATTTTTATTGATTATGACATCCATAGGGTTTTAACATTCTAGAAACAAACATTTGTAATCAAAATAATATTTTATACAGGGATTTTCCGCAATTATAAATGAATGATTTTTAAAGCGTAAAGAGAAGTTTTAATTGGTTTTGAAAATTAGAGGATGTCATATTGTTACAACCCAAAAATTAGAATCGAAATTTTCATTTTTAAATAAACACCAAAGTTACAATTGACACATTGTTCCAAAAATATTCATTAATAATAATGTCAAACATCAGAGTAAAATGTTAGATTGTAGAAAACTAGTGACGAATAAATGTTATACCATCAAGTCGGGCCCTACCCCATAGTACTGGAAGTACCTGAAACTACAAATATAAACTGTAATATAAGCTTAGTGAGTTTCCCAATCATATCACATACTGATAGTAAACATGTAGGTGTCATGGGTTACACCCATCGTCTTTACTCAGAATGTCGAGGGCCAGATCATAGTTTTACATATGAGTGCCATGGACTACTTCCATGGTCTTTCCTTGCGAAGCCGAGGGCCAAATCCTGGTTTTACACTCAAGCGCCATGCGCTACCCCCATGGTCTTCCATACAATTATCACAAAATTCAACAACATTCTTCGTAATTAGAAATAGGCCGGTTTCGGTGCCTTCGACCCATAAATATGGCGAGAAGACTCACATCAACTGCAAATATCCAAAACAAAACTCGGTTACTAGGTTGGATAAATTCCCGAGATAAGTAAGCAATAAAGTCCCAACACAATTGGATCAAAATCTGGACTAACACTTACAACATAAGGCTAATGTCCAAAGTGAGATGGGCCAAACTAGACCTCGGGCCCAATAAAATCCTAGGCCCAATCCAAGGATCAATTTAGGCCCAGAACTTGTCCAACAGCTGGAGTGGCCCAGGAGAAAAATGTCCAAGACCCAAATCCATTAAACAAGCCCGTCGTTTGGCCCAAAACGTAAGCCCAACTAATCTGAGTCGTATGATCGGTGTACATACTGGTACGTGCGACGTACAAGGTGGAAGCGGACATCGCGAATAATGGAGGCAGTATGCGCTACGTACAGGAAGTACGAGCGGCGTACAGGAAGTACACACAGCGTACGCGCCCCCCATGCAAGCCATGCAAAAGTGACTTAATCACTTAAGAACAAATGCCTAAAATTTAGATCTTGACCCCTTTAGACCATTAAGGCAATAAATTTGCAATCTTTATGCCTCTAGGTAGATATAAAGAGCCCAAACTCTAAAACCTAACATATCACACCCAAACATACACTCTAGCACATGAATGGGGACACAAACAAGGTCCAAGCTTGCACCTTTATGATATAAAATGACTAGTAATGTCTGAGTATACAACTCGGAGGATTAGGAGTAACTCACCAAGATCTAAACTTTAGGGCTTCAAAGCAGGAAACTAGACTCAAAATGGAACTTAAAGAAACATGACTAAAGTTTAGAGATTTATACCTTCCAGTGGTGCAAAAATGAAGAGGATAAACCAGATCCAAACTGTTGAGGGAAAAGCTTCCTTCTCGAGCAACCTTCTTCACAATTTAAAGCACACACGATCACTCAAAAGGCTCCAAGAAGGTCAAAATATACTAAGGTTTGCTAAGAGGGTTCAGAAAGGGAATGTAAGCTGAGGTAGGGGAGGGTCTTGGGCCATAATGCGGTTTAAATTGAGCTCAAACACTAATTCTTAGGGTTTTGGCCTGAGCCACATATGCTCATTATGTTGGAGTACGTGCAACATACTCACACGGCAGGCACTACGCTAAGCATATAAAGATGTATGCCTCGTGTACACGATCATGACCAAGATTTCAAGATTTTAACTTTGGGGGCCTTATGTGAAACTAAATAAAAATTCAAAAACTTGATAAATCTTATATGTTACAACTCTCCCCCACTTGAACTAGACTTTGTCCTCGAAGTCGGTTGCCTCGAATAACTTTGGGTAGTGCCCATTCATCTTGTTTTCCGGCTCCCATGTCCACTAAGAGCCCTTTCATTGTTGCCATCGCACCTTAATAAGAGTCACCACCTTATTACATAGATAAGTAGTCTTCTTGTCGAGAATCACAATCGGCTTCTCCACATAATTCAGGTGCTCGTCTACCTGAATATCATGCAAATAAATCGCTACTGAATTATCGGCTAAACAGTTCCACAACCGAGACAAGTGGAAAGTGTTATAGATCTAACTGAGGTCATCAGGAAGATCCAGCTGGTAAGCAATCCAACCTACATGGACACTATGTAACGCCCGCAAATCCGGGCTAGTCAAATTAGAGGCAATAGGGGTCGAAAACGACTTTTCGACAAAAGATTATTTAGAATAAATAATCTTAACCAAGTTGTAGAATATGTCACAAGGTTTCCGTACGTATAAAGAACGCCGAAATCCGAGTTATAACGAAGAAGTTATGACACGTCGAAGTTTCGCGACAGAACCGGCACGATACCGGAAAGCGTAAATAGTGAATTTACGATAGAGCGAGATTTAGCCTTATCGATCTAAACGAAAGTCGTAGAATATGTTAAACTAAGAACATCGATAAAAAGAACGACGAAATCTGACTTTGTATGAAGAAGTTATGATTTTTCGAAGTTTCGGACTAGCAGCGTACAACCCGAAATTCGAATATTAGAGTAGCGTAACGAGAAAAAGATGGACGAAAACGGACGTCGGATGAAGAAGTTATGGGGATTTAACGGACCAATCCTGTCCCGGTCTGTTAATAATATAAAATTTAAAATCGAGTCAAAATTAGCCGACGGATTCTAAACGAAAGTTGTAGAGTACGTTCCCACCTTCGCGTGGATATAAAGAACGTCAAAAACAGAGTTCGTATGAGAAAGTAACGAATTCTTAAAGTTGAAGCATGAAATTGCGAAGTCTGTTGCGAGGTTGATGACGTGGCTGCATCTGGGCCGCCCATCGCTGATGAAGGAACGCGCTTCAGATCATGCCACGTAGCCTTCGCTTTACGCCCAGCGTCTGAGGTGAGTACGCCCCGCGTACCCTCGTGCCTTATCCATCCGACGAAGATGCGAGACAGTTGGACCGAGGCTGGCCTTCTTATCCGAGACTACGCCCAGCGTAGCTGCTAGACGCGCAGCGTAGTCCGAGGCTGTTGGGGCTATAAATAGCATGCGAGCCATTTCGGGTTTTTCACACCAATTTCTTTCTCTCACTAAAATTCTTTCTCTCTCTAAGGGTTTTAACCCTCCCCTAAGCCTAGGTGATCCCCTAGCACCCTAAGGAAGCCCCGAGGCTCCCGGAGTCCCGAGAAAAAGGAGTTTTTCGGTTTCGAAACGTTGCTCCAATTAAGTTCCGGTTTTCGATAAAATTCGCTGTAAGTGTGCTACGCTTACGCAATTTTTAATATAGCTTTCAAATAATTATAGGAATGTTATTAGGTCCTTAAAATAATTATTTGGGCTATTATTATGAGTTATATTGAGTGTTATTAACGCTTAATAATAGTCAGACTAATTAATTTGTCGCGGATATCGTTAAACTAAACCCTAGTGGTATTGGTACTAGGTTTTATCGAAGGAAAATCGTTTGGAGAGTATCGAAGCGTTGTCCGAGTGCTGAGTCACCACCTTTCAAGTGAGTGCATAGTTACTTTCAACTTACACATAGATATGAAGTATTTTATATAAATTACGTTCTATGTGTGCATATTATCTGAGTACTTGCTATCTATGCTGGATGAACGTTTTATACATGTTTTCAATGATTTAAATTGTATATGTATTTTATATCTACAAAATGTGTTGGGTAAAACATGGGTAGATGTAATAGTTGTTGTGTGACAAAATAAAATAATGAGAGGCCTCGTTATAGATGTTATTGATGATCTAGTCATCTAGCGGAGTATAGATGACGACCACGGACTATTCTAGACAGTCCAGCGGAACACTAGCAGGCTCGCAACCTGTAGGTGTTTATTCGAACTGTGTGTTTATTCGAACTGTGTGAACTGTGTGCTCACCAGGTGTACTCCATCCTCCACATGGTTGCCTTTAGGACTTTCATTTCCAAGGAATCCCCTTAGCAGTAGTGTCCATCCCAATGATAGTCCTTAGACTAGGTCCCTTGTGTTAGATGTTTTAGGGACATAATGTGAGGATAACGGGAATGGGTAATTGGGTTGATTGTTTGATGTTTAAAAATAATAATTATATTATTGTGGGTTGAAAACCCTATGTGCTCACTAGGTTTTCCAACCTGACCCACTCAGTTTATTTATATCACAGGTGTCGATATGAAGTGACATTACACTGAGAGATTTAAAGAAATGTAGATCACTAGTGTAAATAATTGTAAGTTCTGTTTATGCTTATGTTTCTGTATAGACGATGACATCCCAAACGTTTTAACATAAATAAAATATGTTTCTTCAAAAATGTTTTGATAACGTATTTATCATGTTTTTCTGGGAACAAATTCCGTAACATTTTTTATTAAAAGAGATACTCTGATTTTTATAAAGCATAAACAAAATCGGTCTTTTCTGGCCATGAAAATGGGGATGTCATACACTAATCCTAAAAGGGCCAATGAACCGGGGACCCAGCTTGCCGATCCTGAAATCGGATGACACATTTCCAAGTTGACACCTTCAACAAAAAAAAATTCTCACCTGAAACTCAAGGTCTGTACCATGTCAGTCATCATAACTCTTTTGAAGACTCTGCACAACTCACAACTTGTCGTGCACATGCTGAATCAACTTGGTGGTCTTAACCTCCACCTCGATGTTTCCCATGACCCGATGACCAACCTCACCCCAACATACGGGGGTCCTACACTTCCTTCTATACAACAACTCAAAAGGAGGTCGGTTGATACTAGCATGGTAACTGTGGTTGTAGAAAAACTTGGCCAAAGGAAGGTATGCATCCAAATCCTTCCAAAATCTAACCTACATGCCCGAAGCATATCCTTGAGTGTCTGAATCGTTCTCGTACTCTGGCCATCGGTCTGCGGGTGGTATGCTGTACTGAAATGCAGTTGAGTTCCCAATTCCTCATGGAACTTCCGCCACCACAGGTAATAGCCTAAGCATAGCTAAGTTCCGCCACCACTATGCAAGTAACGACTACACATAAGACCATCATTACGATTCTAGCCATTTTTCAAGAATACAAGTACTGAGTAGGAAACTTGTGTTTTCCTTTCTATGTGATTGCAATGGTTGCTGCTGCACAAAAATGTTGTGCAAGGTGACGTTATATATAGGCGTTCTTGCCCATTCTTATGCTTGTTTGAAGAGATTGGTTCATGTTGGAAAAGCTGGGTTGATATTAATTGAACCTACATCGCTTTTTTTCTATAATCTTCATCATTTAATTGTAATAATTGCATTTGAGTTAATAATAATAATGTAGACTGATTTCGTTGAATCGCAAACAACCCTACAGCCTCCGTCCTCCTAGCCAGTTAGATCTTCAATTTTTTGCGGGTGTTGCTAATAAGACACCCCTTGGACACCCTATTGATTACTTTTTAAAAAGTAAACCAATAGTTAACTATTTATAATCAGTTTTTCAAAAAACAATACAATTTCAACGAATAAAATTATTTCAAAATCAAATTAGAGTGTCTGTATGGTAAAATGGGATGTCTGTTTAGCCGATCCCAATACATATCAATATTCTTCCATCATTACCAATTCATTGGTACATAAATGATTGTGCAAATATATAAAATAATCAATTGAATATAATAAAAATAACCCACTAAGTAATTTATTTGTTTGATATATCTTCTCAAGAAATATACGTGTAATATATATATATATATATATATATATATATATATATATATATATATATATATATATATATAAAGAGAGAGAGAAGCAAGCAACGACGTGAGATTTAACACGTTATAATATATACCGAAAAGGAAGAGTGAAATGTATTTGACACTACAAGGAAAAAAGGCAATTAGTTGCGACAACAATCCTTGCTAAAGGGTCTCATTGTCGCTGGTAATGATATAGCGGCGAGCCGTCGCTAGTAAGACGTCGGCTACTGCTTCGTCGCTATTGATCAATTTGTCGACGCTAAAGAGAATTATCCCCGCTAATAAGTGTGTCACCGCTAAAGAATGCGGTCACCGGTAATGATGAAGTCGCCGGTAATAACAATTGTCATTTTTTATTTTTTTTAATTAACGGTTTTGGTTGTCAGTAATAGTGTCGCCGGTAATTAAATAACAACATTCGATTAAATATAAAAAATAATAGTGTCGCCGTTAATTACAAAACAAACATCCGTTTAAATATCAAAAGTAATAGAGTCACCGGTAATTACAGAAAACAACCAAAAGTTTTACAATCTAACAAGTAGCAAAGCGTGACAACAAGTGTGATATGCAAATAAAACTCCTCTCTAAATACCATCATCTTCGTTCCCATCATTTCCTCAAGTATTCTATGATTAAAAAACAAATAAAACCCATCTCTACATGTCGGGTCGTTGAGTATTAGCATGAAGATTTTCCAATTACGTATAAATAACAACATATATAAACTTATAAGTTAAATTATCAAACATAAACAAAAACTATCAAAGTACATTGCTATTTTTTAATTAAGATAAAAAGATAGAGTATATTACTATTTCTTGCACTTGGGACAAAAACCCAATTACCAAAGTTTTTAGCAAATAATCACCATAAAACCAAAATTAACAAATCAACATGCATTTTGTGATGCCAAAGTAGATTACCATTTTTAAACAAACAAAAACAAAACAAAAGTACATTACTATTTCTTGCACTTGGGACGAAAACCCAATTATCAATGCTTTTAGCAAATAATCACCACAAACCAAAATTATCAAATCAACATGCATTTTATGACGCTAAAGTAGATTTCTATGTTAAACTAAGACAGAAAACCAAAGTATATTGCTATTTCTTGCACTTGGGACAAAAACCCAATTACCAATGCTTTTAGCAAATAATTACCAAAAAAAAAACAAACTAGATTGTTTTGCCTGTGATGGTTGTGGTGATGGTTGCGATGGCTGTGAAATCGGTGGGATAGCAGAAGGTTTACGGCCGATGCCTCTGATATGTCCACGTCGCTCTCCTAATACTTTCTCAAAAGTAGCTCTTTCTTGAGCGGGTGTTAACTCACTTTCACCTTGGGTTTGTTCTAAGAGCTCTTCGACTAACCGATTCTGTAATTCCCAAAAGTGAGTAACAATTAAGTATAAATAAACACATAATTATATGATAAAATTATAATTAAATACTTACATATTATTATTCCTCCTTGGTAGTAACAAATACACCATCCCTATCAGTATGAGCCTTGCGAAACGTTTCCACTCTCTTAAGGTTCTGTTTAACATTAAAAATTAGATTATATTTTAGATAAATAATTACATGTATCGTACGTTACCTTCTTATAGCAAGTATTGTTATACGAGCTCGACCCCCCACGATTCACGTTCGTATGCATTTGATGGATTTTTTTGTTCTTGTCTGAAGCAATTATGTGTTCATCCATTTAGAAATACTTAACAACTTTCTTCCAGTTATCTGCATCCATACCCTCTGGAGGGTTGGCTAATGCTCTCAGGATATCATCATACCCTCCGTCTATCAAAAAATATTCTTTTTCATCAGTTTTCGGTTCTCAAAAACCTTTTAACAAAGCTGCTTGAAGACTCTCTGTCAACATATTAGCTTGTACATCTTGGTATATCTGATCCAAATCAAACTTTGTCTACATAAAAAAAAGTTAACCAAGTAAAAACCAGTCGTAATTAACCATATAAAATATTTTGAAATAAATAATTACCCCTAAATGTTGTATTACGGTGTCCCTTATTATAAGGGAAACTTTTTTCCATGTCCATTTATCAAAAGGGACCATATGCCACAATGTTTTTCCAATTTCTCGTGAAAGCATGTCTTTCAGCTCTCCTATGAGATCATATGTTATATCCCTATCATACTTCATGGTAATCGGTTTGCCCTTATTTTGTAATATCGCTCTTTCAAGCTCTACATTTTTGGCATTGCCTCGGACTTTCGTACGTGCACGTTTCTCAACTACAAATATAATTAAAAATGATTAGAAACGGTATTTAATTTATAATAACTGAATAAAAATAGTAAATAAAAATTCATAATAAGACTTATGGTCCTGTTCATGATGACCAAGACCCCTGCCACTTGGGAAAGGTGGGTCCTCAGCTCCATCACCCCCATATCCACGACCCATAACAACAACCATGGTATACACAAACAAAAGGCATATTAACAACATTTCTTGAAAAATTATAAGATATACAGATACATTTTTTTATTATAAATACACATTACATAGAAATAAACATTTACATAGGAATAAACATTTCTATTTAAACTAGGAATCCAAATAAAGTTCATATTACAAACACGTATTTCCATAAAAATATTCTAATCAGAATCTTCTTCATATCCTTCAGTTTCTTCTTCGGTATCATAATCAGAATCGGTATCATCATAATCAGTCTCGCAATCAGAAACATCATTAATTCTATGAATGTTTTGAAAGTAGATGCTGAAATCAATAAAAAGTGGAGCATTGGATGAAAAGATATAATATATATATATATATATATATATATATATATATATATATATATATATATATATATATTCTAATTATAACAATATTTTTTTTCAATTATAATAGTGAGGTATTTAAAGTTGTCATATAATTCTGTTACCGTCGATGAGTCATTCTTAGGTTTTTTGAATGTTGATGATACCACCGGAAAAGGACTATTTGATATTATAGTTGATGAGTTAACTCTCTTGGTCTTGAAATTGATGATATGCGTGGTCAAGGTTATGATAATGGAGCAAAATGAAAGGAAAACACCAAGGATTGCAAAAGAGATTTTTAGATCTAAATCCTAGAGCATTTTACACTCATTGTGGTTGTCATTCTCTTAATCTCACATTATTGTGATATGGCTAACAAGTGTGTTAGAGGAAAAAACTTTTTTGGACTTATTCAACGCATTTACACTATCTTTGCAAATTCTACTAAGAGGTGAAATTTTTTAAAAGATAAGGTTCAAGTTTGGAGTCTTAAGTCATTGTCTCAAACTCGTTGGGAAAATCAGTTTGAGAGCGTAAACGCCATTAAATTGCAACTTGTTGATGTATGAGAAGCTTTGCTTCAAGTTGGAGAAAAAGATAATGATGTTGCAATTGCAAGTGAAGCAACTTCACTAACAGAAAAACAACTTGGTGAATTTGAATTTTTTTTATCAACTGTTATATGGTATCAAGTATTAAACCAGGTGAATATTGTGAGTAAAAAGTTACAAGCAAAGGATATTCATCTTGATAATGCTATTACATAAAGAAACATATTAATTTGGTACTTCAAAGATTATAGAGAAATTGGTTTTTCAAAAGCAATTGATGAAGCTAAGAAGATTGTTGTTGAAATGGGTGTTGATCAAATATTTCACAAAAACATTTGATTCCAAGGAAAAAAACGTTTGTTGAGAGTTGAAGCAGCGGAAAAGTTTCATTTACAGCTGAAGAGAATATTAGAGTCAATTATTTCTTATACATTGTTGATCAACCTATTTCTTCTCTTGAGACGAGATTTGAACAACTCAAAGAGTATGAAAAATTATTTGGTTTTTTATTTCCACATAATTTGAGGGGAATTGAAGATAAAGATTTTAAGTCATCTTGTCATCGTCTTGAAAAAACACTCAAGTTTGAAAAAAGATCGGATATTGATGCCGATGAACTTTATACGGAGTTGAAATTATTTGAGACATTGGAAATCAATGAATTTAGCAACCCAATAGATGTTTTGAAGTTTTTGAAAGAACTTGATTATTTCCCAAATGCGTGCATTGCGTATAGAATATTGTTGATTATTCCTGTAACGGTGGCATCTGCAGAAAGGAATTTCTTGAAATTGAAGTGTTTGAAATCTTACTTACGCTCCACAATGACCCAAGATAGACTTAACGGTTTGGCGATGATATCTATCGAGAACGAAATTTTAGATAGTATAGACTACGGAGAGTTGATCACCAATTTGCTATCAAGAATGCTAAGAGAGTTTACGGGTCGT
Source organism: Lactuca serriola (assembly GCF_051521515.1). Classification (NCBI taxonomy): domain Eukaryota; kingdom Viridiplantae; phylum Streptophyta; class Magnoliopsida; order Asterales; family Asteraceae; genus Lactuca; species Lactuca serriola. The sequence goes on from NC_136408.1 coordinate 91,431,679, forward strand.
CAGTTAGCTGTTACGATTTGTAATTACTCATTAAAATACTTTGATTTGGCTATGTTTATTGCTATAAAGTTTATCGTAGTTTAAAAAAATAGTTTATCTAATATAATTCTTTACACGTTAAGACCGAAAGACCTTTTTTCCGACTCGTCCTAGGCACTTTTTTAAATCCTCAAAACCGGCCCTATTGAATAGAAACAATTTTTTTAATCCACCGTACCATTGATCTTAACCATGTATGTTAAATATATGTCAAGATAAGTTTCATATTTGGTATAAGTTATATTGCGTATTCTTAATAGTATTGTATATTCATCTATTAATTAAAATGCAATGACAAGAACTTTATTTGAAGTGAAATTAAGGCCGGTACAAACTAAAGAGACACATACAGTCATATATGTCTAACAATTATACAACGCTTTCCATATTTATTGTAATTTAGATATATATGCTTCCAGTCTTCCAAACATGCATAAGAATCTCCGCGTCACTCCACCCTACAGAAATATATGTCAAACCATGTCAATACAGTTTTATGCGTGTTCATGCAAAAATAAACGAAAATTGATAAAATACAAATATAAACATATATTTTAACATACGTGGAACAGTCTGTGCTTGGACTGATCTTATAAGGAAGGTTGACACCACAGTCGCTGGGAAGGCTGGCAGCGTTAGAGAGATTGATGCCGGAGTTGGATGAGTAAAAACTCTTTAAGCAGTTACATGCAGTCTGACGAGCAGAGGCTGAATTTGCAGCGCTATTGAGTGCGTCAACCCCACTGCAACATGCCGATGACACAGCACCGCCATTTGTTAAGTAGCCATAGCATGGCGATAAGTCACTAACCACCTGATCACAGGTAATAGACTGAGCATAGGTTTCCGCCACCACCATGCAAGTAACGACTACACAAAAGACCATCATTACCATTCTAGCCATTTTTCAAGAATACGAGTACTGAGTAAGAAACTTGTGTTTCCTTTCTATGTGATTGTAATGGCTGCTGGTGCACCAAAATGCTGTGCAAGGTGACGATATATATAGGCGTTCTTGCCCATTCCTGTGCTTGTATGAAGAGATTGGTTCGTATTGGAAAAGGTGGGTTGATATTAATTGAACCAACATCGCTTTTTTATCTATAATGTTCACCATTTAATCGTAATAATTGCATTTGAGTTAATAATAATAATAATAATAATAATAATAATAATGTAGCCTGATTTAGTTGAATCGCAAGCAACCCTACAGCCTCCGCCCTCCTATAGCTAGCTAGATCTTCAATTTTTTGCATATCCGTCATTACCAATTCATTGGCATAAATGATTGTGCAAACATATGAAATAATCAATTGAATAAAATAAAAATAGCCCACTAAGTAATTTATTTGTTTGATGTCTTCTCATTAAATATACGTGTAAAAGATTTGTAGATATATACCAAGCAAAGATGTGAGATTTAACACGTTATAATATATATATATATATACCAAAAAAAGGAAGAGTGAAATGTATTATTTGAGAGGAGATGTGCTAAAAGTACCATGGCGTATAATTGTTGTATTTTCTTAAATGATTGCTATATTTAAAAATCCTAATTTCCACCTACCGCCTATATAGTAATTTTGTCTGGTTTACTTAACGCCACGTAGCTACCTCTTAAAGGACACCTTAAATATCAACATCGTTTCAAAAATATTCATGTTCTGTTGTGCAGATAGGCTTCACCTTCCGGAATTCTGAGTCATGCTCCCCTCCTCTAGCTTCCCGACATGTTGTCCTGCCTTCTCTATTCATCCGCGGTTTTCGTTGTACATATCATACCCCCACTCCCATATGTTCCTAAATTATTGAAACAATTGGTGCCGATCAATCCTTCTTTTGATTCCAATTAAAACCTCTCTATGGTTCCAATCATTGCTTCCCTTTTTCGTTGGTAGTTTCCATTTCTTATGTTTATTCAAGTCTCTTCTTCTTGTTCGCTATCCCTAAACCTATTGCAGATGTTGTTAAGGCAATTAATTTCAATAAAAAATAAGATTATGAAGTATGTGCAGTCTTCATATAAATTTGGAAAAAATGGAATATTAGAAAGGAAAAATAGAATTCTCAACGAAATGATGAAATCTATGATGTCATATTCGGGGTTGACTGATGGATTACGGGAAGAAGCTGTGTTAACAACTTTTTATATATTTCTTAGTGTTTCAAAAAAAAAAAAAGGAAAAAGAAAATAATTTCATCTGAACTTTGGTAATAAAAAATAAAACTTTGGATATCCTAAAGTTTGAAACTATCTGGTAGTTGTGAGACTAACTGAACCCAAAATGAAAATATTGGGTGAAAGACATTAATTGTATCGTCATTGGTTATACTAAGTTTCCAAGACATATTTGTTCTTTGTTTTATAATCTAACGATTATATTTTAGTTAATTCTATCACAGAGGTAACATATGTATTATTTGATAAAAAACAGTTTTCATCCATACATGAACCGAAGGATATGGCTCCCAATTCTAGTGGGACAAACAAGGAATATGAAGTTATACGTAACTCTGATGTAACACCCTGATTCTCGGTATATGACTTTGTTTAATTAATATCTATTTATTTAGTCTCATTGTATTTTGTTTTTGACGAAAAGATTTATTTTGGGTAAGAATTAGATGAAACTTGCAAGAAAAATGGCTTTTGGGGCAATAATTGCCATTATGTCTTTCCTTAGGGGGTTAAATCATAAAATATGGGAAAATTCCATAATTTTGGATCTACTAGAGGGCTGATGGTCTCTCTCCCTTATTATCTAGTACCTCGATCCGATCCTTGGCAACAAAAAAAATATGTGATGTGTGTATACGTGTGGTGAAGTGTAGCTCAAAAAGGAAGAGCAGGAGGAATGTTTTTTTGGCCGACTATAAGGGGGGGGGGGGGGGGGGGGGGGGGAGAAGGAGAAGACGATTCAAGGAGAAAGGAGGAACTAGTGGTGACAATCTTTGAGTCACGTAAGTTGCTTAAACAATTCTTCTCATATTTTTTTCCCTTGGTTTGATTCCACTATCATCACAACCATAAACTGCCAAGCCATCGACCATGGTCATCACTGTAGCAACCTAAAATTTAAGACAATGTTATGAAATTAATAAAATAATAAAAGAAAATTGATTTATATAGTGAAATCATCAAGGGATAATTATTTCATTAGTTGATATAAAGTTTAGAAGGTTAGAAGTGAAAATTATACCATCTTAAAACTTAAGGGGGCATTTGTGAGAATTGGGTAAGACTTAGGGTTGACTAAAGATTTGACCAACTTGATAACTTGGACTAAGTTTGTGAAGATTAGGATGGAGAGGGACCATTTTGGAAGTTATTTGAAGCTTCTAAGTTAGTTTGGAGTTATTTTGAAAGAGCTTGTGTATGGAGGGACCAAATGTAACACCCATAAGATCGGGTTAGATGATTAAAGAATAAATGAGATAATTATTAGTTGCAATGATAACTAGATATTATCAAAAAAATATTATTTATGTTAAATAATCTAAACGAAAGTTATAGTAGTCGTTACACTGAGAGCGTATATATAGAGAATGCCCCAATCTGACTTCGTAAGAGGAAGTTATGATTTTTAAAAATTTCAGTGTAGCCGTATACGGCTCAGAAACCGAAGAAGAAATCAGTTGATTGTTAGGAAAAACAATCTAAATGAGGGTTGAAGATCTCGTCCATATGGTTCCGTTGATATAAAGAAAGTCGATAACGGATATTATATGAGGGAGTTATGAATTTTTAACGGACTTTAACAGTCTAAGCCAATTAAAAATATAGCTTCAAAAATAAAGTCAAATTTTGTCGACGTAGTCTAAACAAAAGTTGTAGATCATGTCGAGAGCTTTCCAGGGATATAAAGAATCTCGAAAACGTAGCTCATATGAAGAAGATACGATTTTCATAAGGTTTTCAAAAAGCGCCATGCGCAGGTGGGTTGCACGGTGCGCACCTTCTAGAAGGTGGGGCGTGTACCACCATATTTCCAAGACGTGGCAGAAAAATGGGAGGTGCGATGTCTTAGGTTTGTGCGACACGCAGTTGTACTATAAATAAAGTTTGGCTACTCATTTGCTTCGTTGCTTCCCATACTCGTCTCTCTCTCTCTCTCTCTCTCTCTCTCTCTCAATTCTCCCGATTTTATCCCATTTCCCTTAGTTTTAGCCTTCGGCGAAACCCTGCGATCTTTAAAGAAGTAGTAGCGAGCGAGTAGAAGCTATACCAGTTCAATTTCCTAACTTTCTCAGGAAGAACCTCTATAAGTTAAGCTACACTATAGTCTTTTCTGTGTCAGTAATAAGTCATTATTATGAAACTATCAATAAGATTTATCAGTAATTTCATGTCGTTATACCGATTGATCTGCTTACAGAAGAGGTGTCTAGAATGGTCATGTTTGCTTGGTGGTTGGGTTTAAGAAAAGCTATTATGCTGAAATGATCCTACCACCCAACTGTCCTGCCTGACTGATCCTTACTTGATAGATCTTGATGTAGACATTGGAATTAGTGAGGATGTAGTCTATTCTTATTCTCCAGGATCATTAGACTAAAACTTTGTAGTAATTATAGTTAGGTCACGTCAAGGAGTATTTGAGGTGTTAGACGAAGCTCGACCCAAATAACCAGTCTCCTATTTTATCTAGTGAGTGCATAGTCCCTTTCATGAACATGATTTAATACAAGTATTAATTAAAATATTAAATATATGATGGAGGTCATATGTGAATTATGTGCTTATTGCCTGGATTATATATATATATATATATATATATATATATATATATATATATATATACATACTAACATATAATCCAGGCACATAAGCACATAATTCACATACGACCTCCATCATATATATATATATATATATATATATATATATATATATATATATATATAGTACTATTTGCAAACCAAATATGGTTTTATTTGATTTTAGGATTAAATATATAACATCATATAATAGTATTAAAGGTAGCTTTGTTCAGAAGATAAAGAACTAATAATACCTAATGTTCTGTTGGGAATATAAATATACTACAGATAGGTCATTGTCACCTAAGAATAAATTTAGTATTAAAAGTTGGTTATAGGCATTGTGATATAGTCTAGGAATAAACTTAGACTTATGGAGGATACCTAGCTCAATTAAGTTTGATATTAGGTAGTTAGGAGAATGTATATAACCTAGGAATAAAGAATAAGTTCTATTCCATGACACAATCAGGTGTTGATGTACGGTAGCTCCGTATGGGATGACCAGAAATGGTGGGTCCCGATCAGACAACTGTTAGCGGTATGTCTGGTCACCCCACAGAGTAGGCGAAAACACTAGATCATTCTAGACGGTCTTGTGAATTACATTGCCATTGGTAGCTCATTACTCATAGAAGTAGATGAACTGGAAAATCATATTTATTAAATACTCTAACAGCCTATAAGCCTTTACAACTTACAACGACAAAGAAGCCATAGCTATGTTGTCAATGATTCATCAGGCGAGATAAACTTCTCTCTAATAATCACTATTCAGGATCTGTGAGGATCAATAGAAATGGATAGGTTATGATATGTGAGGATCGATGGATATGGATTGTCTAGTATCTGTAAGGATCTGTAGGAATGAATATGAAGGAGTGTTTATTTATATGGTAACGGTTGGTTTGTAGGTCTGATAATTATGGAATATTATCATCTCAACATCATGGGATTCAAATCCCTATGTATCTCCCTAGGTTTCCCCAACCTAAACCTCCCAGTTCATATGCATCACATGTATCAAGACTTAAGCCAATGAAAGTTGATTAGGATGTTGAATGTTTAAGAGACAGTCTGCAATAGTATCTAGGACCATTAGGTTTTTACACTGTAACTTATGTATTTTTATTGATTATGATATCCTTAGGGTTTTAACATTCTAGAAACAAACATTTGTAATCAAAATGATATTTTATGTTGGGATTTTCTGCAAATATAAATAAATGATTTTTAAAGCGTAAAGAGAAGTTTTAATTAGTTTTCAAAATTAGAGGATGTCATAGTGTAACAACCCAAAAATCAGGATCAAGATTTTTATTTTTAAATAAGCACCAAAGTTACAATTGTCACATTGTTCCAAAACTATTCATTAATAATAATGCGAAAAATCAGAGTAAAATGTCAAATTGTGGAAAACTGGTGAGGAATGAACGTTGCACCATCAAGTCGGGCCCTTCCCCATAGTACTGGAAGTACTTGAAACCACAAATATAAAATGTAAGCATAAGCTTAGCGAGTTTCCCAATCATATCACATACTAAGAGTAAAAATGTAGGTGTCATGGGTTACCCCCATGGTCTTTACTCTAAATGTAGAGGGCCATATCATAGTCTTACATATGAGTGTCATGGTCTACTTCCATGGTCTTTCCTTGCGAAGCTGAAGTCCACATCCTGGTTTTACATTCAAGTGCCATGGGCTACCCATGGTCTTCCATACAATTATATAAAAATTCAACAACATTCTTCGTAATTAGAAATAGGCCGGTGTCAGTTCCTTCGACCCATAAATATGGTGAGAAGACTCACCTCAACTGCTAATATCCAAAACAAAACTCGGTTACTAGGCTGGATAAATTCCCGAGATAACTAATCAATAATGTCCCAAGACAATTGGACCAAAATCTGGACTAACATTTAGAACATAAGGCTAATGTCCAAAGTGAGATGAGCCAAACCAGACCTAAGGCCCAATAAAATCCTAGGCCCAAAACAAGGATCAATTATGGCCCATAACGTGTCCAACAGCTGGAGTGGCCCAGGAGAAAATGTCCAAGACCCAAATCCATTAAACAAGCCCGTCGTTTGGCCCAAAACGTAAACTAATATGAGCTGTATGCTCGGTGTACATACTGGTACGTGCGGCGTACAAGGTTGAAGCGGACATCGCGACTAATGGAGGCAGTACGCGCGACGTACAAGAAATACGAGCGGCGTACAGGAAGTACGCATAGCGTACGCGCCCCCCATGCAAGCCATGAAAAAGTGACTTAACCACTTAAGAAAAAATGCCTAAAATTTAATCTGGACCCCTTAAGACCATTAAGGCCATAAATTTGCAATCTTTATGCCTTTGGGTGGATACAAAGAGTCCAAACTCTAAAACCTAACATATCACACCCAAACCTACACTCTAGCACATGAATGGGGACACAACAACGTCCAAGCTTGCACCTTTATGATATAAAATTACTAGAAATGTCTGAAAATACAACTTGGAGGCTTAGGAGTAACTCACCAAGATCTAAATTTTAGGGGATCAAAGCAGGAAACTAGACTCAAAATGGAACTTAAAGAAACACGACCAAAGTTTGAAGATTTATACCTTCTAGTGGTGAAAAATGAAGAGGATAAACTAGATCCAAACTATTGAGGGAAAAGCTTCCTTCTTGAGTAACCTTCTTCACAACTGCAAGCACAAACTATCACTCAAAAGGCTCCAAGAAGGTCAAAATATACTAAGGTTTGTTAATAGGGTTTAGAAAGGGAATGGAGGCTGATGTAGGGGAGGGTCTTGGGCCATAATGCGGTTTAAATAGAGCTCAAACACTAATTCTTAGGGTTTTAGCCTGAGCCACATGTGCTCATTATGTTGGAGTACGCGCAGCATACTCACACGGCAGGCACTACGCTAACCGTATAAACATGTATGCCTCGTGTACATGATCAAGACCAAGATTTCAAGATTTTAAATTCGGGGGCTTAATGTGAAACCAAATAAAACTTCAAAGTTTCAAAAGAAAACTTAATAAATATTATATGTTACAACTCTCCCCCACTTGAACTAGACTTTGTCCTCGAAGTCGGTTGCCTCGAATAACTCTGGGTAGTGCTCCCTCATCTTGTTTTATGGCTCCCACGTCCACTCAGAGCCCTTTCATTGTTGTCATCGCACCTTAATAAGATTCACCACCTTATTACGTAGAGACGTAGTCTTCTTGTCGAGAATCACAATCGGCTTCTCCACATAATTCAGGTGCTCGTCCACCTGAATATCATGCAAAGAAATCACAGCTGAATCATCGGCTAAACAGTTCGACAACCGAGACAAGTGGAAAGTGTTATAGACCTGACTGAGCTCATTTGGACGATCCAGCCGGTAAGCAACCCTGCCTACATGGGCACTAATCCTGAAAGGCCCAATGAACCGGGGACCCAGCTTGCCCATTCTGAAATCGGATGACACATTTCCATGTTGACACCTTCAACAATAAAAATTATCACCTGAAACTCAAGGTTTGTACAGCGTCAGTCATCATAACCCTGTTGACGACTCTACGCGACTCAATACTTGTCGTGCACCTGCTGAATCAACTTGGTGGTCTTAACCACCACCTCGATGCTTCCCATGACCCGATGACCAACCTCACCCCAACAAACTTGGGTCCTACACCTCCTTCTATACAACAACTTAAAAGCAGGTCGGTTAATACTAGCATGGTAACTGTTGTTGTAGGAAAACTTGGCCAAAGGAAGGTATGTATCCAACTACTTCCAAAATCTAAAGTACACGCCCGAAGCATATCCTCGAGTGTTTGAATCGTTCTCTTATTCTGGCCATCGGTCTGCGGGTGGTATGATGTACTGAAATGTAGTTGAGTTCCCAACACCTCATGGAACTTCCACCAAAATCTAGAGGTAGAACGAATATCTTAGTATGAAAACACCGATACGGGCACCACATGCCTAACTACCACCTCTCGAACATAAATATTAGCTAGCTTCTCCGTGGATATACTCTGAGCAATCATGAAAAATGCACACTCTTGGTCAACCTGTCCACAGCGACCCAAATAGAATCAACACCCCGCACCGCTCTAGGCAACTTTCTGATGAAATCCATGGTGATCTTCTCCCACTTCCACATAGGATGGGTAACGGCTGCACCTTGTCATGAGGTTTCCGATGCTCGACCTTGGCTTTTCTACAAGTCAAGCACTGCTCGACAAACCAAGCAACTTCCCTTTTCATAGAGGGCCACCAATAACTCAATCTCAAATCTCGGTACATCTTTTTTGCCCTCGGATGGATAGAAAACATGGATTTGTGTGACTCTTCTAAAATCGTCTGTCTCACCCCACCTGACGGCAGAATCCAAACTCTTCCGCAAGGCGTCAAAAACACCCGAATGTCTCTAACAAATAGAGGAATCTGCCCTCTAATCCGCTCGATCTTCCAGTTTTCCTTTTTCAATCCCTCCACCTGAGCCTCCTTGATTAAATCCATCCGAGGCGAGGTGACAGTCAACCTCAAACAAATGTCTCAGATCGATGAGCATACTGCCTTTCGATTAAAAGCATCGGCCACCACATTGGCCTTCACGAGTTGGTACAAAATCTCGCAATCATAATATTTTACCACATCCAACCATCTCCACTGTCGCATATTTAAAAGAAATTACTTTTGGTAATCCATAACTTGAGCACAAATTATGGACTCCGTTAAAATACATTTAGATCAAGAATTAACTAACAAACAATTTTTGCAAATAATTCCTATGATCTACCAAAACTCATAAGAGTATGAACAATCATATCAATAATTTCAAGAATTACATAAACGCACATAAAACTTGAATTTTTGATAACAACCTTGAAATTGGTTTATCATAGTCATTACCAAATCAAAAACATGTTTTATAAGTCCAAAACAGTTTAAGGTAATGATTCTAGACCAATTCCAACCTTAAAACTCGAAGATATGTTGTTAGTGGGTCCAAATCATCGAGTGAAGGAACCAACTCGACGAGTTGGATGAATTTAAGGATGGACTTGTCTTGTCTCTTAATGGACTCGACGAGTCAGCTTTCCAGACAGCATACAAACTTCAATTTCAGCAATTTGTATCAAGTATAAAAGAAAACAAGCCTAGGCTCTGATACCACTTGTAACAAACCGTTATTTCAAACTTATGTAATAGTGTAGGTCAAATTGTACTTCTTTTTAATTAAATAAAGAGAAATTTTGGCATACTATGTATATTTACATAATTGACCCTCAAAAATAAATTATTAAATAATCTTAATTGGGTTGAACCAAGTGATAGAGATTGTAACAAGGTTTCCAAAAATATAAAGAACACTAAAATCCGAGTTATAACGAAGAAGTTATGACCAATCGAAAATCCGCGACAAAACCGGCAAAACACTGTTCAGTGTAAAAACTGAATTTTTGATAAAAGGCTTTCTAGCCTTAAAAATCTCAAAGAAGGTTATAGTTTATGTTAAACCGAGAACTTTCATAAAAAGAATGCCAAAATCTGACTTCGTATGAGGAAGTTATGATTTTTCTAAATTTCAATATAACAGTGTACAACTAAAAACTCGAAATAAAGATCGAGTGGTTTTTAGCCGACACAACCTAAACGAGAGTTTAAGGTCTCGTCATTAGTAGTACGACGGTAAAAAGACAGACAAAAACGGACGTCGTATGAAGAAGTTATGAATTTATAACGGATTCACATCCCGGTCTGTTTAAAATAATAATATTAAAAATAAAGTCAAAATTAGCCGACGAAGTCTAAATGAAGGTCGTAGAGTATAATTTTACCTACGCGTGCATATAAAGAACGTCAAAAACGGAGTTCGTATGCAAAAGTTATGAATTTTACAAGTTTTGGCAAAAAAAAATAAGACAAAACTGCAAAAATGGTCCCTGTGGTTTCTCATTTTATGTGGTTACGGTCCAAACGTTTGCAAAGTTGCAGATATGGTCCTTTTCAACAAGTTTTGTTGTGGTTTTGGTCCCTCATCCGTTAGTTGGCTGTTAACTTTTTTAAAATGACAATTTTACCCCCAGGGACCATTTTCGCAGTTTTGTCTTTTACCATACTATAAGGACCATTTTTGCATACATTCTTTTTCATTTTATTGAAGTATTATATATTAATAGATATTTTTAATATATAATATTATATATTAATAAATATTCTTTTATTGGATTATTAATTTATTTTAGTTGATTTCGTTTAATTTTTTTTGTTGGAATAATTCTTTTTATTGAATTATTATATATTAATACATATAGTTTTTAATAAATAATATTTATATCATAATAAATATTATATTATTGGATTATTAATTTATTTTAGTTAATTTTTGTAATTTCTTTTTTTTAGATTATTTTTCATTGGATTATTACTTTTAATTTATTATTTTATTCATATACTAAATATTGTTTTTTTATTATTAATTTATTTTAGTTAATTCTATTTTAAATTTTTTTTGTCGAAATAATTCTTTTTATTGAATTATTATAAATCAGTACATATAGTTTTTAATATATAATATTTATATCATAATAAATATTATATTGTGGGATTATTATATATTACAAAACATTATTTTTTTGGATTTTTAATTTCTTTTAGTTTATTCTTTTTATAATTTCTTTTTTGTTGGAGCAATTATTTTTTATTAGATTATTATATATCAATAAATACTATTTTTAATATATAATATTTATACTATAATAATTAATACATTATTGGATTATTAATTTTGGTAATTTCTTTTTTGTTTTTTTGAATTATTTATTTATTGAATTATTACTTTTAAATTTATTATTTTTTAAGATAATAAATATTATCGTATTGGATTTTCATTTTATTTTTAATGTATACTATTAATTGTTTTTAATTTTATTAGCACTACAAAGTTGCCGAAATACATAAAAGTATCACTTATCATCGTAAAAAATTGGCAGGATCACCTCCAAACACCTACATCGGAGGTTCAATAGATACCCTACCCTATTCCACCTAGCGTTGCTGGTAGCCACCTGCGACAACCTCTTCATAATCCACTGGAATCCTTCATATCCTACATAACACACAACAAACCCCTATAACAATTATAAGTGGTGGTGGTGACCGAGTGATGGTGGTGATATTTTCCCTATGGTTTCTCATTATAAGCTACATGAAATGAAGGTGTTTGGTAGTGATCCTAACGATTTCGATGATGAGAGACGACGATTTTGTGGTGGAACCAATAAAATTAACAAGAAGTATTATTATAAATTAAAAATAAATTAATAATCCAATAAAGTAATATTAAGTATATGAAGAAAATAATAAATTAAAAGTAATAATCCAACAAAAATAGTTTAAAAAAAGAAATTACAAAATTAACTGCAAGAAAATAATAATCCAATAATCTAATATTTATTATGATATAAATATTATATACTAAAAACTATATGTACTGATTTATAATAATTCAATAAAAAAGAATTACTTCGACAAAAAAAAATAGAATTAACTAAAACAAATTAATAATCCAAATAAAACAATATTTAGTATATGAATAAAATAATAAACTAAAAGTAATAATCCAATAAAAATTAATTAAAAAAAAGGAATTACAAAAATTAACAATCCAATAATATAATATTTATTATGATATAAATATTATTTATTAAAAACTATATGTATTGATATATAATAATTCAATAAAAAATAATTATTCCAACAAAAAATAAATAAACGAAATCAACTAAAATAAATTAATAATCTAATAAAAGAATATTTATTAATATATAATATTATATATTAAAAATAATATCTATTAATATATAATACTTCAATAAAATAAAAAAGAATGTATGCAAAAATGGTCCTTATAATATGGTAAAAGACAAAACTGCGAAAATGGTCCCTGAGGGTAAAATTGTCATTTTAAGGAAGTTAACAACCAACTAATGGACGAGGGACTAAAACCACAACAAAACTTGTTGAAAAGGACCATATCTGCAACTTTTCAAACGTTTGGACCATAACCACATAAAATAAGAAACCACAGGGACCATTTTTGCAGTTTTGTCAAAAAATAAAGAAAAATACCAAAAACTGAGAATATTCGCATGAACAGTAACTGCCACGTCACCCTCGCATGCGAGGCCTCCATGTGTCGGCTGCTGAGTGGACCGATGTCTCGCGTGTCACCTCCTGATTCGACCAAGTCCGAGGTCCAGTAAGAACCGGACAACCTCGCATGAGACACACCGGACCTCACCCTCGCACACCCCTCGCACGCCTCGGACCAGCCCCCTTCGCACGTGTCGTCTTTCGATTGGACCGAGGGTTTGTCCAATCCGAGCCAGCCAGCAGCGAGCCTCCGGTCCGAAGAACTTCCTTCGCCTGCCACCTGTCAGACGCATGTCACCCTCGCGCAGCTTTCGGGTCCGAACCTTCGGACTATATATAGTATGCGAGGGTTTCCGAATAATTTCACTTTTTTACCCTAAATTTCACCCTCTTTCACATTTTCCACTCCCTTAAGGTCATATAAAACCCCTAAAGCCCCGGTATCAAGACTCGAGCCCGAAGTAAGCCGTGAAGCCCCAAAATTCTCGAGAATTCATCCTCTCTCCTGTCAAAACTCTGCCCGATTTGAGCCGGTTTCTCGACAAATAAACTCCTTTTCGTGAAACGAAACTCTGTCCGAATTACCACCTATCAAGTGAGTTCATACCCCCGTATTTTCATAATTTCTACTATTTTAAGGGGGGGAATACTTTTGTGTTATAAATAAATGATTTCAAATCACGATAAAATGATTTTAAAGCATCAAAAATACTTTAAATATTGAACTCTTTTATAAACTTATATTTTTCCCAAATATACATATTTGTATATATAATTTAATATAAATAAGATTTAAAAGGCTTAGGACTAATAATTCAATCTAGGTCCTTTTCCTTGTTTGGATGTGGACTTAAAGTACCAGTTATTTGTCCGAAGGTTGTTCAAATTTTACTTATATATAAAATTGTATATGTATATAAAAATAAAAGTTATTTCATCAGTTTAATCACCCTTTCTAACATGTTGAGCAAGGGATTACATGCAAAAATAGTTATTTACCAATTCATAAAGTACATATAAATTATAATAGGTATAATTTATGATACATAGAGCAATAATTTATATGAATACACTGTTTTACATACAACAAGGGTTTTAATTCAAAACAAATCAAGAGTTTACACTTATCAAATACATGTTCGGGATACTAAGTCAAGAACATACTGTCAATCATTTATTTCGGAATGATTGGGTTTTCATAACTAATATACATGTAACGTTTATATGCTTTTTATGAGACATTCAATTCAGGTTGTTTAATTCATTTTAGACAACCAAGGTAAAGCCCTAACATTATAACCAGAATCTCAAGTCCGGGGATCGAAACAAGTTATGTGTAGATCTATATCGAGATTGACAACCCCGCACTCAGGCTGCTAGCTACAGTCAGGCATACACGCCAATGAGTGGCAATTGTTATCAACAGTTTAAGCGCTCATCATGCGTTTGTTTCAGGCGTTCATGTCTTAGTATGGTTATAATAACTCATTAAAAAGATATTAACAACAAGTTAGTGTATAAACAACTAAACGTAGGTATATCTTCAAAGTACCAGTTTACAAAATGCAAAGTACAATGATATACTATAGTTTTCAATAACAGTTGGTGAAGCCAGACACACTCTCAAATACAAGTTTTACAAATACATTGGTTTACAAATAGGATGGTTTTATGGGAATAAAACTACTTTTCACATACAACAGAAAATATGGGATTTTCTAGAAATGTTTTTGTATTCAAAATACAAAGACACCCATTCAAACATAAAGACTTATGTACTCACTCAACTTATTGTTGATACTCTCTTTTCAAATTACTTATATTATCAGGGAAATAATAACAGGTACTCCCCGAGCTTTTTGAGAAGATGGAGCCATTAGGAGTCTTATCTTCTTCTTTTGTATAACTATTTTGGTTTCAATATACAATGATTGAACACATGTAAATATTATACTTTTAAATACAATGGTTGTTTGTGCTTTGATTACTATGATACATGTGTTGTGATACTACAAATGAAGTTCTCCACCCCCGGACGTTTCCGCCGTCTGGTTTCGGGGTGTGACACCACTGATGGGTTATGAGCATTCTAACACTCCTATGGTGTACATGCAAACCTATAAACCTTGGATCTATGTTTTCTCTAATATACATGCAAATAATTGATATTCCAAGGTTTCATCCTAATAGCATAATATAAAGCAACTATACTACAAGAATCTTGTAGAATAACATACATTTTGATGTTGTAGCTTGATTCCATGGATCTTAAGAGCCTAGTGCCTCAAGTGCGACACCTCAACTGGTTCACACAACACTACCAACAACTTGGAATAACTTGAGTGAGAAGTTCTTATGCTCAAATTGGCTAGCCCTCATATGTGAAACCCTTAGTCCGATTTCTTGAGCCATTGGGTCCTTATATATTGTGGCTATTAGGGTTACACCATGTAACTCATGTCTTTCCATATTCTTCATGCTCCATGGGTTAAAACCTCCATGGAGTATCCATAGGTTTAGCCCAACATGAAGAACTATGGATTATAAGCTCGCATATATAAGAATGAATGATTTACACAATCAATCCCCATATATTTAATTAGTCTCTTTTTGATCACAAAATTAATTCCAAATTAATTCTTGATAAATACTAATTAAATAATATGATTTGGTATTAATATGTTAGAACTTATAATATATTAACAAATCATTGATATCCTTTTCTCACAAAAGTCTATCCAAATTGTTCCTATGCCATGCAACCCAAATGGACCATGCCAAATCGGGCAGGTACATACAAATTATAGTTATCGACTTAGACACTAATCCAACAGTTTCGAGACGCTTCGACAATTCTAAGATCCCCTCTGTAGGTGAAGATCACAGATGATTGTACCGTTAGTGCTTCGATGGTGTTTGGAGGTTGTGCCCTGAACATGTTCAGTGAGAGGTTTCCTATTGATTTGGTATCGATTCTCTTAATGGGATTGAAAGTGATCATCAGGATAGATTGGTTAGTGCCCAATGGGGTTGTGATTTATTGTGAGTGGCAGTTGGTGAGAGTTCAAACCCTAAGTGGGGGAGAACAGGTTATTTCTGAGGAGAGAACTACACATGGACCAACTCTATGTTCAGCTGCGAGCAGCAAGAGATTTCTGTAATAGGGATGTTCAAGGTTTATGGCTTATGTTTCAGATACACGGGTTGAGGCCACGCTACAGTTGAGAAGGGTAACCATTGTACGGGATTTTCCTGACTTTTTTCCCGAGGAGTTGTCGGTAGTGCCTCCCGAGAGGTAGGTGGACTTTCAGATTGATTTGATGCCAAGTTTGGATCCAATAACCAAGGCGTCGTATCGCCTAGCACCACCTAAGATGCAGGAGTTGTCTATGTAGTTGTAGCAGCTGCTAGACAAGGGTTTTATCCATCCAAGCAATTCTCCGTGGGGAGCACGGATCCTGTTTTTGAAAAAGAAATATGGGCAAAGGATGTGTATCAATTATTGGGAACTGAACAAGCTAACGGTGAAGAATCGTTATCCACTTCTGAGGATCGACGATCTTTTTGATCGGCTTCAGGGTACATCCTGGTTTTTCAAGATCGATCTTCAGTCAAGATACCATCCGATGAGATTCATGGATGAGGATGTACATAATACAACCTTTAGAACTCCTTATGGTCAGTATAAGTTTGTGGTAATGCCTTTCGAGCTCACCAATGTCCTAGCGGTGTTTATGGATCACATGAACCGGGTCTGCAGACCGATGTTGGATCGGTTGGTGATTGTTTTTATTGATAATATCCTGGGCTACTCCAAGACCAGGGAGCAGCATGAGCAACATTTGTGACAAGTGTTGAAGACGTTGAGAGGGAGAAACTTTATGCCAACTTATCCAAATGTGAGTTTTGGTTGCGTGAGGTGTAGTTTTTGGGGCACATCACCAACAAGGAGGGAATCTAGGTGGACCCGACCAAGATTGAGGTGGTGATGTGTTGGGAGGTTCCGAAAAATGCATTAGAGATTCTGAGTTTCTTGGGTCTTGCGGAGTATTATCGATGATTTATTCAGGATTTCTCCAAGATTGTGGTGCCTCTAACCTATCCGGCCAAGAAGAAAGTGGCCTTTCGGCGGGGTCTGGATCATCAGTTGGCGTTCGAGACTCTAAGGCTGAGGTTGTGCGAGGCCCCAATTCTTGGGCTACCCAAGGGAATGGATATTTTGTAGTTTACTAGCGACGCTTCTCTTTCGGGATTATAAGTTGTTCTTATGCATTGAGCTCATGTGACTGCTTACGCCTCGACGCATCTGAAGCCTCATGCGGCGAATTACCCCACACATGATTTGGAATTGGGGGCTGTGGTGTTTGCCCTAAAGATCTGGAGGCACTATTTCCCAACAAAAACAATCTTTATTACCATCTTTATTGCACCAAAAGTTTTGTAGAGGATGAAGTTTAAGATTAATTTCAAGATAATGCTCTTGGTTAGACTAAGTTTCTTAGCAAAGTCAAGTGCAGGAAGTCAGTTTTTAGTGGGTGATACAATAGTGTACCTAATTTTAGACATAAGAGTAATATGACAGAAAAGCAAAACTCAAGCGTGGTGTTGTGTTAAAAGTTGGGCATTATGGGGGTGTGTTTGAAATTAAGGTAGACTTGAAGAATAATATTTATTAGGGTTAATTTAGTAATTAAGGATAGGTCATATTCTAGATGAAACAGTTATGGCTGTCCAGAAAGGCTTCCTTGAAAGAGTGTTGTATGTGGTTCACTTGAAGGAGTCTGCAATGTTTGGCCCCTATATACATGTTGTATGTATTTCTGATGTACACTTGATCGAGTGATTAATAAAAGTTTCTTATCTTCCTTCACAAAGTGCTCTTCCTATTCCTGTAATTTTTCTCTCTTTAAAGTCTTTTTAATAGAAACAGTTTTTTTTAATCCACCGTACCATTGATCTTAACCATGTATGTTAAATATATGTTTTAAGATAAGTTTCATATTTGGTATAAGTTATATGTGTATTCTGAATATTATATATTCATCTATTAATTAAAATGCAAGGACCAAAGGGCCAATGACCTAGCGGTATGGAGGGACCATCTCATTTTAGGAGTAGATTAGTTAGTTTGCCGTTTAAAAAAAAAATTAAAATGCAAGGACAAGAACATTATTTGAAGTGAAATTAAGGCCGGTACAAACTAAAAGAGACACATATACAGTCATATATGTCTAACAATTATACAATGCTCTCGATATTTATTATAATTTAGATATATATGCTTCCAGTCTTCCAAACATGCATAAGAATCTTCGCGTCACTCCACCCTACACAAATCACCATTTATATGTCAAACCACGTCAATACAGTTTATGCCTGTTAATGCAAAAATAAACGAAAATTGATAAAATACAAATATAAACATATATTTTAACATACGTGGAACAGTCTGTGCTTGGACTGATCTTATAAGGAAGGTTGACACCACAGTCGCTGGGAAGGCTGGCAGCGTTAGAGAGATTGATGCCGGAGTTGGATGAGTAAAAACTCTTCAGGCAATTACATGCAGTCTGACGAGCAGAAGCTGAATTTGCAGCGCTATTGAGTGCGTCAACCCCGCTGCAACATGCCGATGACACAGCACCGCCATTTGTTAAGTAGCCATAGCATGGCGATAAGTCACTAACGACCTGATCACAGGTAATAGCCTGAGCATAGGTTTCCGCCACCACCATGCAAGTAACGACTACACAAAAGACCATCATTACCATTCTAGCCATTTTTCAAGAATACGTACGAGTACTGAGAAAGAAACTTGTGTTTTCCTTTCTATGTGATTTCAATGGTTGCTGGTGCAAGAAAATGTTGTGCAAGGTGACGATATATATAGGCGTTCTTGCCCATTAATTCCTATGCTTGTATGAAGAGATTGGTTCGTTGGAAAAGCTGGGTTGATATTAATTGAACCTACATCGATTTTTTTATCTATAATATTCTTCACCATTGAATTGTAATAATTTCATTTGAGTTAATAATAATAATAATGTAGCCTGATTTAGTTGAATCGCAAACAACCCTACAGCCTCCGCTCTCCTAGATTGCTAGATCATCAATTTTTTGTATATCAATCTTCCGTGGTTACCAATTCATTGGTACACAAAATGATCGAGCAAACATCTTACATACTTATAAAGCTTGCATTTTTCCTTGATTGTCATATATTTGAAACCCCCCACAATAATTTGCTAAAACCTCATACATTTGAAACCCTCAAACCTTTTCACTTTCTTAATAATTTATCACACACAATCAATGGTAATTCATATGAGATAATAATTTGCTAAAACCTCATGCATTTGTATGGTACTAAAATATGTTTGAGTTTTTGGGTTTTAGACTTTAGTAAATGGGTAATCCGTTTGATACGTTGGATTTGAAGCTATCTTATTCGAATTACCCAAAACAAGAGATAAATTAATAATATATGCTCATGCATGTTTTGTAGAAGCCCCAATCAAAATACAATATATCATGATCATACAATTAAGTGTCTTTTATTCCATTTTTGGCTTTATAACAAAAGTTTGTTTACGTGACGAAGAAAGAAAACTTGAAGATGAATATTTAGGTTGGATGTTTATATAAGATTTGTTTTAAATATATAATATAAATATAAATACACAAATGTGTGTCAAATACAGTCCATCACAAATTTAATGTTATAAACTACAATATAACTCAAAGTGGTTTTCCAAATATAATGTTTGTACTATAATATAATATATTAGAAGAATACCATATAGTAGACGAATCTCACATGTTATGCAGAAATTTAGTTGCATAGATAATATATTATAATTATATTTCATTTAAAATATGTTAGGGTCATTTGGTTATTACATTGTTGTATTAGGCACTATAGTCTCATATATTTTGAATGACTCTTATAAAAATGATGTCTGTGATTTGAATATAACGTAGTATCTTATGATGTTTATTGAATGATATTATCTTCGATTGAATACTTTTTAATTGGAATCAACTTTATTATAGTTAAAAAATTTAGCTCCGTTTTTTGTTTTCATTAGTTCTAGAATATGATTTTTTATATTAACTTAAAATATGTCACTATCTTAAAATAGATCGAGAATGAGATTTTTTATATTTACTTAAAATACAACACCATTTTCTATTCAATAGTAAAATTAACAAAAGTCATTAAATATGTATTTTTATAAGTTTCAACATAAATAGACGACCACATATGAGAATTCATATCTAATCAATCATCAACTAATTACATTAGATACTAATGTGTACATAAAAATTACATTTAAAATTTTAAACTAATAGTAAAAAAATTTCATTATTTATTATGATAAAAAATCTTTAAATCAAAAAATATACATGCTATTTAATCGCATACAAGTTTTATGTATGTCTTATTCACAATAAATTATATAACCATATTAAACTACATAATTATCCCACTGCGCAATGCGCGGACATTCGCCTAGTATGAAATAATCAATTGAATATAATAAAAATAGCCCATTAAGTAATTTATTTGTTTGATGTCTTCTCAAGCGTGAAATGTATTTGAGAGGAGACGTGTTAAAAGTACAATGGCGTATAATTGTTGTATTTTCTTAAATCATTGTTACATTTAAAAACCTTAATTTCCTCCTGCAGCCTATAGTACTTTCATCCGGTTTACTTAACACCACGTAGCTACCTGTTCAAGGACACCATAAATATACACACCGATTCAAAAATATCCATGTTCCGTTGTGCAGATAGTCTTCACCTTCCGGAATTCTGAGTCATGCTCCCATCCTCTAGCTTCCCGACGTGTTGTCCTCCCTTTTCTATTCATCCACAATTTTCGTTGTACATATCATACCGCCACTCCCATATGCTCCTAAATTATTGAAACAATTGGTGCCGATCGATCCTTCTTTTGAATCCAATGAAAATCTCTCTATGTTTACAAGCACTGCTTCCCTTTTTGGTTGGTAGTTTCCATTTCTTATGTTGATTCAGGTTTCTTCTTTCTGTTCGCTAACCCTAAACCTATTGCATATGTTAAGATAACAAATTTCAATAAAAAGAAGAATATGAAGTTTGTACAGTCTTTGTATAAATTTTCAAAGAAATGGAATATTAGAAAGGAAAAATAGAATTCTCAACGAAATAGTGATATATATGATACCATATTTGGGGTTGAGTGATGGATTATGGAAAGAAGTTGTGTTAATAACTTTCTATATATTTAGTAGAGTAGATGTGAGATTAGTTGAACCCAAAATGAAACTATTGGGTGAAAGAGACATTAATTATATCTTCGTTGGTTATACTGAGATTCCAATGCATACATGTTCATTGTTATATAATCTAATGATTATGTTTTGGTTAATCCCATATATGTTCTTTGTTTTATAATCTAAAGATTATGTTTTAGTTATTTTTATCACATAATTAAGAGATGCAATAATTGATAAAAAAAACGATTTTCATCCATACCTGAACTGAAGGATACGGCTCCCTGTTCTTGTGGGACAAACAAGGAATATGAAGTTTATACCTAACTATCATGTAAGCCCCGATTCCCAGTATATCAATTTATTTTATTAATTGCTATTTATTTAATCTCGTTATATTTTGTTTTCGAAGAAAAGATTTATTTTGGGTAAGACTTGGATCAAACTTGCATGAAAAATGGTATTGGGGGCAATAAGTGGAATTATGGCTTTCCTTAGGGGGGCTAAATTGTAAAATATAGGTAAATTGCATAATTTTGGATCTACTAGGGGGCTAATTGGCCCTCTCCCTTATTATCTAGTAGCTGGAGTCGATCCATAGCAACAAAAAAAAATACATGATGTGCGTGTATCTGTGGTGAACTGCAGCTCAAAAAGGAAAAACAGGAAGAATGTTTTTTTGACCGACTATGACCGCGAGAGGGGGCGGGGGTGAAGGAGAAGACAACTCAAGGAGAAAGGAGGAGCTAGTGGTAACAATCTTTGAGTCATGTAAGTTGCCAAAACAATTCTTCTCCTATTTCTTTCCTTTGGTCCGATTCCACTCTCATCACCACTATAAACTGCCATGCCATCGACCATGGCCACCACTATAACATCCTAAAATTTAAGACCATGATCATGATGGGTTTTAGCCATAAGAACTTTCCTATGTGCGCATGCAAAACCCTAATGCTTGGATCTAGGCTTCCTAATTAAACATGCTTTGAATCCAAGACTTCTAATGACTATTTAGATGTAATAACAATATTGAAACAGATCTAGAATCATACCTTTGAATTCCTTGTTGATTATGTTGTCTTGGAGCTTCTAGAGTCACAATTATCACTCCTCTAATGGCTTACAAACACCAAATAACAAGTAGGATGATTTGGGAGAGAGGAGAGGGGAGGAAATCGGCCAGGGTTTCTATACTTTAGATGAAGTTCCGATTTCCTTATGCCATAGGGTCTATTTATACTTGTAGACTCCTTAAGGGTTACAACCTAAACCCTAATTGGATAATATTCTCTTAAAGCTATCCAAATCCATTCCATAGATAACCCCTTGGACGATTTGAAGCTATCCTTAGCTTCTAGAATCCGTCCAATCCATATCTATATGGATTTACAGTCTAAAGTTTAACTATCAAACAATTGACAGTTTATACCCTCTTATTTAATTAATCTCTTTAAGTCACCAAATTAATTCCAATTAATTCTATGACTTATATTAATCAAATAACAATATATCATTCTTTATATTATTCTCATAATATACTAATAATATTTACTCTCTCTTAATAAATCATCCTATCAAGTTGCTATGGTGAAGGCAACCCAAAAGGACCATGCACAACCGGGTCAAATACTTGCCTAATATAGTTGCAGCCTTAGACACTATTCCAACAGTTCATAAATTAATAAAGTAATAGACAAAAAATGATTTATATGGTTAAATCATTAACTGATAACCATATCATTAGTTG
The DNA here is from genome assembly GCF_051521515.1 of Lactuca serriola. Classification (NCBI taxonomy): domain Eukaryota; kingdom Viridiplantae; phylum Streptophyta; class Magnoliopsida; order Asterales; family Asteraceae; genus Lactuca; species Lactuca serriola. The sequence continues at coordinate 91,454,637 of NC_136408.1, forward strand.
ATATGAAGTTTAGAAGGTTAGAAGTGAAAATTATACCATCGTAAAAGTTAAATGGGCATTTGTGACAATCGGGTAAGACTTAGTTTTGACTAAAGATTTGACCAACTTGATAACTTTGACTATGTTTGTGAAGATTATAATGTAGATGGGCCATTTTGGAAGTTAACTGAAGCTTCTAAGTTAGTTTGGAGTTATTTTGAAAGCGCTTGTGCAAGGAGGGACCAAACATGCCAAAATGGCAAAGTGTGTTGACCAAAGCATTAACTCAGTAAGTGAAAATGACTACCAAAGTTATATAATGGATGGAGGAGGACTTTTTTTCAATCTTTTAGAAAAATATGAAAATAATTGGAGTAATGGTAAAAATCGACAAGATGCATGAATTCAGGAGTAAATGTGAAAATATGGGAAATTAGATGAACACTCTCCTCATTTCTCTTCCAGACCAATTTCTTCATCCTAGAGGTCTTCTAATGACGATTTTGATCTCAAGAAATTATAGAGTTTGATTCAAGTGGAGTTGTGAAAACGTTCAAGCAAAGAAAAGAAGTAATCAAAGGCTTATAAGAAGGTTTCAATGAGTATTAACGGGGTCGAAAAACAATGTTAATTTTTGCTTTAATTGATGATTAGGGTCTTGTTTTCTAACCTCTCTTAATTGGTTTCCATGGTTCTAATCTTAATTCAATCATAAAATTGATGGATTTAATGATCTAGGTAAAAAGATCCATGAACATTAGAAAACCCAAATTGGGGATATTGCAATTGATGATGAAATGAGATTGGATTCTATGACCTAGATGGTATTTTCTGGCTACAAATCTGACTACTATTCTCAACTTCATCCATGATGATAGAATCATGTATATGCTAGAATTTGAATGGAATTGTGTAACGTCCCAAAATTCAAGACTAAAAATTTCATTTAATAAAACATTACGTTAAGCAAATTAATCGTTTTCAAACATAAACAAAGTATTAGTTTCCAAAATACATATTCGTTATCAGAGTAAACATTCCCAGGCTGTCTAAGCTATGGTGTGTGCCATGCGATCATCCCGAGCTCTATCATCCGCTACCGGAAGTACCTGAAACCAAAATTGAAAACCGTAAGCACGAAGCTTAATGAGTTCCCCACCCTACCACATACCATGCATAACCACATACTGCACATACTGGGCCGCGCCCGCTATCCTGGGCCTCGCCCCTACCTCGGGCCTCGCCCGCTACAACGGCCCCGCCGCTCCAGGCCCCGCCTGGCTTCAAGCCCCGCTCGGATACAGATCTGTTTCACGTAGGCCTCGCCTATCACAGGGCCTCGCCTACTAACATATAATAGCACATAAACATCTCACATAAGCTAAACACATACTAACGGATCTTGTCCTAAGGCCTCGCCTATCTCTGGGCCCCGCCCCTGACCTGCTACTGATGAGTCACGGAACCCCGTCCATGCTCCTACTGGTAGTGAGATACGGGCCCAGCCCACACTCACTCCTTTCCTGACTTGGGCCTCGCCCCTGCTCTTCTGCTACTGAGATGTGGAACACCATCCACACTCTGCTATTGGTGAGATACGGGACCTCGCCCACACTCACCTCCCTACCAGGCACATACAAGTATCACACAGACAACAAGTATAAACTATCACATAAACCATTCCTTGGGCACCCGCCCTTTATCATTGGACCTCGTCCCGAATATCATACTAGCATACTGGTCCTAGGGCTAACCCCTAGGTCTTCTACTCATAACTACATGGGTCGGCATTGTGGCCGTAGACCCATTCATACAAAGGGAAACTCACCTGATACTGCTGAATTGCTGCTGCTAATTCCTATGACCGCTACCTGACCACTGACTCCGGACTGCTGCTCCACTAGCTCCCCGAGCTACCAATATCAACATAACACTTAGTCTAACTGACCTTCAAAGGTCAACTAAGTCAACTCTTATCAAAGTCAAAGTCCTGGTCAAAGTCAACCTTCCAGGTCAACCCTACTCACCGAGTCCACTTACTGACTCGCCGAGTTCTTATGCTCAAAGTCCTTCCAATCGCGACTTGACTCGCCGAGTCAGCCCCTGACTCGCCGAGTCTACAGATTCCCGAATCCTGTCCTGACCAACTCATTGAGTCCTTGCTCCACTCGCTGACTCGAGTCTTAACTCGAAGGCTTTGGCGACTACGCGACTTGACTCGCCGAGTCTAAAAACAGACTCGCCGAACACACGGCAATCTTCATCCAACTCGCCGAGTTGTTCATCCAACTCGCCGAGTTCATGCCTATCTTCATCCGACTCGACGAGCTGTTCATCCTACTCGTCGAGTTCCTCCTCATCTTCAAGCTACTCGCCGAGTCCACTCGAAGGACTCGCCGAGTCCATTCAGATCTACATACATGCAGAGGACTTTTGAGTCATGCATGGACTCCAAACTGTAGATCTACCCTTCCCAAGCCTATCTCCCCACGTAAAGTTGCAAACTTTACGTGTAGAGAGGGATATCTAGGCAAAAAGCACCATAAACTAGGGTTTAAGGCCAAGGGGCTTCAAAATCGACTCAAGGGCTGATACTTTATGCTTCTCCAGTCCATAACACACTTGGATCTGAAGTAGCAACTCCAGATCCGGCTTCTAACTCAAAATAATATCATTATGGCTAAAGAGCCCCAACAACCACACATAAATCTAGATGCAAAAAGGGTCCAGGAACTAGTTTATACCTCCAAAAGCTTAGAAATGACTTCCAAATCCCGGATCTACAGCCCCCTTCTTGCACTCTCAAGATTCTTCTTCTTTCTCCAAGCTTAATGCACTCTTGAAGACAATAAATGGCTCAAATAGAGGATATGGCGGCTAGGGTTTGATATCCAGGGCTTAAGAGGCAGTAAGGAGCCCTAGGAAGTAGATTAAGACATTTATATACGCTCCAAGTCCCGAATTTAGGGTTTTCCACGCACAGACCAGACTCGCCGAGTCCACTTGGCCAACTTGCCGAGTCGATCACTTACTCCTCGACTCGGATCCCGCTCGGACTCGCCGAGTCCCTCCTTGGACTCGTCGAGTCGACCCTTAAACTTAGGGTTTTCTTTCCTTTCTTGGCCTTCAAAACTTTGGGTGTTACAACTCTCCCCCACTTAAATTAAACTTCGTCCTCGAAGTTTTCCATGGCCCATCGCCTGCGATCCTCCTCCAATACCCACCATTTATCCCAACACCATCCGCCTACCTGCGCTGGTCTTCCACTAGTCATTCTGACTAACATAAACCTCGCGGTTAAACCTCGGGTCAAACCTGACCCTAAACAACTTAGAATCAGAACTTACTCAACCGACAATCCTTTTGGTACTCACCGAGTACTGCACTGAACCCATAGGGGTTCTCCACTTCCTTCCTTGTGCGATTTCCTTGCCTCCCCAAGGCAATGCTCCATAACCAACTATTCCTTCTATCACTGTGAAGGCCCTATCCTTCACCAACTCCATCACCCCCGCTTACCAGAACGGGTCATTATCGCCAGTATCCATTGGGCATTTCTTTCTACTATGGTTTGGTGCAGAGCACCCACGATCAACTAACTGAATTCCACCATGCGCTGCACGCTCGCATTGCCACTGCCTGACAATTCTGTTGTTCCTTTTCTGACTTCCGGATGAACTGAGACCACCCTGGTCCCTACCAACCTATCAATGACTGGATTACCGGCTCCTACCGGTAGCTAGTCCCAACACCACCACTAGTCGCTCCCAACGACTTCCAAAGAACTTCGACCACCTATAACTGCTCAATCTACTCTGCCATTCAGGCACTACAAACCTGGGATTCTCGATCCCCTAACTTGACACTAAGGTCCCTACCAGGTCCCACCTGTGCTGCTAAAACTCACGGGCCTCGCCCCCGGGTCCCACCCGCATCTATCCTTCTATTCCCACTAGTCTAATCACTCTTGCTCGGGCCTCGCCCACGGGTCTCACCCAACCATACTACTGAGCAACCCTACTCCCAGGTCTCATCTACACTGCTAATCTCATACGGGCCTCACCCAACTATATCTTGGAGCGGCCTCTCCCAAGGTCTCACCTCTCTAGGGCTATACAGGCAAACTCCATATCATTCTCGTCCACTACCCATTCCTGATCCCTATCTGATCACTAGGAGATAAGGGCCTCGCCCCAACTCCGCTAACTAAAGTACTAAGGAATGCTATGACTTACCCGTAGTCTTACATCACCATCCATTGCTGACTGCTAGAACGAAGGCACCCATGTGCCATTAGCTCTCAAGATCCTCATTCCGACTCCCCCGAGTCCTACGGGCGATCCACAACCTGAATTCTCAACCATAACTAACCATTACCATCACACGCACTAGCTGATGGGGAGTTTCTCAAACTCCCAACCCTGAAATCCTCAATCCATGAAACGCTAAACTACTTCTCTTCCTTCTCGGAGGTTACGTACTCATTCTGGGTCTGTGTGCTCCTCTCTGGGCACACCCGTAGGATTCTCCCCCACTTCGATCCTGCTTACCCCTTGCTGCTCAATACTCAAAAGAGATCCCGATCTTTTCTACCATTCCATAACCCATCTACTGAGGAACCCAAGCCCGCCATAGATAGGGATTTAACCAATCCATCTCAATCACTTAACCACTTCGAACTAGCGAGACGTACCAAATCTCTCCCAAGCATGCTACAGTTACTGCATCCTTCGAAACCTTCTTCAAGAGAGCACATCCCCTAACTACCATACAAATATCCAAGGTATGCAGATGGCATATAACTCGATCACAATCAACCAATCAAAATAAAATACCTTTACCGATAATGATGCATAACCATAACAATAAAATCATGCACAAATAAAAGAACTGAAAATGGGAAATTGCATAACTGCAACGTCCGGCGTTGCTCGCGTCTCCAAGGTCGTCATCTGAAAAGCCCTGCTCCCTGCCGCAGGTGCCTCTACCTGGCCCTGACGGCCAACCGTGATCCTCAAAGTTGCAGGGGTAGGTGCCACCATCCGTCCTGCTGAAAGCAAACTGGGACACTGGGCCTTCTTGTGGCCCCGCTGGTTGCAGTGAAAACATATCAAGTCTGATCCCTGCGTGGCGGTAACAGTACAATCCCTGCTGAAATGACCAGTCCGACCGCACTTGAAACAGCCAGACTCACCACCGCTACCACTCCTGTACGCGCCCCCGTGCGCCCTGCCACACTTTCCGCACCGGCTGCGGTCCTGATGATCCCTCGATCTCGAATCCGATCCCTTGGACCTTTTGCCCGAACCCGCAACTACCTGAACCTCATCCGGCTTCCTCTTCCGGATTTGCTCCAAATCAATTTCCCTTTCTCTAGTCCGAGAAATCATATCTTCCAGCGTCTTACAGCTGGATCTGCTCACGAACTCCCTGATGTCATCCCTCAACATCTCATGGTACCGAGCCTTCTTCATCTCTTCATCCGCGACATACTGCGGTACAAGAAGAGCCCTCTCCCTAAACTTGGCGGTGATCTCCGCCACAATCTCAGTAGTTTGCGTCAAATCCTGAAACTCTCGTGCCAGCTGCTGTACCTCAATAATTGGCGAAAACTCCGCCCTGAACCTGGCCGAGAAATCGCTCCAAGTCATCGCGTCCAACGCGGCATCATCCCCCAAAGCATGACCAATCTCCTCCCACCAATCCCTCGCTCTGTCCTTCAGAAGACAGGAGGCAAGCCTAACCTTGTCCCCCTCGGGACACTTGCTCGTACGAAAAGCGTTGGCAACATCAACTAACCATCTGCTGCTAGCAATGGGGTCCGTAGCCCCATGATAATCTGGTGCCCCGCAAGCCCTGAACTCTCGAAATGTCAAGGTACGCGCTCCCAACAACGCCATCATCTCGGTACGGAAGGCTCCCAACCTCTCATCCAAGATCTCCAGTATACCCTCCTTGACCGTGCCAAAGATCACCTGAGTATGAGCTAGGATACTGCGCGTAACCTCAGCTGATATCAACTCTCTCATCCGCTCCTCGAGCTGCTCGGCCCCTGAACCCGAGCCTGATCCCTCTCCGGTGCCTGATCCGCCCGCTGGTCTCTCTCGCAACGTCACCATGCTGAAACATATAACACAACCTCTATCAGAAAACTCATCACTGCTGCGAGACCAAACACACCTCCTACTAGGTTCCCGGTCTTATCTTGGCCCTTCCCGAATCAAGTACGGATCCTCTGCTTTCAGTAGTACGGGCCCATACTACCTTCCACATCTATCCGTACTTTCCTCAGGAATTGCTTTGACTCCACCAGGTCCCTTATCCACTACTACTGCTCCCAGCACTATCTCATCCTAGGCTTAGCCTAGGGAAACCTCTGACTCAACTCAAACAGTCCTCAGCTGTTGAAGGTCTCCTTGTGATGCCAATTAGCCATCACCTGGATACCATCACATGTGACGAGGCTCAGATAATCCTTCAAGTAAAAGAATCGTCCCTACAACGGTTGGACTCAAACGAGAGCTGCGCAATAGGGCCAAATCTAGCACTCTGAGATTATTCAACCCTGATCACATGTGACGTGACGTATCCACTTAATGGCTAACTCCCATCACTCAAAATCCCACAATGCACAAAGCAAGCAGCATTCGGACAAGGGAAAATCTAACCATAACATACTCAAGCAATCATATCCACATAGCAAGAATCTGAACTAGCATGCAACACAAAATCATAAACTCAGGCATAACCTAAACAGGCTATCCTACTACTGTCTAATCAGCACTATCATGCAGCTCAAACACATATAATAGGCACATAAGGCATCATTCCTAGATCCTTAGTCCTAATCTAGCATACTGTTCTATCAACTGATAATCATAACATAAACTTGTATGGGTATTTTGGGGTACTTACTTGAGCTCGGTTGATTGCATGCACCACACCCTTTTTCTCTTTTCAAAGTTCTTTTCTTTCTGAATTATTTTTGCCTTTCTAAAACTGTTTTCTTTCCCAAAACTCTCTTTTTACTAAACTATCTTTTCATTTTGAAAACTTCTATACCAATCCCTCAGTTTGAGTTCAGACACGCTCGAGAGCATCTCCGAATCCCTCAAACCAAGGCTCTGATACCAACTTGTAACGTCCCAAAATTCAAGACTAAAAATTTCATTTAATAAAACATTATGTTAAGCAAATTCATCGTTTTCAAACATAAACAAAGCATTAGTTTCCAAAATACATATTCGTTATCAGAGTAAACATTCTCAGGCTGTCTAAGCTATGGTGTGTGCCATGCGATCATCTCGAGCTCCATCATCCGCTACCGGAAGTACCTGAAACCAAAACTGAAAACCGTAAGCACGAAGCTTAGTCAGTTCCCCACCCTACCACATACCATGCATAACCACATACTGCACATACTGGGCCGCGCCCGCTATCCTGGGCCTCGCCCCCTACCTCGGGCCTCACCCACTACAACGGCCCCGCCGCTCCAGGCCCCGCCTGGCTTCGAGCCCCGCTCGGATACAGATCTGTTTCACGTAGGCCTCGCCTATCACAGGGCCTCGCCCACTAACATATAATAGCACATAAACATCTCACATAAGCTAAACACATACTAAAGGATCTTGTCCTAAGGCCTCGCCTATCTCTGGGCCCCGCCCCTAACCTGCTACTAATGAGTCACGGAACCCCGTCCATGCTCCTACTGATAGTGAGATACGGGCCCAGCCCACACTCACTCCTTTCCTGACTTGGGCCTCGCCCCTGCTCTTCTGCTACTGAGATGTGGAACACCATGCACACTCTGCTATTGGTGAGATACGGGACCTCGCCCACACTCACCTCCCTACCAGGCACATACAAGTATCACACAGACAACAAGTATAAACTATCACATAAACCATTCCTTGGGCACCCGCCCTCTATCATTGGACCTCGTCCCGAATATCATACTAGCATACTGGGCCTAGGGCTAACCCCTAGGTCTTCTTCTCATAACTACATGGGTCGGCATTGTGGCCGTATACCCATTCAAACAAAGGGAAACTCACCTGATACTGCTGAATCGCTGCTGATAATTTCTATGACCGCTACCTGACCACTGACTCCGGACTGCTGCTCCACTAGCTCCCCGAGCTACCAATATCAACATAACACTTAGTCTAACTGACCTTCAAAGGTCAACTAAGTCAACTCTTATCAAAGTCAAAGTCCTGGTCAAAGTCAACCTTCCAGGTCAACCCTACTCGCCGAGTCCACTTACTGACTCGCCGAGTTCTTATGCTCAAAGTCCTTCCAATCGCGACTTGACTCGCCGAGTCAGCCCCTGACTCGCCGAGTCTACAGATTCCCGAATCCTGTCCTGACCAACTCACTGAGTCCTTGCTCGACTCGCTGACTCGAGTCTTAACTCGAAGGGTTTGGGGACTACGCGACCTGACTCGCTGAGTCTAAAAACAGACTCTCCGAACACACGAAAATCTTCATCCAACTCGCCGAGTTCATGCCTATCTTCATCCGACTCGACGAGCTGTTCATCCCACTCGTCGAGTTCTTCCTCATCTTCAAGCTACTCGCCGAGTCCACTCGAAGGACTAGCCGAGTCCATTCAGATCTACATACATGTAGAGGACTTTCGAGTCATGCATGGACTCCAAACTGTAGATCTACCCTTCCCAAGCCTATCCCCCACGTAAAGTTGCAAACTTTACGTGTAGAGAGGGAGATCTAGGCAAAAAGCACCATAAACTAGGGTTTAAGGCCAAGGGGCTTCAAAATCGACTCAAGGGCTGATACTTTATGCTTCTCCAGTCCATAACACACTTGGATCTGAAGTAGCAACTCCAGATCTGGCTCCTAACTCAAAATAATATCATTATGGCTAAAGAGCCCCAACAACCACACATAAATCTAAATGCAAAAAGGGTCCAGGAACTAGTTTATACCTCCAAAAGCTTAGAAATGACTTCCAAATCCCGGATCTACAGCCCCCTTCTTGCACTCTCAAGATTCTTCTTCTTTCTCCAAGCTTAATGCACTCTTGAAGACAATAAATGGCTCAAATAGAGGATATGGCGGCTAGGGTTTGATATCCAGGGCTTAAGAGGCAGTAAGGAGCCCTAGGAAGAAGATTAAGATGTTTATATAGGCTCCAAGTCCCGAATTTAGGGTTTTCCACGCACAGACCAGACTCGCCGAGTCCACTTGGCCGACTCGCCGAGTCGGTCACTTACTCCTCGACTCGGATCCCGCTCGGACTCGCCGAGTCCCTCCTTGGACTCGTCGAGTCGACCCCTAAACTTAGGGTTTTCTTTCCTTTCTTGGCCTTCAAAACTTTGGGTGTTACAAATTGAGTGAAATATAATGAAAACTATGGAAGCTGGAGTAATGGTAAAAATTGACAAGATGCATGAATTCAGGAGTAAATGTGAAAATATGGGAAATTAGATGAACACTCTCCTCATTTCTCTTCCAAACCAATTTCTTCATCCTAGAGGTCTTGTAATGACGATTTTGATCTCAAGAAATTATAGAGTTTGATTCAAGTGGAGTTGTGAAAACGTTCAAGCAAAGAAAAGAAGTAATCAAAGGCTTATAAGAAGGTTTCAATGAGTATTAACGGGGTCGAAAAACAATGTTAATTTTTGCTTTAATTGATGATTAGGGTCTTGTTTTCTAACCTCTCTTAATTGGTTTCCATGGTTCTAATCTTAATTCAATCATAAAATTGATGGATTTAATGATCTGGGTAAAAAGGTCCATGAACATTAGAAAACCCAAATTGGGGATATTGCAATTGATGATGAAATGAGATTGGATTCTATGACCTAGATGGTATTTTCTGGCTACAAATCTGACTAGTATTCTCAGCTTCATCCATGATGATAGAATCATGTATATGCTAGAATTTGAATGGAATTGAGTGAAATATAATGAAAACTATGGAAGCTTTTGTTTGTGAGAATTTGATGAGTATATGATACTCATAAACATGAGTTGATACTAAGAATATGATTTGGATGCACGAACATGAAGACTTGAATGATTCCTAGTAGAATTTATGGAAATTTGTGTAAAGTCATTTCAACCTAATTTTTTCATTTTTATAAAACATTATTTATTTTATTCATATTTTCCATTCAAAATCATTTATTTAATATTAGAGTATATGCGGAAACATGATTGCGAATGCACTTGTACAGTTGATCCTTGCCCTTCTCACAAAGTACCTGAAAAACATTTAGAACAACTACCTAAGAACTAGCTTTAGTGAGTTGCCCCAATATACAATATACCACAATACACATACATGCATACAAATAATATACACATATTAGACTTATGACCTACATGCTATTTTGTCTTCAGCATGACTCTAGATGTACTTACGACCTACATGCAATTTTGTTAACAAGTATCAATGTGTATTTACGACCTACATGCCATTTCGTTAACATGTGGGCCTATAGGCTCCCGACCTCTTCGTCATTCAACACCATCTCCTAACTAATTCGAAATAACGTATAAGCATATCAATAATCACACACATAGATACTGCATATTAGCCTCTATAGGAACATAGAAAACTATATTATGGGCTCTACACTACTAGTTACTATATCCTAATATACATGTATATTATACTAGAATATGTAATAGAGTGACCTGAACTCACCTGGACAGTTACTTAGACGATTGACAGGATATAGGTAATCTGATTGCTGATCCAAGAGACGGGTAACAGGCCTAACAAGTATTAACATGTAGTACTATAACTTATTAATTTCTACGATGATCTGGTAACATAGGTTAGACCTATCACTAATCCCAATTTATACTAATAGATTTATCAAGTAAGGATCAGCTAGGCAGGATAGTTAGGATGCAAGATCATTTTGGCAGATAGATTCTTTCAAATACAACAACCTAGCCAATGTGACCATTCTAGACACATCTCTCATAAATATATTAATCAGTATTATAACATGTAATTAATGATAAATAATAATTATAGTTTCATAATAATGAATATGACTATATTTAAAAGTTACACTTAACATAACTAAGTATAGCTTAACTTACAGAGGTTCTTGATGTAAACTACGAACTAAGCATGCAGAATACTGACTCGGGATCTTTTACTCGAAGGTTAAAACGAGCTGAGCTCTCAGGGGTGTCATAGGGCTTTGCAGTAGGCCGAAAACTCATGAAAATAGGCTAAAACTGAGTAAAAATCGAGAGAATTGATGTGAAAAGTGTGGTGAACAAATGGAGGCTCAATCGCTATTTATAGGACCAAAATCGGACCTGCGCCTAAAGCAAATGGAGTGCGCATAACATGCATAAGGAGATCTCTCTCCATTCACATTGTGTCATGTGTCGACCACTCTATGGTCTACGTTTTCAACTTCTAGAAGTGTGTGACGCGCACCTGGCGCAGATTTCAACGAAATTTAAATTTTTGGGATTGGGACGACATGTACTCTCTCTCTCTCTCATTATATATATATATATATATATATATATATATATATATATATATATATATCAAAATTGAGAAAATCGTTCGATGCTACCTCGGTGCTTGACTCGCATTATTCAATTAATCAGACAAGGCGACGATTAATCCGGAACCCGTAATTATTTAAAAAATTAATATATCCTAAAAAAATGGGTATTTGAAAATTTTAAATTTAAAATATTTGAAAATTTTAAATTAGTATAATATTTTAAAATTTGAAAAGTAAAAACTTTGAAATTTAAAATTTTCGTGGATTAATGAAAATTAAAAAAATTATTTTTTTAAATATTTCCCGCCTATGACCGCCGAAGACCGCCAAGCCCGAGTTTGACCGATTTTGAGCAATTTCCGCTAAACACCCTAATCCTAATCAGTTAAAGGCCGCCAAATGTTTAATCGCCGATTCATCGACCGTTAAGGCCGATTTTTGCAATATATATATATATATATATATATATATATATATATATATATATATATATATATATATATATATATATATGTTTTGATGTACTTATTTTACGACTTACATACGATTAATTGGGCTAAAGAATAATATATATCTTCTTCAAAAAATTTAAACAATGGTTTATATTGAATCCTTAGAACGGTAAAATGGGGTGTTTCAATTTGGCTAGAAGGGTATTTGGGAAATCTATGGATTACCACATAAATATTGACATCTAAGAAGTGAATGACATTCATGAATATGTATTAACACTCTAAAGATGATATTGGAACATTAAAATGAAGGGATTCTAGTGAAGTTTTAACTCTAGTGACTATTATGGACCAAGGACAATTTTGGAACATCAAATGGAGTTGTTGATTCCATAGTAACATTGGGCATTTACAATGAGATTAATAGTGGTTTTATATGCTTGAAAACTTAAATATGAGTATTCAATGACTTTCGAACAAGCTATGTAAGTTTTAGAATGTATAATTGGAATTTGACTAATTAACTTCCATTTAAAGCTTATAGAGCTTCATGATCTTATATGTTTCAATGAGCACTTAATGGATTAAGTGGAGTGTTTTAAGATGATCAAACACCTCCTAAACATGCGTGAGAACCTAAATAAATGGTACAAAATGAATTAGAATGAGGCTTCAAGAGCTATGCAAAGTAGAGTATCATTTTATGAAAAATCGCATTTTATGTGTGAAGACCTCATTACACTGGTCGTGTAATTACATGGAAACGATTACACGGTGTAACATTCATAAAATTTCTTAAAAAATTTAAAATTTTCAAACCAACCAAAATCATAATTGTTTACATTATAGTTTCAAAAAATGTTTGTCATCAGAGTTTTTCCCAAATTCACAAAACATAACATGAGGAGGTGCACGATCACACCGGCGCCTTTCCGCGATCCGCTGATGTACCTGAAACATAATCCAAATGTATAAGTCCAATTCTTAGTGAGTTTCACCAAAGTACCAACATAACACAAAACCAGAATAATACAATAAACAACATGCATACTGAGCCTTTAGTCTAAATGGAATTCCCCAGCGGCCTACAGTCTACCTGGTACGCTCACATAAGCTTTTGCATGACTGGTACGCCACATCATGACCTCAGCCTATCTAGAACGTTTTCCAAGCCTTCGGCCTGACTGGTACGCCCTACTGGCCTTTAGTCTATCCGGGATGCCGGTCTGTTGGCGTTCAGCACAAAGCATGTCGGCTTCAACCCAACCACTCATACACCGTGTCGACATACACACACACACATCTCTCTCTCTCTCTCTCTCTCTATATATATATATATATATATATATATATATATATATATATATTTATATAACGTATAATCGTGCTGTTAACCAGCCAATAACAAACAGACAGATCTTACAAATCGCTAAGCATAGCATCATCCTATCTACCACGATACAGATCTAACAGATCACTTTAATACTCAATAATGCAATAACCATGATAACAATCTAAAAGGGCCGACCTTGGTGCCTATGATCCAAAAGTATAGTGAGGAATACTCACCTCACAATGATGAATCATACAGAAAACCTCCGGTTACAGCCTACTAAAATCCCTGAACTATCACAACAAACAAACTTCAAATTAATAATTGGATTACTGTCCATGACTAATAAACCATGGTTAGGGTAAATGGCCACTTTAACCTTTCCCTAAATGAACCAAAACCCAATCCCAATTCTTCATCCAAAAGCTCAAAATTATTTAAGACCCACCATTGGGCCAATTTTCCAAATTGGGCCCACACTCCTTTTTGGGCCTTATCCTAAGGTCCAACACTTCACTTGGCCCAAAACACTTATACTCAGGTATTCCAATAAGGGCCCAAGCATACAAGCCAAAAAGGTGGCCCAAAACTTGAAGCCCGAAATCCGAAATCCAACAGAAGGCGTACGCGGGGAGTACTCTTGCGGTACACGGGGCTTACATCGAACCTCACCCATACCCACATTGAGGTGGAGGACCGAGTATGTGGGGTATACTCCCCCTTACGCGGGGCGTAGCCTTGCAGATCCAAAATTCCTTTTTTGTGCTTAATGGCTTAAGCACTTAAGCCCAAACTACAGATCCATGGTCCAAATGCACCCTAGAGTCATAAACTCTCCAACTTTATGACTTTACACGTCCAAAAGTTCATAATACATGGTCTTAATCCATTAAGACCCTTCTGCCAAATCCATGGGACACTTCTAGCCATTGGGACTCATTTTAATGATTAAGGACCCCTCCAAGGGTCTGAAAGGACGACTACAACATCTAGAACATGCCATGCTCAAAATGGAGCACTTGGGACCAAAAAGAAACATAAAAGGGACCCAAACATTAGATATATCAAATGAATCATAAAGTTATGAGCTTTATACCTTTAGATTATGGAGAAGGAAGCCAAACTTCCAAATCCAACCTTGCTTTAAGCTTCCAAGCTTCTTGATGCACTTCCCTTTTCCTCTAAAATACCAAGAACACACTTTAGAGTTCTTAATCTCACTCAAGGAGCTAGTGTTTTGCAAGAATAACTCAAGGACTTGGAGGCTGAAAGGATAAGGGTAAATGGTCCATATAGATGTTTAAGTACTCTCAAACCCTAAAATTTAGGGTTTCACCCGGACACTATTACACCCAGCGTACTAGGGCGCGCCCTAGTACGCTTAGCGTACTCACATGTACGCTCATCGTACACTTCCTGCCGCAATATTAACTATTTTGCCACTAGGGCTTCTTAGGGTTAATTCTAATCAATCCAAGGACTAGAATGACATAATTTAAAACTAAGGGAAGAATTTGAAAGTACCTGAAACCTGAGATGTTACAACTCTCCCCACTAGAACTAGACTTTGTCCTTGAAATGTACTACAAGAAACAAATCGGGGTAATGCTCCCGCATCTCAGCCTCCGGCTCCCAGGTCCACTTGGAGCCCCTCCGATGTTGCCATCGTACCTTTACAAAAGGTACTTCCTTGTTGCGCAAAAACTTCACCTTTCTGTATAGAATAGCTACGGGCCTCTCAACATAGCTCAAGTGCTCATCAACCTGAATATCATCCAAGGAGACTATCACATCCTAATCCAATACGTACTTTCATAATTACGAAATGTGGAAAGTGTTGTGAATCTGACTAAGCTCCTCAGGAAGATCCAATATATAAGCAACCTTGCCAACCCTGACAATAACCCGAAAGGGACCAATATATCGAGACCCAATTTCCCCCTCTTCCTAAAGTGGACCACACCTTTCCAAGGTGAGACCTTCAGTAACACCATGTCACCGACCTGAAACTCCAACTCGAATTAGCGCCGGTCAGCATAACTCTTCTGTCGACTCTGAGTAGTCTACAATCTTTGTATGATTTGTTGAATCATCTCCATAGTCTGTAGGAGCACCTTAGTTCTCCCCAACAGATCGGGGTACGAAATCTCTGCCCATACAAGAGCTCAAAAGGAGGAGCACCAATACTGGAGTGAAAACTGTTGTTATAGGAGAAATCCACAAGAATTTGGTAGGAGTTCGAGCTCCCACCAAAACCAATGACACAGGCCCACAACATATCCTCAAGGGTATGTATCTTCCGCTCACTCTGGCTGTCTGTCTTTAGATGATAAGTTTGTGTTGAAGTGTAACCTCGTTCCTAGTTCCTCATGGAACTTCTGCCAAAAACCAGAGGTGAAATGAACATCACGGTATGAAACGATGAAGACCGGAACCCCATGGCGAGCAACGATCTTGTGATCATACACATCGGCCAACTTCTCAGCCGAAGAACTCTCCGGAATCGCTAGGACATGGGCACTCTTGGTCAATCGGTCCATGATGACCCAAATAGAATCAAAACCCTTCGTCGTCCTAGGCAACTTGGTGATGAAGTCCATCGAAATATGCTCCAATTTTCACACTGGAACCTCCAAAGACTGCAGCTTTCCATGCAGCCTCTGATGCTCGGCGTTGACCATCCTACAGGCCAAGCACATATCCACGTACCAGATGATCTACTTCTTCATACATGGAAACCAATAGCTCAATCTCAAATCCTGATACATTTTTATGGCCTCGGATGGATAGAAAAAACGAGATTTATGAGCCTCCTCCAACACAAACTGTCTGACCCCACCATACATAAGAATCTATGCTTGACCACAACCGGTCAACAATCCACTACTATCTAGAACAAATATGGTGATCTCACCCCTTATCCTCTCTATCTTCCAGTTCTCTTCATGAACACCCTTGGCCTAGGCCTCCTACTCAATCCCAAAAGCGGGGAATCCAATTATATCCTCATACACGATACCCTATCTGAAGATTGAGCCGACTTGTAAATCAAAGCATCCAACACCACATTCGATTTACCTGGATGGTAAAGGATCTCAGAATTCAATGTAGCCACTCAGAATTCAAATTTTGGGACGAAATTCCCTCTAACAGTGGGATAATGTAACAACCCATTATTTCATGTCATGCATGAATTTTTGATAAATGATTATTTAGAATAAATAATCTTATCTAAGTTGTATTATATGTCACAAGGTTTCCGTATATATAAAGAACGCCGAAATCCGAGTTATAACGAAGAAGTTATGACCTGTTGAAGTTTCGCGACAAAACGGCCATGAAACCGGGAATCATAAAATGTGAGTTCGTGATAGATTACTTTTTAGTCTTAATGATCTAAATGAAAGTTGTATAGTACATCTCCTCCTACATGTGGATATAAATAACGTCAAAAACGGAGCTCGTATGCAAAAGTTATGACCTTCTGAAGATACAGCTGTCTAAGAGCATGACGTGTGTCAGAAACCCTAATTTAACTGAACTCACGACGTGAGCATCATTTCTCACGTAGTGAGGAGTTAAAACTCCACTTTTCAACCCTAGAAGACACACGACAAGTCTATGTTAAAGGCTCATGACATGAGCCTAAATTCTCACGACGTGAGAAGTCACCTGGACACCTTTCGGAGCTAGAAATGTGCGTGACAAAGATACGGGATGATCAAGACCAAACTCACGATGTGAACCATGCAATCTCACGACATGAGAGTCGAGAATTTAGCTTATAAATAGAGGGTTCGACCTCTTCACTTAGGTTATGAATTCTGAATCACCTTTACAGCCCTAAATGTTACTTTAAGCCTCTCTAAAACCCCCTGAAGCCCACAGAACACCCTTAACACCCAAAGAAAGCCCGGAGCCCCGAAGTTCTCGAGAAAATGATCTTTTCCTGTCAAAACTCTGCCCACGTAAAGCCCGGTTTTCATCAGAAACTCGCGGATTCGTTAAAGAAATTCATTTGTAGAAACGAAACACTACCCAAATCACCACTTACCAAGTGAGTTCATACCCCCATATTTTTCCAAGATTTTAATGTTTTTAGGGGGAGATACAAGTAAAACACAATAAATTATATGTTTTAAAATACAATTTACTTATTATGTTTTATTTATTATTATTATGTATGAAAACATGAAACTTGTTGAAAATCATGGAAATGAACATTTAAACTATAATAGGTATAGTTAATGGATCATATGAACTATTTTACAGAGTCCAGGTTAAAACATGGAAATAAACTTATAAACTATAATAGGTATAGTTTATGGAAAAAATGACTTTTCTTAAAAAATTACTTGTTATATAAAAGAGGTTTTTATTACTTTATGTAACTAATTAATACAGGATTGTGAACCACTCGATGTACCACTCATGGTACCCGTTAGAATCTTAATTATAACCAGAGTTTCCTTGAAGGAGAGCATGAGTTGGTGTATAGATCTATACGGGACTGACTATATATTAGCATGGTTATAATGAATATTCACAACAGGTATTAAATAATTATTTACATAAAGATGTACTTTTCCTAAAACTTTCCCAAGGGATATTAACTATATGATACTTAGTATATACAATAAGATTAGATAAAATTGAAATCCGTTAGACAGTGGAATGTGTGACTTCCGCCTCATTTCATGTTCCTTGTTTGGTTGTGGGCTTAGGGCAGATTCACCCATTCAACTGTTTGTTCGATATCGGTTATATACAAATCGTATGTATTAAGTGATCATAGGAGGGTAGTATCGTCGTATCAGGTTTCCAGGGTAAACAAGTCTTTATTCAGTTTAACTTATCAACTAAACTAGATATCATTAAAGTAAGTATATTGATTATACTTGTGCTTTTCGATCTTGGAACAACATAGACTACCAGTAGGTTTTATAGAAAATATAGGATTTTCTATGGTAAACATCGTTTTTTTATAAACAGTTTTCGATAGAACTTTCTGAAAACAATAACATTTATTACCGAAAACAATGTTTCACAATAGAGTTAGTGAAACTAGACACTTATCTATAAAAGGTTTTATATGTAATATTAAACTAGTATACCATAAAGGACCGTAAATGGTTAATTCTATAATTCCTTAGATTATACATCAGAGTTATATATAATTAATATCTGATAGGCAATGGAATGTGTGACTTCCACCTTACTTCCTGTTCGTTGTTTGGTTGTGGACTTAGGGCAGATTCACACATTTAACTGTTCGTTCAATATTAGATTATATATAGCTAGTATAAACTAAGTGATTATAGAAGGAACAATTGTGGTTACCATTTTACAAAAAGGAAATATAAGATTTTCATAAGGAATATTTTCACCAAATATAAAAGAACTATTACAGTTAACTCTGTAAGCACCTGGTGAATATGTTAGGGTTATATACAATAAGGATCTAACAAACAATGGGATGTGTGACTTCCGCCTCATTTCTTGTCCCTTGTTTAGTTGTGGGCTTAGGGCAGATTCACACAATCGATTGTCTGTTTGATCTAGATTGTATATAACTTGTATTCATTATGTACTCATAGAAGGATTTGTAAGAGTCATTTTTACTTGTCATTCATCGCATCAGAAAATATAGGATTTTCTAGAGGAACAAGAGAACTTTTCCAAAGAACTTAGAGTGTACCATTTTATAACAAAAATACTTATGAATTCACCAGCTTAAATGTTGATACTCTCTTTCAAACCACTTGTATTCTCAGGATTGTTAGTAGACATGTATCCTCTCGGGTGTTGCGAAGATGAAGCTTTACGTCTTAACTTTTGTTGAACTTTTAATGTATTTCAAGTAATGTTTTGAATACAATGTAAATATTATATTATGAATACGATGGTTGTTGTTACTTTGATTACTATGATGCATGTGTTGTGATACTGTACATGATGTCATCCACCCCTAGACGTTTCCACCGTTCCGGTTTGGGGGTGTGACACATAGATTTCGAATTATACCTACCCCATCGATCTGAATTTATATAACAAAGAATATGTACCTGAGAAAAAAATGTATTTTGATGGAAACACGTGAAAAATAGAAATAAAGTAAGTATTCTTATGAATTTTTGATTTTCTGAAAAAAAAATAAAAATAAACAGAAATAAAGAAAAATTAAAGTTAAATAAATTCAGAAACACAAATGAAGAGTAACTTCTGAATCATCCTGAAGCTCGGAACCAGTCGGAAGATACTTAATGTACAAAGGATACAAAGAATTCTGAATCTCCGATGAACAGTAGATGCATTCCGAAGATCGGAACCGATTGGAATTTGAAAATTGATTTTCGAAGCATTCCAAAGCTCAGAACATTTCGGAATATGCACTAAATTCCGATTACGAAGGAGGTTTCGGAATCAAGCCAGATTCAATCATGCCTAACCCTTGTAAAATCCGATTGAATGTTGCTTCAGGTAGGGCTTTTGTAAAGATGTCCTTCAACTGATCTGAGGATCTAGTAAAATGAACTTCAACATTTCCATCCTCGACGTGTTCATTAATAAAATAGTATCACAATGCTGCATGTTTCGTCTTTGAGTGTTGCATAGGATTTTGACATACCCTTAAAGCACTTTTTGAATCATAGTATAATGGGATTTGGTTCATGTTAATTCCATAATCTCTTAGTTGATTCTAAATTCATACTACTTGCGATGTACATGATGTTGCTGCTATATATTCAACTTCAGCTGTAGATAGGGAAACACAAGTCTGCTTCTTAGATTGCCAACTTACAAGTTTGACATCCAGAAACAGACAACCCGCATAAGTGCTTTTACGATCAAGTCCACATCCACCAAGATCAACATCTGAATATGCTAGTACAAAGAATATATAATTAGAAGGATACCAAATTTTGATTGATGTTGTTCTTTTGAGGTATTGAAATATGTTCTTCACAACTACCATGTGTGGTTCACGGGGATTCGCCTGAAACCTGGCACAATATATAACTTACTACAAACATAATATCAAGACGACTCGATGTTAGATACATTAAAGACCCAATCATTTTTCGATATAGAGTGATATTAGCTGCTGGCTTGTCCAAGAATGAAGTAAGTTTCCTTCCAAAAGCCAGTGGAACCTTCACCTTTGAATCACCCACCATTTCGAATTTAGCAAGTAATGTCTTCGTGAAGGCTTCTTGGTTAATAAATATGCCCTCTAAACTCTGTCATATGTTTAAACCAAGAAAAAAGTTCATAGGACCCATTGAGCTCATCTCAAATTTAGTTTCCATTAGTTTTTGGAATCCAATTGTTAATTTAGGATTAGTGGACCCGAAAATAATGTCATCAACGTAAATTTGGACGATCATTAAATGGTCAGCATCTTTCTTGCGAAAGAAGGTTAGGTCAAGTGAACCTTTTTTAAATTTTGACTACTTAAGAAAATGAGTCAGAGTTTCATACCATGCACGTGAAGCTTGTTTCAAACCATACACTGCCTTATCCAGAACACAGAAATGATTCAGATATTTTTTATTTAGGAAAGCCGGTGGTTGTTCCACCTAGACTGTTTCCTCATGTTCTCTATTCAGAAACGCACACTTCACATCCATCTGTTAAACTTTTAAATTTTATGAGTGGCATATGCAAGAAAAATCTGAATGGATTCCAACCTAGCAACTGGTGTGAACATCTATTCGTAGTCTATTCATTCCTCTTGGCAATATCCTTTCACTACCAGTCGTGCCTTATTGAGAATCACATTTTCCTCCTTATCCATCTTCTTCTGAAACACCCATTTCATTCAACCAACAGAAGCATCCTTCAGAGTAGGAACTAATCTCCATTGTTTATTTCCCTTAAATTTCTTAAGTTCTTCCTACATTGCTTGAACCCAATCAACATGATCAAGAGCAATTTTCACAATTTTAGGCTTAATTTTAGAAATGAATGAATTAAACATGCAAAATTCCAACTTGGATGTCAGACCATGGGTGTAGCCCATGACATTTCAAGGAAAGACCATGGGGATAGCCATGGAACTTGGATGTCAGACCATTGGGGTGGGGGGGGGGTATAGCCCATGGAATTTTAGGTAAAAGACCACGGGGGTAGCCCATGGGAAATGTATGTATGGTAGGTGGTACTTTGGGGAACTCACTAAGCTTTGTACTTACAACTTTATGGTTATGTTTCAGGTACTTCCAGTTCGAAAAGGAAGGATCTGATTTGATCGCAGCACATCTACCCATGTTTCTGCATTATGATGATTTTGAGATTTTACTCTGATAACTGTTTTTCATATAAAGTACTTTTGAATATTTAGAAAAAGGATATTGAATGTAATTATTGTTTTGGGTTGAATTAAGAATGAAATTTTTACCTTATATTTTTTGGACGTTACAAAACGTATGCACCTTTGAATCTAGGTGACAAAAAGGTTTCGCTCTAATTAATGAAATGGTTACGAGGAAACAATTTCGCTGGTAAATTTTAAGGATCTTATAAAGATCAATACGAATATTGGTTTTATCAATTGTATTCTCAAATTCATAATATGATTATGATATCCCTCTTCATATTTTGAATTGTGAGGTATGGCAAAGAATTGTTTAAACTTTCAGGAGATATGTTTATCACGCCTTGAAAGGGTTTGAACACATACACTATCCAGATAAAGTGGATTGGAGGCTTGATGAAGCATCATGAAATAGGAATCCAAAAATCCATGAGAAAGTAAAAGGGTGTTGATTTATAGATTTCTCATTCATTTTTGAGTACATGCAAAAGCTAGTGGGAGCATAACTGTTATGTTGGCATTGCATGTTGACAATACTTTTCATTGGGAACAATGTCTTTAGTTTTCAAGATCTAAAAGTTAGGAATTGTTTCTCTATAGTGGACATAAGGGAGAGGGAACTGATACTTCTTTCGAAATATAATGGTTTACATTGTATAGTTTAATAGAACCTAGTTAAAGGCATATATGAATAACATGTTGAAATGTTTCAGCATTAGAGATTCTATATATGTAACGCCCCAATTCTTAGGTATTGCTTAAATAAGATTTATCGGGTTAAGCTCTACTTGGCGAGTTGGTTGCCCTACTCGTCGAGTAGCAGCGGGGTGGGACGGTGTGTTAAGTTACCTACTCGATGAGTCAATGCTGGGACTCAACGAGTAGGAGCTGGCAGTGGAAACCCTAAATCCTGGGGTTTGCACCTCTATTTAAAGGAGCCTTAGCCTCCTTTGGCCTCTTTACAGTCTTTGAGAGCCCCTTAAAACCCTAATTCGTGTGTGTGCCTCGGTGTGGTGTTTGAAGCTTGGAAAAGAGGATCTTGGAGGAAGAAAGCTAAGAGTGCAAAGGAAATTGAAGCAAGGAAGGAGTGGGAAGCAGGATCTACCTCAGCTAGCATCCTTTGGAGGTATCAAAGTGCCATTCTTACTTACCTTTTTCCTTTTTGTTGACTTTCTTGGGCTTTTTATGGATTTTCAAGTTGGTATGATGAGCTACGGGCTAGATCTGAAGTTGTAACATCAGATCTGGACCCTCCTTGGATTCAAGAAGCATAAAGTCACAGTCTTGGTTGTGATTAAGGTCCCTCTTGAGCGTGAAGTTCCATTAAGAACTTAGAATAGACATTTAGAGCCTTTATAGTCATGCATGCACGTAAAGTTTGCAACTTTACGTGATAAGCATGCCCTAGAAGCTTGGATTTATGAGTTGGAGTCGTTGCATGGCTCAAAATGTGTCTGTATGGAGGAAAAGGACTGAAGGGACTCGGCGAGTCTCAAGCAGATGGCCGTGAACTCGACGAGTTGGATGAACAACTCGGCAACTCCGATGAAGATCGCCACAAGACTTGACGAGTTGAAGAACAATTCGGTGAGTCGGATGAGTTTCCTTTGGGATATGTATGAGTGTGTATCCGTCAAGTTGCATGGAGGGAACTCGACGGGTGACCATAAGTTTGATGGAGAATCAAAGGAACTCGACGAGTCACTCCGATGACTCGGTGAGTTGGAATGTACTTCGGGGAACTTGGCGAGTAGCCAAGGGTACTCAGTGAGTTAAGGTCAACATGGACTGTTGACCTTGACTGAGGACTTTGACTTTGACCAGGGGTTGACTAGTGGGTTATGGAGTACCTAATAAGGTTAAGGACTCATGAGTATGATGTATTATGATGATAGGTGGTGGAACCTGTGTCAGGTGATTCAAGAGTTGGAGTTTACCTTTCTTGTCGACATCTGCGAGGTGAGTTATCCCCACTATATCGATTGGGTCTACAAAACCAAGTTCAGCCCTTTAGTTGTTATTGTTATGGTATGCTACATGTGGTTATGATCTGCGAGATCGGAATCGGGGTAGACAGTATGTTATGTTCTTATGATCCGTAGGGATTGGTATGTTAGTGACCTGTTAGGTCGGTACTCTAGTTACAAGAGAATTCTATGATTGATGATCAGTTTGACAGATATGTTTGATGTTTGTATATGCCTGTATATGATAGTATGCATACATGGTTATTTGCTGGTGGTTGGGTTGAGGCGGTCCTGCTTTGTGCTGTAGGCCAATATACCCTATGAGCGGTCCGAGGAGACTGTAGGCCCACGTGGCGGACCAGTCATGCCGAAGGCTTGGGATAGATTCAGATAGACTGTAGGCCCGGTAGGGCGGTCCAGTCAGGCCGATGGCCCGGTATGCATGATGATTGATTGATTATTACTGATATGGTATTTCAAGTGTAGTATTGGTAATTTGGGGGTAGCTCATTAATCCCTCGGGC
Organism: Lactuca serriola; assembly: GCF_051521515.1. Lineage (NCBI taxonomy): Eukaryota > Viridiplantae > Streptophyta > Magnoliopsida > Asterales > Asteraceae > Lactuca > Lactuca serriola. The sequence goes on from NC_136408.1 coordinate 91,478,722, forward strand.
TTACAGTTTTCAGTTTATTGTTTCAGGTACTTTAGGAGATCATGGAAAGGCAAAGGCGTGATCGTACCGCTCCTCATCCTTATGTTATGATTTTTGGGACACTCTGATGGAAAATGATTTGAAAACATTTTGTAAACAATGCTATTTGGTTTTTATTTATAATTGAAAAAGTTTAAATTTGGCGTAAAATTTATGGATGTTACAAGTTGGTATCAGAGCCTTGGTTTGAGTGAATTGGAGGAACACTCGTGTGAATCCAATCTCAAATCAAGGAGATTTTCGGAACATAAGTTTTAAAATGGTTTTCAAAATAAGGATGGATGATGCAGAGGGTACGATCAGCCGGAGCCTGTAAGTGAACCCCAAAATACCATACAGTTATTTGATATTCTGATATGTTAGAACAGCATGCTAGTGCTAGGCTAGGGATCTTCAGGAATCGCATGATAGACTTTCCTGATTATATGATGCCTATTAGCCTAGGGTTTCTTGCATATGGAATTGACATCATAACTGTAGATGTTTGGTGTATGCATCACGCCTATGTATAATCAAGATCTTATAGCCTGGGAATGTCTATTTCGACCTTAGTGTAGGATTAGATATTCGAAAGTCTATGGGGTCCAGCGTTATGTGCCGCTAGTGTGCACCGTCGCTGCTGGGGATGATGGAATTTTCATCGATGTGTGAGTTGTGATAGGTGGTGAGTCTAGATGCGAGATATTTGGTATTCCCCTAGAAGTGAGGGTTGGGCGCATTTCGATGTTGATGATATTGTTAGGGCGTTGTGGTGATACTTGAGACAAATATGGGTAGGTGTGAAGGTAGTATGGTCCCGTACTACGGAAAGCACAGGACCCATACACATAGCAAGGACATCACAACCCCTGGGGTTTTGGTCTCCCGACATTATGTTAATTATCTGATGACTTGTATATATATATATATATATATATATATATATATATATATATTCCAGTATGGTGATGACGAGACGTGTTGCTTCGGTATCCGGATCGAGGTCGGGAGACGGAGGGTTGGAGGTGCCGGTAGCACCTGAGCCCGTGGTTCAGATAGGGACCGAGGAGTTCGATGCCCGGATCAGGGAGATCGTGCACGACGAGATTGTTGTTGCGTTCCGAGCGCAACTGCCAGAGTTGTTTGGGTCGATTAAGACCGCGATGGTTGAGTATTTTGATGAGCGATATGCAGCTCTAGCAGAGACAGGTGCCGCTGCAACCACTTCGGTTGTAACTGCGGCAGGGGTTGGAGGAGGAGCCGACAGGGCTTTCTAGTACCGGGAATTTGATAATACGAAGCCCCCGACGTTTGATGGTACATAGGATGCGATTAGGGATATGAGGTGGTTATCTGACGTGGAAGGTTGTTTCTTCACATGGTCAAGTCCTGCTGACCAAAAGGTCAGGTGTGCCCTGAACCTGCTGAGGCTTGTAGCAAAGGACTGTTGGAGGCTGACGACTGGGTCGTATATTGATGATCAGCCGGCTGCTGTTACTTGGGAGCATTTCAGAGATATGTTTCGCACCCGCTACGTTCCACGCATTGAGCGGGAGCGGCTTGTGCAGGAGTTTTTGACATTGATACAGGATGGGGAGTCTATGATGGAGATTAACCGTATGTTCACGGAGAGGGCTATGTTTTGCCAGGATTTTGCTTCAGAGCAGTCTCAGATGACTCGTTATCTGAGTATGCTCAGGATTGATATTCGACAGTTTGTGTATACACAACGATGTGATACCCTCTTGGACCTTCAGGAAGCTGCGCGACGGCGTGAGTTGGAGATGGAGTTGCAGCTGAAGGAGTAGCGTCAGGCACCGACACAGTCTCAGTCGGCGCCTAAGCGGTCTAAGACTGCTGATACACATTCTGGGGGTCATCAGAGCCGCACTTGTGGAAAGTATGGCAAGGCTCATTCGGGGGTTTGTCGAGCAGGAGGTGGGTGCCACAAATGTGGCAAGGAGGCGCACTATGCCAGGGACTTCCATCAGTCCGCCCCTCTAGCAGATATGAGGAATTGTTACCATTTTCATCAGGTTGGTCATATGAACACCAACTGTCCGCAGCTAGCCACCAAGCCAGCGCAAGGTTCCGCGCCAGCTGCTGTGAGGATTGGAGATGGGAGGCCAATCAAGGTGGAGCCTCCAAAGGCTCAGGTTCGCGCCTTCCATCTCATGGCCGAGGAGGCCAAGTTAGCACCGGATGTGGTTGCTGGTACGTTTTCTATTCTCTCTCTCAATTATTGTATTCGTGTTATGCTTATTGATTGTACCTGTGATTAGGTACGTTTTTAGTGAATTCTTTACCTGCTTTGGTATTATTTGACTCGGCGGTGAGTTGATCATTTATATCTCAGACCTTCTCTAGAGGGTTCAGTGTGCCGATACATGATCTTGAGTGTCTGTTGCGAGTTTCGATCGCCAACGAGCACAGGGTCTCTACTTCTTCGGTCTTCTAGGGATACCAGTTGGAGATTTTTGGGGTGTCCTTCCTGATAGATTTGATTCCTATTCCCATGAGGGATGTATGCATGATTATAGGGATGGATTGGCTTAGCCATTTTGGCACCATGATCGACTGTGAGGGGCAGCGGGTGGTGGTTCCAACCCCAAGTGGGGGAGAACTTGTAGTATATGGTGAGGGCACTAGGTTGGGATCAGGTTTTTGTTCGGCAGCCAGGGCTCGGTAGTATATTCAGCACGGGTGTGCCGGTTATTTGGCTTATGTTGTATATACGCGGGTTAGAGAGCAGCTCTCAGTTTTTGAGGTCCCGGTGGTGAAGGAGTTTGCTGATGTGTTTCCGGAGGAGTTACCCGGAGTGCCTCCGGAGAGGCAAGTTGAGTTCAGGATTGACCTAGTGCCAGGTGCGGCCCCTATCGCTAAGGCGTCGTACCGACTGGCACCGCCATAGATGTAGGAGTTGTCATCTCAGTCGCACGAACTGCTGGGTAAGCAGTTTATTCGTCCGAGTAGCTCACCCTGAGGAGCAACAATCCTTTTCGTTAGGAAGGACGGTTCACACAGGATGTGCATTGACTATAGGGAGCTAAAAAAGTTAACGGTGAAGAACTATTATCCGCTTCCAAGGATAGACGATCTTTTTGATCAGCTGCAGGGTGCATCTTGGTTTTCCAAGATTGATTTGAGATCAGGATATCACCAGGCCAGGGTGAGGGAGTAAGACGTGGAGAAGACCGTGTTTCGGACTCGTTATGGTCATTATGAGTTTGTGGTGATGCTGTTTGGACTCACCAATGCGCCAGTAGTGTTGATGGATCTGATGAACCAGGTATGTAGACCGATGCTTGATCGCTCGGTCATTGTGTTTATAGATGATATTTTGTTGTACTCGAAGACTCAAGAGCAGCATGAGGAGCATCTCAGAGAGCTAGTGGAAGCTCTAAGGCGAGAACAGTTGTATGCCAAGTTCTCGAAATGCGAGTTTTGGTTACAGGAGGTGAAGTTCCTCGGACACCTCGTTAACCAGGAGGGGATTCTGGTCGATCTGGCCAAGGTGGAGGCGGTTATGCAGTAGGAGACCCCGAAATCTCCCTTTGACATCAGGAGTTTCTTGGGTTTAGCAGGGTAATAGCGGAGATTCATTCGTGATTTCTCCAAGATTGTCATACCCCTCACTCGTCTAACGAGCAAGGGGGTGGATTTCCGGTGGGGCCCTGAGCAGCAGAGGGCGTTTGAGACTCTCCGACAGTGTTTATGCGAGGCGCCGGTGTTGACACTCCCCGAGGGAGTGCACGATTTTATGGTATTTGGTGATGCATCCATCACTGGCTTGGGGATAGTCCTCATGTAGAGAGGACGGGTGATAGCCTACGCATCGCGGCAACAGAAGCCGCATGAGACCAGGTACCCTACGCATGATCTTGAGTTGGGAGTAGTGGTTTTCACTATCAAGATTTGGAGGCACTATCTGTACGAGGTCCGTTACACTATATACACGGATCACAAGAGTTTGAGACACATCATGGATCATCCGAACCTGAACATGAGGCAACACAAGTGGCTGGATGTGGTCAAGACTATGATTGCGAGATCCTTTACCATCCTGGTAAAGCGAATGTGGTTGTGGATGCTCTGAGCCTCAAGTCAGCTGGGTCCTCGACCCCAGCCAGGTGTATGAGGATAGCGGTGGATTCCCCACTGGTGGGTTTGATCAGGGATGCTCGGATTGAGGGCATGGGACCAGAGAACTGGAAGTTGGAGAGGATTAAGGGCAAAAGCACCCGATTTGTTCAGGATAGCCACGGATTGTTGACCCGTTACGGTCGGGCTTAGGTTCCGATGTCCGGAGGGGTCCGTCAGACAGTGATGGAAGAGGCTCATAAGTCTCGTTTTTCGATTCACCCGGGAGCCACCAAGATGTACCGTGATTTGATTTTGAGTTATTGGTGGCCTGGAATGAAGCGAGATATCGCTTGGTTTGTTGAGAGGTTCTTGACCTGTAGGATGGTCAAGGCCGAGCATTAGAGGCCACATGGTAAGTTGCAGCCTCTGGAGATTCCCATGTGGAAATGGGAATGGATCGCGATGGATTTCAGCACGAAGTTGCTGAAGACGACAAGGGGGTTCGATGCTATATGGGTCATCGTGGATCGATTGACCAAGAGTACCCATTTCCTAGCCATTCGAGAGAGTTCGTCGGCAGAGAAGTTGGCTGACCTGTATGTCAGATAGCTTGTCTTTCGTCATAGGTTCCGGTTTCTATCGTTTCCGATCGAGATGTCATGTTTACTTCCTGTTTTTGGCAGAAGTTTCATGAGGAACTGGGTACACAACTGCATTTTAGTATGGCGTTCCATCCGCAGACTGATGGGCAGAGTGAGCGAACCATTCAGACCCTCGAGGATATGTTAAGGGCATGCATTATTGATTTCGGTGGGAGTTGGGATTCCCACCTACCACTTTCATAGTTCGCTTACAACAACAACTATCATTCCATTATTGGCGCCCCACCTTTCGAGCTTTTGTATAGGCGGAAGTGTAGGACCCCAGTCTATTGGGGTGAGGTTGAGCACAGAGTGATGGGTCAGACTGAGGTAGTTCTACAAACTACCGAGATGATACAGCAAATTAGACAGTGACTGCAGACCGCTCAGAGTCGGCAGAAAAGTTATGCCGACCGACGTCGATCTGAGCTGGAATTTCAAGTGGGTGACATGGTCGTCCTGAAGGTCTCACTCTAGAAGGGTGTGATCTGCTTCAGGAAGAGGGGAAAATTGGGTCCCCATTATATTAGGTCGTTTATGATTATCTCCAGGGTTGGCATGGTGGCTTATAGGCTAGAGCTTCCGGAGGAGCTTAGCTGGATCCACAACACATTTCATGTTTCGCAATTGCGAAAATGCATTATGGACCAGGAAGTAGTGGTATCATTGGATGGAGTTTAGGTCGATGAGTGACTAAACTATATGGAGAGGCCTGTGGATATTTTGGAAAGGAAGAAGAAGATTCTGCGGAACAAGGAAATACCTTTAGTAAGGGTACAGTGGGAACATTGGAAGGGATCCAAGTGGACACGGGAGCTGGAGGCAGAGATGCACGAGCATTACCCAACATTGTTTACTCCAGCGGACTTCGGGGACGAAGTCTACATCAAGTGGGGGAGAGTTGTAACGCCCCAATTCTCAGGTATTGCTTAATTAGGATTTATTGGGTTAAGCTCTACTCGACGAGTTGGTTGACCTACTCGTCGAGTAGCAGCGGGGTGGGACCGCATGTTAAGTGACCTACTCGGCGAGTCCATGCTGGGACTCGGCGAGTAGGAGCTGGCAGTGGAAACCCTAAATCCCGGGGTTTGCACCTCTATTTAAAGGAGCCTTAGCCTCTTTTGGCTTCTTTACAGTCTTTGATAGCCCCTTAAAACCTTAATTTGTGTGTGTGTGCCCTGGTGTGGTGTTTGAAGCTTGGAAAAGAGGATCTTGGAGGAAGAAAGCTAAGAGTGCAAAAGAAATTGAAGCAAGGAAGGAGTGCGAAGCGGGATTTACCTCAGCTAGCATCCTTTGGAGGTATCAAGGTGCCATTCTTACTTCCCTTTTCCCTTTTGTTGAGTTTCTAGGGCTTTTTATGGATTTTCAAGTTGGTATGATGAGCTATGGGCTAGATCTGAAGATGTAACTTCAGATCTGGACCCTCCTTGGATTCTAGAAGCATAAAGTCATAGTCTTGGTTGTGATTAAGATCCCTCTTGAGCGTGAAGTTCCATTAAGAACTTAGAAAAGACATTTAGAGCCTTTATAGTCATGCATGCACGTAAAGTTTGCAACTTTACGTGATAAGCATGCCCCAGAAGCATGGATCTATGAGTTGGAGCCGTTGCATGGCTCAAAATGTGTCTGTATGGAGGAAAAGGACTGAAGGGACTCGGCGAGTCGCATGAATATGGTCATGAACTCGACGAGTTGGATGAACAACTCGGGGAGTCCGATGAAGATCGCCATAAGACTCGACGAATTGAAGAACAACTCGGCGAGTCGGATGAGTTTCTCTGGGATATGTATGAGTGTGTATCCGTCGAGCTGCATGGAGTGAACTCGACGGGTGACCTTAAGTTTGATCAAGAATCAAAGGAACTCGACGAGTTACTCCGATGACTCGGCGAGTTGGAATGTACTTCAGGGAACTCGGCGAGTAGCCAAGGGTACTCGGCGAGTTAAGGTCAACATGGATTGTTAACCTTGACTGAGGACTTTGACTTTGACCAGGGGTTTACTAGTGGGTTATGGAGTACCTTATAAGGTTAAGGACTTATTAGTATGATGTACTCTGATGATAGGTGGTGGAACCTGACTTATGAGTATGATGTACTATGATGATAGGTGGTCGACTTATGAGTATGATGTACTATGATGATAGGTGGTGGAACCTGTGTACTATGATGATAGGTGATCTGAGAGTTGGAGTTTACCTTTCGTGTCGACATCTGCGAGGTGAGTTATCCCCACTATATCGATAGGGTCTACGACACCAAGGCCGGCCCTTTAGTTGTTATTGTTATGGTATGCTACATGTGGTTATGATCTGCGAGATCGGTATCGGGGGTAGACAGTATGTTATGATCTTATGATCCGTAGGGATTGGTATGTTAGTGACCTGCTAGTTCGGTACTAGTTACATGAGAATTCAATAATTGATGATTAGTGTGACAGATATGTTTGATGTTTGTATATGCCTGTATATGATAGTATGCGTACATTGTTATTTGCTGGTGGTTGGGTTGAGGCGGTCCTACTTTGTGCAGAAGGCCAATATACCCTATGAGCGGTCCGGGGAGACTGTAGGCCTACGTGGCGGACCAGTCACGCCAAAGGCTTAGGATAGATTTAAACAGACTGTAGGCCTGGTAGGGCGGTCCAGTCAGGCCGATGGCCTAGTATGCATGATGATTGATTGATTATTACTGATATGGTATTGTCAGTGTGGTATTGGTAATTTGAGGGTAGCTCAATAAGCCCTCGGGCTTACAATTTTCATTTTATTGTTTCAGGTACTTCAGGAGATCATGGAAAAGCGAAGGCGTGACCGTAGCGCTCCTCATCCTTATGTTATGATTTTTGGGACACTCTGATGGAAAATGATTTGAAAACATTTTGTAAACAATGCTATTTTGTTTTTATTTATGATTGAAAAAGTTTAAATATGGCGTAAAATTTATGGATGTTACAATATATGGAAATACTATCACATGAAATTGAATATATATTGGACCCTTGTAATCATTTTTCAAATGCTCTAAGCATCATGAGAAAAAAATACTAGAATTTTAAGTGACTAAAGTTGTTAAACAACTATCAAGAAAATTTTGAGATTTACGAAAGCTTGGGTTTCTTGTGCATAGTTAGAAGTATGACAAGATTTGAGAAGGACCACAGTGACACATGCTAGATTGAGATGAGTCTTAGTCACAAGTAATGGTCATATTGAAATATGGAAATGTTTCCATAATGAGAGATGCTTATTGAATCTACATGTGAGTTGGAAACTTTAATGCAAAAAAAGTGTTCATGGAATGTACCTTGAATTTAAAATTACATTCATGGAATTATTTCTAGTAATTTGTTCTAGTGGAACATTCTGTAATATCGATGGATTAGTCTATGTGACTTTAGAACCTCCACATCACAGAAGGACAATGCATGTAAAGATGAAATTTTACTAAATATTAGATAAGCGCAAGAATTTGGAATTATTAAATGAGCGAATTGGAGTAATGTCCAATTGATCTGTTCACAAAGGAAGGACCACCTAGAGACATAGTATGTATGTTCACAACATGTAATGAGTGATGTTATTTAATTCAAGTGGTTAATTGATTACTTGAAACATTATACAATGAATAAATTTGTAATTTTCTTTGTTGATTAAATACTAGGGATTTACTTATAGTCAATGGGAATGATACCTAAGTTAATTAATTTATTTTTGTGTTTCACTTTGCATGTTTTACTTCCACAGTCATTCATACTTTTGGAAGTAAGTAGTGAATTAATACTATTATGAATCAATTTCTAAATTGTCCATAGGGATTGAACATTACATATGGATTGCTACAATATTCATGAGTACTTGAAAATATGGATTTTAAGTATTAGATGAAGCCATGACTACAGATTACTTCATGGATTATAATCAAAAGTAATTCTAAGACGATAATATATTCTATTCTTAAAGCAAAGATATATAATTCATAGCCTACATATTAGTTGTGCATTAGTTTTCTCAAACGCATCTCATAACTGAATGTTATAAAGGGTTATTCTGTGTGTTATTTGACATGTAAATTGTATGACTATATAGTCAAATTAATTCGTTCCTTTTGCCTTAACATTAAAAAAATATTTGTGGGCCCCTCTTTGAATTGAGTTGATCTATGAAAGCCAGGCGCCTGATCCGGACTAAATTGATGTGTTCGATTTTCTAGTCTACATTAGTCACAAACTGGGAAATCAAGAAACAAATAAATGAACATGATGTTTATCTTTTAATCCATGATTTTGTTCATATGATATCTTGTAGAACGAAGGAAAAACTTATCACTTATCTTAAGGCCAACGTTTGATTTGAATAAGAGTCCGACAGTGGCTTTAGAAAGCACTCTTTGTTGTTTAGTTCAAGGTCTATATTGGCAATTGTATTTATAAACATATCAAAGTCGGAGACTGTTGCATTAATGTGTCTAAGCCAATAACTAAAGTGGTATATTTTTGTAATTTGAAGCAAAGTCATTTTTGGGTTGCCCTTATAACTAGAACTTGATTAAGATGACATTTATAGAGAGAGGATTATTTATTAGATTATCATATGATTAAAAAACTAATTGGCAATTAAGAGGAAATGATTTGTTAATATATCATATGATTAGTATATTAATTGGAAATAGACAGTTGATTTATTAATTTATTAAGTGATTAATAAATTAATATGGGATCAGTTGTTAATGTAATTGATTTTTGTATTTTCTAATTAACGAGAAATCAATTAGAATTAATTAATTAATAATCAGACTTAACATGAAATTAGTTTGGGATTAATTAGAATTAATTAAAGTTGATTAATTAGAATTAATTAAAGTTTCAAGGGTGATTGTCATTGTTCAATAGTTGAACAAAAGAGGCAATTCTAGAACCATCCAAGGGTGGATGGTTTTGGGAGCCCGTCTAGGGTTTCTAGAAGCCTCTAGATCTTGATAAGAAAAGGATTTGAATAGTAATTAAATCCATTATTTAATTCTTCAAATCTTGCTTTGTCCTTAAGTTACCAAAATTATAAATAGGATCCCTTCGGCATCAAATTTCTTTCATACTATTCCCATAAGTCTTGAGAATCAAATTTCCTTCTCATCTTATCTCCTTAGATGTCTTTTAGTTCTAGGGTTTGGGTGTGAGCTATTAGAGGCATCATCATTTTGGTGCTAGCTTTCCAAGCTCTTTAAAAGATGGATTGAAGTGGTTTTTTTGTGATAGGTTCCATTTTATGCATCTTTTAGGGTATTTATTATAAGCATTTAACATCATATTTTGTATATTTGCATGTCATTAGTTTAAATAATGTGCAACTCATTTCTTTTCTCAGAATTACCGTACTGCTAGCATTTTTGTGTCATTTTTCCATATTTTGAGTGGAGCAGTATTTTGGAGCCTGAACGGAGTTGGAACTAAAGGCGAATTTTGAGGAATGCTTAGAAGATAGTTTGGTTAACAAGAATTCGATCGAATTGATTTTACAAAGATAGATTGCTACAATCTGAAGCCTAAAGGATGTTGCTACCAGCTTTGACCTCCTTTCAGTATTTTAACCATATCTCATGACTAGTAACTCCGATTCAAGATATTCAAAATGTTCTAAAAACTAGGCAAAATTTTGGACAACCTTAGTCTTTACTTCAACTACAGAATTATAACTGAAACATGCCAAAAATCCAAAAATGTGATATCATTTTTGACTTCTACGATCGCATAAATGTGTCGAAGTTTTGCAGGGTCGAAAAAAGTGATCTGGAAATCATCTGAAGAAAAATCTTTAAAACTGTGATCATATTTTTATTTCTACCCTCGTATTTTTGTGACACAACTCCCAAAACTTCAAAAATAGCACCGTAATTCATTTAAGGTAAAATCTGGAAAAAAATGGAATATTTGCAATCGCATATCTTGATTCTGCGATTGCGTTTTCTGATATCTTGTTCTAAAAGCTTCTGTCTTGTGTATAAATATCGCCCTCATAATCAAATTAAAAGGCGAGACAACTATAAACGACAAAAAATACTTTTGTAGGCGAAGAATATGAAGAGGTTTTGGTTGAAGAAGAAGCCGAAGAAGATAAAAGAACAAAAACTCCACAACCACTAGAGCCGAATATTTAGGAGTACAAGCCCATACCACCCTTCCCATCATGACTGAGAAGCATGAAGTGCGAGCGTGAGAACCAGGATATTATGGACACTTTTGGTAAAGTGGTGGTAAATATCCCACTTTTAGAAATAATTAAACACATCCCTCGTTATGACAAGTTTATAAAAAAATTATGTGTTTCTAAGAAAAAAAATGAAAATTAATGAAACTATCAAAGCTGGTGAAAATATTTCAACTATTTTGCAAAAAGTTTTGCCCCTAACGTGCAAGTATCCGGGAATTTTCTCGATTCCTTGTAAATTGGAGAACCTTAGTTTTTTAAGTGTCATGCCTGATTTATGTGCATTAGTCAATGTCCTTCCGTTTTTATTTTTTGAAAAATTAAAATTAGGAACCTTACATAAGACCGGGACACTCATTTAGTTGGCATATCATGTGACAATACACCCAAAAGGTCTGTTGGATGATGTTCTCATCCAAGTGGGTGAGCTCATTTTTTCTGCAGATTTTTATATTTTGGACATGGGTGATTTAGACGTATCAGATAAAAACTCAATCATTTTGGGAAGACCTTTTTTGAAAACTGCTAAAACAAAAATTGATGTTTTTTCTAGTACGCTTTCTATGGAGTTTGATGGGGATGTTGTGAACTTTAAAATGAATGATGATGATACTACTGATAATATTTATGTTAATTATTTGGGTATCGACAGCCCTTTATCTGAGGGCTGCTATGAGTTTTTTGATGTTTTCGTGCAAGATTTATTTATAGATTGGAATTTATCTAATAATACATCCAAGGAGTTGAAACGACATAAGCTTGGGAAGGAAGAAAAGAAGATTTCTGGAAAAGGATTAAAGAGAAAGTGATGATTTCTGTTGAGAAGATTTCTAAAAGGAAAATCATAAAAATGAGAAGACTTCCTAAAATAAGATCAGAAGATGAAAGAAGTTCAAAAATCAGAAGAAAAAGTTATTTGATAAAAATCTTGCATTATACTAGTTTGCTGAACAAGTTACAGATCCACCAATCTTGCCATATCTGAAGGGACCTGGAGTGGCAAGGAAATGAGTTGAGCTTCAGAGAAGTCCCAACCACACCTGCTACTAAATCTTGTTGGGCAAAGTCGAGCCAACGACTTTAAAAATGGGCAGCTTTTCGGGAGGCAAATTGAGGAGTAGTTTTTATTTTAACACTATCAATAAAGAGATGGTTGCAATTCCAAGCAAGCTTGGGAAATCAAAGGATCTTCCAAGTTGCTGAAATTCAGATTTTTTGTGAACATCATCATCAAAATCAGAACTTCTGTAAATCTATCATGTACATTCATTCCTAGCTACACCTTTTTGTTTTTATATGTTTTATTGAGTTGTTCATTCCACACTGAGCCTTGAGGACAATGCATCAATTTTAGTTTGGGGAGGGTTTTAGTGTGAAAATTTGCATTTTTTGTTAAAATCTTAAAATTTCAGTTTTTGTAGGTTAATTTTTTGAAATTTTATTTATTTTTTCTTTTTATATTTTATTTTCTGCACTGCATTTTCATACTAAAAAATTCAAAAAATCCAAAAAAAATATTTTCTATTTTTATTTTTTTGCATCATTATAAAAGAAAAAAACTCAAAACGATTTCATTTCTAGTTATTTTTATTTTTTATTTTTTGCAATAAAATCTCAAAAATAAAAAAAAATTAAAAAATTTATATGATATGAGGATATTATTTACATTCGATAACTTTGTAAAGATGAAGTGTGATAGGAACCTCGAATAACAGTCTCATTGTAATCAATTTTAACAATTATCTTTTCAAATCAAAAAGAGCTTTAAATGTTTTCGAAATATGAACCAACATAAGAGTCAGATAATTTTTATAATGGAAGTATGGGATGGAAAAAGAACAATGTTTTAGAAATAATTTTCTTAAGTGCCTTAGATAAACGTAGATTGAATAACCATTTTCTTTCATTGAAGTATTGAACCTTATAATGTAAGTTCGTGTTTCCTGTCATTTCTTATTTCAGGGTCGTAGGCCATAAGTCGACTTTGTAAGGCTTTGGGCCTTAATGAGGCAAAGTTTAGTCCTTGTGGAAAGAGGTAATGATAGTTAAGAGATTTAACCCTTGAATTGTGTTTTTGGGACGAAGGGTAGAAAAGGGAGATGTCATAGACCGGGTTCTTGCATGAAAAATGGGTTTTTGTATGAAAAGTTTGTAGTCCAAGATATCTAGATAATATTGTAGGGCTCTTTAATACCTTTCCGTGGATATAAAGATCGTCGAAATCAAAGTTAGAACAAAGAAGTTATGATCATTAAAAGTTTATAGGGTTTTGGGTTGAGCCTAATACCTTGGGCATACAAGGTGTATGCTAGGTGTACTAGGTAAGAATGATCCCGGGATCCAACCTAGTACGTTGGGCTTACTAGGAGTACATTGGGCGTACTAGGAGTACGCTGCGCGTACACAATCAGGTGCCAAACCCTAATTTGAGGGTTTTGAGCCCTATTTAAGCTCCTTAACTCCCCCAAACCCTTTCTATTCTCACCCTCCACCCCTTCAATGTCCTTTCTTGAAACTGTAACCGTAGTTTGAGACTTGTGAGCTAAAAAAAAGGTGTTTTTAAATGCTTTGGAGTGTTCTTGGTGCATCTTGGAGAAGAAGGAGCTTATTGGAGAAGAGTAGGTTGCATTGGAGCTTGTAGATCCAGACCTTGTTTACCTTAATACTTCTTATAGAGGTATAAAGCTTGAATCTTGATGATGTATTTGTTAGATATAGCTAGTTTTGGATATTATGAACTTTAGGTCATTTTAAGTGCATAAAGTTTAGATAATGGGAGTTTGTAACCTTGTTATGGATAAATTTGGAAACATTATCTATCTAAACATCATTTTGATTCAGATCTGAAGGTTGGAGACTTGGACATAATGCATTAAGTTGATAAAGATGCACTTTTGGTCCATTTGGGACTTAAATACTAGATTTTGGTTGTTTGGACCATTTTAATGGATAAAGTTGGAAACTTTATCTATTTTGGAGTTATTAGGAAGCATAAAAATGTAATCTTGGTCCCTTATTTCCTTCCACGAAAATGTTAGAGAGCTTAAGAGGTTAAGACAAGTTAGGGTTTTGGTGTTGAGCATTTCCTATGCATGTAAACTCATAAAGATAGAAAATTGATGGTTTGGAATGATATCTAGGGGATAGATATGCAACTAGGCGATCATCTGAAAATGATATCATCAACGTAAACTTGGACAATCATCAGATGGTCACCATCTTTCTTGAAAAAGAAGGTTGGGTCGACCGATACTTGTTCAAACTTAGATTGTTTTAAAAACCGTGTTAGAGTTTCATACCATGCTCGTGGAGCTTGCTTCAGACCATACACAACCTTATCCTAAATATAGCAGTGGTTTGCATATTTCTCGTTTACGAACCCAAGTGATTTTTCCACATAGATTGTTTCTTCTATTTCCCCGCTCAGGAAAGCACACTTGGCGTCCATTTGATAGACTTCAAAGTTCTTATGAGGTGTATATGCCAGGATGATGCGAACAGACTCTAGCCGAGCTACTGGTGCAAAAGTTTCTTCGTAGTGTATTCCTTCTTCTTGACAATACCCTTTTACGACCAAGCGAGCATTGTTTCTGATTACGTTACCTTATTTGTCAAGCTTATTTCGAAACACCTGTTTCATTCCTACAACCGATGCATCCTTCGGTGTTGGAATCAATCTCCAAACCTTGTTACGCACAAACTCATTGAGCTCCTCCTTCATTGCTTGCACCAAATCATAATGATCAAGAGCAATATTAACATTTTTGGGCTCAATTTTGGAGATAAACGAAATGAGCATGCAAAATTCCATCTTGGAGAATAATGCAGTTTGCTTCGCTTTTTGTTGTGCTCTCGTAACAACTCTTAAAGATGCTTCTCCAATTACTTGTGTTTTAGGATGATCCTTGGTCCATTTAGTCGGAGGAGGATAGTTTGGATCATAGGATGGATCTAATTCTGCAATCACGTCCTCAAATTCTGACTGAGCATCTAAATCATTCTCTTCATTCTCTTTCTCCCCCTAGAATGATGGTTGTTGCTCATCATTTAGAATATGATTCTCCCTGCTGGATTGGACTTTCATGGTTTACTAGTGGAGTAAAATCCTCCCCCTAGAATTGTGGTTCTAAGCTGACTTCAAGATCTGCATCCTCCCCCAGATCAAGAGCATTTGTAGCTTGTGGAGAAGATTGATTCTCAAAGGCATTCGGACTAAGTGGTTCATTTCCAATATCCTTCGCAACATTATCAATAATCTTCTTGAGTTCATCTTCCTTGTCATCTGATGCTTTTGATTATGAAGAGATCACCTTTTTTGTCTCGTCAAATAGGTTCATGAATTCCTCGTAGAGGTTTGATAGAGGAATCGTCATCGAATTTGTCATGGGAAAGATCTCCCCCGATTGACAATCAGTCTTCTGATGCTTCTTCGGATAGTTGTCATCGGATGTGACATAATAGTTTTCTTCTATCTTTTTTGACTTTTTGTTTAGAGCGTTATATGCCTTCAATGTAAGAGAGTACCCCAGGAAGATTTCTTCGTCTGCTCTCACGTCGGACTTGTTACTTTTCTCTTTAGAACTGAAGATAAAACACTTGGAACCAAAGACATGAAAGAACTTGAAATTATGTTTTCATTTGTTTAGAATCTGATAAGGAGTTATGGAAAGTCGTTTATTGAGGAGTGATCGATTCTGACTGAAACATGTTGTTTCGATCACCTTAGCCCAAAAGTATAGTGGCAAGTTCGCAAAGGATAACATGGTCCTCGAAGCTTAGCACAAACATCGGTTTTGTCTTTCAACGACTCCATTCTGCCGAGGAGAGTAAGGCGCTGAGAAATTCTTAACAACTCCCTTTTTAGTCAGGAATTCTTTAAACACTTAGTTTTTGAACTCCGAACCATTATCACTGCGAACATTCCAGACTAGCTTTCGTAGTTGAAGCTCGATTTGCTTGACAAAGTCCTTAAGCTTAGAAGTGGTTTATGATTGTTGAATGACTCTTCCTGCTCTGCTTTCCCAATTCACAAGCAGCACAGAGATGTTCCTTCTTAAATTTTAGAAGTGGAATTCCTCACACATGATCGCCAATTATGAGTTTTTTGAGGTCCTTGAAGTTGAGATGCAAGAGCCTTCGGTGCCATAACCAACTGTCATCCGAAAACACTTTCGTAAGAAGGCATATGGTAGGCTTTTCTTTAATAGAATTCAAATGCAATGGATACATTTCTCCTTTCCTCTTGGACTTTAGAAGCAATTTCTTGGACTTCTTTTGGATAATATCTGATCCATCATCATCGAATGACACTTTCAGACCAGTACCTACAACCAGTTAAGATACACTTATGAGGTTATGTCGTAGGCCTTCCACATAGGTAACCTTTCAAATAAAGAATTCCCCTTTCATAATCATGTCGTATCCTTTGATTTCCCCGATTGAATTATTTCCATACTTGACTCGTCCTCCATCTTTTAGTGCCCGAAATTCTCTTAATTCTTCTCTCCTACCCGTCAAGTGACGCAAACAACCACTAGCAATATACCATTCAGAGTCGAACTGTTCGTCACAAATTACCTGCAAAAATCAGAGAGATTTAGGAACCCAAAGTTGTTTTGGTCCATGTAAGGCTTTCATATAAACAGGAAAAGTTATAGCTTCATCAACCAAGTATGATCGTTTTACCAAAGTGAAATTCGCTCCTTTCATTACTTTAAAAACAATTATCCTCTTATGATTAAGATTTCTTTTAAAAGGAATTTTTGTTTGGTTAGTAGCACTTTGATTTTTGAAAACCTTTTTCTCAACCTTCTTTCCCTCCTCTTTCAAATGTGTTTCGGACTTCTTGACTAAGATTTTAAGTTCCGAAAACATTTTTCTATCGGCCTTAACATCCTGTGATATACCGACAGATTTTGAAGTATTTGTTTTTGGAGAAAAATTAGGTTTTGTCTTTTCCAGAGGTTTAACTAGTTTCTAAAAAAAACTTTGGATTTGAAACCTATGGAGATGTAGATTGGACTTCCATAAATGCTTTCTTTCTTTTAGGTTTTTATTATATCTAGCATTTTGTTGACGTTTCATAGAAACAAATTCCTCAGCTGACTTATGAGTACCATCCCTAGATTTCTCTTTTCTAACAGGAGTGTTAGTCAATTCGGATGACGTATCATTTGGAGCATTCTTAGTTCCACTCGGACTGCCTTTCTCATAACTGGAGTTAACTTTGTTCAATAGTTCTGCCATATATCTCCCTTTCGTCTTCCAAGAGGTCATCTTATAAAGTCCTTTGGTTTCATCAGCATTATCAATGGGAGTAGACCAAAAGAATTCATCACACCCATCTACATTATCTTCTTCTACAAGGGACGATAATTCTAAGGTCAGATCCTAGTTCAGTCCAGAAGTTGCGAAAACCTGATTCGAAACAGTTTGAACTTTTGGCAAAACTATTGTATTTTCTTTTAAAACCATTGAACCTGTTGGGACTTATCGTGTTGCGTCTTAGGGGTTTTTGTATATATCTGGATTGGGCCTGTCCATCCGTGATTATCTCATAGGGTTAGACTATATATATGCATGCATGTATGCATTTTGTTTTACACGTCTTATTATTATACGCTTGAGTTTTGTAACCCTAAACACCTCTAGAGTCGAAGTTCTTAATCGAGGTCTTCTGAGGTGTTGAAGCATTAATCATACAACGTATTCAAGCTATATTCTTGTTTACTTTACGTTCTTTCTTGTTTTCGTACATAGAATTAATCGATCCTGATAGAACTTTGTTCTAACAATTGGTATCAGAGCAGGAGTTTGTGTGATCAATACGCATTCCTTCTGTATTCAGAATTCCTTAGGGTTTCCTCTTTTATCGTATAAATAACAAGTCGTCTTCTTCATTTCGAAGGCAACTTTGTTTTAGATAAAACCCTAATCTCGAGTTTAAAAGTCTGATTCTAAAAACTCAACATGTCTCACGATGATTCGCAAACAAATTCCATTAACATCTCAAATAGCATTGGATCTACAACTAGGATACCATTATTCTATACTCAAGACTATGAAGTATGGGCACTTCACTTTGAAGATTACGTGATAGGTTCTGAAGATCATGGCTATCTCATCTGGGAAGCTGTTGGGTCAAAAATATGGTTTATACTTTGCTTCTCTAGGAAAATATATTTTTATGTAATGTTGTATGTGTTTGCGGTTTGTGTGTACGGCCGCACACCCTGTGTGCGGCCGTACACAGGGTGTGCGGCTGTACACATGTGTATGGCCGGAGGTCCATATAAATAGAGGAGTGCATGTGAGTGTACGGTTGAGAAAAAGAAAGAGGCTAGAAGGATAGAGAAGAGAGAGAAAGTTAGAGAGAAGAAGTGTGTGTGTGAGAGAATCTATTGTAAGGAGCATCAATCATATCATCAATACATCATTAGATTCATCATCTTAAATCTTCTTCTCCTTCTCTTCTATATTGATCTGACATCATCCAATTGATTGGGATTCCACACCATCAATTGGATCTGATTGATACACAAGCAATTTTGGGGACTTACAATTGGTATCAGAGCTTGGTTGTATCAATCAATTTTTCCAGATTTGGAGCTTATTTGATCTTATTTTGAAAATATAAGAGCGTTTTTGGATAGATCTCGCAAAAATAAAGGGGGTTACTTCTTTGTATTTTTCATAAAAACGAGTTTTTGATCAAGTTTTATAGCAAAAAAGGGTGAAAAACGTCGTTTTTTTCGTGAATCTATTGAAGGTGTGCGGCCCAGTTGAAGGTGTGCGGCTCAGCAGCCTCGGTGTGCGGCTCAGGAGTATACGGCTCGGTGTGTGCGGCTCATCAGCCTCGGTGTGCGGCTCGGACGTGTGCGGTCTCGTGTACGGTCCAGCTCCTTCGCCTCGGTCTCGCATCTACTTCATGGCTCTGCAGCATCAGCATCGGTCCAGCTCCGTCGTCCTCGCTTCACAGCTCGAGTCCTCGCTTTGCGGCTGTCCTCACTTAGCAGCCTTCGCATAAAAAAGGAAACGGGTTTGACGTTACCGGGGATCGAACCCCGGGACCTCTACTTGAGCAACCCACGGCCTTACCAACTCGTCTAGGAGGCTTATTCTTTCCTAAATCCGAAATTTAGAATATAACTCATCGTTTTCGCATATAATTTCACAAATTGACATTTTCAACCCCAAAAGTTCAAAATTTTATTTTTAAAATCCTTTTTCAACCCAAAAATTTTAGTTTTTAAATTTTAACTTTTATTTTTCATTTTTTACTTAAAATTTTGACTTTGACTTTTAAAAGTTGACATTTAACTTTAAATTTTGACTTTCTCATTTGACTTTTAATTTTTCAAATTTGGCTTTTCGGTTTGACTTTTAAGTTTGACTTTTGAGTTTGACTTATTTTTTAAATTTGACTTTTAAGGTTGACTTTCTCTTTTAAGTAAAAGGGCAATTAAAAAAAAATAAAAAATAAAAAATATATATATATAAAAAAATTTAAAAAATAAAAGAAATGAGTTCCACATCAATTCCGGTAAATGAAGTCTCATGTACTCCATCTTATAAAGCTACGATTAAATTTCTTCGCGAACAAATTGATTTGCTTAAAAGAGAAAATGAGGACCTCAAATACGAAGGCTATACTCTAAGGAAAGGTCAGAAACCTTTAAAAGCTCAATTAGAGGCCAAAATCAAGGATTTCCGAAAATTGCAAGAAGATTACAGCAATAAGTGTGAGAATTATGATCACATCAAAAGAAAACTTACTGCTGTAACTGAAGAACTTGACGCTTTGAAAATTAAGTGTGAAAAAACGGATATTAGTTTTAAAAATTACACTACGTCAAGTAACACAGTCGAGTTATTATTTGAAAACCAATTAAAATTCAAAGATAATCAAAACAAGGGTTAGGGTATGATAGTGTTCCTCCACCTTTCAATCACAACTATAACCCACCCGTTGAGACCAATGAGGAAGAAATGTCTGCTCAGTATGGTCAAACCCCTACTTCAGCTTCAGTTAAGACTGAACAATCAGGGCCATCTGAGGATGTTGAGATGAACGATACTAATGCTTCTACTTCATGTGCAGGTAAAGTAGCAGAGGATGAGAACAAGGAGAACACCTTTGAACAAACCAACATCTCCTTGAACTCTGAATCTGTTGATTCGAACTCAACTGCTTCTGATCAACCTGATGTTGGTAAATACAGGCCACCATTTCAAGCTAAACAGAGTGCCTGTTGCAACTATGCGTGTGGGAAAATCAAGAGACAAGGCAAAGATACGCCACCAGGGGCAAGAAGAAACAACTTCCCAGTGAAGAAAAAGACATGTTTTCACTGTGGAACACCTGGACATATTACCAGAAATTGTCCTAATCGAGCATACGTTCCCTACTATGCACAAGGCTGGCAAAACACGCAAAGAGGGAGATACTCCAAAAGAAACCCCTCAAGGCCACATTCAGAAAATAGCGTCTGGAATGCCATGAAGGCCAAAAATCAACCCCACAAGGCCAAGAAATCAACTCCCAAGGTCAAGAAGGGAATGTCGGCCAAGAAGCCAAATCCAAGAGATGCTCCCGTGAAGCCAAAATCAAAGTCATCTCAACGATTGACTTCAAGTTCAAAATCAAGTGCCGAGGCACCCATCCGCTCGAAAAAGAAATGGGTTAAACCCAACTATAGGTGGGTACCGAAGGTGCAATCTCCCAAATCGTGCGAAGATGACAAAGGTCGACCCAATTTCAAAATGGACTGGGTTCCAAAGACCAACTGATCCCGCTATGTGTCGGAGCAGCTATGGAGGCATATCATCAGACTTCGGTTTGTTGGTAGTGGCTGTTCCTGGCACTTGATAAGGGACATCTCTCAACTGTACAACATTCAGACATTTGTTTGAGAGTACGTGTCCTTGCGGGAAGGGAAGAAAGGAAGTGATCACTCATGGGGTCTGTGCTTAACGACATGAAGAATTTTCGGATCTGTTCTGAGATTACGCGTACTATTCTCAGACCTTCTAGATGCAAATTCAATCGGTGACTTACGGTTTGAGTTTTCTTCTCTATACTCCTGAGTTTTTCTTAAGCTGATTCGCTTTAAAGACAAATTTTTGTTTTAGGATAGTTTAAATTTGCGCATTTACTTTCGTTTCTCTCCTATGCATAAATTTAGGGGGAGAAATAAAAACAAAACAAAAATTAAAAAATTAAAAAAAAAATAGAATATCAAAATAATAATATGTTGGTTATGGAATGTGCTTGAGGGAGATGTTTTGGGAAGTGATATGATAATGTGATAATAGGCAACCTGAGTCTGCGTAACGTACCCAAAGTTAAAGGGTCTATGCTCTGGTTTGATGTGTCAGTAGGCACGAAAGATTCTAAATGGACATGACTAGGCAGAATTGAACTTAGGAAATCAAATGACTTGACAAATCTTGACCTAGATAGTTCCGTTTAGCCTGACAATACGATGCTTGGATAGGTTGAGCAGGGAGATATATATGGGAATCTACTCGTCATGATAATTGAACCCGTACTTTGAACCGTGGCTTAACTTTTCCTTGATGTGCGGATTCTGTCCTTAATTCCAGTTGGATGGGGCGACTGGTAAATTTTGATAAATTAGGTCTGTAGAATATCATTTTCTTTCTTTCCATCTGTTAGTCATATGTTGTCTCCTTTGCGTGACTTCAAATCCGACCTGGTACACAACAAATGCAACTCTATTTCTCTGCAGGTTATATATGTGAAAGACTTCTTATCTGTTAGCCATATGCTGTCTCCTCCGCGCAACTTCTAATCCGACCTGGTACATAGCATATGCAACCTTCTACTTCTCAACCCCTCTGAAGTAATAAGTAATAAGTAATAGAATTCTGAATCTATCTTCTCTCTGAATGGTTGTCTGCTCACCTGGTGTAAGGAGTACTCTGGAAGTTCTTGATGGCTGGGGCATATCAGGAAGCGGGAAACACGTTCTAGTACACTTAAAATTGAACACATACAGATTGTCTATAGATCTCGCTGCTCGATTTAGGTGGATAACAATATCCCTGGTCGTCGTCAGATGAATGGTCCTTAAGATATAGTATCTAAGAAATTAGGATCAGATATAGTTTTTAGGAACTTAAGTTCACCTGTCTTGTAACAAATAGTATGTCCTAAATTTGTCACCATTTTTCGTGTTTAAGTGGACAACAATACCGATGATCGACCAGACAAAGATGTGAATATGAAAGGTACCGATAAGTGGATAAAGGTTGTCTAAAAACTTTGATCCCAAATCTCTCTTAAAGTTAGATATCATTTTTATTTTTGTTAAATTTGTCATAGTTTCTTCTAATTTAAATATTAGGGGAGAATTAAAAATTAAAAAAAAATCAAAAAAATTCAAAAATAAAAAAAAATCAAAGAAAAATCAGAAAAATTTAAAAATCCAAAAATAGTGTTATTTCTGTTTTATTTCTTGTTCAGAAAAATCAAAAATCCAAAAATATTTTTTGTTTCTATTTTCATTTGTGTTCTAAGTTTTCTTTTAGTTTTGTTTTATCTTGAAAAGTGATTTCAGGTATAGATAAGACTCATGGAGTTTGTGTTGAAGATTTCTGAGCCAAAGCCTCGTCCGTGAACATCGAAGAATTCACATTTGAAGGAGCAAGAAATAAAGATTATTCTTTCGACATTCAATCTGTCAACCCCATAAGCATGGTGAAGTTGTACTTGAAGATTATGTCACAGATTGCATTGAAGCCTCCTCAATCAATCTGCTGCTATCTTTGTACCTGCTGAAGTGATCCAGAAGATTTGTTCTCTTTGTAGATTCTCAAGCTGAAGCGCTATCTTTCAAGAATCTATACATCAAGCCTCCTCACCCAATGTGCGTTCAGAGTCAAATCTGGAAGAAAAGCCCAACCGCTCGAGATGAAGTCATTCATGAAGATTCATCAAGTTCATCTTGAAGCTGTGAAGAAATCAAAGATTAATACTGAAGCCAAGCTCCCAATGAAGATTAACAAGAAAAAGTCAGCTACTTTTTAGGGGGAGCTTGTTGGGTCAATTAGAAAAGAAAGTTATAAACCAAGGGGGAGATTGTTGGGTCAAAAATATGGTTTATACTTTGCTTTTCTAGGAAAATATATTTTTATGTAATGTTGTATGTGTTTGCGGTTTGTGTGTACGGACGTACACGTGTGTACGGCCGCACACCCTGTGTGCGGCCGTACACAGGGTGTGCGGCTGTACACATGTGTATGGCCGGAGGTCCATATAAATAGAGGAGTGCATGTGAGTGTACGGTTGAGAAAAAGAAAAAGGCTAGAAGGATAGAGAAGAGAGAGAAAGTTAGAGAGAAGAAGTGTGTGTGTGAGAGAATCTATTGTAAGGAGCATCAATCATACCATCAATACATCATTAGATTCATCATCTTAAATCTTCTTCTCCTTCTCTTCTATATTGATCTGACATCATCCAATTGATTGGGATTCCGCACCATCAATTGGATCTGATTGATACACAAGCAATTTTGGGGACTTACAGAAGCCATCATTCTTGGACCGTTTGTTCATTTGGGAACGAACACTACTGTCAAGACTCAGCAGGAGTACAACAAGCTGGTGGCAGATGAACAGAAGATGCCACAGGATGAGAAAGACAAATTGCTATGTAATGTGAAAGCCATGCGAATGATAAGATTCGCCTTGCAATCCGACAACTTTCGGTTAGTTGGTTCATGCACGACTGCTAAAAAAATCTGGGACAGATTGAAAGAACTCTATTCCACTGATGAAGATCTGGAACACTCAACTTAAACCTTGTTGTTGTCAGAATTTGGAGCTTTCAAACAGAAACCAGAGGAGAAACTCGTACAGACGTTCGATCGGGTCAATCATCTTCTCAGCAGAATGGTCAAGCATGGAATAGAAAGAAAGTTAATTAAGAAAAAGGTGACTTTCATGAACGGACTAAGAACCGAATGGATGGTTGTGGTCTCTACCATAAAAGCGCATGCGCAGTTCAAATCTTACTCGCTTGCAAAACTTGTGGGGATCCTTAAGTCCCATGAAAGTGAAGTAACCAAAGAAGCGAAAATTTTACAGAATTTATCTTTCTATCTATCAGTGAAGACTGAATTTAGGATTTGGCAATTATTAAGTGGTCTCTGGTATGGGATCACCGGTTCTTATATCAAAATGAAAAGGTGTTGCAGAAGAAGAAGAAGAGTCGGATATATCTGAATATGACCTTACAAGCGAAGAATATGCTATGATAGTCACCAATCCAAAGAAGTTTGCTAGAAGAAAATTTCCTATCAACAAGAACCGAAACTGGAAAGGAAGTTATAGTTCCGAGAAAGCGAAGGATGAAGCAAAGATCACATCTCAAAAGACTGAAGACAAGAATGAGAGCAAACTTGCAGGAGACTCGGGATACGACTGTAACTACTGCCATGGCAAGAACCACTTAAAGGAAGATACGTTGTTGAACCCTTAAATAAACCCTCGAGTTCTGACAAACCAAGCACGAGTGGAACTAAGGACATTCTTATAAAACAGAGAGAAGAACCAAAAGCTCAAGTCAAAACAACCGAAACCTAAAGAGAGAAGCAAAAGGCAAACTTCAATATGCACAAATCGCAGAAGGAACTAGCTGAGCAAAAACGCTTAAGAAATCAAAGATATGCTAACTATTTGAATGAGCGAAAGAGTTACTAGAAATCACAAAATCCCAACTATGTTCCTCCAAAGAAGATTTTAGAGGACAAAGGAAAAGAAAAAGTAACAGACAAATTCAGCCCAAGTTCTTACTATTCCATGTCTGAGAGACGAAAATCCATTTTTGGTCCTCAATCCAGTGTCGGTCCTAAGTCAAGTTTCGGTCCTCCTAACGGATGCAAACCCAGTATTGGTCCTAAATCTAGTTTCGGCTACAACAAACCTCAAAGCAAAGCAACCTTCAAAGGAAAAGAAAAGCTAACTGCTAATACTAGGAGCAACAATAAGCAATCATCAACTAATCCTAGGAGTCAAAAATCATCAAACAAACTAACCAATGAATTCAAATTTAAACAAGATAAAACAAAAATTAAGGTGTATACAATTAAAAGAAAAGGTCAAACCACATTAGTAAAAAGAACATACTTGGTTGATATTTCTACTGCAATGCCTTTTTCTGTGAAAAACTCACAAGGACCCAAGAAACTTTGGGTTCCTAAATCTGCTTAAATTTGCAGGTAATGAGTGACGAGCAGTTCGACGAAGAATGGTACATAAACAGTGGCTGCTCGTGTCACATGACAGGGAGGAAGGAAGAACATAAAGAATTTCGTTCGCTGAAAAATGGTGGCTGTGTGAAATATGGGAATAACTCTTTTGGAACAATCAAGGGATATGGCATGATAACAAACGGTGACTTCACGATTCGAAAAGTAGCTTATGTAGAAGGTTTGCAGCACAACCTCATTAGTGTGTCACAATTAGTTGTGGGCACAAATTTGAAAGTTTCATTCGATGATGAGGGGTCAGAGATAATCGAAAAACAAACCAAGAAGGTTCTGTTGAAATCCGAACGTAAAGGAGAGATGTATCCATTAAATCTCAATCCCATACGAGGAAAACCGACAATATGCTTGCTAACAAAGGCAAATACAGATGATAGTTGGTTGTGGCATAGACGACTATCGCACCTAAACTTTAAAGACATTAATAAGTTGGTGCTTGGTG
Source organism: Lactuca serriola (assembly GCF_051521515.1). Taxonomy (NCBI): domain Eukaryota; kingdom Viridiplantae; phylum Streptophyta; class Magnoliopsida; order Asterales; family Asteraceae; genus Lactuca; species Lactuca serriola. Next base: position 91,504,399 of record NC_136408.1, read on the forward strand.
ATCATGTTCGTGGACTTCCTCTTCTCAAATTTGACAAGGACCATCTGTGTGCAACACGTGAAATGGGGAAACAAAGCAGAAAGAGCCACCATACACGAATCAACACGAAGATAGTTGAAGCTCTTGAACTATTGCATATCTACTTATGTGGACCTTAGGCTATTGAAAGATTTGGTGGATGTAAGTATATTCTTGTAATTGTAGATGACTTTTCACGCTTCACCTGGCTTTTCTTTCTTAAACAGAAATCAGATGCAACTCCCAAGCTGAAAACATTCATTAAGCTAATAGAAGTACAGCTGAGGAAAACAGTGAGGAATATCAGAAGCGACAATGGTCTGGAATTCAAGAATAATGATTTTGATAGTTTTTTGGCTGACAAGGGAATAACTCATAACTTTTCGGCACCTTATACACCACAACAGAATGGTATTGTTGAAAGACGAAACCATTCTTTGTGTGAAGCAGCCAGAACCATGCTAAGTTTTGATTCACTTCCATTGTACTTTTGGGCTGATGCTGTTACTACTGCGTGCTATACTCAAAATCGGTCCCTATTAAACAAGAGATTCTAAGTTACTGCATATGAGATCCTGAACAACAGAAAGCCGAATGTCAAGTTCTTCCATATTTTCGGTTCAAGGTGTTTCATTTTCAACTCGAAAGAGAATCGAAATAATTTTGATGTCAAAGCCGATGAAGGAATCTTTCTGGGATACTCACTAACGTCGAAAGCGTACAGAGTATTGAAAAAACACTCAAAACGAATTGAAGAAACTTACTATGTCACCTTCGACGACAGCTATACGAAGAAAGTTCAAAGAAAAGAAAGTGATCTGGGAGACATTTTTCCAGAATCAGGACGAGTCTCGGTTCCTATAGCCAACTTGTTTGAAGAGTACATGCGTCTTTTTGATGAACTAGAAAAGGCAGCAACCTCAAAAGTGAAAGCCACAGATAACAAAGTTGAAAATCTTCAGAAACTCATAGATGAAGCTGCTAAAGAGATGGAAAATGAACCTCCAACTGCTAAAAGTAATCCATCATTACACGGGGAAAGTTCAACTCCAACATAAACAAACAAAGCATCTTTCGAGGGGGAGGATTCAGTTTCGTCTCCATCTCTTAAAGGCTCAAAAAAATAGGAAAGTTCGGCTCAAAGTCCACCTATTGCTAGTACAACCGAGGGGGAGAACTCTACTCCCACATCGAATGCAACCTTGAGTGAAGACACATGTTATACTTCACCAGTCGAGGGGGACAAAGAGACCGAAAGCACAACTGATGAAGGCGAAGGTGATATCTCTGAAGCTGAAGTAGAAGTTAATGCCTAATTGGATCCAGTATATGACCCAAATTATCCTCCATTGGTGAAATGGACCAGAGACCATCCCAAAGAACAAATAATTGGTGAAACATCTGAAAACGTTCCCACTCGGTCTCAAATAAAGGCGAAACAAACTGCATTATTCTCTAAAGTTGAATTATGTATGTTTAATTCATTTGTTTCAAAGATCGAACCAAAAACGGTAAATGCTGCACTTGATCATTCAGATTGGGTCCAGGCAATGCAAGATGAACTTCATGAGTTTGAACGAAACCGAGTTTGGAGGTTGATACCTACACCAAAGGATGCCTCTGTAGTTGGATTCAAGTGGGTTTTTAGAAATAAGTTGGATAAAGAAGGGAATGTCATTCACAACAAGGCTCGGTTGGTTGTGAAAGGATATTGTCAAGAAGAAGGGATAGATTACGAAGAAACCTTCACTCCAGTTGCTAGGTTGGAATCAGTAAGGATCTTCTTTGCATATGCAGCTCATAAAAACTTCGAAGTTTTACAAATGGATGTCAAATGTGCCTTCTTGAATGGAGAATTAGAAGAAACAGTCTATGTGGAACAACCGCCTGGGTTTGTAAACGAGAAATTCCCTAATCATTGCTATGTGCTAGATAAAGTAGTGTATGGATTAAAGTAAGCACCGAGAGCCTGGTATGAAACCTTAACTCGTTTTCTAAAAATGTCAAAATTTAAGCAAGGTTCTGTTGACCCTACCTTCTTTCGAAAGAAAGAAAGCGAACATCTAATGATTGTTCAAATTTATGTTGATAATATCATCTTTAGCTCTACGAATCCTAGCTTAACAGCTGAATTCAGAAAGTTGATGGAGAATAAATTTGAAATGAGCGCAATGGGTCCAATTAATTTCTTTCTTGGTTTAAACATTAGACAGGGAACAGAAGGTATATTCATCAACCAGGAGGCTTATACAAAAACCTTATTGACAAGATTCGGTATGACGGGCGACTCAAAAGTAAAGGTTCCAATGGCATTTGGAACTAAACTAACACCATCTCTGGAAAAACCTATTGTATACATAACAAAATATCATCAAATGATAGGTTCACTTATGTATTTAACGGCTAGTAGACCATACATTATGTTTTCTGTGTGTTATTGTGCCAGGTTTCAAGCTAATCCAAGAGAACCTCACATGGTTGCTGTGAAGAACATTTTCCGTTACCTAAAGCGAACCTCTTCTCTCGGTCTCTGGTACCCTGCAGGATCTGGATTCTTCATTCAATCTTATTCTTATGTTGATCTAGGAGGATGTGGACTGGACAGAAAGAGCACCACAGGTGGATGCCAATTTGTTGATGGAAAACTTGTTAGCTGGCGGTCCAAAAAGCAAACGTGCGTCTCATTATCTACAGCCGAAGCTGAGTATATTGCTGCAACCTCTTGCACTTCTCAAGTAATCTGGATTCAAAGTCAACTAAGAGACTATGGGCTAAGCATGAAGAAGATACCTCTTTATTGTGACTCAGAAAGTGCGATAAGGATTTGTCACAATCCGGTGCAACATTCAAAGACTAAGCATATTGCACTTAGATACCACTTTATTAAAGATCATGTTGAAGATGGGAACGTAGAAGTACATTTTGTTCGATTTGGTGATCAATCGGCCAACATATTCACTAAGGCATTACCAGAAGCACTCTTTAACAGAATCTTGCAACGCATGGGTATGATGGAAGCCGAGTTGGTATCGAAATGGAGCGACCGCTCGGTCTATTTCGGCTACTTAAATTTTGGGAACCGGAATACACCGACTGCTCGGTTTATTTCGGCTCCTCAAATTTTTTAGAACCGAAATGAACCGACCGCTCGGTCTATTTTGCTTCATTCAACTAAGATAAGGTTTCGGTTGTAAATTGTTTACGTTTCTTTTTCTGTTTTTATTCTTTTTCAGAAAACCTCAAAAATCCAAAAATATTTTCTTTTTCTATTTTTATTTTTTTTCAGAAAAATTTACAAACTCAAAAATATATTTTTTTGTATGTGTTGTATATTTGTTTGTTTTTGTCTCATTTTGGTCTCAAGGATACACGAAGAACAGAAAATGGAGCTGGTACATGTATTATGTGTATTTTATGAACTAGTTAAGGGTCCCTAGAAGCATGTTGTTGCATGTTGACTCAAGCCTCTACGACCTAGAGCAAGTCCTTGATTATTCGATCCAACCTATCGTTTCTTCCCAAATAGGCAATTCTTATTTACTCGGTCTAGAGCTACCTTACTCTTCTCACATGAGTTAAGAGTTTCTCTACTTTGTCCTCTTATATAGCAGAAGGTACCTTCATTTCTTTCACCATCCTCAAACCATTCTCCATCTACTATCGGTTCACTATTGTAACCCTTGAGACTCTCGGTTTTTACCACTGAGGTTTATGGTTGCACAACTTCTGTGTTTATGATTTAAGATACGTATACCACATGCTAAGTGAAACCCAAAATTCAACACCTATAATGAATTAACGGTGAATTTCTATATTCAAGCTCTTACTTGGTAGCGAATGAAATCTTTTTTTTTGCGAGGTCTTTTATGAATATGTCTAATACCAAGACTATTCTTCCCATAAAGATCCACTTTTTTTTTCAGATTTCGATACATTCTTTTGTCATCAGAAACTACCACCTACCTACTTGTTCACCAGACGACATTGGTCTCACAAGTACTTTTTCCGACCCTCGGTCTTATTTTAGGTATTGATGTTCGGTTGAAGATAAGCCACCATAAGCCTATGTCATGAAAAGAAACCTTAACAAACACTTGATCGTATTCTCGGGAATCCACACAAGCACTTTGAGTCTCTCTTCACTTCGAAGGAAGTGATTCTTGTCGGAAATCCTCTGTTTTTCGTCTAATTGTCAGACATCACTCACAACCCATACACATTTGATTTATTACTTTATCTTTTGTCACTCTAATGCACAAAATTTTTTAATTTTCCCCATTCTATTGATGATATGTTTGAGTATATTTGTCATCTAGTGAATCAAGGGCAATTCAGGTTCCGATGGTACATTCTAATTCAAATGCAGATTGCTGAAATCTTTTTGGGCGCGTGAATTTGAACGGACGCTATACGCACGCGTGCTGATACCTACCTAGGAACATCCAACCTGTCAAATCGCGCTTTTTAGGCTACTTTTTAGAAGATAACGTCACATTTGTCACGATTTTCTCTCTCCTACCAACGGTATATAAAGGAATTGAACGATTCTTTGTCTTCTACTGCTTCAAAGAATTCTAAACTATAACGGCGATTTACACTGTTCATCTTCTTCCTTTGATCAACAATGGCGACTTCTTCTTCTACACAAGATCAAACTGTTTCATCTGCCTTTCTTACCATCAAGCCTAATCAAAATATGATTATTGAACTCACTCCTTTCGTATATGATTCCTAAATGCTGCACGTTGTGGAGTGTTTGAAGTATTCCCCGCTAGTTGTTGCCCTAACCCAGTTCGAGGCGGTTCCAATGTCATTATTATCTCAAGTTTACTCTTCTGCATCATATGACAAGAACAAGGAACGAATCTATTTTCAAATCCACAACAAGGAGGCCTCTATTTCCAAAGGGAGGTTTTGTTCGTTGCTCCATCTCGTAGTTGATTCTTCGGTGGTTTCTCCTGATTTTATCACCACTGCACAACTCTTCTCAATGATGTATGAGATGGGCTACACTGATGTCTTGACAACCATTGCCAAAGTCAAGAAGTCCTGTCTACCATCTCAATGGAATGGTTTTCTCACTTTACTGATAAAAGGCTTGGCAAAACGAAGTGTTGTATCCGATGGCACTAGCAAGGGGTTTTTGACCATTCTCTATCGTTTGTATAATGGGTTGAACCTGGACTATGGGTCAATCATATGGTCTCAGGTTGTGCAAAGTCTGAACACATCCACTCGTCAATCCGAAATCTCTTGTGGACGATTTTGGACCATTATTACTCAAAAAGCCATTGACACTTTGGAAATTCCGGTGATGAAGGATGCTCTAATTGCGTAAATTGCAACCTTCCATACGAAGAAGATCATCATCTCTGACCCAGTCAAGTTTCGTCACTATGGTTCGATTCCGGAGACAATGTACCGAAGTGTTACACCGCACAGTAAGGTGATGGCCGACTACAACAAGCTTCATCCCACAAAGCCGAGAGCTCTTATTACCGAACAACAAGCTGCTTTAGATGCTCTTGACAAGCCGAGTAACCGAGGCAAACGGGCGACCACTAAGAAGGAGACAACCGAGCATAAACCCTTTAAGCCTTCCAAAAGCAAGAAGCGAAAGTCAGAGACAGAAAGTTCTTCTAAGCCGAAGAAGATCAAACGCATGGCACAAAAACCTAGGGATTCATCTCCTTCTCAATCTAACAACGAATATGATGAAGAAGCCGCATCTCCACATGTGTCTCCAAGAGGTAATACTCCACCTCGATCTCCATCCCCAACTCAAGACGTCAATATTCCAACTCCACCTCCATCACCAAAACAATCACCTCCTAAACCAGAAGATGTTAAAATTCCAACTCCACCCCCTTCACCAAAACAAACAACCCCAAAACTAACACCACCGAAACAGCCAACTCCAACACCGACACTGAAAGTTCTAGTTTCGGTTGTTCCCACTTCTACAACCGAAACTTCTCTACCACCTCCACCAGTATCTTTTGTTTCTATTTCCATAACACCATTATCTACTCCAATCATTACCCCAGTCACAACCACTACAATCCCTGAACAAACAGCAAAGGTCAACATATCTAATACGAGGGCACCTACTGTATCCGACACCCCTGTCATCACTATACCTCCCTCGCCAACCCAATCAACCGGTTCCGGTGCTACTCTTGGAGGCGACAATGATGAGTATGACTCCACATACTTTAGTTCCTATCGATTACAATCTGATGAAGATACTGAAGCTCCTATCAACCGCCAACACTTAGACAATATTCATGAGAAGTTGGATAAATTGCTTGCTGGTACGAACGCCTATGGAGGGGTTGTTCTTAAAGCTTTTGTGGAAACAGCTATAGAGCAATATACACAAGCTATGGATAAATCAACCGATGCCATCAAAGAATCGACTTCAGTTTGCAAGAAAGCTTCTGCTGATGTTACTGAAGTTATTCGCACAACTCAGATCTTTTTAGATTCGTTGAAAGGGCATGCGGATACGAATGCAGCTAACATTCGTGAATCAGTTGCCTCTCTTTCTCAATCTTTAAAGGAAGAACAAACAAAGTTTGAAGAAGTTTGTTCCTCAATGAAAGATGATAATGCCTCTCTCATTAGTTCGGTTTCCTCTAAACTGGACTCTCTACATGCAGATATTGCCAAAGAGGGTGCTCTAAAAGAAGAAATTGCAAGACAATCCTCTACAATCGCAGTCCAGCACGTGCAACTTGCTCAGGCAGAGAAGGAGATTTCGTTGTTGAAAACCGAAAGAGTTGTGTTTCGTAGTTGTGCCAACGATGTTAAGGACATGTTGACCAACATACTTGATGCTCGTGATCCGATTCTGACTCTCACCATTCGCAATCATCTCACAACCAAACTGCTTCCTGCCCTTGCTATTCTTCATGAAATGAAAGGTGTTTTGGCGCCTTTTGTTACTCCAAAACAAGGGGGGAGGAATCTCAGAAAGCAGTTATCACAAAAGAACTGAAGGATAATGTAGCTTTAGGTTCTGGCCCGAAAGAAAAGCTGAAACATATTGTACATGATAGCGATAGTGATACAGATGAGACTATTGTCGAGGCTCTGCAAAGAAAGAAAAGGGATAAAGAGCTGGATGAAAATTGGAAAATCAAAAATGCAACTGAGGAAACAGAGCGACGAAACAAAGAAACCAAAGATATCTTAAAATGTAAGAAAGCTCTTTTTCTTGAATGGACTCGGGATGTTTTGATCAGTCAAGCAATTGAATCACCGAGTTTCTACTGGTTAGAACCGATTGCTTCGTTTGACTACGACAATTCCACGGACTCACAGTTTGATATGCCGATTACAAGGAAGGCATTTAGTTTTCATTGTTTTGATTCAACTGTTGAGGTTCCGTTTCCAAGTCCAAGGGTTAACCGAGAGCTTATCGAATGGTGTTTGAAATATGGTCAACCTCAATATTTGACATGGAGTGCACAAAAGATTTTAACTGTCAAGGTATTGAAGCCGACTTCAGCTGGCAAGTTTGTGAACGTCCATTTCAAAGTTACACGAGGAACTACAAACTCTGTTTCGTTGATATCACTGGCTGACCTTCCCAATCTTAATCCACGCGATTGGATTTTGCTTGTCAACATTCTGCTCAATAATTCCAAGGAGTATGAACCGATTATAGAACATCTAAAAAGAATGTTGGGATCCTATAGCCATGAAGTTGCAACAATGGATCAGGAGATAGCAAGGGTAATGAACAAGAAACCGACAGTCAAGCCTACCCAAAAGCCCAGTGATGTGAACAAGATGAAGATTGGGCAAATTGACTCAACTCACTTAACTGTGATGTTTACGAAGGGTGATGCTCATAAGTTCTTGTTCGCTTTGGTAGATAAACATCTATTTTCCACTGATTGCTTGGAGCACATCATCAATTTGATACATCGGTGCAAGCAGAACTCGGATGCTGATAAGAAAAAATTTACTGATATGCTTCAGTGGTATATCACCTTTCGGTACCATCGATTAGCTATCATACCGAGAGTGTTCAAGATGGTGAAGAAGCCCTCGGTTCCTAAATAAAGTTGAAGTCTCGGTCCCAAAGATGCAAAGGGGGAGATTGTTGGGAATTATCGTGTTGCGTCTTAGGGCTTTTTTATATATCTGGATTGGGCCTGTCCATCCGTGATTATCTCTTAGGGTTAGACTGTATATATGCATGCATGTATGCATTTTGTTTTACACGTCTTATTATTATACGCTTGAGTTTTGTAACCCTAAACACCTCTACAGTCGAAGTTCTTAATCGACCTCTTCTGAGGTGTTGAAGCATTAATCATACAACGTACTCAAGCCATATTCTTGTTTACATTACGTTCTTTCTTGTTTGCGTACTTAGAATGAATCGATCCTGATAGAACTTTGTTCTAACAAAACCTTTATTTTCAGAAATACGAACATACTCAATTGAATTTTCAGAAATCAGATTTTTCTTTGGTTCAGATTCACTTGTTAACAATTCAGAGCGATCAATCTCATTCTCCACATAAATTTCGCTCATGTCATTTTCATCATCAAATTCAGATACATTTTCAACATCAAGAGTATTTTCTAAACTTAATTTAAGTGCACAATGAGTCAAATTTCTGTACAGTATCAGATTTACTTTGCTCTTTATCTTTTTCACTCAAAATTTGTTTGAGCATGTCCTTATCTTCTTTGGAGTGTATGTAAGCTTTAATTTTGTCTAGACCAATTTTGTAAGGATCAGAGACATTGTCAGGGGAAACAATGGATTCACATTTGTAGCAGCCTGCATCGATTTCGTCCTCTTTCAGTTTGAGAAAGGGAAAAATCTTTTTGTGTACATTCTTTCCTATTTCACAATTAAGATGTAGCTGAGTAATATTAAAATAAAGACATTTAGCAATCAAATAGAAAATGTTTATTTGTTTTAAAAGCCCTAAATCGTCTCGTTGCAAATAAATCACATCATCCCAAGAGCTAGACAGCTCTAACTCCAACTTTTCAATCCACATTAGCCTCTCTTCACTCTTTTGTGTTACCTTGTTGATTTGAGCGGTTAAGTTATAATTACTTAAACGGGTTCTTTTTAAGCTATCACTGAAAATGGAAACAATAAATTTCAAATCATCTAATTCGGTTTCGTGCCGAGATATAGAAATATTATGAGATTCAAGAATAGAGTGTACCTTGTTGATTACTTTCTCGCACTCACTAATCTACTCAGAGATAGAGACAGGTCTCACAGCAAAACAGTTGTCAGAAGTCTTGCCACTGTCAGTTGTGTATCCTCTTTGCTCCGATACATCATTGCGAACCATCAAAAATTTACCCTCGTACTTAGGGACCTCAACCTTAACTACGAAACATTCACCGTGTGTGGTCTTGCGAACCTCTTCATCCTCCGAATCAGTCGACCAAACTTCGACTCTTCCAAACTCGTCATCATCTTCCTATACAAGCAAAGCAGGCTTAGCGTTATCAACACTATATTTCTTTCTGATCACTTCTATCTTTTGGAGAAAGTAAGTTTCACCGTCTTCTTCGTCCTTCTTCTCACTCATTCTCCTTAACATGCGCTCCATTGTCAAATGATTCTTGCCACGAGAAAAATTGCAGTCATAGCCGGAACCTCCTAGCAACTTTTTCTCTTTCTTCAACTTGTCCATCTGAGAGTTCTTAGCGCTCTTGTCCATAGCTTTTTTTGAGTTGTACTTGCCTTGCCAGTTCCTGTTTATGAGGCGTCCAAAGTTTTTTTTTTTGCAAACTTTTTGGGGTTTGGCACAATTAGAGTGTATTCCTCTTTTGAAAGTTCGCAATCTGAGAGTTCAGACTCTGAATCTCCTTCTGCTACCTTTTTTCCCTACGCAACAAGGGCCAACGAACCATACCAGAAACAAGCTTAGCATCTTTCCTCACCTCATCTTCATGGGATCTTAAAATAGCCACCAGCTATGCTAGAGTGTAATTCTTAAACTGTTCATGCGCTTTTACAGTCGATACTACTGCTTTCCATTCCAACCTCAAACTGTTCATGAACATCACCTTTTGCTCTATCTTCTCACATTTGATCTTGTGTTTTAACATCTTGCTTAAAAGATGATTAAAACAATTTAAATTTTGATCAAGTTTCTCATCTGGCTTTTGAGTAAAGGCACCAAACTCCTAAAGAAGTTGTGTATGAACAGAATGTTCAAGATCTGCATCACTCGAATAGAGTACTTTCATCCTATTGCAAATCTTATTCGTTGTTCCACAAGAACCCACCAGACAAAACCTGTCTCGAGGTAGAGCGAACCTGGTTATCCTCATTTCCTTGACGTTGCTTAACAATTTATATTTTTCATCTTTAGGAACGTCTTTAACGTCAATAAGAAGAGTATTGTATTCTGCTTCAGTTTTGATAACTCTCCTAGTTCCCATGTTCATGAAAGTCCCTCTGTCATGGCTTACCAAATTTTTGTTTCATGGTCTTCGATACCTAAAACGTAGTCTTCAAATTGTAAAGCCCAGACTTCATAGTCTTATAAGAAAAGGATAGGGATTCTGGGAGTAGATCCGATGCTGCTAGAAAGATAGAGTGTGTGGATCTTCGTGCTACATGTTGTTGATTCACAAAAACCTATAAATAAGCATATGTCTAAAAATAAAATCGAGTTTAGGGCGTAATAAGGATCAAGATCTAATGTCAAAAGTTGATGAAAACGATGAAGATGGGAAGAACAGATTCAATAAAAGCAGAAAACCCTAATAACACTTCGACAGAAGAGTTGCGTATGATTTACACAATCTCCTGCTCTGATACCACTTGTTGAATCAAATAAGAATAGATCAATAGATTCTCAACAGTAATGTAAAGCAAACAATAAAAGCAGTGATTGAAGTTATGCTGAATGGTTATAAATTAATGCCTTAGAAGAGCTCAATGAAGAAATTCTCTATAAAGGCACGATAGGGAATCACAAAACGTTTAACCCTAATACAATATATGCATGTAATATATATAGTCTAACCCTAGCTCTTAATGACGCACAATATTTTAAGTGAAAAACTGACTTGTTTTAAACAAATCAATTCTCTTGAAACCGAGAATAAAAGACTGATATGGAATATGGATGCTATCAAAGTTGCTAGAAAACTAAGTGATAATATTTTCACCAAGGCAAATACCTTAGGAACTGACAAAATTGATACGAATTACAAACCAAGAATTGGAAGAAAATCCTTTGAAATTGAAATATCCCAACAAGGTTTCCAAAATCAAGGTTACAACAATCAAAATAATGGTTTTCAAAACAACCAAATTTTTGGATTCCAACAAAACCATTCTCAACCGTCCCAACAAACCCAAACTCAAGCACCTGAAAGACTTCCGATTAAGGGTCAAAAGGCTGACAGTGATGAAGAAGTGATCATTTTCATAACTTCAAAGGAACAAATCACTATACGAGAGAATGTCAAGCCAAAAACAAAACCAAAATCAAAGACTCATCATACTATGCTCAAAGAGCTGACGAATTAAAGAAACTTGAAAACCAAGAAAAGCAAAGAGAATTGATGGCAATACATGATCCAAGCGTGGAATATTGGCCAACTTCAGAGATCATAGACCATACATGTTCTTTGGGGTTGGGAGCTCTTTAATGTATATAAACACTAGCTACGAAGCAGAATTTTCATTATGTTGGTTCGTTGTTAGCTTCGTCATCAGACACAATGGTCAATTATGATATTTGCATATCTGAGTTACATACCTTGCAACTCAAATTTGGAGAATCAACAAGAAAGAAAATAAAATTGGAAAGAGATGTCGAAAGAAAATCGGAAGATTATAATTACGTCTTCGAACAATTATTTCAGACCCTAATTCAGAAAATAGATTTGGAACTAAACTACCAGTTATTCATTTCTTCTGAAATAAAAGATCTTTTAGAAATGGAAATCCATCAGTTGAAACAAGACTTTCAAGAACTAACTGAAAAATACAATATTTTAAGTGAAAAACTGACTAGTTCTTTAAAACAAATCAATTCTCTTGAAACCGGGACTAAAAGACTGATATGGAATATGGATTCTATCAAAGTTGCTAAAAAACTAAGTGATGATATTTTCACCAAGGCAAATACCTTAGGAACTGACAAAATTGATACGAATTACAAACCAGGAATTGGAAGAAATCCTTTAAAATTGAACAAGAAAAATAGGAAAACATGATGAATTGTGAAAACTCTAAATCCACTCTACCATATCTTTTCACATATGTTAATGAGGAAGATTCAGATAATGAAACTGTTTTCAACTATAGCCCAGATGATACTACTTTCACTCTTTCCAAAAAGTCATTGTATAAAAGCGTTGTAAATTTTGAAACAAACTCTGCTAGTTCTTTAACTCTCCAAAACAAACAAACCGAATGAACCACCAAACTTGAAAACTTTTTAAATGGAGAAAATTCCTCTTATGAGGATCGTAGTACTTCTGTACCAGCTGTTTTTCCTACAATGAGTTCATCAATTGTTGAAAAACTAGTCCAGGACAAAAATACTCCAAGAAACAACAAACAAGCAAAAAATACATTCAAGTCACCAAAACCCCACTTGTCAAGCCAAACATCTTTGAAAACCAACCAAATAAACCAGTTCAATCCTACGTCGTGCCTCATAAACGGGTTTCCAAACAAAAACCAAAACCTTTTCGAAAACCTTATAAAAACCGCTTTTAGATATCACTTTTAATAATTCAAGGAAGTTTCAAAAACCATCACATCAGAAAATTCCAAACCATCATCTTCAAAAAGCTTTTCAAAATTGCCCATCACATCCTAGATATAAAGAAAACTTTTCAAACAAATCTTCACATCTAGGATATCTTTCACCAAAGCACATATCTTATCAACCCATAGGTTTTCAAAAAAAAATCACTTTTTGGGTAAATTTGATAAATCAAATCAAACATCAACCATTCCTTCCTAATAAACCAAACTCTTACAACAACGTGAAGTTAAATGCTAAAACAAATTCATTAAGCAAATCACCCAAAATAACAACAACTGACAAACCAGGACCCATTCAGATTTGGGTACCTAAACCTTTTGTCTGATTGAAGGTGCTTAATGCTGGAGAACCCAACGATGATACATGGTATATTGATAGTGGTAGCTCCAATGATATAATAGGAAATCGAAACTACTTATGTGACTTCAAACCTACACAAACCAATCAAGATGTTACCTTCGGCAACAAGATGACAACAAAAATCAAGGGTAATTTCACCATAAAGAAAGTTGCCTACGTCGATGACCTGAAAGACAACCTCATCAGTGTTTCTCATCTCTGTGATAACAATCTTGAAGTTCTCTTCACCAAACAACAAAGCTTGATTATGGACGCCAAAACCAAATATATTATAGTTGATTCTGACTGTGCCAGAAATATGTATCAACTTGACATGGATCTTATCTATGGCAAACCCAATATATGTTTGCTATCTAAAGCCCCAATAGATATTAGTTAGCTATGGCACCGCCGACTTTCCTATGTAAACTTTGGGTACATCAACAATTTGATCGGCGATGATCTTGTTCGAGGGCTACTACTTATGACGCTTGATAACGAAACTCTTTGTGCTGCAAGTGAAAAAGGAAAACTTTCCAAATCCACTCACAAAAACATCTCAGAATCTAGTGTATACGAACCACTAGAATTGTTGCACATAGACCTTTGTGGCCTTGCAAACACCTAAACCATACAAAGGAAGAAGAACATTCTTGTTGTCGTTGATGGATTCTTGCACTTTACTTGGGTCTTTTTCTTATGACTAAAATCACAAGCACCTGAAGAGATGATCAACTTCATCAATCAAATCGAACTAAAGCACAAACGACCTGTTTGAAGAATCCAAAGTGATAATGGTTTAGAGTTCAAAAACAGGATTCTAGATTAATTTCTCAAAGACAAAGGAATTGAACATAACTTCTCAGCACCATACACCCCACAACAGAACAACATTATCGAAAGAAGGAACATAACTCAATGTGAAGCTGCAAGACTAATGCTTATCATTGCTGAACTGCCACAATACTTCTGGGCAGAAACAATAGCCACAACTTGCAACACTCAATATCGTTCCTTAATCCATACACATCCTCATAAAACACCATATGAAGTCATTAACAACCGAAAACCAAACATCAAATTTTTCCATATTTTTTTTGTCGATGCTTCGTAAAGAATAATAAAGATCACCATTCAAAATTTGAATCAAGGTCGGACGAAAGACTTTTCCTTGGTTACTCGTTTTCCTTAGCTATGTATCGACTATTGAACACATGTACCAGAGTAATTGAAGAAAGTACTGATGTTCATTTCGATGAATTTTATGTCAGGAAATTAGATCGTGAACACTTTGGTTCTAAAATGATTGATAATATTTTTCAAAATCCAATTCAAAAAACACCTTCGCCTCACATAGACATTAAAATCGATCTTGATTTACTTTTTGAACAACCCAAAACCGTGTACAATTCAGAACTTTTAACTACTTCAATTGATCCTACAAGAACACCGAGTGAAGGAACTTCACAAACAAACCAAGATGATGTAGATTAATTCGAGGGGGAACCACCAACACATTTTGCTCTTTGGAACAAACACCAAATCCATATTTGAACACCCCATGTCCAAATGGCCAAAAGAATCCTGATGCATCATTTATGGGGGAACCTTCAAACGTATTCCAAGATGAAATACCCGGAAAAGAACTATGGGATACTGAAATTTCAATTATTATAGCAGAAGAGAATCACTTAATAAAGTGGACAAGAAATCATCCTATAGACCAAATCATCGGAGATCCCAAATCAGGCATTCAGACTAGAGCAACATCCACAAATGAATGTTTATTTGGAGCCTTCTTATCCATGATTGAACCCAAAACCATACATTCTGCTCTAAAAGATCTAGACTGGGTAAAATCTATGCAAGAAGAGCTAGCCGAATTGGAATGAAATAACATATGGAATCTTATTCTTATCCCACCCGATGTTACTATTATTGGTTCAAGATAGGTATACAAAAACAAGACTGTCGATCAAGGAATCATTTGTCGAAACAAGGCACGTCTTGTAGTCAAAGGATATTCACAACAAGAAGGAATCGACTACGATGAAACGTATTCTATAGTTGCTAGAATTGAATCAATTCCCATCTTTCTTCCATATGTTCCACATAAGAACTTCAAAGTATTCCAAATGGACGTTAAATGTGCATTCCTACACGGAGAGATAGACCGGGAAGTATACATCCAACAACTACCAGGTTTCGAAGATCCCAAATTTCCATATCACAGCTTTAAATTGTAGAAAGTTGTCTAAGGCTTGAAACAAATACCCCTAGCCTGGTATGCCACATTGTCAACCTTTCTTGAAAGAATCAGGTTTTAAAAGAGGCTCAATCGATCAAACCCTCATTCGTAAAATCTTTAATAAACATCTATTTATCGTACAAATATATGTTGATGACATTATTTTCGGTTCTACTGATGAATCTTTGAGTGTTAAGTTTGCCGATCTAATGAAGAGCAAATTTGAAATGAGCATGATTGGGGAGATGACTACTTTTCTCGGACTTCAAATCATATAGTCAACTGATGGAATTTTCATCAACCAAGAAAATTATGTCAAAAACCTACTCACTCACTTTTCAATGGACAAATCCAATACTACAAAAAACCCCAATGTATTTTGAATACAAAATCGATGCAGACTTAAATGGCAAACCCGTTGAGCAGAAAAGATATAGTGGAATGATTTGATCACTCTTATACATTATTGCCAGTAGACCTGACATCATGTTTTCTACTTGTGTCTGTGATAGATACCAAGCAAATCCTATGGAATCCCATGTTGTTACTATGAAAAGCATCTTCAAATACCTTGAAGGCACTCCCAAACTTGGCCTTTGGTATCCAAGTAAATCCGATTTTCAGCTGAACGCTTTCACTGACTTAGACTATGGAGGATGCAA
Source organism: Lactuca serriola (assembly GCF_051521515.1). NCBI lineage: Eukaryota > Viridiplantae > Streptophyta > Magnoliopsida > Asterales > Asteraceae > Lactuca > Lactuca serriola. The sequence continues at coordinate 91,520,454 of NC_136408.1, forward strand.
CTTAGATAAGAAGAGTACATCTGGTAGCTGTCAATTCCTAGGAGGTAGACTAGTGAGTTGGACATCAAAGAAATGTACATGTGTATCCACATCAACTGCAGAAGCTAAATACGTCGCTACCGCCAGTTGTTGTTCACAAGTCATATGGATGCAAACTCAATTACATGATTATGGCTTCAAAATCTCACAAATTCCCACCAGTGCTATTGTCATTTCTCACAATCCTATTCACCATTCCATAACAGAGCACATCGACATTCGATATCATTTTATCAAAGAAAACATTCAAAAGGGTCATATCGAATTTCACTTCATCAACACCGAAGATAAAATTGTCGATGTCTTCACTAAGGCTCTGGATGAAACAACATTTCAATACTTCTTAGGCCGTGTAGGAATGTTAAATCTAGATAACTTCCATCCTTGAACTTTTACTTTTTGTTTGTACAAATGTGTGTTTACTTTCATTCAAAAAGAAAATTCAAAAGCAATTGAAAATTGCTTTCCTTTTAAAAATACCAAAAAAACATTCAAATAATCAATATTTCCAAAAACATTTAGATAAACAAATTTTCAAAAATATAATAAAAGACTTGCTATAATAAGCTTTTATATAACCTTGTGATTAATCGTCTCTTGACATAATTTTCATATGTTTATGCTCGATGAAGATTTTAAGTCATATTGAGTCTCAATTGGATTGAAAGTGCAACTCTTCTACTTTTCATAATATATAACTTTATTTCATTATTGACGATTTTAAACAATCAAGGGACATAAGGTTAGGAGGTTTAGATGAAAACAAAATCCCATGTGAGAATTTGTGCCTCATCAATCTGAATCATTGTGGAATTCATTTCTTATGAGCTTACGTGTGTCACTATGGATTATAAGGTATACCCAATTATACCGTGTCACTGTCTCATTTTTGCTTCGATATCAAAATGACCAGGGACGATACATTGATTTCTTACATACTAGACAAACTGTCTTTTATGCCACCTATCCCTACCTAGATAAAAGCCAACCAAAAATGAAGACTTGCGATCTCATGATCCATCAACAAGAAAAGACAAAATGAAAAGGATTTCAAGAACCATCGATCAAAGACAACCTCAAAATAGAGGAGAAAGAGAGATCTATCAACATCCAATCCTCAAAGACGGATCTAGAGAAAGACAGATCAACAAGAAAGCCAAATCATTCACCGAAGAAATGCCAAACAAAACAAAAATATTCTATATTTGTTTTTTCAAACAAACTTTTCTACCAAATGGTTATTTCAAAACACACATCTTAAGATCCCACTATTTGTTTTTAACCATTTTTTCACAAAAGCAAATATCTCAATCACTCAAGACAGATACTCCAAAAAAACCAATTTTCTCAAATACAGCAAATTCTCAATGCTAAAACAAAATATCTTTTTACAATAAATCGATATTGATCAACAAACAGGATACCATCAAAGAAGAAGCTGCAATAAAAATGGATTTCTCAGGACACTGTACCCTTCATCACTGAAGATTCTTAGTTTCAAACTATATTATGAAAATTGCTAAACCCCTCTACATGTATTTCCTGATGGAGAGAGAGATAGAGAGAGTGAGCGTTAATTGCATTAATGAAGATACCTGTTAAGTAATGTCGAAACTAGTCTTATGCGATTGATTATCTAATAATGAGACAAAGTAACTACAGTAAAACCATAACTGAACACCTCCAATATGAGTATCGGTCCTCAGAGAGAGATATCACTCATCTTTAGTGATCATTAACTTCTACTGTTGCTAGAACAACCAAACTCCCAAGTGAAATGTGAGTATATCAATGAGTGTTCATCTGAATTGACATGTTAGACCACTTTTTGTCATTAATAATGCTATAAAATCTTAGGGAATTTCTTTAGATACATCTATGACTACCCTTTAATAACCGAACCTGAGACTTTGATTCGGAAAAAAAATTGAAAATCTTTTACATAAGATATGATAAACCAAGTCACAAACTTTCAAATCGATTATTGTGGTATATATATATATATATATATATATATATATATATATATATATATATATATATATATAATCTATTGACAACACTTTTATCTTGAATATTCAAAATTAAACTTGTTAATGTGATTATATCATATCTATCCTTATTTCATCAATGATCACATAGGGGAAATTATTGAAAAATGTTTTTGTATCTGACCATCATTGAAATAAGATGAATTGTTTTTACGTTATCTAACAAAGATTATCAGTTATTTCAGGTTTAATGAATTCGTGATCAAATGGAAAATACGAAAATACGCGAATGACGGAAAACACATAGACAAGAAAATTTAGTTGTGCGACTGAGCAGTTGCAATAATATATATATATATATATATATATATATATATATATATATATATATAATGTTTTTTGTGTAACTATGTCAAAAAAAGAGAAGAGACTTAAAAGCATCGACTCCCCATCTTAACCTGCTAAACCCCAACTACTACTTCCCCCATTTCTTTCATCATTGAAGCTAGAAGAAGATATTTGTTTTGATAGTATAAATCGCGTGCATATGTAGTGTGTGTGTGTGTGTGTGTGTTAGTGAGAATAGAAGAGAGAAAGAGAGTTACATATGTTCCAATGAGTTTTCTTTTCTAAAACTACAACATCTTCATCTTCATCCCTAGAGAAAGATCAAGAACACAATCAACCATCTTCACCATCTTCATTGAACATCAACGTGTTCATCTTCAACCCATCAAAGAAACCTTTACCACCTTCGTTCATGACAACCTTACACCACCAAACATCCTTTACTATATAAACCTGTAACGACCCACATTCTTTCTGTCAGCGAAGTTAGTTTTCCGGTTAAATATTTAATATATAATAAAAATAAACAAAAGGAGATTAATCCATATTGTAAAGATTTAAATGATTTAAAGATTCTATTAATTATTTAAATGGATTAAAGCTATTTAGTTAATGGTGAATTTAAATGAATATAATCCATCAAAGATAAAAAAAACAAAACATTGAGGGGTTTAAGTGTCATTTTTAAAAGTGTGGAAGTGGTGCTTTTGGATATTGGGCATGAGAGGGTCATTATAACCAAACTGTAGGGACCAAGTTTGAAAGTTTGCAATTGAGAGCCCATGAAATTAAAACCCTTACGTCTGTTTCCTTCTCTTTCGTCCGTTTCGTCGTTTGAGTTGTTGCGTGTCAATCAAAACGGTGGTCGCACTCCCCCTTGGGCCGTTTCACCATCGACATTTTCTAGAGAGGGAGAGACGAGCGAGAGTGAGACATAAAAAAAAAGGAGAGAACGAGGGAGAGAAACATGGAGGATTTCTGTGTTGCTTCTGAGTTTTTGATTTTCTGGTGAGTTCTCGACCCTCATGACATGTTGCTTTCTTCCTTTCTATTTCACGTTTCTTGCTGCCCACAACACACCAAATTAAGAACGAGATTTTCCAGCCACGTAATTGTCTTGTAGTACCCAATGGTGTTGTCAAAATCTTGATTCTCGATAACTTTCTTTTACTCTGATATGCAACAAGCCTTTAGCATGTTAAAGCTACCTAGAAGATCTATTGTGCCAAACCTATTTAGTTAACACAAGTGATGCCTCTGAATTTTATGCCATGGTCTCACGATATTGTGACGGATTTGCTGCCAAACCTATCTCCTTTCCGGCAATGATAACTGATCGAGCCTACAGCATTTTGTTGTCCCTGGTCATGATGGTCAATTTACAAGGGTTTTAACATTTAAAGCTTATTCCCTCGTTATACATATTTGATGGCCCATTTTGGAGTAGCGAAGTGATCAGTTCTCTATCTTGTTGCCATATTTAACTTCAAATAATGATGCCTAACTCTAATAGTCCTGAGCGTTCTTTTCTGTCCATCCATATAACTCACAAGATTTTTGTTTACCAAAATAAGTGACAACCCAACGTATGTTAAATACAACCATGTTAAAGTGCTTTAAAGATATAAGAACACATACCTTAAAGGTAGTTAATAAAGAAAATGGGTAGCAAGTCGAGTGACGATGAGTCTGTACGTTACATGAAAGTGTATAGGTCCCAAAATAAGGATATTAAAATGTTAATAAAGGAATTCCAAAGCATTTTTTTAAGCTCACCATGTTTGACCGTAATGATTCAATATTTTTCTTGTACTCCCTGTGTGGAGGTTATAGTGACCTGCTTGCAATGTTCTTAACAAATATGTAATTAGGCTAGTAGTTTTGTTAATGGTATGTTATCTAAATGGGCTGAACATAACTAATTAACTATGTATAAGGCCATCTCCAATGGTAGTTTAACGGGGAATTGAAGGGGGAGTTTAATCCCATTAAACTCAAAATACCCATTGTGGGTTAATGACATGACACCACACTCTCTCTCCTCACACACACACATAAATGATGTGGCAATCCATTAAATTGTATTAAGTTTAATGGAGTGTAGAGTTTAATAGATAAAATTGTATTGTGATTAGAATGTACATGTGACAATCCATTGAACTCATTTGAGTTCAATGCATTGAAGATGGCCTAACATGACGAAAATTAATTTTAAATGATAAAACATAAACTAATCAAATAATATATAAGAGTAGATAAAAGGGGTAAATTAATGCTTAACAAATATATAATTAAAATAGCAAAAGTTTGTGCTATAAGATGAAGCAAAAGACAGGAACCTTCCCTGATCTTGCCAGCGATATGGGAAAAATGGGTTCAGAATTCGGAAAATGTATTAGAGACAGAAGTCGTAGGAACTCGAGTCTAGTTTCCAGAAAGTCCAGAATCAGCTCAATCGGAGTTACGGATTCTATTTTATGATGAAACCAATGAACAGTGGTCATGGCTGAAATTATATAAAAAAAAAAAAAGTAAAATATAAAATTAAAATATGTTAAGCTAAACTTATAGACTTTGAATGCACTTAATAACTTGATGATATATGTGTTTAGGTGTGGTCTTGACAACTTCAAGGGAGATCGAAACTTGGAGTTAACAAAGGATTCGTTAAGGCCATGGTGAATTAATAAATTTACTCACTAAATGTGCATATCATTGATTCATTTTATGTCAAAAATTAGTTATTGTTTTTGTGTTTGAGTATGATGTGTTAATGTGATATGCTTGCTTTCTATTTTCGATGCTTAGGGTTTAATTTATATTTGACTCCATTTTGATGATTAAGATGTTTCTGGTATGGTAGCATGAATTTAATTGAAATGGTGATAGTTGACTATGCTTTGGTGAATTGTTGATGAATTTGGTGAATATGATGTTATTAAGAATTTATGTAATTGCATGCTTTATATAATGAATTGTTGAATCTTGCGAGGCATTGCATAGTAGGTTGGGTAGTTTATGACACTTGCCTTAAACCCTATCCGGATACCTTTGGTGACCTATTAGGTTGAAAGAGGGCCTATAAAAAGAGCTTAAGCCATTTTGGTGTTAGTCGCCCATTCTATCTAGAAGATCTTGCAACACATGATACATGTACATTGTCATTGCAATGTTCGTGGACTGGAGTGGTGTGATCCTACCGAGGAGGACCGGTACAAACATCACATTGGATTGGGAGGTGTTATGGATGTACGACACCATTGAAACCAATCCTGAAGAACACCGTGGAAAACTTGTGTTTCGCATAGTCGGAGTAGTGAAAAGGGTGTATGGGATTTGTGTTTCGGGTGGAATTCATGAGCCACTTATATCATTCAACAATGTGGGCACACGAGTAGTGAACTGGGTAGTTCCTTTGGGGTAGGATGTACGCGGAGTCTCATGTCTATCATAGGACTCTTTTGGTGATATATGATGGTTTTGTTGACATTCCTTTGGTGTTATTTTTTTGTGACATTCCTTTGGTGATATGTATTCTTTGTCATACTTTTGGCGACATGCTTTTGGTATTATGCTTTTGGTGGTGTGCTTATGGTGATATGCTTTTGATGATATCTATTTCTTTTGGTGATTTATCTTGCTTTTGTCATACTAGATCGTTCATTTAATATTTTATTTGATGATCTTGTATCTTTCTTTTCATTTTTAAATCTTAAAATTAAAAAAAGTTATTAATATGATTTAGGATCCAAAATTATATTGAATCATACCAAGTATAAAATCGTGTCTTCGGTTATAATATTTTATATTTTCAAAATAATGTTTTTGAATCATAGCGACATTGAATCATAACATTTAAATAATAATAATAATATTTATGAATCATAATAATTTTGAATCAAGATATTATGGATTAAAATAAAGTAAACATCTTAAACATGTTTAATTATAATGGATCTTATTATTTCAGATTTTTAACTCATTTTTCTATTTTTTTTTCATCAAACTCATTTGGGATTATTACACTTAAAGATCATAACATTTTGGATCATAATATTTTTCACATGATTTTGGATCGATTATATATTCAATTAAGGAAAGTTTTTTTTCATAACAAATTTTAGATATTATATATTTTGAATCATTTAATTTTGCATCATAAAAAATATAACTACGGATCATAAACTATTTGAATCAAAATATATCTAGATCATAACAAATTAATAATCATAAACATGTTGAATCATAACATTTTCTTTTTGTGTCATATATATTTTGAATCATCTAACTTTGAGTCATATTATGTTTAACAATTTTTTTTAAAAATTATAATATTTTAAAATGAAGTTTGGTATTTAAACAACATTATTAAATTTTCTTTTCAAAAATTTCATAATGTATGATATATAATAAACCTATAGAAAGATTTTTAATTTGGAGAATGAAAATTTTAGTGTCTTATTTTTATAAAAAGTTATAAATAATTTAAACAAATTGTTTGTATTTGCGATAATAATATTTTTGAAAATTTTCTTTACAAACTCACAAAAAATAGTATTTTGAATAATTTTATAATTTGATTTTTTGAATTTGGATAAAAAATTCATTATATTTATAAAAACTATAACTTTTAAAAGAAGAGATGAACATTTCTAAAAATTCTTTTTACAAAGTCACTAATATAGTGAATATAAATATTCCTTAATTTTTTATAGCTCCCCTAGTAGCATGAGACGACAGCCTTGCATACGAGTAGTTCTGACTCCGAGAATAGAATCTTATCCCCGCCGACTAAGCCCGGACTCTTTCGCATCGCGTTAATTCAGTGCCAGCCGTTGGTGAAAGACCTGCATGGAGCTGAGCCCTTCTCACCTACCTGCTTTGGTGTCCTGTCTTAAGAACCTGACTCAAAAGAGAAAAGAAGACTGGACTAAAAGAGATCTCACTTTTGACGATTAAACTCCACTTTCATATCAGGCTTGCACTGGAATTCACTTTTAGGAATCCTTGCTCCTGGCTCATATTCACATAGGCCACTGATAAGAATAAGACGTTCAACTCCCTCAAACACGTGTAATTGAGAGAGTCAGAATATCAGTGCCTTGGGTAAATGTCTACCTTCGGGAGAATCTTACCGAACGACTTTCAAACATGTCCTCTTCGCTTCCCAAGAGATTGGATTTAGGTAAAAGGGCCTTGTCGGCCACCACTTTTATTTTCATTCATTTTTCCTATTCAAAAAAAGAAAAAGACAAGACCCCCGCTCGAACTAACTTTCAACGCTCGAACTCCAGAACGAAACTCAAGTCATTGCTCATTCCCGCTCATGCTTGCTATAACAATTCCCTTGCCTACTAGACTTGTCTAAGAAAAGATGCACGAGCCACTCTTTCTCTTATATACAGTATTTTAAGATAGTGATTTGAATGCCTATCTCCTGCCTATGCTAAGACTTTACTACCTACCCTTACCTGTCTGCCTTGAACTACTGCGCCTGCGCATACCTTTTCTTGCTCCATCCAGAAGGTAGCTTGAACTGGCATTGTACAGATAGATAGCCAGTAGAAAGAACTATTCCCAAGCTGGAGAGGTGGGAGAAGAGAGAAATTGAAGTGGGTTCGGATTGTTCTCTACAACTCGGGAACATGAAGTTGGAATCGCTAGTAATCACGGATCAGCGGTGAATATGTACCCGGGCCCTGTACACACCGCCCGTCACACCTTGGGAATAGGTTTCACCCGAAGCATCGGACCAATGATCACCCATGACTACTGTGTACCACTAGTGCCACAAAGGCTTTTGGTGGTCTTATTGGCACATACCACGGTGGGGTCTTCGACTGGGGTGAAGTCGTAACAAGGTAGCCGTTCGAACCTCGGGAGAGAAGGACGTTGATCGAGCTTTTCCATGCCTAGTCCCAGTTTCGGTTAAAGACCCAGAACGGGCTACAGATCTATACTATATTTTGAAAAATATTTTAATTTTTGTGTTTTTATTAAAATAAAAAATCCAATTTATTTTTAAAATTTCTATGCTTATGCTCGTTTTGTTGAGAATTAAATTTTAAGACTTTTGGTTTTTTCAGATTTTTTATTTTCGAAAAAAAATATTGTAAAAAAATGGATTTAAAAATAATAATACCCCAATACTTGTAAGACACATGACATGTGTGTTAGGTCCCGTTTGATAGTTGTTATCTGGGAAAATGTTGTATGGGAAAGTGTTTTCCGGGAAAGTTTTTTGACTGAGAAAGAAACCTTGCGATTATACATCTGATTGACTTTGTTGAATGATGAAAAATGACCATATCACCCTACTGTTCTATTTTGTGATGAATGAAGTTGCTAAATAATCATAAAAACATACAAATTATCATATAAAATCAAAATTACGCAATAATCATTTAAAAATCCAAACACAAATTGTCTTACAAAGTAATTAAACACAAATTAATTAAAATCCAAATAGAAAAATACCGAAATTGAAAATCACATACTAATTTGCATATAGCTCTAAAGTAAACTAGGTGAAAGTAGTTGATTAGCAATTTGCTCACGCAAAGTAGCTATGTATTCAACGACTTCTGAACCCCATTATATGCCTTGTGTGTTTTTGCCGTCAATTCCTTCAACGTGCACATCAGGATTAACCATAATGCTCTCTTCAAAATTTGCAAATAACTTATCTTGGGTATTGTATTTCCTTACAAAATTATGGATCGCGATACATGCAATGACTATGTCTTTTTTTTTTTTATCGGAAAAGGATAAGGAGCCATTTGTTTTAAGATTGACAATCTCGTCTTCAATACATCATAAGCACGCTTAATAACATTTTTAAGTTGTGCATGAGCAAGATTGAGCCTTTCTTCTTTAGTTAATGGTCGACGTCCTTGAAAATCAGGTAACCAATACATAGTGCCACAGTACGGATCCATGAACCCACGAGTGTTGGTATATGCGGCATCACAAATGTAATATTCATCTGTAGGTGAGTGATATTTATTATATAAAGAATATAGATAAACTTATATAAATATTAGAAACCTGGTGGATGGAATGGAAATCCGGAAGTCGGATTGAATGCAACTTCTTTCAAAAATCTTGAATCATGTGCTACTTCCTCCCATCCAGCCCATACAAAAGGTGAATATCATAAAATCACAAATTCCTAATACATTTTGATAACATTCACCCTTTTCTCTTCCCTTATACTGCGTTTGTTGATCAATTGGCACAACTTCATGTACAAGAGTTCCATCTAGTGCACCTACTGCTCCGGAAAATATTGCTTTTAACCGTCTTTATCGTTCTGAGGCATGTCTTGTTGGATTAGGATTTTTTGGTACTATAATTTCTTTTGCAAAACACATCATTGCAATTAGTACCTCATGAAAACATTGATGGATGGTTTTTGTGGAGTAATGAAATCTTCCTTTAACCGTTCGAAAACGTTCATTATGTCCTATAACATGTAAAAACATAGTCATCTTCTCTTCAATGGTTATTGTCCTACTAGCTTGCAAGCAACTTTTTTGCGTAAAATGATTGCAAAATAATACAATTGTCTCTTGTGTAAGACGCATCATATCGTAACATTCTATAGGGCCCCCACGTATGAAATCTTGCGTATACACATTCCACCTCGAATCGTTATCTCTTATTATATGAATTTTTTTAGCCTTGACCGGTTTAACCTCAACCAATACAAGACAAGTAAAAGAAAAGCTAAAGCTTCACCATTAGAAATCTTACTTGACCTATAAAAACCAATTACATATAACATGTCAAATATAAAATAAACAACAACCAAAATATTTAATAACATGTCAAATATAAAGTAAATAACAAGAACAATATTTATCTAATAACAAAAGTCATGTAGCAAACAATATCCAATAACAAAAGTAATGCATATAAAATTCATCAAACGTAACATAACAAAAGTCATAAAAAAGTCATCAAATCTAACATCCAAAAGTCATGCAACAAATAACTAGTAAAGTAATCAAATATAACATCTAAAATGTCATCAAAGGTAACCAAACTTCATTCCTACACTCCTCACCCACGAGTCACAAGTAGTAGGTGTAAGCCGTAACCAAACTTTCCTAACATCAGCACTTTCAGCCAATAACAAAAGAGCGGTCTTGTGTCTTTTATCTTCTTCTCCCCATCCCATTTGTGCCAATTTTTTGATACATGCATCTATGTCCTTATTCATTTCACTTCTTTGATATTGTTCCACAAGCGTCCTTGCAAACTTGATGATTTCCTCCTCAACTTCTAGTGCCCTTGCGTTTCTCTTGTTTCCACTAGCTCTTTTGTTTCCACCTACTCTCCATTTTTTCGAATGTTTGGAGGATTCTTCACTTGCAGCTACGTACTGGGTTGAGTCGGGGGTTTCCGTTTGGATGCATTGAACCTCATCAAAGTCATACTTAGTGTATTCAAGAGTAGGACATGGGAGTGTAAAAGATGGCCCCCAACTATCAAAGTCGGTAGAGGTTGACCCTTCAAATAATTAGGTGCATAGATCAAGGAAAAGGAGGGGCACAGTTTTCAAAGCTCCTACAATCTTTTTCAATTGTTTAAAATTTTGAAATTATGAGACCATTAAAAGAAAATAATCATATTTTTGCTATTTGTTTTAAAATTAGATGAGTATATATTACCTTCGTCTCTGTCTCCCATTGTTCGTCAGTCAACTTAAATTTATTTGTTATATGATCATATATATTTCCGGTTTTGCATTTAAGTTTCACCCAAGCTTGATACTTTCCTTTGTAGCAGTCGTAGTGGTTTCTCATCTGTTTATGGTCAACGACTAAACCATGTTCCTTTAATAACTTTTTCGGCTACAACCTTCCATTAGTTTGGTTTGAGATCACTACCCTCACGACCATTAGTGGTTACTTCATGGATGCATGTATCAAGAAAAGTTTTGTATAAACTTTGATCCCAAATGATTCTAGATTTCATTTGTGACATATCTATAATAATAAAAAAAAACATAATATATATATATATATATATATATATATATATATATATATATATATATATATATATATATAATTCAGCATGTATGTATAAAAGTAGCAAATATAACCAAAAAACAACACATATAACTATAATTCAGCATGCATATATAAAAAAATAGCATATATAACCAAAATTCAGCATGTATATGCAAATAATATGTAACCATAATTCAGCATGTATATACAAAAACACAACATATATAACCCAAATTCAGCATGTATATACAAAAAAAAAACAACATATATAACCAAAATTCAGCATGTGTGTACAAAAAACAGCATATATATAACCAAATTTCTGCATGTATATAAAAAAACATATATGTTCATAAATCCAGTATGTATGTTAAAAAAAACAGCATATTATAACCAAAATTCTGCATGTATATACAAAAAACAGCATTTATAACCAAAATTTTAAATATATATACAAAAAAAACAGCATATAGGTTCATAAATTCAACATGTATGATCAAAAAACATCATATATGTTCATAAATTCAGCATGCATATAAAAAAAACAGCATATATATTCATAAATTCAGCATGTATGTCAAAAAACAACATATTTGAACAACAATCAACATGTTTGAACAACCCACAACATGAATGTAATGCTTCAATAACCACAAAAACATGTTATTATTTAGATTTTAACTACAAAAACAAGTATAATGTACAAATTCTGAAAAACAAGAAATTCTTGAAAAAAAAAAGTTGTTCACAAAAACAAGTTTTGATTTTTATTTCACTCATAATTTCGAAAATCAGGAAAAACAATGATTAATCGAAAACCCTTGCTGATGGATCGAAAAAAAAAATGAGAAACTTGTTGATGGATCGACAAAAGAAGAAGATGATGTAACCTGTGGGACGGTGGCGGTGGTGGGCTGCTTGGCGGGAGGAGGTTGGCCGGCGACGAAAGATGGAGGCGATGGAAGGTGGGTAGAGCCGATGATGGGGTGATCGAAGATGAAGGCGACGGATGTGTATGCGTTTTTTTGGTTAGGGCACAAATGTCCAACACATACTTTTTTTCCATTCGGACTTATTTTGTGGCTTTGTGCGAAAGACCAATCTTACCGGAAAAAATTGAGTTTTTTGTGCAAATAAAACGGTCTTTCCGGCTCATTCAGCCACAAAGATCTTTTTGGGGCTAGAAAGACATTTATAAAACAGGACATTTTCTTATCTTCTTGCACAAGTGCTCCTCCTACTATATATACTCCTGTAATTGATCTCTCTTTAAAGTCTTTCTCCAAAATTTTGAATTTGCCCCTCTTTATTATGGATGTGTTGAATAGAAACAGTTCTTTAATCCACCATTGTCTCTAACCATGTATGTTAGTATATGTCAAAATAAGGATCATATTTGGTATTAGTTATGTGCGTATTCTGAATATATATTCATCTATTAAAATGCAATGACAAGAATTTTATTTGAAGTGAAAGGCGAGTACAACTAAAGAGACATATACGGTCATATGTCTTTTTCGAACAATTATACAATGCGCTCGATATTTATTGTAATTTAGATATATATGCTTCCAGTCTTCCAAACATGCATAAGCATCACCGCGTCACCCCAACCTACAAAAATCACCATATATCAAACCACGTCAATACATTTTTATGCGTGCTCATGCAAAAAGAAAGTTTTATGCGTGCTCATGCAAAAAGAAACGGAAATTGATAAAATACAAATATAAACATATATTTTAACATACGAGGAACATTTTGTGGTTGGACTGATCTTATAAGGAACGTCGACACCACAGTCGCTGGGAAGGCTGGCAGCGATAGAGAGCTTGATGCCGGAGTCGGCTGAGTAAGCACTCTTCAAGCAGCTACATATAGTCTGACGAGCATAGGCTGAATTTGCAGCGTTATTGAGTGCCTCAACCCCACTGCAACATGACGATGACACAACACCGCCGTTTGTTAAGTAGCCATAGCATGGCCATAAGTCACTAGCCACCTTATAACAGGTAATAGCCTGTGCATAGGGTTCCGCCACCACCATGCAAGTCACGACTACACATAAGACCATCATTACAATTCTAGCCATTTTGTAAGAATATGAGTACTGAGTATGGAACTTGTGTTTTCGTTTCTATGTGATTGCAATTGTTGATGGTATAAGAAAATGTTGTGCAAGGTGACGATATATATAGGCGTCCTTGTCCATATATTCCTATGCTTGTATGACGAGATTGGTTATAGTTGGAAAAGCTGGTTTGATTTTATTTAACCTACAAGCTACATTCCTTTTTTTTTCTATAATCTTCACCATTGAATTGTAATACTTTCATTTGAGTTAATAATAATAATAATAATGTAGCCTTATTTAGTTGAATCGATAAAGAACTTACAGCCGCCTAGCTAGATCTTCAGTTTTTTCTATCACACTGTTTTCCGTCATTACCAATACATTCGATCGATAGTTGGTACACATAAATGATCGTGTAAATATATGAAATAATCAATTAAATATAATAAAAATAAATTACGTAGTTTATTTGGTTTTATGTGAACATATAGAACTTATATGTTGAGATGTCATCATAAGCTTACATAACTTAAAAAAGGAAGCCAACTGAAATAACTGCCAAAAAATCAGCTTCTGGCCGGTGTTTGTAGAAATATTTCCGAAGCTGTCGACAATCTTAGCGATTTCAGTATCTATCCTTGTCATCTATTTTTTCTTGTACCAGGTGTAGGTAACGAGATACTCACTCTTCTGGAAGGATGCCTAGCTAGTTAGTAAATTTTACTCGGCAGCCTAGCATTGTCGACGATTCGACGTGGCCTCCTCAGAGCTTGCAATTCAATGTTCACTTATTCGTTCCATTAATCTCACCTCCGCAGATTTGTTACACCTCTTTTTGTCCCTCATATGTTTTTTTAGCTCATTGCTAGTCGTGGTGAGCCATCTTTAATGTATTTGCGGTTTCCAATAAAAGGTTTATAGATACAAACAAGCAACGATGTGAGATATAACACGTTATAATATTATATACCAAAATGAAGAGTCAAATATGAGAGGAGATGTGGTAAAAGTATGATCGTGTATAATATTGTTATGTATGAAAATCGTATTTTTCTCCTGTCGCCTACATCAGTTTCACCCGGTTTACTTGATACCACATCGCTTACGGCTCTTGAAAGAAGCCATGGATCCAAAATCAATCTTACATGCACACAATAGATAGTTAAAACAATATAACGTAACTCTCTCTCTCTCTCTCTCTCTATATATATATATATATATATATATATATATATATATATATATATATATATCCCCTATAAAACAGTATGAAAAATGCCACGTGTAACCTTCATATTGATTGTTTATGATTTTCCCGCTCAATGAATTGCAATGTCGAATTACCAGTTTGACTCTGTTTTTCTTCATAGTATAAGATCGCGCAATCAAGAAATCTTGTAATCCCGTGTAATCAGCATAATTTTTTTAATAGATTAAACTCTTATTTATGGAAACGTATCCCAAATCGGCAAAGATAGAAACCGATCGGCCCTCCCAACTTCGAATTCTGCTCCCTAATTTTCGAAATTTTTTGTTGATTAGCTATTGATCCACATAAACTATAAAGATAATCTCACCAAATCAACTCCAAAAACTCTTCATTCATTTCTGATTTATAAACTACGATGGCCTAAAATTATCGATGTTCCTTTCTTCTTATTTCCTTTCTGTTTATTTTGCATATCGTCTACTGATAAAGGTTCTATATTGTTGATCATCTTTTCATTCTTATTGATCTTCACCATGAGTAATCTTTAATAAGATTGGAAGTATCATTACAATTTCAGTTTTGATTATTTGATGTATCATCTTCTATTGATCTATTTTTAGTTTCTTTGTCAATACATGTCTAATGTTCCGTCGCATAATAAGCTATGTTTTTTTTTTTCCGTTTTTATTTTATAGTTCTTATAAATTGAATGCTTAACAAGTTCACAACACAAGTTGAAAGTTGCAGGTTTGAAGATGCACACCAAATGCTTGATGAAATGCTTGAAAGAGTTGATAAGATTAGTAAGGACTACAGAACAAGTTGAATCAATAATTAGTTTTTCATCCACAAGAAAGAGATTTTAGTAAATAAGAGTACCATGATCAGTCATCATATTGATGAGAGACTGATCTCAAGGTCTACTTTAGTTAATTTAGTAATACCAATTTAAGAAATATTAGTCATTTTATGTATTGTTGTTGTCCAAGTTTTTTTTTCAAGGGTATTTTGGTCATTTTACTTATTGTTATGTTTGTGTTTATAGGTCTGGAACGACTTAACGGAAGCCTAAGTTTTAGGATAATCAACATAATCTCATATAACCTTGAGAAATTGTGGAGGCGTTGAATGAAAGCTTCCTTGAAAGGCATTTCAGCAAGCATTAAGTGATATTTAGTTTTTTTGTGGCTCGAAATAGATAGGTAAAGAATTTGAGTATGCATGTAGCAATGGTGTAGGTCAAACAAACAAATTCAAAACCACGAACTTGTGTGAGTCAAAAAAGTATGGCTTCAGGTTACTACATAAGAACAAAATATAGACTTGGAGACAAATTTTGTTGATAATGGTAAAAACTGAAAACGTGTAATTCAAGAACTTAATATAGTTTTTGGATGAGATGTATTAAATGAAAAGACAATACAAGTGCAAGCATGGCTAATTCGATGTATGTTCAACTAATATAGAAAATAAGACCCTATTTTAGTGAAAAGGCAATGTATGTTCAATTAGATCAGAAAATAGCATCGTAATTTGCAACTTATGTTTAAATATGTTAGAAAATAGCATCTTACATTTTTAAAGTATGATGCATAAAACAAAAATAAGCTTGAGTTTTATTTTGCAAATGAAAAAGAAACTATGACTTTTATTAGCATCCAACTTTCTATTCTTTTTATGGTTTTTGAGTCTTTTACCTAATTATGGAAATTAACTCATTAAATATATGTGATTTATGATTCTAAATTTTTTGTTTCAGGTACAACAAGCTTGCATTTGTCATGGAGTATGTATTGAAATTACCTCTAGATTGTGTCCCATACTTCCATGTATCTTTTTTTATATTTTTATATTGGTGTATCCAAAGAAAGTGAAGTCATTAGTGCCATAGGAAGAGTGTGTAGATTCTACAACAATGTTTATTTATTCTCTAAATGAAGTTTATGTATCTGATGGTTAAGATGATTGGACAAAGGAAATTTCATTATACATTAGTGGCGTTTAAGTTTTTGAAAGAATTCTATGTAAGCTTTAACATCAAAAGAGAGTATATTTATAATTTTTAGTTGAATATATGTTAATTGCATTCGAGTAGAACTCATTTTTTGTTCGGTTTTCCTGTTGTGGCTGTTTAAGTTTTAGTTATTAATTTGACACCTTTTAACACATTTAAATATGAGCACTTCCTTTTAACACATGTTAATATTATAATTTAATAAAGTATCATTATTATTATTATGCAGAGAACATTATCACAATAATGAGTTTTTTTATTTGATCGCGATTTCCACGGGTATTAACCTAGTATGTATATATATATATATATATATATATATATATATATATATATATATATATATATATAGAGAGAGAGAGAGAGAGAGAGAGAAAGAGGAATTGAGAAAAAAAAAAGGTTGACAATGGGGGAATCATTCTCAACCACACATTTATTTTGCCGCAAAACACTTTGCGTACTGTCGGAAATGGATAACAGATAAACATGTGTTTTCCAACCAAACATGTTTCCTTAAATTATGCTAATCATTACCTTAATATATACAAAAATATATTTTTTTCGTTTTTTTTATTTTTAGAAAGCCATTATTATCGACAAATTATTTTAAATATATCAAATTTCATAATTTTTTATTCTCTATAAATAGACATCCATATTGATATACTTTTGAGATAAAATAATTTTTCTATTTAGATTTTCAGCTCTGGTTATACATAAGTGAATAGAAAAATCTATTAGATTCTTATTACAGTATATTTATTATTCACTTATAAATAAAACGTATGCGTAACTTTTTTTATAGTTTAAGTATCGTTCACATATTAATATAACACGTAATAAAGTTTTTTTTACTTAAAATATATTTTTTACATCATATTTCATCATATAATATATTTATATATGAATAAAACGTGTATTAGTTGTCGTCATATTTTATATTAATATACGAATACAACATTTATCAGATTTTTGTTACAGTTAATTTGTTATTCATATATGAATAAGCAGTATAAATGATACTTAAACTGTAAAAAAAATTAATTATATATTTTTATTCATAAGTGAATAACGAATGTATTATAGCAAAAATCTGATACATTTTTATTCACTTATGAATAACGATAGCTGAAAATATATAAAAAAAAATTATTTTATCTTAAAAGTATATCAACATAGATGTCTATTTGTAGAGAATAAAAATCATGAATTTTGGTATATTTAAAATCATTTTTCGATATAAATAGCTTCTTAAAAATAAAAAAAAAACAAAAAAAAAACTAAGTTTTTGTATATATATTAAGGTAATGATTAGCATAATTTAAGGAAATATGTTTTGTTGGAAACACATGTGTATTCCTTATCCATTTCCGCTGGTACAACAAAGACTTTTGCGGCAAAAATAAATGAGTGGCTGAGAACGATTCCCCCATTCTCAACCTTTTTTTTCTCAATTGAACTTACCTATATATATATATATATATATATATATATATATATATATATATATATATATATATATATATATATATATATATAGGGCTAGGTTATAATGTGGATGATCAATTATTGTGTGGACGTGTAGACAGTGTTATTCTATGAGAATTACTAAATAAATAAGTTGTTTAGTAATGCGAATATGTTAAATCTTACAAAAATATCGTCATTTTCATGCATTCTCACTAATTCTTATTTATTTTTGTTCTCAAACATCGGTTTTCACTCATTTTCATTCTGACAGAATACGACTCAATAAACATTCTGACATAATGAGAATAATATTAAAAAGTCTATAATAACTTTATAGACGATTTAATTAGTGAGAATTCATGTTAGTGACAATAGTTAAGTAAAATTAAACATATTTATATTAACAAACAACTTGTTTTTTTTGTCATTTTCACAGAATAACATTGTCCACACGACCACACAAAAGATATCAATCCACATTTGAACCTCACTTTCTCTCTCTCTCTCTCTCTCTCTCTATATATATATATATATATATATATATATATATATATATATATATTAGAGAGAGAGAGATGTTGTCAATAAATATTATATGGACGGATGGACCAATCGAAATTTAAGAATAATTAAATAATTAATAAATAATATAAAGATATAATAATATCAAAAGATTTCTAACCCAGTAGGATCCAATGTTAACCTCCTCTTTGAAGTCAAAGTGTCATTTCGTGTCTGGAACATAGATGGATTTTTGAGTAGGTTAGCAGTAGAGTACAGAGAAAGGGTTTAGGAGTAGAGTGTAGAGACGTCCAGTGGTATAGGTGGCTGGAAAAGTTCGTCAACTCATCTCTCCATTGAAATTGTTAGAAGTTTAATTCAAGCTCCAAAGATCATAATCGTCAGGTAACTCTTTTCATATGTTTGTCTTTTTCTATTTGTAGTATTCATATAGATGTCAAGAAGCTGAATGTAGAAGGAAAAAACAGGAGTCTAGGGTTGTTGCTTTCTGGAGACTTTATAGCCCTTTCTTGTAAACTCTAAAATAATCTTATTCCCACCCAAGTTTTATATTAATAAGCTCCATGTCAAAGCTTTGATTTATGCTTTATAAGGTTGATCGGAGAACAAAGTAGTATTTTTTTTTAGATTTTCATACAGGGAGATGAATTGAGAATGAAATTGCTTAAGTTTATTTAGTTTATTTATATATAAGCAGACACAACTTTGAGAATCTATTTCATGTTAAAATTCGACTTTTGTGATCATGTTGCTGGAACTTAATTTTATTATAGATAGTTAGATGCTAGGATAATATTTCAATTGAACTTCCGGTCAGTTGTGTTAAAGTCTTGGGAATTTTGGGTTTTTCTTTTAATATTAACTGATGGCATGATCAAATAATGCTTTAACAATAGGGTTTTTGATTGTGATTTCCGATTCTATTAGAATCATATTTGTTTAACAAAATGAATTAATAATTTGCGTTTAATAGGGTTTGATAATGCATATCTTTTTTGGAGAGACATAGGCAGTACAAAATCACTCCAGTAGAATGTTTAGAGAACATACAAGCACATACAAGAGAAAGAATTGGAATCGAGTTCAAGAACAAATATATTCTACTAAGCTACTAAAGCAGGAAACAATAATGAGAATAAAGATTCTTTCAAGAATGAGAATGAAGATTCTTTCAAGATGACATTGTATTCCTACATAATAAAGATTCTTTCAAGACTTACTACAAAGCATTGTATTTTATAAAATGTGACAAAAATTCCAAGAATGTCGTATTTTAAGAATGTTGTTATTCTTCAACTCTTGGTTTAAAATTTTGTTATATTTCAATAAGTTCATTCAATTAGAATATGTATTTTGTCAGAATATGCATTCCGTTAGAAAATGTATTCTTATAGAATGTCCGAATTTAGAGAAGTTTTATCCTTTAAAATCAGATTTTTAAAAACTAAAAGAATTAATTATTCATTAAAATCTGAAAATTTCCTTTTCTAAATAAAGTTTAATTGACTAAACTACCCTTAAGTCACCATTTTATTTAATCAGAATGCTTTTTTTAATTTAATTATATAAGAGAATCACTTACTTTAACTAAGAAAAATAATAGGACAAAATCATCTCTACATTCACACAATAGTAATAAAAAACACAATAACCTAACCTTATATATATATATATATATATATATATATATATATATATATATAATTTCAAATCAATTAGGCATATTTATCATCCTAGTTTACTTATTCGGTTTAGTTTTAAATAGATTAAGACAATAAATTAAACTTGAGATAAATCCTAAATTGAAAAATACATCATAAATACTAAAACCCTAGAAATCAACATAGGGCATGCCACGCCCAGTGCTAGGTGCGCTACGCCTATGATTAACATGTATATTTTTGATTTTTTAGTTTTTTTTCAGTTTAGTGCTCATAACTAAAACATAATGGCTTTGATACCATTTTTGGGTTTTCTTTGCATCCATGTACTTGATTTAGGCAACCGAAGCATTCAAAAACAATCCTAAATGTACATGGACCCTAGGTTCATGTTTTAATATTATGGCAACATACTTTAAAAAATATAAAAATAAACTAATCAAAAGGGATAAGAATACCAAACTTTAGAAAAAAATTATACTTTCACTTGACCACTTGTAGATCTCGAACTCAGTTGTTGTTCATGGAAGAACTGGCACCCAAAGTAGGATTGTCTCTAATAGCTCACACCAAAAGACTAAACCCCTAGAATATTTAGGAGAGAGGAGGAATGAACATGAGAAAAAAATGATCACTCTTAGAAAGGTTAGGAACAAAATTCTTAAGGCTCTAAGGGTCTATTTGTAATTGAGGTAACTTGCAGACAATGTATATTTGAATCAATGAAATAGTTCGATTTAATCCAGATTCAAATCCTTTTCTTGTTTATTACCTGGATTGATTCTGGAAGCCTCCAAGACTCTCCAAAACTGCCCATACCCTTTAGGGGTTCTAAAAGGTTGCTCCTGTTCAACATTTCAACAATTAACATTCCATCCTTATAACTTTAGTCAATACTAGATTAATTCTAAATCAATCCAGTTAAGTCCAAAATTAATGCAAATTAAATTTAACACGCTTCTAATTAATTTAACATGTTATGTTAAATTAATAAACTATTTATCTCACTCTCATAAATCCTTTCCAGGTATTTTAGCTCTTGAGGGTAACCCAAAAGGACTTTGTTATTATTCCTAAAGTTATATCAGTTTTATCATGATATTGGACACCGATTTCCTACATTATCTCACTTGGACATTTCATCAATTACTATTGGACGAATAATCTTTGCATAACCACGAAATCGTGCCTTCCATAAAATTGCCAAAATTTCGATCATACCAAGAGTCAGCCCTTAGATTAGTGATCAATTATTCCTCTATTTCCACAAGATATCATTGTGAACTGAGTCATGGATTACAAATCATCCTAACAGTTCAACTTTATGTTTCTCAATTTTTTATTTTTAATGATTAAATAAGACTACTAATTGAACACATCAATTTAGTCTGGACCTGGAAAAGCATATAAGATATTAGCACAAGATCATTACGGTGCCCAAGGATATATCCTCTCCTATTAAGCGAGAAGGAATAGATAAAATTTGAATACACAGTTTTTTTCTATTCGTCAAATCATGCCTGGAGTCACCCATTATGACTGCTAGTTGTAAATAACGTTAAACCAAGACCAAAGAATAACCAAATTGTATTAAAAGAACTCAATATCTATCTATTTTAAGAATACAATATATTATACTTATAGAATTATGTATGGTTGAATCTAGGAAGTAATCTTTTATGAGCATGGGTTGTTCCAATACTTAAATCTCCGTTTCAAGTACTTATGAGTGTCAATGCAATGTCTATTGTATGCCTAGTCTATGGATAATCCACCAACCTCTTAACAGTCTTAATTCCTGTACTCACTTCCAAGAGTATGAGTGACTGTGGAGTTATGAATAAATTAATATTCAGTAAGTAGTTTTTAAACATGCGAAAGGAGAACATACCGATTAATTAATTTAAATGACTAATCACTGTCATTTATTAAGTTCTCCAATTAATAATCACCAAATCACTATCATATATATATATATATATATATATATATATATATATATATATATATATATATATATATATATATTATTTTAAGTGGGCTCTATTCAAATCATTTACAAATCAAATGCCTCATGATCAACTTTCACTACCACTCCTATTGTCAGATTTGTTAGCTTAGCAAATGGATCGACAAGATTTCTACCAATATGAATTTATTTGGCTATGATGTCTTTACATATTCAAACAACTATCAAATACGATGGTACATACTGTGTATACATCATGTGAGTTTGCGTGACTTTGGTATCCATACTCGAGGCAAGTTCACCGTTTTAATCATAAGATTCTTTCGTAACGATCATCAATGATTGAATTTCAACAAAGATGTCATAAATGAATCACTTTTAGTCACATAATTTCTGTTGCATTCTAACTAGTTGCATTGTAATCCAATTTATTCTTAACTCTTCTATAGTGTATTACTTGGTACTCTTCCATGCTAAGCCTGGTGAAGCGTTTATTGAAGAGGTACAACGTAAAGTGAAGTTATGTTCGGTTAACACTCTAGTAAGGAGATTCTCGAATGTGCTCACTCAAACCTATGGGGTTTGATATAGCCTTATTTAACTATATATTAGGCCATTATCTTAATATATTTGAGTAAAAATTTTATATTTTAAGATATGTGATACTGAATATGCTTTGAAATGATGAATTACAGTTAAAATCAAAGTTGGGATGCAAAAGGAGGAGAAATGAGCTAAAAAAGATGCAAAAAGGACGTTGATGGCAGCTTGACCTCTCTATAGTGTTTTGGGAATATCTCATGACACATAACTCTGATTGACGAGATTCAAGATGTTCTTTAAACTAGAAAAAAAATTTGGATGTCTTTTGTGTTTGTGAAAAATTTTGATTCCCACTTCACACGTTGTGCCAAAGCATTTACACAACGTGGAAAATTAGAAATTTTTGTGAACATGAAGATTCCATCTCCCACACGATGTGGCAAGCCTTTTTCCACATCGTAGCATCATTGTAACCTAGAAACTACGCCTAAAATCAACCCTAATGAAATATATTCAAACCTAATTCATTCCCTATGAAAATAAACTACAAAAGTATCGTTTTGAGGATCGAGAAGGCGGCCGGAAGGCCGTTAAGCTGATTTGGAGCGAAGATATGAAGGATTCGAGAGCCAATTCATGAAAGGAATCATTCGGTTTGCTGTTTTGACCATGATTAGCATTACAATTTTTCTATCATTGTTTTACTTTATGATTTAGGGCTTCAAAACCCCATTGCTTTGTGTTAAACTAGATGAATCTTGAGATTTTGGATTAAATTGCTATTTGGATAGTTTTTTCTTATCTAATTTATTTTTTCAGGTTTAATTGAAAGATCCATATGTGTTAAAGATATCTACTTTATTGCATATACTGAATTAATAAAGTTTAGACGACCATTCTGACTGTGTTAATTTGAATCATAATTGTCCATGATCATTGGTAATTATGACTAGAGTTTGATCATAACCTAGGGAATAAATTTTTGAACTTTAATGTGTGTGTATGAATGGATGATCATTCTATGCATGATTTATTTCCAACGATCATTAGGATTAAAGATCAAATCTTGCTTCATACCTACTCAACAATGGATTTATGGACAACTAATGGCATAACTGTGAAATTAAGGGTCTTTAGATTCATTAGAATTAGTTGTCTATGCTAAGTGTCACACCCCTGGCCGGCACTGGAAGCGCCAGGCTGTGCGACATTAGGATGTTGGGATTTTAGGCCAAGTTTTGTGTGGAATAATACATTGGATGTACTAAACAACATAGTTATTTATTCATTAAATAAAAGATATTACATAATTGTTCTAGGTACAAGTAGGTAACGAAAGAAAATTACAAAAGCAAAGCATATAGGTTTCGGGCTGCATCATCGGGGTTATCTCCTCCATCAGAAAGGTTCATTCTCCTAAGAATACATGTGGTTTGAGTGGTCAATATAATGTTGGTGATTCCACATACTTTATTATTGTAAAACATGTAAAGGTATTTTAATTATTTTATTTATCCAAAACTCATTTCCTTGAGTTTGTTAGTACTATCACTACTTTCATAGATAGATTCCTAGTGGTTGTCTACGATACTTAAACATTGGTTGACCTAAACTCGCTTCCTCGAGTTTGTGTGTACTATC
This sequence comes from Lactuca serriola, assembly GCF_051521515.1. Classification (NCBI taxonomy): domain Eukaryota; kingdom Viridiplantae; phylum Streptophyta; class Magnoliopsida; order Asterales; family Asteraceae; genus Lactuca; species Lactuca serriola. The sequence goes on from NC_136408.1 coordinate 91,544,956, forward strand.
ACTACTTAATTAGTTCCGAATAATATTTTATGATAGCTACTTTTTATTTGAAAAAGTTACAATAAGTTCCTATAATAAAATGATGATTGTTGATCCTGAAAATCCACGACGTTTAATCGAATGTTGTTGTGTTCAAAAAGTTATGCCTGCTTCGCCTTTTCGTCGGGTTGTAGCTAGAAGCCACGGGTGGAATTCTGAATCACGTATGGATCTATAAACATCTCTCTCGCTCACTTAAGAATTAACGATTATAGGCCGGGAACTAGCTAAAAATCTATCAAAGTGTTGATGAATCGTGTCTCATCTTACTCTTGTCGTGGGTGCCTCCCCAGGTTGTTCGTGTTGTTATTTATGTCCTCATCTCAACGTGCCACATCATCTAGTATCTCGACAAAATCAGGAGTCAATGCACACGACACAGTGCGCACAGGTTCACGTGATGGTACAAATTCAGATTTGAATATTCATAACTCTCGCATACGAACTCTGTTCCAAATGACTCTTATATATTTGTGTAGGTCTCGTCATTCTCTACAACTTTCCTTTTTGTCGTTTTATCCAGTCTTGACTTTTGTTTTTGACGTGTTTTTATTACCATTATAATTTTTTAAAAATCATAACTTTCTCATATGACATCCGTTTTAGGTGTTCCTTGCCTCATAATTCCTACTTTAAGTAGTACTACGATTGTCTAGTTGGTGATTTTCTCCGAAAGTCAGTCGATCTCTTTGTAATATTCGTTGTTGTAACTTTTTAATTATAGTAGATATTCATTTACTATAAATGCAGTATCTCATCCATACGGTGTACGATTCTTATGAAATTTATATTTCTTGAATTGCGGTAGCTTAATGAGTCTAAATATGCTAACCTATTCTCAAAGTGATGTGACTTTTTGCATACTTGTTTTTGAGCCTAAAGGTTAACGTAATTCAGGGCGAAAATTTAAATATATTAAAATATATCAGGTGGTTACAGGGTTATCCTTATTCTATTTTTACACCCTATCATTAAATGTTAATGGTGGTCATTTATGTATTCTCTAGGTTGTCACATCCTCTCCCCGTTAAAAGAAAATTTGTCCCTAAATTTAGCATGTTGTTAGCGTGTTCTTATATAAATGGGGATACTTGTTCATCATTTGATATTTGTGTTCCAATCCATACTCTGATCATCGCTTAGAGTTCCATCATTCCTTGACTATGGGAATGTGGCTTTGCTTAAGCCTATTGACTTTGAAATCCATGATATCGACTGGTTCCTCGATAAAACTGAGTTTTATGTCGATAAGGATTTCATCGAGACGTACAACTAGCATGTCATCAGAGAGACATTTCTTTAGGTTCAAAACGTGGAAGACATTTTGTATGCTATTGAGCTCTTGGAATAGAGCGATTCGATAGGCTACTGGGCCTATCTTCACAAGGATCTCAAAAGTTCCTATGTATCTCAGATTGAGTTTACCTCTCTTGCCAAATCTTATAACTCCTTTCCAAGAAGATACCCTTAGCATGAATTTATCTCCAACTTGAAATTCAATTGATTTTCTTCAAAAGTCGACACATTTCTTTTAATGATCACGAGTTGTTCTCAACTGTTCCTTAATTTTCACGATCTTCTAGGTTGTCTCGTGAATAATCTCATGTGCGGTTAGTAACATGTTCCCTGCTTGTTTCTTTGCTAGTTGGGTGTCACCGACTTCCGCCTAACACAATGGTGAACATCACTTTCTCCCGTAAAGTGCTTCAAATGGTGCATCCTTTATGCTCGTGTGATAACTATTGTTATAGGAAAACTCAACCGACGACACTTTCTCCCAATCTGTATTTGGCCTATAGGTGGTACTCATATCGAGTTGGGTTCCTAATGCTCGTTGCATTGTTTTCCAGAATCGGGACGTAAATCGGTTGTCTCTATCCAAAATGATCGACGTTAGCATGCTGTTTAGCTAGACTATTTCCTTGAAATAATTGTTGGACAACTTCTCCATCTTTTATGTTTACTTAATGGATACGAAATGGGCGGACTTACTCAGACGATCGATCACTATCCGAATTCTTTTGTAACCAATAGGCGTTTTGGGTGGTTTTGTGACGAAGTTTATTCCAACTTGTCCCCATTTCCATTCGGTAATTTTGGGTTGTTGCAGTAGACCCGATGCTTTCTGGTATTCTGCTTTGACCTTAGCGTAGGTCCAACACTTCTCACATAGGTGTTGATTTTTGCCTTCAAATTTGGCCACTAGTAACTTTTCCTTAAGTGAAGATACATCTTATTAGATCCTAGGTGAACTGAGTATCTTCTCTTGTGAGTTTCATCTGACACCAGACTCCTAATGTCGCCAAATTTTTGTACCCAAATTTGGTCCATGGAACACAAGGTTCCATTTTCTTTGGAGACAAATTGTTTCTCCATGCTTCATAGGCATTCTTCTGCCTTGTTCTCTTCCTTGATTGAATCTACTTGAGCTTCTCGAATTTGGGCATGAAGGTTTGATTGGATTTTTAGAGTGAGCCACTATGTTAGCTTTGCTCGGGTGGTATCGAATCTCACACTCATAGTCGTTCATCAGCTCATTCCATCTTCGTTATCTCATTTTGAGTTCCTTTTCATTCAAGATGTGCTAAAGACTCTTGTGGTTCATGTATATGACACACTTTGTGCCATACAAGTAGTGTCACCAAGTCTTTCAGGACAAAATTATAACTCCCAATTCCAGGTCAAGGGTGGTGTGATTATTCTTGTGAGTTTTGAGTTGGCGTGAGGCATAAGCGATCACTTTGTCTCTTTGCATGAGTACGCATCCCATGTACTGATGTGATGCGTTCAATAGAAGACAAAGTCTTTGGTTCCTTCCAGGAGCGAAAGAATTGGCACACTACACAACATATGTTTCAGTTTCTGAAATGCGGATTGTTATTGTTCTTTCCATTCGAACTATGTATCCTTCTGCGTAAGTGTAGTGAGAGGTTTTGCTATTTTTGAGAAATTCTCTATAAATCTCGTGTAATAGCTTGCCAATCCTAGAAATTGACACACCTCTATTGGTGTTATGGGTGCTTCCCAATTCTTTTCTGGATTTGATCTTGGAAAGATCTACGTGAATTCCCTTATCGTTGACTACGCGTCCTAGGAATGTACTTCTCTGATCCAAAATTAACACTTCAAGAATTTTGCGTACAATTTCTCCTTCTTAAAACTCCAAAATGATTCGAAGGTTTTGTCGTGTTCTTCCTCTATCCGTGAATATATCAATATATCTCAAGTATTAGATCCATAAAGACTGTTGGGGAATTAGTTAAGCCAAAAGGCACAAATAGTATCTCGAAGTTGGTGGTACCCAGACCTTAAATCAATCTTCGAGTAGAAGGTGGATCCTTGCAGTTGATCAAACATATCGTAAATCCTAGGGAGTGGATATCTATTCTTGATCATCAAATTATTTAGTTCCCGGTAGTTAATACACATTCTGAAGGTTCCTTCCTTCTTCTTGATGAATAGCACCGGAGCTCCCCAGGGTGAGAAACTCGGTCTTATAAAGCCTTTATCCAATAGCTCTTGGGGTTGACCAGACAACTCTTTCATATCCGAAGGGGCTAATCGGTAGGGTGATATTTCCACTGGAGCTGCCGCTAGAACTAGGTCAATTCGAAATTCAACTTCGCAAATTGGTTGTAGTCTGGGCAAGTCCTCCGAAAATACATCGGGAAAATCAAATACTTGGGGTATGTTCTTGATTTCCTTATTCTTGCCCATCTAATCCTGTGAAGATACTTCCACGCCTTCATGCAAGAGATGATTCTAAGACCTTATCTAGTCTTACCTCCGTAGTTTATTAAGGATTCCGCATTTGGTAAGGGTAGTTGCACTTCCTTGTCGTAGCATAAGATCTCAGCTCGGTGCGGTGATAATCAATCCATGCTGATTATGACATCGAAGATACTGATGGTCATAGGCATGAGACTGACATGAAATCAGTAGTTATGCAGAGTTAGAAGGCCGTCTTCTAGTATTTCCTAAATACTACCAGATTCTCCATTTGCCATTTCTACTAATAAGGCTCATCTAATTTCCTAGACTTATGGCTTAAATTTTTTCTAAACTTAGATGTAATGAAACTTCTTTCGGCACTGCGATCAAAGAATATAGATGCATATAAACTGTTAATAGGAAATATACTTGTCACATTGATGGGGTCTTGAATGGCATCCTTCGTGCCAATCATAAAAGCTCTTCCTCTAGCGTTTCCTCCTTTGTTCCTTAACCTTGGGCAGTTCCTTTTGATGTGCCTAACAATCCCACATTTAAACAGGCTTGGTTATTTGGCAAAGCAACCATGCCTTGGTTGGTTGTGCTAGTAGGAGCAATCGCGGGTTGGTGGCAGTATTTTTTAGTATGCCCTCTACGATTGCACATGTTACATTGCATCCAGTTACCAAAGTGGTTGAGGTGACACAAATTGCACTTTGGGTGCTTTTCTGCATATCGTCCTAAAGATGCAGGGGTTGGGACTGCTGTCGAGCCCTGAGTGATGGGGTAGGCCCTTACAATCTCTTGTCTCTTGTGGGGACTTTACTTGGAGGTACCATTGAATCTGTTTCCATATTTGCTTTTGCTTTTCCTTGACCTTAGGATGTCAGTCTTCTTGACCAACGTTTCTCATCTTAATTCTTGTTTGGTTAGGCTATAAGACAACCTTTTTCCACTATCGTATGTCGATGGTCGAGAGGACGTGACCAACCCTTGAATGGGTTGAATCAATCCATATATATACCTTTTCACTTTTTTGTACTCAGGGGTCACAAAGTTCGGGCAAAGGGTAGTGATGTCTTTGAACCTGTTGTTATAGGTCAAGATGTTGGCGTTGCTCATGGTAAAGTTCCATAGTTCTTGCTCTAATTATTGCATCTCGTCTCGAGGACTAGATTCTCAATGATCATTTACTTTAGCTGCTCCCAAGATAGAGCATTGGCATTGGCAAGGCCTGGAGTGTTGACATGGCCATTCCACCAAGATATAGTTGCATCGACAAACGTGCAGGTGGCAAAACTTGACCTTGCTTTCCTCAGCACAAGAGTTGATCTCGAGGATAGACTTACGCTTTTCGATCCAACTGGTGGGTCCTACAACTCCCTCGTTCCCAAAGAACGTCCAAGGTTTGATGTTCATGAAGTCCTTGTGGGTGCATGATCTTAGTGCACTTATTTCATTTCCTTGGGAGCCTTCTCCTCCAATTCCAGAGTTTGTGTAATTTCCATGTGCAACTAGTGCTTCAACGATTCTTTGTTCGACCATTGCTTCAATTACCGTGTGGTCTAGGGGCGTGTTACATAGTGTGAATTGAGCATCCTACTCAACTTGAAGACCTTGTCTAGATCTGGTGATTCTTAGGGGTGCCATTTCTAGATTCCTAAAGTTAGTGTCGAGATGTGAGTTAATTCATCAGATTTAGTAAATTGATACTCTCATGGTTAGGTAGTGGCTTGTTAGTGTTAATGTTACTGGAAACAATAATACCATATCAAACATATTTCATGCAACCAGGTAAGTATAATATGTTTCATATATTATGCCGAAATTACCAAAACTGGGTGTTGTTAGGGTAGGAAAAGCTTTGAAGTTATAAAAGATATGTCTAAAATCTTTTCCCGTTACCCTAACCCAAAAGAAAAGTATTTGTATCACTCCTAGCCATCATGATAAGGGCAAAACAAAAGAAATTAAAATTCACAGTACACTATAAGAAGTGCCATCAGCTACACTAACTGTCTATATACAAAATCTAGCCAAGTATCATAAAGAGATACTCGAGACTCCATCCTTTCTACCTGGAGCTCCAATCGATTTGTGTGGCTGATCACCTCCTCCAACACCTGGTGATGGAATTGGGCCTCCTCCGCAGCTGATCCTGCATGAGTACGGTCCTCTTCTCCATCAATTCCCTCTCCTATTCCAAGTACTACACCCGCTCACTAAGTTACACCAAGACCATCCTCAATGAGAAGACATCAGTTTCCATCGCTGCAATGTGATCTGAGTGATGGGTGGTGTGGGGCACTAGATAAGAGATGGCCTGCTCTATGTGAGTATCCAAGGTTAGGGAGGTATAGTGGATGACTCTCCACCTCAAACCTTGAGTTGATAGCCTCCTCCTATGCCTAGGCTTGTATATGGGGCATCTGAGTCGTGTCTCTATGGCATTTGTTTGCTGGCAGTAGTGATGTTGGTGGGGATGTTGCCCTCTTCCGTGAGGGGATATAAATCTTCCTCGGGGTTTTCTGCACTTGAGTACCCTTCGGTATCCTATATGAATGATGGGAAGGAGTGGGGTAGGGTAGCGAGGTCTCGGGTAAGGTGGTAGTGTCCTCTTCATCTTTGTCAGCCTCAAACTCGAAACTAAGAAGATCTAGTCCAGCTGGTGTATAGTTCAACGAAAGGGCTGGCTCTGAGGGGTAATCAGTTGGATTGTAATCGGGCTCCATATCATCACCGTCCTCTGGGGTATCGACAGGGTCTGAGTCATCAAGTACCACACACTCCTCCTTTGATAAGTAAGATGCCCTGCATGATTCATCTCATGTCATACTCTCGGCAAACCCATAACTCCTGAGTCCCCTTTGTATGTCGTAAGTTAGAGGTTCCTAGGGTAGAAAAATCCTCGAGTGTAGAGATCGTTGATTTAGTAGTCCCTAGATGTAGAAGTCACTAAGAGAATCTTCTAAGTATAGAATCTTTGCCTATGCATCCAATCCAGAAGTCTTGAAGCGTTTAGATTGCCAACCCCCGTATCCGAGTTTGGTCGTGCATCCGTCGAACCATAATTAAACTTATTTACGCATTCTAGGTCTACTCGTGGTACGTCCGATGTACTATACCAACTCTAAATAGGATTTTTGACCTAAAATCCTGAGTTGCGACTTTGTGGGTTCGTATTGTGAGGTAGTATATATACTATTATGAGCATATCCATATTGTTCTTAATCATTGTTGGGTTGGATGTGTTTTAGGATTTTGTACTCCAAAACTATCAAGTATGGACCAAGCAGATGAGAAGTACCTGAGGGTAGGATCATTTTAGCATATCGCCATTCTGAACTCCAGGAACCCAAGCCATAGCTCAAACTAGTCACCTCCCTCGTAAGTAGTCAAGAAGTAGGGTAATTAATATTAGTAATCATTATTAAGCTTAAAGGCTAAACCTAATTAGAGTGTATTCCTATATTATAGTTGTATTTCCTAAGGAATTACTAGTTCGTTTTAATAGGTAGCTCTGATACTAATTTGTGACACCCTTGGTCGACGGTAGAAGCGTTAGGCTATGCGACGTTAGGATGTTGGGATTTCAGGCCAAGATATGTGTTAAATAATACACATGATTTACTAAACAACATAGCTATTTATTCATTAAATAAAATATATTATATAATTGTTTGAGGTACAAGTGGGTTAAGGAAGCAAAGTACAAACACAAAGCACATAGGTTCCGGGCTGCATCATTGGGGTTATCTTCTCCTTCAGACATGTTCATTCTCCTGAGAATGCCTACGGTTTTATAGGTCAACACAACGTTGGTGAGTCCATAGTTTTTATTATTACAAATCATGTGTTGGTATTTTAGTTATTTTGTTCATCCTAAACTCACATCCTTGAGTTTATGAGTACTATCACTACTTTCATAGGTAGATTTCTAGTGGTAGTCTAAGATAGTTAAATGTTGGTTGACCTAGAATCATTTTCATTGAGATTGTGTGTACTATCACTACTTAATTAGCTCCTAATAATAGTTTATGATAGCTAGTTTTAGTTTGCTAAAGTTACAATGAGTTCCTATAATTGAGTTATGATTGTTGATACCGAAAATCCATGATGCTTCATCGAACGTCGCCGTGTTTAGAAAGTTATGCCTGCTTCGACTTGTCGTCGCGTTGTAGCTAACAATCATCGGTGGGAGTGTCTCATCTAACTTTTGTCATGGGGGACTCTCCTGGTCGTTCATGTTGTTATTCACATTGTATTTATATGGTTTTACTTGTTATATACATTATTTATCTTATGTGTGTGTTTGTGTATATATATATATATATATATATATATATATATATATATATATATATATATATATAATTTAGGCAGAGTAACACTAGGTACTAAGCTTATTCAAAGGTGGCTATAATAATGAGTTTCAGCGTTTCCAGGCAATAGCCAACATGACGACTAGGTATGATCTTATCTATCATAGTGGTCTAGTATGACAACTAGGCATAATATTAGCTAATGAGTTAGGGAAAAATATCTATCGGGCATAATATCATCCTAATCTTATGAGCATAATTATCTAAGTATAATTAGTAATAACTATGTAAAGTTGCATTTTAGACATGTTTTCCACCAAAAGAAGTGGAAAATGGGGCCGTGAAACTCACCTGTGAGTTTAAAAACATTGGTGTAGGGTAGAAACCACAAGTTATCACTTTGAGAGTCAACCGGGGCGACGACATGCAAGACGATATAGAGAGAATTAAACAGAGGTATGAGGGAAATGAGGTGTCGAAGTCTGCTGTTTATAGCTAGTTTTGGACGGCGCGTCGTGCAAATGTGTGTGAACCGTATGATGTTGCCACGTGTCTTCATCTTAGCATGCCTCATCATCCCATATCTCAACAAAATTGGGTGTCTGTGCGCGCGACGCAGTGCGGTCGAGTGTACTCGACGGTAAAAATTCAACTTCGAACTTCCTTAACTCTCGCATGCGAACTCCTTTCTTAACGACTTTTATATATTTGTGTAGGTCTCTTCATTCTCTATATCATTCCTTTTGGTCGTTTTGTCTAGTTTTGACTTACGTTTTTCGACGTATTTTTATTACCACTATAATTTTATAAAAATCATAAATTTCTCATATGATGTCCGTTTTAGGCGTTCCTTGCCTCGTAATTCCTACTTTAAGTCGTACTACTATTGTCTAGTTGGTGACTTTCTCCAAAAGTCAACCAATATCTTTGTAGTTTTTGTCGTTGTAACATTTTAATTATGGTAGATATTCATTTACTATAAATGACATATCTTACCTATATGATGTCGGATTCTTACGACATTTATATTTCTAAAATTGTGATCGCTTAAGGAGTCTAAATATACTAACAAGTTCTCCAAGTGATACGACTTTTTGCGCACTTATTTTTGAACCTAACGTTTTACGTAATTAAGGACGAAAATTTCGAATATATTAAAATATATCAGATAGTTACAAGGTTGTCCTTATTATATTTTTACGTCCTATCGTTAAATGTTAACGGCGGTCGGTGTTCTCACACTAACTCATATTAAGAATCGGTGAATAATGAATAAATATCCATTGCACATAGTAGTTTAGCCATTATTTTGAGAAGTAATCCAATATAAACTAAAGTAACTGAAGTGATATGTTTCCAATCAGTTTATTTAGTTAGGTTAGTTATTGATTTGTTTTAGATTTAATAATAAAACCCTTTTTCTGCTTTTGTTTATTTAGTATAACCTATAATAAAATACTCTAATGTTAATCCACTACCGTTCCGCTTGAGTTTGACACACTTGCTTATCAAAACTATATTGTACTCAATCAGGTTCACTGGCTATAAGGTGGTTTACAGATGCGATGGACTAGGAAATATAAATAAAAAAACTAGTGTATTAAAAATACACATCAGGGTCCCTCTCAAGTGAACTCTCAAGGTGGGTGTTAATAATTTGTGACTGTTATCGATGATTACTCAAGGAAGAACAAAGTTTACCTTTTGAAGACAAAAGTCGAAGATGAAGTGTTTGGGTGGTTTAAAGAATGGAATACCATTGTTGAAAAACAGACTAGGAACTTATTAAGGTCACTCATAATAAAAAATGGTTTGGATTTCTGCAAGGCTACGTTTGAAAATTTTTGCAAAAAAGAAGGTATAGTGAGGCATCGCAATGTACAACAATCAACACATCAAAGAGGAGTGGTAGAACAGATGAACAAAACACTGGTGGAGCGTGCTCAACGCATGCAATTAATAGCTGATTTATCAAACCAATTATGGTCAGAAGCAGTCAACGCTGCTTGATATCTGGTGATTAGATCTCTGTCTACTATAAGTAATTATCAGACGCCTCAAGAGGTGTGGTCTAGGAAAACTTTTAATTATTGTGGTTTATGAATGTTTAGAAGCCTTGCTTATGCTCATGTGAATGATGGTAAACCAGAGCCAATGGCAATGTAGTGCATATTTCTAGGACATGAATCTGGATAGAAAGGTTATCGGTTGTGGAACGATTAGGGTGCTAACCAGAAGGTAGAGTTTGCAACACGAAAACCATACAACTTAGTGATAAATGAGCAACAACAAAGTGACATGGAACAACATAGACGTGTGGAATCCCTTGAACAACAAATGGAAGAAGTGTATGGTGATGCTGATGTCCGGAAAGACAACTTAAAGAAGCTTTTGGAGAATAAGTTTGTGATGAATGATATAGGTGCTTAAAAGAAGATTATAGGGACGGAGATTTAGAGGGATACAAGAGCAGGATGATTATACATTTCTCACTACATTAAGAAGGTCTTGTTGTCATTCTAGTGTTGTCAGGAGGATCTTGCGACACTTAAAGGGTACGCTTAATGTTATTCTGGTGTATGGTGTGAATGCACGGAATACGAACTTGTTTGGATCGATAGATTCAGACAATGAAGGTGATTAGGAGATAAGAAGATCATTGGTACTTGGTCTCATTTAGAGTCTTGTTTTGAATGTGGAGAAACCTATCATGTTCTATGATTGGTTTCGTATTCAAATCTCTTGTACCAAGGAGAATCCGGAAGATATATTGACAAAATCATTGCCAAGAGAGAAGTTCAAGCTTTTCTTGGACTCGTTTGATGTTTACAAGAGTTAGGTTCCTTCGAGGATGGATAGCGGGAACGGAGAGGAAGTTCTTGGTTTAAGGTAGAGTTCAGAGGATACTCAAGTCAAGGTAAAGATTGTTCAATGTGACTTGCACATTTGGAGCATTCTTATGGATCATTTGGGTTCAATGGGGGCACTTGGAGTTTAATGGAGTAGGTGACAAAAAGGAACTGATCATCTAAGAAGGGAATGGTTCATGTGAAAAAGCAACGTAGCATGTGACAAAGGAATAGATCATTTATAACTCCCGCTGATTCGGGCTAGACAATTAAGATATAATAAGCGATAAAAATGATATTTTGATAGAAGGTTAGTTAGGATACATAACCTTAACCAAATTTATAGTATATATGACAAGGATGTCGTACATATAAAGAACTCTGATATCCGACTTCATATAAAGAAGTTATGCTTCATTGGAGTTTCACGATTAAACTGATATGGTTGTACATAAAAAGTGAATTTTAGATAAGATGCTTGTTAGTCCAAGAAATATAAACGAAAGTCGTAGCAATCGTAAAACCAAGAGCATGCATATAAAGAACATCCAAATCGGCCTTCATATGAGGAAGTTATGATTTTTCGAAGTTCAAACGCAACTATGTTTGCATAGAAATTGAATTTAGTTCGGTTTTTTTAGTAGAAACAATATATATGAGAGTCGAAGATCTAGTTAATAGGAATCCATCATTAAAAAGACAGTCTAGAAAGAATGTCATATGAAAAAGATATGAACACTAAACGGAGAATAGCACTCCAAGCCTTCTAAAATAATAAAAAAGGTGAGAATTAGCCAACGGAATCTAAACGAATGTTGTAGATCTCGTCGATATCTATGTATGGATGTAAATAACATCAAAAACAAAGTTTGTATGAGGAAGTAACGATTTTTTTAAGCTTCACGAGATGCGTCACACACAGAAGGGCATGACACGCGCTTCGAGAAGTTATCATGTCACCCCACTTCCTACTTGACACGTGTCAGCATACAAGAGGACTGACGTCACGACAGGGCACGACATGCCCGCCCTATGTTAAGCCTAGAAATAGATGTCCTTGCTCACTTCTTTCTCGACACCTCTCCTAACAATCTCTTTCGAGTTTCTGCGCCTTTAGCATGAAAATTATTAGTATTTAAGATATTTTGTTGAAGCACTGAGGTTCCTGAGTGCCTGGTATTAGTAGCTATCAGGTCGGAGTTTTGCTAGTACAATTTTCGGATTTTGTCAAGGAAATCTCTATAAGTTAAGCTATGCTTATATTGCCTTCAATGTAACTTATATTTATATCCATAGTCATTATTATGAAATTATAAATAAGATCTATTTCTGATAGCAAGTCATATTATTGACTAATTTACTTATGGGGGTGATGTCTACGCTAGATTTAGTGAGGTGTTTAAAGTGGGATTTCCAAACAATATACTCTTTATACCAAACGAACCCTACCTTCGATATGATCTTACTTGGTTGCTCCTTACTTGATAGATCTTGATGTAGACTTTGGGATTGTTGAGGAATCTAGACTATCATTAGACATAAGAAATAATAAACTAAGACTTAGTGATAGTTGAACCTAGGCCAAATCAAAGGAAACGCTTAATGCTGAAGTGAAGAACTCCCTAACTTTCTAGCCTTCCACTTTAACATGTGAGTGCATAGTTACTTTCTTCTTTCACATAAATACAAGTATCTTTAATGTTGAAAATACTATTTCTGATGTTTAACCAAGTTTAATATAACTATATAACATGACATAGCTATTACTTGATTAAACTTTACATACTTTATTATATTTAAAATATGACTGAGTAGTGAAGGGCTGTATGAAATAATAGATGAGAGGTGGTGATAGATTAGTAAAAGAATAAGTAAAATAATAAATGAGAGATTGAAGTATGTTAGTAAAGGGTTGTGCGAAATAAGGAGTTATGGCTTGATGTGATGTAACCAAAGTACTATCGTACAATTAAGCTTACCCAAAGTACTATTGCACTGATGTGCCTAATTATCTTGGAAAATATTACTTAGTAAAATGATGTGTAAAATAATAAGTTGTGACCTTCTGTGTTGTGACCAAGTACCATCTTATTGTTGTGTTTACCCAAAATACTATCATACTATTATGTTGTGCCTAAAGTACAATTGTATTCTTGTGGCTAGATGTTTAAGGAAGAATAGATGACAACTGCTACTGATAAATATCCTTTAGGAAAGATCCCTCGATGTCATTACTTACGGATTAGGAAGCGAAGATAATGGGAATGCGTAACTGTGTTATTTGTCTGTTGAAAAATATATAACAAACTATATTATTTTCAGTTTAAAACCTTATGTACTCTCCAGGTTTCCCAACCTAACCCAATTAGTTCCTATGTATCACAGGTATCGATATGAAGGTATATCATGTTTGGATCTGATGATAAATTAAACGAAATATAGGTCATTGGATGTTGTAAGGACAGTAATATTTACATTTATTCTTCATACCAAGTTTTAATAATCAACGAAAAACATTTCTTCGGAAAATACCTTTTCACAAGACAAATTCCGCTATCCAAAGAATACTCTATTTTTTTCTAAAATAAGCATAATTAAAACAGTCTTCTCTAGCCGTGAAAATGGAGATGCCACATTATCTTAAAGGGGGTGTGGAGCACCTAGGAAAGGAAAGGAGCATCTTGCAGCATGGATGGGCCACTTTAGGTGTGGATGTGACACTTATAATGTTGAATGTGTCATTTGGGAAGGGGGTGTGCAACTTTGGATTTAATATTTTCCGTCTAGAAGGAGGATGTGCTGTTGTGATGGAGGATGTGCCATCTTGAAGGAGGATGTGACATCTTGATGAAGATTGTGCCAAATTGAAGGTTGATGCATTATCATGGGAACAAAGTGTGCCACTATAGTGTGCCTTGTGGTACTTGAGAGTATCGATGCACTACCTATGTAATGTTGAAGCATGGATGTGCCACTAATGATCAAGATGCGACACTACAGAATCATGATGTGTCATTAGGTGGCTTGATGAACCACACATATTGTTGGTGTGCCACATGTGTTCCTGATGTGCCATGACATCCCTTGATGTGCCACTCATGCTATAATGTTCAAAATGATGCTCAAGATTTTCCAAGGAGTCTAAAAAGTTGGAGACGCTTAAGGAAATTAGTCCAGATGTGCCGTCATGGCACCTCGTCAAAGTTTCATGCACTGGATGTGCCACTAAGGGACAGGAGGTGCCACTAAGTGACAAGGGGAGCCACTCAATGAAACATGATGTGCCAGTTATGTATTGATGGTGAAAATGAAATGTCTCATAAGGATGAAGGTTCCAGAAGCGGTTGCATGACAGATTGTGATTGCTTGACCCCTTTCATGAGCCTATGGACTAATGGGCTTCCCTCATTTGGGTTTATGGTCTGATCCCTAGTCTATAAATATGGATGCCGGCTAGTTATTTGAGAAGTGTCTTTTGTATTCTTAGTGTGTAGAGAACTTTGTGAATGAAGAATATTCATTTCCATCCGTGGACATAGGTCACCTTGATGGAATCGCGTAAACAATATGTATTTGTGTGCTTTTGGTTTCATGTGATATCCGAATTACCTTCTACCAAGAGTCACCAGATATTGGCAAATGGATCCAGTTCGTTCTTGTTCTTGGTAAGTGTTGTTTGGTTTCCCTATATATATATATATATATATATATATATATATATATATATATATATATATATATATATATATATATATATATATATATTTATAAAAACAAAACATATTACAAACTTTCATTATGTTGATTTCTTTAAGAAACTATATAAAAAAAATACTTGAACCTACGAATGACAACTTTAGGAGTAGTGATGTACCTTCAACCAACAACATCTTGCTACCAGTGTCTTTCATTATTCAACACATCTACATTAACATAAGTAGATCCAATGCACACTTAAGCATGTTACGTAATTAGTTTCAAGTTAAAGAGAAAAAGCCAGGGGATTTGCAGAAATTAAATTGCAGAATTTAAAATCTTATATACCTCGTCCAAACAATTGTGAAGAATCTCAGCAAAAGCTTCTGTCAAGTTAGCTTCAAACAAAAATAGGATTTCCTTAGCTCCATGAAGAACATGTAGGTGTTTAGTCTTTTTAGGATCATTTTTGTCATTTTTAATTGGAACCAGTTAAATTATGATGCAAAGTCGAATCAATATATAGCTTTTGAGGTCCAAGTCATTGGTTTTCAAGTATATATTATCTTGAGCAATGAGAAAAATAAGTATAAAACATAAAAGACAACCAAATTAAGCAATAGAATACCTTTCTTTCATTAGTTTTACCTAAATGAGATCATCAATCTGTAAAATCAAAAACATTGTGAAGTGTCACCCCAAGGAAGCTCGTGCTGATTCGATGTGGGGCTGCATGATTGCTCGACAGTGTTGGTCACTGGTCCAATGGTGATCAATGTCGATGTTGAGCTATGTCGTCTGATTAGGGCAAAAGTAGTATATATATATATATATATATATATATATATATATATATATATATATATATATATATATATATATCTGATTCTAACGAGGGGAAAGGGTAAATGTGTAACAATTTAGGCCCAAGGTACATACACGAATCTAAGTATCTAAGAGGGGTCTCAAAACTGAAAGATCGATGAGGAGTCGCAGACTAAAACTTGTGTAGGGTAGAGGGGAGGCACACCGAGCTGTTTGAATGAATTTGTGTCCCATTCAAAAGTCGTAGCTAGGATTTATGCGGGCAGGAAGTGGGGGTTTAGGAATTATGTCGACGGGAAGAAAGATGACACACATATTTTAATGGTGTACTCCATGCTTTTATTTTAATCTGACACTAATTTTATGACAAATAAAAATGCACATCGTAAATATTTTAATTTTAGAAAATATGACTTTTTTTAGATGTATACAGGTTTTTCATGTCATAAAATTAGTGTGTTTCGTAATTCACGTGTCATTAAAGGAAAATTTTCTAGTAGTGGTATTACAAGTTATTTTCTATAATCTTGTGGTTACGTACGTTGTATGGTTTTTGAGTTGCTTGTAATATTCGAGTTGTTCTTCTTTTAGATTCAAAACTGTTTTTAAAACATTGTTTTTTATGGAATTTCTTTTTGCTATTCTGAGTATATGTTCAACATTTTGAATAAAATTAATCAGAATCCTAATCTAATTCAAATACCAAATAAAAGGCAAGTTTCCTAAAATACCCCTGACTCTATATTCTGAATTACTCCAACATCCTGCAAATTGCTGTTAATTTGATTCAGTTCCATAGTGGGTTAGCAGTTTAATATTCAATTACAAATGCCGTTTTTGTTGTTTTTATTAAGTTTTGTTGCTACTGTTTCTGCCCCAAAGTTCATGGCTGGCTGGCTGCCTTTCAAACCCCTTAACTGGTTGCTGCTTAAAGATTTTAATGTCTCATGTTGCATGTGGTCTTTTTCTTTCTTTGTAACGTCTCAATTTTGCTGTATCATTTAGCTGCAAAGGATAAAAACTCTAAGGCTTAATGGAAATTTTTTATTTGTTGTTTTGCTTAAACAGAATCTTAAGTTTTATTTATTTTTTGTTGTTAATCTTTTTAATTATACGAGAGGACCTAGCTATGACACCGTTCAATTTATTTATTTTTAATCCAGAGTCTTTGGGACATTTTTTTTTTTTACATTTATACTAGTTTTATCTTCTGGATCCGTTATTTCATGACATGTACAGTATGATATTTTAATGTTTTAGTTGGACCTCTATATAAATGAGATCCAGCAAAATGATGCTCAAGTACATCGGTACATGTGAATTTACATATGCCTTTGCAGGTGTGAAAATGACAGAGGAAAGTAACGGGAGGGAGGTATATAAGTAAGGTGATGATGACATCACAAATATAACAAGAACACTATTTTATGTCAAAAGGCAGTACAAATCATAGAGACATATATCAGTAACATATATAACTTTTAAACAAAAATAGTGCTCTCTTTAATTATTGTAATTTAGATATATATGCTTCAAATCTTCCAAACGTGCATAAACATCTCGGACTCACTGCACCCTGCAAAAACCAAATCAATACAGTTAATGTGTGTGCTCATGTAATATTTAACCCGGTAGATGAGTTTTCAAAGTTGAAACCGATAAAATAAAGATAAACATATATTTGAACATACTTGGAGCAATCAGTGCTTGGACTGATCTTGTAAGGGATGTTAACACCACACTTGTTGGGGAGGCTAGCAGCGTTTCCCGCATTGATGTTGGACATGCTTGCAGAAGCACTCTTTATACAACCACAAGCCGTCTGACGATCAGGGGTTGTTTTTGCAGCGCTATTGACTGCCTTAACCCCACTGCAACATGCCGGTGGCACAGCACCACCGTTTGTTAGGTAGCCAATGCATGGAGTTAAACTGCTTACCACCTGACCACATGTAATAGCCTCTGCATAGGGTGCCGCCACCACCATGCAAGTCACCACTACACATATGACCATCATCACCATCCTCGCCATTTTTCTAATATAGGAGCACAAAAGTTGTAGGAAACTTGTATGTTTACTTGTTATGTGATTGGTGCAAGAAACGTTCTCAAAGGTTACGCGTATTTATAGGGATTCTTGTCCATGCATATGTGATTGTGAATGAATTGGTTAGTTGGAAGGTTGATTTAATATTAATGGAACCTTCAACACCTTTGATTTATAATCTTCACTAATTAACGGTAAGCTTTCCATTTAACTTCATAAGATGATGGAATTGAATTCGATTTTAAATGTGTCACAAAACCTATAACTGTAAATGCCGACCATGTACGGCAGTGTGGGCTATATGATCTTGAATTATCAATAAGTACTTTTTACTTTTCCTCGAGACAAAGATTGTAGGACAACATTACTTTTTACTCACTTGCATTTGGCCGTCGGTGGACATAACTGAAAGAGTAAAACTACGAAAATAATCACATATACTATTACTAACAGCACATGACGACTAAAAAGTTCACCCAAAATGAGTTTGCTTTTCTATAGCAAAAGATATTGTTTTTTATATCTTGATATGTAGTATATCAAGTTATGTACTATGAAAATATTGTTTTTTTAATCAATACATTTAATTTTTAATATGTTTAAAAAGTTTTTAGATACATGCGAAAAAATAGTTCTTAGGTTTAAAATAACATTGTTTTTGTTGTCTGAGTTTCTTACCGTCCAACAATTTTTTAGACTGCAATTTTTGTTGAAAATGCTTTGCAAAAATAGAGCCCAATTTGGAAATTTATTGGAAATATTGTCACCATATAGTGTCATCTTTAGTCTTGGTCGCGTCAAATATCCATGAAAATGTGATGTGTGGGAAGTGTGTCGGTACTTCGTAGACATATATTTGCAGAAACATTGGGTGTGTTCGGCACGGAGCGATTGAGAGCGTTTGAGAGCTTCTAGTTTCTAGCGTTTGACAAAACGCTGTGTTTTGAATAGAAAGTCTTGTTTGGCACTACAGGCTTCTAGCGTTTAGTTTAAGCAAACGCTCCAAATCCAAATGTTACTTAACGCTACAAGCTACCAGCTACGAACTAATTTTACCGAACATGCCCATTGTCGCAAAATGTTTCCTATGACTGCTTTTCCAATGAAATTAGTTTTGTCAGCAAACTTTTTGTTTCCTATATATTTCCAGCAATATAGTTTTCTAGTAGTAAGTAAAACATTTTATCTTGATACATTGTATAATAAATTCCATGAAAAGCTAATATATTTTTTCCTGAGGACAATCAAAACAATTTTAAGTTGGTTTTTTATAAGTGAAAACATTGTATTAACACATAGCACGTTTTACATTTGTATATACTCCCTCCGTCCCATAATTATTGTCTACTTTTGACTTTTGAAGTCTTTATTCGTCAACTTTGATCTTAAATATTTTTATTTGTGTTATATATTACTTTATGAAACTTAGAACAATGAAATACATTTGAAATACAATCCATTCATATATTTTGCATCAAATATTATGTATCAAAATAAGAAATATTTAAGGTCAAAGTTGAAGAATAATGACTTCAAAAGTCAAAAGTGGACAATAAATATGAGACGGAGGTAATATTATTCATGTATTCTTTCATATAGATAATGATACACTTAGACTATTTTACTTTGTATTCCTTATTGTTTCTGTTACAACAGATCCTAATATCTAGGATCTCTCGTGTATATGTATCTCTTATCAGTTGAATGAAATTATCTTTCCATTCATTCTCGTATATGGTATCAGCCAGGAAAACCTACACTTCCTAATCATTGACAACTATGTCTTCTAGTTCAAGCTCGTCATCTATTGTAATCCCCACCCTACCTCTCAATACACCATCATTAATTCTTGTTCAATTCCCAACTTCCCTAAAACTTACCTTCACACATTATCTCAATTGGAAAACTTAAACTAAAGCCATTCTTCATGGACTGGATCTTTACATATATATATCGATGGCACCTTCCCTCTCCTAAACCCACGACTAAAAATGGTGTATCTACTCCCCATGCAGACTTTGCTACTTGGTTTTGCCAAGACAGGTTACTTTTTGGAGCTCTTGTTGGTACTCTCTCCCCACTCATCATTTCTTTAGTCACGAAAACGTCATCTTCACTTGAGGTTTGGAACATTCTTTCAAAAACATATGCAAATCCCTCTCATGTCCACATCAAACAACTACATCATCGCCTAAAACAATCAACAAAAACCAATGACCAAACCATTAAAGATTATATGCAATCTGTTAAAACCCTTGTTGATGAACTCAACATTTTGGGAAAGAAGTTGGATAAAGAATATATAACTGACGCAATCATAAATGGTCTCAATTACTTACAAAACAGTCATAAATGTTGTTCATGCCCAAGATATCCCTATTTCTTTTCAGGAACTACACGAAAAACTCATCAATCATGAGCTTTCTCTTCTCTAACAAACCTCTACTACCAATTCACTTCACCAACTAGTGACTGCCTTTGCAGCAAACAAACGACCACAAAACAAACCATGGCAGAATCAGACTTCTAATCAATCATATCCTGCTCTACTTCCCACCCTCATAGTTAGTGGCACAACCCGCCAATTCCTTACCAAATGTTAATTCTGTTTCACTAAAGGACACTCATTCACTTCGTGTTACGACTTCAAGAACAAATACCCACAAATTAACTTACCTCTTGTCCCAAAAACCAACTATAACAACACATATCCACAAGCTCACCTGATGAATACCTCACCTAATTCAACTCCAGACTGGCTCTTTGACAACGATTCTTCTCATCACATAACCAATGATCTCAATGCACTCGCACTTCACACACTTTATGATGGAACCGATGAACTCGTCATCGGAGATGGTTCATCTTTTACCATTACTCGTGTTGGCTCTCTGATAGCCCCTTTTGCTAATACTTCTTTTACTCTCACTGATGTTCTCTGTGTTCCATCTATATCATGTAAAATCATCTCTATTTCTCGATTATGTATTGACAATCCCATATTAATTCAATTATATTCATGCCATTTTCTTATCAAGGACTTCAAAACAAACCAAATTCTACTCCACTGAACAGTTAATCGAGGAGTTTATGCTTTTCGTTCAGCAACTCATCATCTTGCATTCCATACACAGTTTAGTAAGTCCACACCTTGGCATCATCGGCTTGGACATCCACATCTTCGAGTCTTCCAGAGTTTAGCATCCACTGTTTCTACTATTTTTTTCAAAAATAAAATTGTAATTCATGTTGCATCAATAAAAGTCATAAACTTCCTATTCATAGTTCTTCCCTTACTTCTAACACACCATTACAACTACTTTTCTTGGATGTATGGTCATATCCAATTCAATCAATAGATGGCTTCAAGTATTATATCATATTTGTTGATCACTTCACCAAGTACACATGCTTTTATCCTTTAAAACGAAAATCTAATTCTCTTACCACCTTCACACATTTTCAAAATATTGTTGAAAACTACTTCTAAACCAAAACCAAAAATTTTTTCTCTGAAAATGGTGGAGAATATATTAACCTTCAACCTCACTTAGCCTCTTGCGGCATCACTCACATTACTTCTCCCCGTCATACCCCTAAACACAATGGATATGACGAACGAAGACACTGCCACATAGTTGAAATTGCCTTATCATTACTTTCTCATGCAAGCTTACCATAACAGTTCTGGTCTTTTGCTGTCACCATTGCTTCTTATCTCATAAATTTGATGGGTTTTATCCATAAGAACTTTCCTATGTGCGCATGCAAAACCCTAATGCTTGGATCTAGGCTTTCTAGTTTAACATGCTTTGAATCCAAGACTTCTAATGACTATTTAGGTATAAGAACAATGTTAAAAGAAATCTAGAATCATACCTTTGAATCCCTTGTTTGATCTTGTTGTCTTGGAGCTTCTAGAGTCACAATTGTCACTCCTCTAATGGCTTATAAACACCAAATAGCAAGGAGGATGATTTGGGAGAGAGGAGAGGGAAGGAAATCGGCCAGGGCTTCTCTACTTTAGATCAAGTGTCAATTTCCCTTTGCCATAGGGTCTATTTATACTTGTGGACTCCTTAAGGGTTACAACCTAAACCCTAGTTGGATAATCTTCTCTTAAAGCAATCCAAATCCATTCCTTAGATAACCCTTTAGACGATTTGAAGCTATCCATAGCTTCTAGAATCCGTCCACTATCTATCCAATATGGATTTACAGTCTAAAGTTTAACTATCAAACAATTGACAATTTATACCCTCTTATTTAATTAATCTCTTTAAGTCACCAAATTAATTCCAATTAATTCTATGACTTATATTAATCAAATAACAATATTAATATTCTTTATATTATTCTCATAATATATTAATAATATTTATTCTCTCTTAATAAATCATCCTATCAAGTTGCTATGGTGAAGGCAACCCAAAAGGACCATGCACAACCAGGTCAAATACTTGCCTAATATAGTTGCAGCCTTAGACACTATTCCAACAAAATTGCCTTCCCACCATCATCCTTTAAAATCATTCTCCATACTTTTCGTCTTTTTCAAAAATCACCCAATTATGACAAATTATGAAGTTTTGGTTGTCTTGCAAACCCATGGTTACGTCCGTACACTAATCATAAACTCCAACCCCGATCAATAACATGCATCTTTGTTGGCTACTCTTCCTCACAAATTGCCTATCACCTTCTTGACCCACTTATGAACAGAATATACACCTCACGACATGTTCATTTTGTTGAAACATCTTTTCCTTACCCAACACTCACTAAAACTACAATACAACCGTCTCCTAATCCCGACATTAGGCTCCACATACAACTTCTTTCCTCCACTTAATCACCTACCACTCCACAAATAACTTCATCTTCCCTGGATAACAGCCCCTCCATCCTCACTGTCCTCTCCAAACAGCCCCCCTCATCATCATCATCTGATAACTATACACCTCCACAATCCCCCCAAAACAATCCTTCCCCACCTTTACCAAGATCACCCATAAACACTAGACAAACTCGCAAACCAAATCAAAAATACCACAATACAAACTTCGTCCTCTACCAATCTATTACCCAACTACACCATGAGCCCCAAACTATAACTAAAGCACTCAAACAACCTCAATTGCGTAATTCCATGCAAGAAGAGCATGATGCCCTCATTCGTAACCAAACTTGGACACTAGTTTCACATGAATTTTCCCCCAACCATGTTGGTTTTAAATGGCTTTTTCAAACCAAATACAACCCATATGGCACCATTGATCGCGTAAAAGCTCAACTAGTCTGCTAACGGATTCCACCAACGACCTAGGCTTGATTACATTGAAACATTTAGTCCCGTCGTCAAACCTGCCTCCCTATGCTTAATTTTGTCTCTCGCCACCTCTCAGAAATGGTATATTCACCAACTAGACATCAACAATGCATTTCTACAAGGAAACCTCACTAAATCTGTTTACATGTCTCAACCTCCTGGTTTCTCTAATCCAACCCTTCCTCACCATGTTTGAATACTCAACATAGCCATTTACAGGCTCAAACAACCATCAAGATCTTGGTACAACGAATTAAAATTATTTCTCATCTCTTCCAACTTTAAACCCACTAACCAATCCAAAACATCTCCCATTTATATTCTAGTTTTTGTCGATGACCTCATAATCACCGGACCAAATTCCTCCCTTGTCTCTTCATTCATTATCACTCTTGCAAATAGGTTCTCACTCAAAGACTTGGGAAACCTCCCCTACTTTCTTGGCATCGAAGTCATACCTTACTCTACAGGTCTATTTCCCTTTCAAACCAAATACATCCTTGACCTCATAAAAAAAGACAACATGAGTGATTGTAAACCAAACTCCATTCCAACGATTATAGTCAATTTAACCCTCAAAGATGGCACACCACTTCCTAATCCCAAGGATTTTAGATCCTTTGTTACAACACTACAATACCTCTCCCTTACACGCCCAAATGTTGCTTTTGCTATAAACAAATTACCTCAGTTCATGCATCGGCCAACTATCATTCATTGGGCTACTCTAAAAAGGTTATTAAGATATCTACACGGTACAGTTCACCATGACTTACTTACACGACGTGACTCTCTACTACATCTACATGCATTCACTGATGCGGACTAGGTAGGAGACAAGAAAACATATTGTAGCACCACCGGCTACATCATTTATCTTGGTTCCAATCCAATAGCCTAGACTTCAAAATGTCAACCTACCTTAGCCAAATCATCCACTGAAGCAGAATTTCGGGTCGTAGCCTCTACTACAACTGAAGTTCAATGGATAATCTCTTTACTTACTAAACTTGGCAACAAATTGCACATCACCCCCACCAGCTATTGTGACAACCTAACTACCACTCATTATTCCGCCAATCCTATTTTTCACTCACGCATGAAACATCTCGCTCTAGATTTCCATTTTGTTCGTGAAAAAGTACAGGGGGGATCCATACGTGTTACTGAGATCATTGGAGATGATCAACTGGTAGATGCTCTTACAAAACCTCTTCTCAAGCAACGTTTTTATACTCTCGTGTCCAAGATTGGACTTCTCTCCTGTTCGTCCATCTCGAGGGACCCTATTAATACATAGCACGATTTACATTTGTATATATTATTCACGTATTCTTTTGTATAGATAATGATAGACTTAGTCTATTTGACTTTGTATTCCTTCCTGTTGTAACAGATCCTACTATCTATGATCTCTCGTATATATATATATATATATATATATATATATATATATATATATATATATATATATATATATATATATATCTTATCAATTGAATGAAATTATCTTTCCATTCATTCTCTTATACACTAAACTGATGGATTTGTTGAGAATATATTATAAATTGATAAAATTTCAAACTGAACTAACTTTTAAACAATAAAACTATAATGGATATCAGAAAACAATGTAAGGTGTTGACAAGCGTGGATTAAACATTTACTATTTGAGTCAAGATTTCACGTTTTTTTATTTTTTTTCTTTATCAGGTATAAGTTGTGGCTGCTTATATTTAATGTTGATTTCAAGTAGGCATTTGATTCTTTGAATTGGGGATATCTTGATCCTATTTTAGTGAATGGCTCTCCAACTCATGAGTTCCTAATAAAGAAAGGTGTAAGACAAGGAGATCCTTTATCTCTTGTTCTCTTTATCATTTTTATGGAGAGGCTAGGTGTTTTTTTGAAAGAATTGTATGATGGACACATTTTCAAGGTAGTCCTTTACCA
This sequence comes from Lactuca serriola, assembly GCF_051521515.1. Lineage (NCBI taxonomy): Eukaryota > Viridiplantae > Streptophyta > Magnoliopsida > Asterales > Asteraceae > Lactuca > Lactuca serriola. Next base: position 91,569,727 of record NC_136408.1, read on the forward strand.
CATAATCATGTGTATTTATGCGGATGACGTTATGTTTGTGGGTAAATGGTCTGAAGTCCAATTTATCAATCTTAATAAAATTCTAAGAAGTTTTTTTCTTGCTTCAGGGCTTACAATTTACCTTAGGAGAAGCAAAGTCTTTAGGTGTATGACTTATTAAGGTAATTAATTTTTTAGTTTGTTTACATCTGGGTAACTATTTTTTTTATACATCTGGGTAACGAACATTTTGGATGTGTTCACATATGACCAGTATGGCCTGATGTAGCAGGTTACATCTGGTCATAATGGTTATATGCAAATACTTTCAACAAGTTTCGTTACCTAGATGTGTAAAAAAAGTAGTTAGTTAAATATTAACAAATGAAAAGTATGAGTAAATCACAAGAATGGTTGTTGTGGTTTGGGAGAATTTGTGCGTTTGATCCTTAACTTTTTTTTAGTTGGATGGTTCCTACTGTTTATTTTGGTTGCGCGTTTGATCCCTGTCTTATCTAAAAATATTGTTGTTACCTTATTAATTTATTTTTTAATTAATTTTCTTATTTATGTATTTATTTTTTATATATTTAAAAAAATTAATAGACCCCACATATCTGTATCTCCTCACACTAAACCTGAAACCACATTTGAAAAATGTTAATATGGGTCCCACCTGTCACCATCCCATATCTCATCCTCTCGAACTTCTATTTCCTTTCTATTTTTAGTGACATCGACATCTTCACCATTCCTTTTTTTCGGTCCTTTAACTCCGGTAAACCAACACCACAACTCACTGTCTCTTCATTGAATTTTCCATCACTACAACCCAATACATCACAACTTTTGTTTCCTTTTCATCTTTTGTGGTGTTGGTTCGTCGGAGTTGCAGGATCGAAAAAAAAGGATAATGGAGTCGTCGATGTCACTAACGATGGAAAAGAAATACAAGTTGGGGAGAATGAGAGATGAGATGGTGACCGGTGGGACCCAGATTAAAATTTTCAAACGTCGTTTCAGGTTTAGTGTTACCCAAATGTGAACAAATCGAAAAGTTAATTACCTTAATAAGTCATATTCCCCAAAGTCTTTGGAGTTAGAGTTGTCAGACTTGCTAGTGTTTTGAGTTATGAAGACACTTGTTTCCCTTTCATTTACCACGGGCTACCGATCAGCCGATATATATGAAGAACTAATAGAAAATAGATCTTTAATGACATGCACTGTTTCATTATATGCAAAAGTGCATGCCTAAAATTAATGTCAGCTATTCGAAATTTTGAAGGATTTAGGGCATGCATTTTTGCGTGTCCTAAAATTAGTGTCACAAAAAATTATAAGCACGGAGGCCACCTATCATAAAAAGTGTGTCGTGTTATAATTTTTTTCATGAAAGCGTGTTATCCATTTTTTTAATAGTTTAGCGGGAGAATGGAATCCCCAAAAGTTAAAAACCCCCTGATGTGTCTCCTCATTCTCCTTCTTAGGATGTAAAATCGTCTACCGATGAACCCTAATAGCATTATGTGGTTGTCAGTCTTTCACCCTTTCATATTTTTGGAGCTTTGTAGCCATGATGTCAACCCTTAAACATTTATGAGCCCTAGATCATATTCAATACAAATCCTCTACCTAAGAGGCCCAAATAGCATTGAGAGGTTTAATCCCCCGCTTCTACTTTGCCTCTTTTCTCTGGGATCCGCCGCTCTTCGAAGCTCAACTCCGCTTCATTCTCCACAACTCGATTGTTGACGGAATCTTCATCGTCAGTCGCCATCGCCATAAGCAGGTGCGGTATTTCCTTTCTAAGAGCCAAACACGGGCTTCTCCTGTATAATCATCCTTCAATTCATACAATATGATAGATATTTCCCTTCTCAAATAGTTATCGGTGTTACCCAAGGTTTATTTTTGCTTCAAAGAATCACAAGATTTTTGCATGCTTCCACCATCTTTGTTGTTGGAAATTTCTTTTGACAACATTATTATTGGCGTTTGTTGGTATGCCTACTAACCGAGATCTTCCAAAATTTGATGCATTATATTTGAAAATTTTCAATCTGATTTGGTTTTTTTGAACTACAATGATTTATTTTATTCTCTTTTAATGGAAATGATTTGGTTTATCTAATTAAGGGGATCGTCGTTGGTTTTGAAAACTTATGCGATGTTTGCTTGTTAGCTCATTTTTAAAAAAATCCGTCCCTACAGGTCAATATTCTCTACTTATATAGCCCCAATGATTTCCAAAATTAAGTGTATCAAATATATTTAGATGATTTTGGTTTCAATCTGGTTTGTGATATACATATGTGTTTTGTGTTAAACATCTACATATTTCTTCCTTTCCACGTGTTTAATGAAAGTCCACCCCTAGTTTCTCCCGATAATGGTCCATCCATTAGCATGTTGTTTACCATTTCCATGCATTCCATCATTCTCATTCCTTATTTCTTATTGTTACACGTTTGGATTTTTCATGAGTATTTTGGTCCCTGACATTTGAGAGAGTGTTTTTATTAGATGTTGATGCACATTAGGACGTAGATCTTGAAGATATTTAACTAATTTGGGTTTGAAGATATTTAACTAATTTGGATGTTCTATGGGAGTATTGACTTAAATTATTAAACTATTATTTGATAAAGTTGGTTAACCATTTAAACTCTCATCATCATAAGTTCCATATTGGTTTAAAACTAGCATGAAATGGTGTGTTTTATTTTTAAGATTTTGGGTCTTGAAGCATAAGCATGGCATCAATGATATCAAGATTATTGGGCATGAAAAGGTGGATTTTGTTTTTTAAAGTCATGGGTCTTGAAGGTCGTTTGCAATTGATTTTGAGTTTTGCCACAATATTTTATTAAGTTTAGGTGGGATAGAGTATATATAGAGATATTGAATCTTTAGCAGGAAAAAAGTGTCTAATAAACAGAATATAAGTTTCTCTCATGTGATCTAACGATTTTTTTTACTATGTTATTGGTTTGATTACAATAAATTAAACTACAAGTTGATCCATTGGTTAATGGTTTTATACTTACTGCATTATAGGAATAAATTATTATAGTACGAAATACAATATCAAGTCAATCCACTTGAAAACAAGTTAATGTGCTTGAATTTTGATGAGATTTCAACTTTTGATGAAAAAAATCCATTTTTAAAACGATGAATGTGATAACAGGAATAGTCTTTCCACTTTACATCAATATTGTTGGTGTTGCTTTGAACGAAGATGTTTTGGAATTTGGATTGTTGAGCTATTGTCATATTGAATTACAGTGTTTTCTCCTTCTTTTTCCCTGCTACAATTAAGATTTATATAATCCCTATACATCAACACATACCAATTAGTTTTTTCTTTTTTAAGTATTTAATATGAATTAAAAGTTGAATTAGTTATATTGGATGTGTGATTTACAGGTGTTGCATTCAATCTGCTCTCCGTTAACTGTTTTCCATTAACTAAACTCAACCCTGTTGACCCTTTAGGGCTAAATTCGCTAGTGAATGAAAGTTTTGTCATTTCAAGAAGATGTGTTGACATTGTGGCTCTGTTGTTGTTAATCGGTTTCACTCAACAATGTGATTGCAGTTTTGGATGCGGATTTTCATTCTCTTCCTTCCACAAATAAGTTAAAGTAAGTTGTTATATCATGCTTTTAGGTCTTTTTTGTTAAATGCAAGAACTAGCAAGATACTTGTATCAATTTGACTTGAAAAACACATAATTTACTCTTTTTAGTACACAAGTCATTTTATGTCCCGAAGTGTAGGAAATATCAATGTATTTTGCTATTTCTTGCATTTAAGCTTCTTTTACGACGAATAAGTTGAAGTAACTTGCTATTTCATGTATTTAGGTCTTTTTTGGTAAAAAAAAAAAACACAAGAAATAGTAGCATACTTAATTGATTAGACTTGAAAAAAAAATTAGTAATTTTGACAAAATTTAAAATGCGAAACATAACTTTACATATTGATTCTCGAATTTGTCAAAGAAAACTTTAAACTTGAAAGAACGATTACATACATGTATAATTAGGATCTTCAGATCTGAAGAATTGAGTTGAGTTTTCTAGTTGATCTCAAAAACTCTCTCTAAAATCCCAACGCAAAATCTAAACGAATTTACATGTGTATTTCGTGTATCTTGATCTACTCCTCATCACATGTGTGTGTATATATATATATATACACACACACACACACACACACATATATATATATATATATATATATATATATATATATATATAGATGGAGATATACCTTAATGTGAGAGATGGAAGGGATCTTGAAGATCTTAAGTCAAATCGGGAATTCATCCCATAAAAGGTAAGTGAATATGCTATAAATCAGTCCATTAACAATATTCCTACGATAATAACCGAATTTAATGGTAACATATACAAATTTATGAAGTGTTCTCATAAGTATCTAACAATCTCCGACTGGACCACGTATATATAAATGTATATATAATCATATAAGCGATTTAATGAATGTTATTATATTATTGGTACCCTTAAATAATCTCGTCCATTAATCGTAATAGTATAGGATCAAAGCGGTCTACATTCCAATTTACATAACTAAACCCATGAATGTGTGTTTTTAAAATTAAAATAGATTTCCTATGAGTTCCTCCTTAGCTTGAAGTGAGATCAAACTTCAAATAAATGCAACTAATAATGGAATTCACCGAATCCTTAGTCTATATAGAGAAACATAATTGTTCTTAAATAAAACATAAAACACCTACAAAACTCCAACTAAAACAAATTACCACACCAACCTGTGTAGTTGCTCATCAAAGACCTTCGAAGGTAATCCCATTATAAGGAGATCCTCTATATGGAGTACGTTTATCTATATGTGTTTTATAAATATTTGACAATTTGCACTATTTTATTAACAACCATAAAGTTGATGTCGATATGCTTTGACTTAGTAGAACTTCTATTGTTGTTGGAATATAATATTGCTAACTTATTGTCACAACTTTAATGGTCTTTCAATACCAATAATATGTAGGCTTGTGACAAATTCATGCAACCATATTCCATGATTTAATGCTTAATAGCATGCTACAAATTATGTTTTCATTATGGAAGAAGCTATTGAAGTCTATTCCATGAAATGGCTCATCATGGTAACATGTAAAAGTATCCCGATATGGATCGGTAACCATATTGGCATCTAATAAAATCAGATTCCTAATACAAATGATCTTCACAACCTATAGTTAAGCATATAGCCTTTTATTCTCTATAAATGCCTAAAACCCCATTTGTATGTTTCTCAATCATCCATAATTGGGTTGCTTAAATATTTTCCCAAGATCCCTATAATATAGGGACATATACATACTGATCATACATCAGGTTCCCAACCAAAAAAATGTAAGGATCGTTTTACATCTCTCTAACTTTAAGGCTAAATTTAGGGCACTAATTGACACTAAATTTGTCTCTTTTAGCGACAAGGGTGTCACTTGGTTTGTAGTTTGCATGCAAAATCTTGCAAGGATCTTATCGATCTAGCTCTTTTGTAACAATCCTAGAATTTCACAAGGTTTTTCTTCTTGAATCCTAATACTTTAATAGTCTTCCCGCTTTCCCAATATCCTTCATTTTAAAATACTTTAATATATTGATGGCAGGCAATATGTCATCAACATACAAACCAGAAAGATAGATTTACTCACACTAATTTTTGATACACGCAATCATTTAATGTATTCACCTCAAAACAAAACGAGATAATAAATTCATGAAACTTATAGTACCACAGATAGGCTATCTTAAGTTGAGGTTGGTGATTTTGTTCATTTTGAATTGGTGATTGAATGACATTATCGGTCCTTGATTCATAATTTTTCATTGTATCGAAAATAATAATAGGAATCAAGACTGGTTCCTCCTTATGGACAATATTTTTAACCTTGCTTCCTCTAAAACTCAACATCCTCAAAGAATGTTGCTCTTAAAAAGAATGCAAGGTCAATATCCATGCAACTGAGAACTAACATGGTGTATTCCTTTCATTCCATAAAGTTAATCTCATTGAGTATATGAATCATAAATATGATTAACTTTGGCAAATATAATGCAAAAATTCAATTTTGCTGTTTAGAGAACATAACTAATCTTAGTTTTATGCTCACTAATCCATAAACCATAATTAATAATTCAATTTATGACATCCATACTAGATATCGACACAACACTAATATCATGTCTTTGGACAAAAATATTAACTTGCAAAAGATGTATTTGTTTTACTGATAAAACAATGACAATAAATCATGTCAATTAACAAGCCCTTCTTTAGATTGACTTATTAATCACATGCAACCAAAATAATTGTGACATGTTTATCACCATATATATGTTCATCCAACAAACTATTAAACAACCTTTTTGGTCGGCTAATTAATGAACACATAAACTGTAAAATTTAATAATAAAAATTGAGAATAACTCATGTCAATTAATAAATCATTCTTTGGATCGACTTATTAATGATATGCAACGTAAAAGTTGTTGCATATTTATCATCAAACATGTGTTTATCTTGCCAAATATTAACCTACCTTTTGGTCAATTAATATCCACATTAATTAACACATAAACCATAAAATTTAATAATAAACATCAATAATAAATCATGTTAATTAAAAAAGTCCATATTTGGATTGACTTATTAATGATATGTAACCAAAAAGAAATTGTCAAATATTTACTATTATAGATGTGTCTATTTTACAAAATATTAACATACATTTGGGTCAGTTATATCCACATTAATAAACACCTAAACCAAAGTATTTTAGTTTTCTCTAAATTAACTTTCACAAAAGAGATCATTTTGATGATATATTGTGTCAATTAATTTACTCTAAAAAATATATAATATAAACCTAGCTTATTGACAACCTAAAATATTTGTAAAAATGTGTCTACCTTTGGGCAGAACACAGTTTACATAAAAAAATATTGTATAAAACTTAATAAATTTACGAAAAATATGCTATAAATAATAGAGGTTAATTTGGTAACAATATTATATCAATCATAACAAATAAAAAAAATATATTGCTAAGTCAACTGACTTTTTATTTTAAAAAATTAATAAATAAATAAACCCTTACTTCAAAACCCATCACAGTAGCGAACAAAAAACAATAAAAAATATTAAAAATATATTAATATTGATCATGATTCTATGTAAGTATTCCAAGGGGGATAAGTCACGTTTAATAGGTGCATCTAAAGCTCATGCACTACATTTAAATTATCTAAAGTTTCGAAGCTAGATTAATTTTATCCTATACCTAAGATTTATATATATGATCCTAATAATGCTTCACATAACAGCTTCTCAAATTATTCAAGAATCAATAAGCAAAAGATATGTATTATATTATCGCACGATCAAATTCAAAAGAAAAGTTGTACTTTCCACTTATCAATATCTATTCTGAAGTAGCCGGCTAATAAAAAATAGAAATTAAATATCTTTTTATTTTTATTCTTAAAATCTTCCTACTCATTTGAAATGATAAAAAGTATATTAAGATATTATTAATTTTATCCAAATATGACATATATCATAATTTCATATGGATAGGATAATAAGTAAGAACAAAAAACATTAAAAAAATATAGGGAAATATTTTTCCAATATAGCTGCAGGACATGTAGCATGTTTGAGTATGCTCAAATGGAATTTAAAAATGAAAATAGGCTAAACAAGACCATCGATCATTATAGAGCATGAAAGTTGCTTAAAACAAAACATGGTAAACTTATCATCATATCGAAAAAGAAAACGAGAACCATATCCCGCACATTTTCTTTATCTCATCCTCGATCAAGAAAACATGCAAAAAAATGGAACTCAAAGAATGCAATCTTGATGTAGAGAAGAAGAGTAGGTATGTTATTTCATAGACTAACTTTAAACCAACCTAAAATTTCTAGTAACAGATTTGAATAGGCTCTGATATCAGTTGTTAGTAATTTTGATAACCAAAACTTAAAACATGGAAACATAACTTTAGATCTTGATTCTCGAGTCTATCAAATGAGAACTCTAAACCTGAAAGAACGATTACATACCTATATCATTATGATCTTTGGATCTGAAGAACTGAGTTGGATTTTGCATTTAATCTCAAAAACTTTATCTAAAATCCCTATGCAAAACCTAAACGAATTTACATGTGTATTTTGTGTATCTTGATATGCTCCTCATCACATGTATATACAAATGGATATATATCCTAATGTGAGATATGGAAGGGATCTTGAGGATCTTAAGTCAGACTGGGAACTCAACCCACAAAAGGTAAGTGAATATCATATAAATCGGTCCATCAACCATTTATATTCTTACCATAATAAACAGATTTAACGATAACATATACATATTTATGAGATGGTCTCATAATTATCTAAAAAAATGTAATTTACTCCTTTACTAGATAAGTTATTTGATATCCCAAAGTGTACGAAACTTGTAGAAAAAGAGTCAACATTAGTTGAGTTGATGCATCTTAAAGTGGTGAAGTTGCAAGACTTAAAGATGACATGAAGACTATCAAAGGAGAACTTACTCATGACATGCAAAAATCTGTGTCGTCTTTCTTTATGACAGGGGTTTTGATGGTACGCAATGCGTGTCGTAAATGTGTGTCATAAACTTATGACACACAAATGTGTGTCGTCTTCCTTTATGATAGGGTCTTCAATGGCATGCATTTGCATGTCATGTGTGCCCTTTTATAACAAGCGTTGGGTTTCATGAAATACATTTTTTCTAGTAGTGAAGCTAACCATATTTTGGAATCACATTATTGAGAAATTTGTAAGCCAAGTTATCCATTTGAAAAACAAGAAACAACTCACTTTGGGGATTAACTTACGCTTTTGAACTGTATTTTAGGTATCCTAACTATCTATTACTTTAATCTCTTTAAATCTCCAAAATAGATTGTTGATTTATTGGAAAGTATAAGAAAGAAATTTGTATTGGGTGGCATTAATAATAAAAAGAAGATTCATTAGGTTGCTTGGGATGTGGTGACACAATCTTACAGTAAGTGTGGTCTTAGGATTGGTTGTCTTCGAACTTTAACACTTTCCTTTCTTGTCAGATGGTGGTGGAGATTGAAAGTTGAAGACAATACCATATAATCTTCTTGTATTAAAGTCTTACATAATATCACTGGTATTGATAAAAATGTTTTTAGCTATATAAGGAATTTTCTGGAATTAACTTGCTTTTTACATAATAAAATGGGAGTGCTAGAGTGGGATATTGTTAAGTATGCCATAAGCGCCTAAAAATATAAAAAGGGGTATAAAGGTTATTTTTTGGTCATTGATGCATACGTCGGACGTAAGTCTAGGTACGTTACGCGTATTGCATCTTGGCCCCATAACCTTCCCTTTGTGAATATATAGTACACGAGGCGTAGGAAAGAGTGCACCGATCGTATTCTCTTAGAACATCCATTTTGGGCTACCGTAGACTTTAGGTTATTAGGCCCTTGTTAGGCCAAGAGTCCTTCTGAGTTGGGCCTTTATGGATTTGGGTCTATATTAGGCCTTGAGTGTATTTTTTTTACTTTGGGCTAGTTTAGATTTGGACAGCAAAGTGTTAGGCCCAATAAGAGAAGGATAAAGCAGCCTTTTTACCCTAGGAGTTGGGATTTAGATTTTGGACCGTCAGTTTGGTTTAATGACCTAATTGCTAATTAGGGTTTTATTATTTGTGATTTAGTGTGGGGATTTTCGATTATGAAGCCCGAGTGTGATTTGTTTATCTTCAGACTAAGGTGAGTTCATTCACTATACATGTGGGTCGAAGGCACCAATTTCGGCCCAATGATTTATGTTTATAGGATGAAAGTGTCTTCATGATAGTTTCATGTTAGGCTTGTTTATGTTTGATGTCTTTGTGACTCTTATTGTTATGATTGTATGCTAGCTGTAAGGGATGAAATAGAATCGATACCAGTTAAAAGAGACAAAATGGGGTGAAATATACTCAGTACCGGTTGAAAGAGACTGAAGGAGGTGAAATAGACCCAATTATGTTTGGCTGTTATGTATGTATGGTATGTGGTATTTTCAGGGAGCTCACTAAGCTTTGTGCTTATGATTTTCAATTTATGTGTCAGGTACTTCGATATCGAAAGGGAATTACCCGACCTGATCGCACAGTATGTGCCCATGTTTTTTCATATTTCGTGATTTTGTACTCTGATGACTTTTTACTATGACATACTTTTGGTTGATTTGATATGATTATTGGATACATTGGAATGAATTAAAAATGAAATTGTTGTTTGAAAATTTGGGACGTTACAAGACTGCCATTATGAGGACACAAAGCGGATTGGAAAACAATAAAAAAAATCATTAGCAACCTGAGCCCCCTGTAATCGAGCGTGCACTTGAAGTAGTGCCGGTAGTTGAACCGATCATGATGGAAATGATTAGAGCTCTACTAGCTGAACAAAGGGAAGAAATAAAATAACTCATTCGGGAAAAATGGAAGTGAGACTACTATACCTTTCATGCAACTATAGCTTAACGTGGAACAGTCTTAAAAGGAAATTATAGTAGGATAGTGAGTCGTACGGAACCTCAAGTGGGAAGGAGGAATAACGTGTGAATGGAAATTGAAGGAGATACGTGCAAGTATAAGGACTTTATATATGCAAAACCACCAAGTATATCTGGTATCCGGACACGAGTAGAAGCTATAGACCGGATCTTGGAGATGGAAATGGTGTTTAAAAGCCGCAATTCCAACAATCTATAGAAGAATGTATTAGCAGTCGAACAACTAAAGACTGGAGTGTTAAGCTGGTGGAAGTTATTGGCTGATTCCATGCTGAAGGGAGATGCAAGAAAGATGTCTTAGGAAAATTTTTTGGAAGAGCTAAAGAAGGGGTAATTCTCTAAACAAGATCTTTTGGAGATCAATAATGAGTTCCGGTACCAAAAGAAGGGGAGGCTGAGTGTCAACGAGTATGCTGCAGTCCTTACTGAGAAAATGAATTTGGTTCCTTACTTAGTTCCTATCGAACTTTCCATGGTCAATAAGTTTGCTAGTGGACTACTGATGGATTTTGGTATAACAGTGAAACTAGAAACCACTCTAAAAGAAGCCATCTTGGCAGTTAGGAATGTGGAAAATAAAGGGAAAAGGTCTAGACAAGGTTGAAACTGGAGAGAAAAGGAATTTTGAGGGATCTTCAATGTCCAATTAAAAAAAGTAGGTTTTCGAAGTCCGGACCCAATGATAAGAGATCTGGGAAAACTAACGAAGCAAAACATTATGAAAGGTAGAGAAGGAAACACTTCAGGCAATCCAAAGAAGAGTTGACTTGATACAAATGCAGAAGGTCTGGTTCTTATGTTGATGAGTGTAGGTTTAATGGGAGGGTATGCTTCAAATGTAGAGAAGAAGGGCACTTAATAAAGGATTGGCCAAAGAAGAGAGAAGCTGCAAAACTAATGCACCGCCAAAACCAAAGGAAAGAGCATTCCAGATGATCCTTGATGGAGCAAATAACTAAGATTATGGAGCTGTATATACGAAGTCTATCATATGAATTAGGCATCCTACATAGAGAGCAATATGTCACCCGAGTGAAGAGGCATAGTGTAGGGTGAACTTGAATACCACTATAATCATTTTAAAGAAATAATATAATACTTAGTTATGATATCTGATGTGTTAAATTACTATTTGAATTTATTATATGGTGATTTGGAAAACTAGGCAATTATTGGGACGAGTATAAGTAGGTGTGAAAGGTAGTAGAGGCATATACTAATAGAAGCACGAGACTAACACTTAGATCAGGAAAAGTCACAAGGTTACCAAGGCACTAGTAATTTATTTCGTTTTGTTCATACCCGTCGTTACCATCATTTCGCTAATGAATAAGAAGAAGAATGTATTCCGACCCTAGAGGTCATATCGAATCGTGTCCGACTTGAGAAAAAGTATGCAAAGTAAGTTAATTGGTTCATAGAACGATGATTGGTGTAGCATCCTACTCAATTTAGCAGATTAAAGGAAAAAAAATAATCATAGCGATAGATAGAAGTATCGCAGTGGTCGTTAAGACTAAGCGGCTTGTAGCTAGAAGTGTCACATGGTAGAATGTGATTATATAAAATTAGAACATAAAGGAATGAATCGTCCATACTAGAATCTGACTCAAAGATACTCGAGTATAGCTAATGCATCATATGATAAAAGGTCATTGGAGCAAGGCTCATCAGTTTGTTGTGATAGGGAGTAGGAGCCTCCAATAGAGATTAAATTTAGAAGGAAGACCAGGTGCAAGATTAAACACCACCATCAGTCAATAAGACCAAAGAGATATGATCTTTTACCTAGGATGTTAAGATAACATGTAGATCCATTATACAAACCTTGTTTTGTTGATGATTCTGGGACGTAATCATCCTAAAGGGGGATAATTGTAACACCTGCAGATTCGTGCTAGTGATTATAAGAATTAAAAATGACTTGTTATATAAAATATTATTTAGGATAAATAATTATAACCAAATTCATAGTCCATGCGAAAAGGATTTCGTACATATGAAGAATGTTGAAATTTGACATCGTATGAAGAAGTTATGGTTCTTCGTATTTTCGCAATTAAACCGACATGGTGATGATACATAATTTATATACTAGTTTTAACAAACTAATTTAAGTAACTAATACGCTTAAGGCAGCGTACGTAATCAAAAATATCATAACACAAATAGTCGGGTATCGAACACAAGGAACAAAATTACAAGCTAGATAGTTTTATCTACTAAAGTTACCTAAACAACTATTTAGTTAAAAATGGGTTTTTCTCTAGTTTTGAAAGACTAGAAACTTAAATAATAAATCTAAAACATAGACAAAAACTAATTAACAACTAATGAAACTCAAGGCAAAACTAAAAGAAACGAAATGCAAAGGATGATTTTAATCAAGATAATAGAGAGACTTTCATTTAGATTCGATATACTTGCTAGTAAGGTTGATTTAATGGAAGTGCAATGGATTAATGTGTAACATCCTTAAAAATCAACCAATAATTTTTTTTAAACAACCCATTTACTAATAAAAGCATTTTCAAAACATTTTTTTTCCAAAAACATCATTTAAATATGTTTGCCTCCCAAGATCGATGACATAAAATTTGCATGAGTAAGTTCACACCTTCGCCTTGCTACGATTCTATAAAATGCATGAAACGATAAACAAAAAACTGTAAGCACAAAGATTAGTGACTTCCCCCAAAGTACCACGACACAAACAGCTAACACATACTAATAAACAACATGCAGTGGGTTCATAGCTAAAAGACTTGATTACCCTTGAGCCCATAGTATGAGTCTGGCTTGCCTATCGGGTCTACAACTCATATCTAGCTTGCTCCTAAGCCCTCATCATAAGTTTGGCTTGCCCTGGGGCCCACAACTTATGTCTAACTTGATCTCTAAGCCCACAACATATGTTTGGCTTGCCCCTGGGGCCCACATTTTATGTCTCGCTTGCTCTTTCTCCCAATCGGTCATCGGACTGAAATACTCTCAATCCCTTAGTACGAATCTGACATACCACCCGGTCCTCAACTAGTATTTGCAATGCAGCTGAGCCTTCAGTATAAGTCTGGCATGCCCTAGCCCTTCAGCTCATAACTGGAATGCTCCAGGGTTTGTTGGCTATAGCAAGAAGTAGTACGACCTCAACCCAACAAAATATGTCAACATACAACTAGCATAACCATGCATATCTATTCAATACTGAGCATATTAACGAATAGCACGATATCTGTAATGCCCTGTTCTAAAAGTACTTATTTATGAATTTCCGAGATCAAGAGTAAGGGCGTTTCTATCTTTTGTGGGCAATGGGTTTCATTCGAGAAGGTTTCTATAACATCCCAAGTTTGTCATTTGTAGTCCATGGGAATGGATGGGGTAAGGTCTTGAAGAGCCTAAAGACTAATTTATAAAATTGGGACCAGGAGGAGGACGCCGCGCGTACATAAGGGTACGTTGGGCGTATTCTTGTGTACGCTGGGCGTACTCGTAAAAGATGAAAACCATAATGTCCCGGTTTGAGAGCTATATATGCATCCTTAAGGTTCATTTTCTCTCATCACTCTCAGCCTCCATCCTTCAGAAACGTCCCAAACCCTAGATCTTGTGTGAGAGTGTGAGTTGGTGGGTATTTTGAGCTCTTGGAAGTGAAGGCATTGCACCAAGAAGTTGGAGAAGAAGATTGACTTGTAGATCTGAAATTGGTTTGTGTCTTTGAAGCTCCAGAAGGTAAAAAGCTTGGAACTTTATGCTTGTATATCATAGATCTAGACATTCTAGCATTTTGGAACCATTTCTTGTCTCAAAAGTCCCAAGATGATGTATGTTGTGTTTTGGACGAAATGATCTGTCCTTTTAGACACTTGATGGGGTGTTGAGTGATAAAAATGAGGTCCCAATGGCTTAAGAGGTCCCATGCGAGTAGTAGAAAGGTATTAATGGTTTAAGACCTTGGATTAAGAACTTTCTGGACTTCCAAAGTGATAAAGTTCAAGACTTTATGAGTCCTAGGCATAATTGGTCGATGGATCTGAGGTTTGGGCTTAATAGCTTAAGCCATTAATCACTTACGAGGATTTTTGTGGAACTCGCGTACGCCTCGCGTCGGAATCTGTACGCCCAGGGTACAGGGTCAACAACCCGTTTTCCAATCAACCTAAGACAGGGTAGGCCCTGCGTACCAGAGGAGTACGCCCAATGTACGCCCTCTATTGGGTTTTTTATTTTGGGCCTTAAGTGATTGGGCTGTTTATGGACTAGTGGGGCTTGGGTCGTGACTGAACATCATGGATGGGGTAATTTGGACCCAATATTTATTATGGACCTTGGATCTAGTCCCGTTTGGAAAGGTGGGCCCAATTTAGTAAATTGGGCCAATAATGGGTTTTGTATGAGGATTTGGTTTTGGGTCTTGGCCCAATAAAAGGATGATGGACTTAATGAGTGTTGTGAGCCCTTGGTCTAGAAAGTCATGAATTGACTCTAACTTGGTGATTATCATGTGTTAGTTGGGAGTCCCGGTGAGTCAGCGATCGGAGATTTACAGGATTTCGGCAGTTGTGAGGTGAGTTATCCTCACTATATCGACAGGGTCTAAGGCACCAAGGCCGGCCCTTTATCGGATGGGAATCCGGGTAGTTTGTTATGTTATTGCTTTGCTATGTCGTTATCCTGGTAATTAGGATGGTATATGTTAGGGACTTGGTTAAGGTCGGTATCCTGGTAGTTAGGATGGTATATGTTACTGACCTGTTAGGTCGGTATCCTGGTTAGGATGTTGCTATGTTATGTGATCTGCTAGATCGGTTGATCAGTTGTGAATTGCTATATGATTATATGTTTATGTGCAAATGGTCGTTCGACTGGGGTTGGGTTGAGGCGGGTCCTGCTTTGTGCTATAGGCCAACATACCCAGGGCGGACAGGTTAGACCGAAGGCCCGGCGAGCGGTCCGGATAGGCTGAAGGCCCCAAGAGGGCGGACTAGGCGTGCCGAGGCTCGGAGAGTGGACTAGATAGACTGAAGGCCCGGTATGGGCGGACCATTCATACTATAGACTCAGAGAGAGAGAGAGATATAGAGAGAGTGGACCAGGTGGACTGAAGGCCGATGTAGGCGGACCAGTGACATTGTAGACTCGATATGCATGGATGTTCTGTTTATGATATGTTATGTTATGTGTGTGGGATTGTGGTTGGTATTTTGGGGGTAACTCACTAAGCTTTCGGGCTTACAATTATAGTGTTATGTTTCAGGTACTTCAGGAGATCGTGGCAAGGCGAAGGCGTGATCGTATCGCTCCTCATGTTTTATGATTTATGTGATATGGTTCTAGGGATGCTCTGATGTTTAAACTATTTTGAAAACGAAATGTATGAATTTAGTGGTTTTGAATGAAAGAAAATGTTTTAAATTTGGTTGAAATTGTTGGTTGTTACAATATCAAACCAATGGGACGACCTTGGTGCCTTCAACCTGAGAATACAGTGAGGAAACCTCAAGTCGCTTTGTTGCTAATCAGATAACACTATGCTACAGAACCAGAAATCCCGCACTAGCAACAAATAAATCCCAATTAATAATTATACCATAATCCATTAACTGTGGTCTCCACGCATAAGTCCTGAATCCTAGGGTAAAAGAATATTTCACCCTTTCCTTAATGGGCCCTACCCAAAATTGGCCTTAGGCCCACTAATGGCCCAATAACACAACTTGAGGCCCAAATCAAACCTAAGGCCCAATCGAAGTCCTGAGGCCCAACCATAGCCCAAATAGATAATTCATAGCCTAAAGAAACAAACTAGCCGAACCGAAGCCCATTCCAAAAGAGGCCAAGTCCAAAAAGCCCAAAAACCCAATGACCAAACGAACGCTTGGCATTCGTCGCTGATCAAACATTGGGGGTCCCAGCCAGAACGCGCTGCGCTCCACAGGGGTATGCACGACATTCTCGACAACTTCCAGCTTCTTAATCCAATGGCTTAATCTAACTCTTAAAGAAGTTCCCTGTTCCCCCTCAAGTACCAAAAACACACAAAAATCACAATGAAGCTCAAGATATACTCAAATGGAGGCTAGGGTTTCGTTCATAGGGTTAGAGAGGATGAAGGTTGAAGAAAATGAGTGTTGGAGGTGAGTTAAGGTCCTTAAATAGGGTCCAAGACCCTAAATTAAGGTTTGTATCTATCTAATGAACACCCTGCATTCCCAACGAACGCCCTGTGTTCGCCAAAAGTGTCTGCATCCACTTTTCCCATGAACGCAATGTGTTCTCACCTGGTACGCCCTGCATACTCGGTTTGGTCGTAAACCCTTCTAATTTCAAATAATCATAACTTATGCATCCGTTATCCGTTTTTGACATTCTTTATATCCACAGAAAGGTAATGAGAAACCCTACACTCCTATCAACATACTTTTTTTTTCCTAAAATCCAATCAAAATCAAATCCAAAATTCATAAAAGGCCCGAACCAAAGCCTCTACCAGTACCCTAGGGATCTAAAGCACAAACCGAACCTTTTTATCACAAAACCAACATTTCCCATATCCAAGTGAGTCTATATCTCTGTTGCTTAAAGTTCCTAAACCTTATGATAACCTGTATTCAGGTCACAACCCCAAATTAGGAAATGATTAAGGATAGGGTGTTACAACTCTCATCCACTTAAATTAAATTTCATCCTCTTTATCACTCCTTATCACCCACATGGGAACCAAATACTCTGGCCCACACCAAAACTGAGAACAACAGCGATCCTTTTACTAATGAACCAAAGCTATAGCTAAATCCAGAGCCCAAACTTGCATGATCTCCATGCAGGTTGACCCAAATACTTAGCCTTCAGCATGACTAGATCACCTCAACCCAATATACCATCACATAAACCATGAATTGCTGATAAAAACATTTGATACGTCAATACCATGACGACCCGTATTGTGAGCCTCCAATCCTTATCAACTCAGGTGTACCCCCACCTGGAAAATCACTCAAGACATTCACCAAGAACTTTATGATTCGAGACTCCATAATCGATAACTAATTTTTATAATCGAACCCCTAATAACAACTTGCAAATAGATGGGATTTATAACACAAACATTTCATAGAGACTTTCCACTGTACGAATGATACTCCCAACAACCCTAAACTGCTCCTTTTATCCAAACCAGATGATCTGTGAGACTTCCAACTTCCATCAACGTGTCAACACCGAAAGTACCACAACAAAAGAAATGAACAGTCATGATCAATGGGCCGACAGGCTATGAATAGAATACCCCTATAAGGTCCTCAACATAGGTTGTTGGATTTGTGTCCAAGCCCGTAACTATATTTGGTAAGTATTTGACCCGGTTGTGCATGGTCCTTTTGGGTTGCCTTCATCAAAGCAACTAGATACGGTGATTTATGGAGAAAGAGGTTAATTATGGTTTATTAATATATTATATGAATAATATATTAATAGAGAAATCATAGAGTTTAATTAATATATGTATTGGACAAGAATTAATTAATAAATTAATTTTGTGGCTGAAAGAGATTTATTAGACTTGGGGACTAATATTTTAATTATAAGATAATTGCATTGTGGGCTACAGATTCCTAATGGGAAGGGGGTTGGACGAAATCTATGGGAATCCCTTATGATTTTCGTCCAAGGGCCTTCTAGAAAGGTTCCATGGGTTGCTTAAGGCCTAAGTAGAGAATTAGGGTTTCTCCTGAAACCCTAGCAGCCCACACAAGTATAAATAGACCCCTAGGGATCCCAAAAACGAAAAAAAAGTCTTCTGGTAGAGATCTTGGACGGTTTTGGTGCTCCTTTCCTCTTTCAAATATCTGCCTCTTGCTTAAGGTGTTTCTAAACCATTAGGGGAGTGACATTTGTGACTCTAAGCTCCAAGGACAGGAGATTCAAGCCATTCTATAAGAGGTATTCATCCAGATCTATTCTTACATGTTAATTTCGATATACATATGCTAGATCTAGGGTTTATGACTTTGGATGATTATTGCATGTTCATTAGGCAAACGAGATCCAAATCCTTAGGGTTTGTATGTACACCATAGGAATGATGTAGTGCTCAATTCCCATCAGTGGTATCAGAGCCTAGGCTGTTTGTATAATGAATTGATGCAATTATGAACTGTAAAAGATTAGGAAATTGAAAAATTTTCTGCCTGGAGCATGAACTCGACGAGTTCAATATGAACTCGATGAGTTGGGTGAACTCAACGAGTTCAGAAGCTTAAGTCGACGAGTTTTTGATTCTGTTGCCGGGATTTTCGATTTTTCTACCAGATTATGTTGAGGATAATTGCCAAAACTCGTTTTTCTTGCCTAAATCTGATTTTTTATGTTTGGAATGATTATCTTCATCAAAATTGATTGATTTGGTTAAATATGGACAATATAGGATTATTATAAGTCAAATATTTAACCTAGTTACATTGAAAAGTTTCAATTTACACCCTTAAGTTTTATAGTTTAAATTTGAACTTAAAAGTTTTAGTTTTGAAATTTAAATAGTTAAACCTTATTATTTTGAAAGGTTTCAAAATTTTCCCTCAAGTTTTTGAATTTAAATTTTAATTAAAATTATGATTTTAAAATGTTAAATTCTAAAACCCTAATTTTTTTAAAAATTTAAATTGCACCCTGATTGTTTTATTAAATTAATTAAGTGTATAATTAAAACAAAGTTAATAAATCCATAGTGATATGTTTTACATTTAATTAAATTAAAAGTGTAATTTATTAAACTACACCACATAGTATTTTATAAGTGTAAAACACACGCTTATACTATATATAAAATTAAAAGGTCTAATATTATATATATATATATATATATATATATATATATATATATATATATATATATATATATATAAAATTTAAATGCTAGTCCTACTGTTAGTAGACCTCATTTACAAAGCCGATCTATGAGAGGGGGGGGGGGAGTATAAGGTTATGGCCTATAAAATGGCCATTTAATGGGTGTCTACTCTCACCCACTGTTTCCTTGATTGGTGGAGGGTCGTTAGCTGAACGGGTACGATAGGGCAAACCCTCTCCATTAAAAGTATAATGAATTATAAAGTAACTAAATGTTTTACAAAATTCCCAAATCTTACTTACTTTACAAAAAAAGTGAATTTGATGCAATTCCATGAAATTGCACTGTGTACCCTTGCTAAGACGTTAGTGCAGTGTGTGTGGTTAACCGGTACAATAAATGGGTTCTAAGCAAAGGTAACGAAGGGTGACTCAATGTTTGTCATAGTTTGGTAGAGCGTGGGTGGTTAACCGGCACATCGAATAGGTGACTGTAACATTGAGGGCCCAATGCAAGTTTTTATGGTTATTCACACCCTGTTTTGTGATCCTCGGCATCCCAGTCACAAATCAAGGGGCATATCGAGATTTAAACATCCCATTGAAAAGTTCAATGAATCTCATAGGATCTAGGAGTTTTCAATACATTTAAAACTTAATCTCTTTTTCGTTTTTCATGGTGGAAAATTAGTGAATCATGATTCACTTCCATCAAATGTTCTGCAATTTGGTTTATGTTATCCCTCTTCTAAGTTGTAGAATACTGTATTGGATCTTAACCTTAATATCTCATTTGGGTGTTTTATTAAGGTCTCAATCAATCAGTCATCTAACTTGAATATTCTACCATTTTGTAGATTTCAAAGTATGAAAACTATGTGCTGGATTAATTTCTAAGTCCGTAATTATAATTTGTAAGACTTGACCTGACCCGACATGGTCCATTTGGGTTGCATGGCATCATGCATTTGGATAGACTAAAATGAGAGAAATAACACTTAAGGTTTGTTAATATATTATAAGTTCTAATATATTAATAAGATTATTTAATTAGTATTGATCAAGAATTAATCTAGAATTAATTAAGTGATCAAAAGAAGACTAATTAAATATATGGGTTGATTGTATAAATCATCCATACTTGTATAGTAGGCTAAGACTCCATGGATTATCAAGTTGGGCTAAAACCCATAGGATGATCTATGGATGCTCCATGGTGTATTTGAATCCATGGATCCAAGGAAATGGAAAGCCATGACAATTAGGGTTCACCATAATTGTCACTAACGATATAAGCATCTTATTGTTGACAAAATCGGCAACTAGATTATATGTGAAAGGGCTAGCCGATTTTTATGAAGTGTGGATTTCTCTCTTATCTATTCCAAGTGTATTTGGTATTGTGTGAACCATTTGAGGTGTCACACTTGGGGCACTAGGCACTCAAGCTTCATGAAGACATTCTACATCAAAGAGGTATGTAATTCTAACTTAATATATTCATATGAATCAATGTTATTATGCTGGTTAGGATGAATAGCTTGGAAAGTTCATATTTGCATGTATAATAGAGAAAACATAGATCCAAGGTATTTAGGGTTGCATGTACACTTAGGAGTGTTAGAATGCTCAAAACCCAACAGTGGTATCAGATCCTAGGCTTGTTTTCAATTATACTTGATGCAAATTGCTGAAAAATGCTGAAAAAATCGATTTTTTGGCTATCTGGGCACTGGAATCGCCGAGTTCACCGATGAACTCACCGAGTCCATGAAGAAAATCATCCTACTCGTCGAGTAGGTTGATACACTCGACGAGTAGGAGCCCCAGACAGTATATTTTCGAGTTTTTTGGCTAGAAATGGACTCGGAACATTACCCTAAGATGTTTTTGGACTTATAAACTTGTTTTTGATGTGGTAATGTTCATGCTAATCCAGTCTCAAAGATAATTGTCAATAGATTCATGTTTTGTATTAGTTTAAAAGTTATGCTAATTACATGAAAAAGTTTGATGTGTATTATCTTTGTTCATATGAGTTGCTTAGATTAATAGATAAGTTAATTGATTCTGTGTTGTCAATCCATTTTAATCTAAGAGATGATTCTAAAATGTGTGTGTGTAACTTGTCCTCAAGTTACATGAAAGGTCACATTTAAGTTTCATAAAAGTCATAAAAGTTGGCAATGGTTGCAAAAAAAATGAAGAGTCTTGTCCTCAAGTTATGGAGGTACAAGAGTCACTTCATTAAGTAATAAAATGTGTAACCTTAATTAATACCATAAGTTACAAAATAAAGAAAAGTTACATTCTTTTATTAGTTTAAAGTCTTCCATAACTTGTCCTCATGTTATGGAACTTGAAGAGTCTTTTAATTAAAACTACTTTAAACACATAAGTTATGGAATTAATTAGTTTTGAATAGTTTCAAAACATTCCCTCAACTTTTGGAATTTGAAACGTTTTCACTTATGAATACTTTCATTCCAAGTTAGCCCTTAGAATTTTAAAAGTTAAAATTCAACCCTTATACTTTATAATATTATAAGTTAATAACATTTATATATATATATATATATATATATATATATATATATATATATTGTAACGACCCGTCTCCGGTATGATGATTCCATAGTATTTAATTAGAAGTTTTCATGAGGGACTCGGCGAGTCTATAGCCCGACTCGCCGAGTAAGGACGGGATTTTGTGCACGTGTTAGTCGCGACTCGGCGAGTCCATATTCGGGACTCGGCGAGTCTGCTGGAAGAATTGCACCCTATTTAAACAACCTTATGAGCCCCAATCTCGCCTCCTTCACCCTCAGAGAGCTGTGAGAAAACCCTAATCCATCCCTTGTTGTTTTAAGTGCTTTTGTGTGTGGATTTTGAAGGCTTGAAGAAGAAGAAGAAGAAAGGAGCAAAGAAAGGAGGTGTAGAGCAAAGATCCAAGGGCAAAATCAGAGTTCATTGAGGTATTCTTCGGATCTCCTTCTGTTTTATGCTTTAAACCTCCATTAGAACACTTCTAGGGCTAGTTTGATGCATTTTCCAAACCCTATAGTTGTATGGATGCCTTAATAGGTCGAGATATCCTTAGATCTGTTCATATAGGAGTTGTAGAGCCCGGATCTATTGCCTTTTTGAAGATACTTTGCATGAGAACTCTAGATCTAGCCTTTATTATGCTTTTTGAGCCATTTTATCTTCATGGATGCATATGGGCACGTAAAGATACAATCTTTACGTGCTAATCGAGTTAAGGGAGCCCAGATCTATAAGTTTTATACACTGGATTCAAGCAGAATCGAGTTTAGAGTTGCTGCATGCAAGCGACTCGGCGAGTCGAGTCGCGAGTCCTCGATTTTCCCTTTTCTGAGTGATGCCGAATGGGGACCAGTGAGTAGTAGAGTGAACTCGTCGAGTTGTTCATACGACTCGGCGAGTCGGATACAGATTGCCTGAGTTTTAGGTTCGAGAGGGAACTCGTCGAGCTGATGCCATACTCGACGAGTAGCAGCGAGTAGGGTTGAGAAGTGAGAATAGGGACTCGGCGAGTTGGCGGCCCAACTCGGCGAGTCAGGTCAACTGTAGGTTGACTTTGACCGGGAGAGTTGACTTTGACCAGGGGTAAAATAGTCATTTTACCCCAATGTAGTGATTAGTGTTTGATTGAGTGTGTTTATGAAATTGTAGCCGGGGAGATACCGGAGCAGCAGCATACAGTTTCCAGAGCCATACACACAGCAGCCAGTTCACGAGGTGAGTTTCCTTCCAGTAGGAACGGGTCTACGACCACAATGCCGGCGCGTTTAGTTAGTAGCAGTTCCGGACTTCAGTCCGAAGCAGCAGTTCAGTATGCTTGAGGTCTATATGATTCGAGCATGTTTGTGTGTTATATGTTCCAGACTTCGGTCCGATGCAGTATGCAGTATATGTGTTTATATTAGTTGATATGTGTATGCTATGCTATGATCAGTCAGTTCCGGACTTCGGTCCGATGCAGTTAGTTCCGGACTTCGGTCCGATGCAGTTAGTTCCGGACTCTGGTCCGATGCAGTCAGTTCCGGACCTCGGTCCAATGCAGTCAGTTCCGGACTTCTGTCCGATGCAGCTAGTTCTGGACTTCGGTCTGATGCAGTGGGCAAGGCCCAGTATGTGCTTTATATGTATTGTATGGTATGTGGTAGTTTGGGGGAGCTCACTAAGCTTCGTGCTTACAATTTCAGTTTTGGTTTCAGGTACTTCCGCAAGTAAAGGGAAGAGCTCGGGATGATGGCATCGCACACACCACAACTTCAGTTTTTGTCCTGGGAGTTGATACAGTTTTCTTAGATATGATTTGATACAGTTGTGACTCAGTTTTCTTACAGTATTTTAGTATGATTTGAGATACATAGGGTATGGTTTATTATATGATACTCAGATTGATGGTTTTTGGTTATATTAAAAAAATCGAAAAAATTTCGGGTCGTATTTTTGGGTCGTTTCATATATATATATATATATATATATATATATATATATATATATATATATATATATATATATAAGAGTAAAGTCAATCTTACCGTTAGTAGGCCTCATTCACGAAGCCGGTCTATAAGGGGGGTAAAAGGTTACTGCCTATAAAATGGCAGTTTAATGGGCGCTTCCTTGACTGATGGAGGGTTGTTAGCCGAACGGGCAGGACAAGGACTATAATTGTCCCTTCATTAAAAATATTAATGATAAATACTAAGTAACTAAGCTTTTTATAAATACCCAATCTTTTGTTACTTAGGAAAATGTGAATAAGGTGCTAATCCATGAAATTACACTTTGCACTTTGTTTTAGTCGGTTAGTGGAGCGTGTGTGGTTAACCAGCACACTAACTCGTATTTAACAAGGTAGGCAAAGGGTAGCTTAATGTTTATCATAGTATCGATGGAGCGTATGTAGTTAAATGGCACATCGATTGAGAGGTAAACATTTAAGGGTACCAAGTATATTTGCATGGTTATTCACACCTTGTTTTGTGATCCTCGACATCCCAGTCACAAAACCTGAAGGGCACACTCGAGATTGAAATATGCCATTGAACAGTTCAATGAATCTCAAAAGAATCTAGGAGTTTCAAAAACCAATTAAAACCTAATAGTACATTTCGTTTATCTTGGTGGAAATTGGTGAATCGTCATTCACACACCTTCAAATATTTTTTTAGCTTGGATTACGACATTCCTCTTCCAAGTTATAAAATAGTTTGTTAGATCCTAGCCTTAATATTTAATATTGGGTGTTATATTAGGGGCTCTAAATCAACTATCTTAAATATCTCCCAAAAGATGATCTTCCTAAATCTCTTGAAACAAGCTTTCCTAAATGAAGATTATGTCCCATGGAAATCATACTTCTTTCACCTCCTCCATTATTCTCCCTAACCCACAAGTTCTTGAAAAGTTTAAGGTCACTCAAGCCCTATTAGCAAGAAAAGGTCTATGTGTGGTCACATCTTGGAGATGTATTCACATATTGAGAAGCCGGGAGAGTTGGGTGTCAAAGTCTTGAGAAAGTTGGTCGCTCAACTACTTTCTAAGTCACATAGTGAGTTCCTTTGTGACTCCTATGAAACAGACTATAACAAGACCCTTAATAATCTTATCTATTTGCTAAGGTCAACTTCCTAAAACTTTATGGATATTGACAATAATGACATTGGATATCCAGTAAAGCTCTCTCCTCCAATGGAAAGGGATTGGCCATAGTCGACTTGGTTGACCAAATGGTAAAAAGAGAGGCTAAGTCTGAAATAGTCCCATTATCAAGGGTCCATTGCCAAAAAAAGGGGAATTGGTTGTAAAGCTGCCAAATTTACCTAAGTATGTTAAAGTCAATAAGTTTGACTCTACTCCAGGTAAAGTCCACTATCTAACTCTGCTAAGTTTTTATTCTGAGATTCTTGATAAATGATGTGACTGGGTCACATTTTGATGTTTTAAGAATCAAAGAAATTGAAGAAACTTAAAGAAAGAATATGTTGAATCTGATCGCGTAGATGGATTTCTATCACATAGTTTGAAGATCGGATTCTTGAGCTACTTCTTTGGAGTTATGATATATTGCTTAGGAATAAATAACAACAAAGTTTTCATGTGCTTTTGCACTCTAAGGATAGTTTTTCCGCAATGTTTTTAAAATAAAAGGAAAAATTTTGATTTTATTTATTTTAAAATATCCTTACAATGGCATTTGTGGAAATTTTTGTTGCTTATAAGATTCCATTAAGAGCAAGAGTGGAAATATCAATTTGATTCTTTCGTTTGTGGTAGTCTCTATATTTACCAAATAAGGAAAGATTCTCATCACCCAAGTCTTAGTTGGATAGAAACTTGGAATCATGCAAGTTGTATAGCATGATGAATGAGAACTTTCAAGCATTGGAAAAATTAAGACTAACTACTGGTTCACATGGATGTGCATGTGAGTCAATTAAAGGACTAAGGGATCGACTACACATTCTTGTGCACTGGTTAAGTCCACCACAAAAGATCGATAAGACTATTCATCATAATTTACTATAGCTCAGTAATATGGTTATACTTACAAGCTTAGGTGTAATTGTGAGACATTGGAAAAGGTTCCAATGTATGACAGAGCGAATAAGAAGAATCAACTTAGGCAGAAAGAAAGTTTCTCAATTCTAAAAAGATGGGAGGGTACTTTAGTATCATGTTATATGATCATCTTAATGATTAAGAGACCTTATCACAATTCATCCTCTAAGTGCATTCTGATAGCTAAGAAGAGGAGCTATGAATTGTTGAAATGGTTAAATCATGAAGATGAGTCATATTTCATTCCAAAAACAATTCTTAGAGTTATACTCTAAGATTCTAACTTGAGTGACATGTCTTAAAGAACGTTTAAACACTTGTCAAATGTAAGAGTAAAAGTTTTCTACTCTTGTACATTTGAAATTGGTAAGTTGTGATGTTTTGGATAAAACAAAGACCAACTAAGGCCAATTGTGTTAAGTGCTTGTCTTGATTAGAATCCACACTATCTCTTGAATATCTGACAAGAAAGTCTTGTATGTCAAGAGGACAGTTGGAGTCTTAAAGGTCTTGAAAGTCTCAAGAACTAATCAAGAATAAAACCTAAAGTTCTTCACTAGCATACGACTTGAGGTTTATAACCTATCGTGTTGACATATTCTGTGCCCATTCCACTGAAAGTTAGCTTTACGTATGAGTTCTTAGAGTTCTCAATTGGTTGCACAACAACATGGAAGCAATGGTAGGTCCTTGAGCTGCCAGGTGGCAAGAAAATAAGATTGAGTTCAGTCCATATGAGTTTGAATTTGTCACTATCCTTGTCTTGTGACTATGTTTTTGACAAATTCACTTGGATAAGAACACATACATTATAAAATCTAAGGGTCATAAGGTTTCTATTTGATTCATGAAAATGATGGTGAGGAAGCACTTTCACTAAGTAGATTTTAGCTAGATAGCAATTGTGATATTTTCATTCTCAAAGTCGTTGTGGAGCATGTGTGGTTAACCGACACACTAACATGGACTTGCGAGAAGTGGCAAAGGTCTTAAAAATCGAGACTATGATTACAACATCCCTTTTCATAGTTCTTAAAATTGTTTAGACACACCTGTAAGCTATCTAAGATAAGGTTTATGATATTGATAAAGTTTTATCAAAGCAATCTAGTATCAGAAATCAGAAATTTGGTAAGAAAGTCAATAAAGTATTGATTTCTAGAAGTCCAGCTAATTTCTGAGTACATGTCAAAGCTAGTGGGAGCATAAGTGTTATGCTAATAATCATCATGTTAGTGGGTTGCAAGTTAGCAATGTTAATTGTAGAAAACAAAAGGTTTAAATTGGGAAAGAGTTGTTTTGCTATAATTAAGGGAGAGGAAATTATACTTCATCTCAAATCTAAAAGCTTAGATTGAGGTTTTACTCGTATTTAGTCAAGTACATATATATGAATGTTATGTTGGAATGGCTCAACATAAGAAAATTCTATATATGGGTCCATTATTTTCGTTCTAAAATTTGATTATGATTACAACATCCCTTATCATAATCTGAATTATGAGAACTTGGCAAATTGAAATGGAAATATTATAGCAAAAGTTTGGTTTAGTCTTTATGTGAGACATCATGAATCGTGTCCCATATGCTTCGGATATAGGATCGATTACATGTGTTATATTCATCTTTTCTAAAATTTTCAAAATGCCTGGGGCATTAAGAAGGGAAAAGGTCTAGAACTGGATATGACTAAAAGGATTAAACAATTGTTGAGGACAATCTATGGTTTACCACAGATTGGTTTCTCAAGGACAGTTAGAATTATAGTGTTAATTGTTAGAAGGACCATATTGACATATTCTGAAAAAAAGGAAACTCTTGTTCAGAAGTGATAGTCAAAATGGAATATGGAAATGTTTCAATGTTAGAAATTATTCAATCTGTGTAAGATTAGAAAAACCATAATGCAAGAAGGATGTCTCCATGGATTTGATCTCCATTGGAATACTCTGTAATGTTTGTTGTCAAGTCTTTGTGACTTTGAGCATAATCATTACAAGAGGATCAATGCATATAAGTTTAAAATCTAACAAATTTTGGTAAGTGGCAGGAATTTGGAATTCTTGCATTTGCAGTAAGGATTTGGGACTGTGAAATGAGAATCATTGGAGTTATGTTCTATTGATCTATTTCACAAAGTAAAGATCAAAGACAAACATAGTATGCATACTTGGTGTATGGCATGGCTAGAGTTTAGAAAACATAGTGTACATGCTTGGAGCATGGGACAACTATTGTTTTAATTCAAGAATAAAGTTGATAGTTGAAACAGTATATAATGAATAATGTGTAATCATATGGTGATAAATAAAAGGTTTTTTTTATTTATTTTCATAAGTTCTGAGACCATATTGGAATCGACTATTATTTTGTTTCACTCTGCATGTTTTGACTTCTAGAATAACTAGGTCATTGATCTGAATGACTAAGTTATTCAAACCATCCACAGTTAGTCATATGTTGGAAGTAGATATGAATCAAGATTGTCATGGGTTACGCTTGTAGAGGTCTAAGATGTTGGACAAAGTGGTTCTACAACACTCATGAGTGCTCATAATTTCTGAGTATTGGATTCCACCCACGCTCATTGGAATCACTTCATGGATTCTATAACGAGTGATCATGAGACGATAAAATCTTATATTCTTCAAACCTAGAGATGTGAGTTGTTACTATGAGTTAGTTATACATTGATTGCACAAAAATGCATTGGCAACTTGATGTTATAAAACGTGCCTATGTGTATGATTCAACAAGTAGTAGAACAAGCCATATGAGTCAAAGTTTATCCATTCCTTTTACCTTCGGGATAAAAGCGATACCTGTGGGCCCCTCGATGATTTGGTGATGACAAATGTAAGTGGCCGGCCGGGCCTGGACTGATTTGATTTGTTCAATTAGTCAGTCGTCATAAATCGGAAATCGGGAAACAATAAATGGACAGAGAGAATGATTTATAATCCATGTCTCTGTCTATATGATATCTAGAAAGGAGGAATATTTGATCCCTTATCTAACGGACAAGTCATTGACAAAGGTAAGAGATCATCGGCAAGGTCAGAGTTCGACAGAAGCTTTTGAGAGCTACGATTGCCAGTCGGTTCTTGAAGTCATACTTGCAATAATAGTTTTAGACTTATCCAAGTGGGTGACTATTGGATTAATGTCTAAGTCCATAACTATAATTGGTGAGACTTGACCCGACCCGGCATGGTCCATTTGGGTTGCATGGCATCATGCATTTGGATAGACTAAAACGAGAGAAATAACAATTAAGGTTTGTTAATATATTATAAGTTCTAATATATTAATAAGATTATTTAATTAGTATTCATCAAGAATTAATCTAGAATTCATTAAGTGATCAAAAGAAGACTAATTAAATATATGTGTTGATTGTGTAAATCATCCATACTTGTATATTGGGCTAAGACTTCATGGATTATCAAGTTGGGCTAAAACCCATATGATGCTCCATGGTGTATTTGAACCCATGGATCCAAGGAAATGGAAAGACATGACAATTAGGGTTTACCCTAATTGTCACTAACTATATAAGCATCTTATTTTTCACAAAATCGGCGACTAGATTATATGAGAAAGGGCTAGCCGATTTTTATGAAGTGTGGATTTGTCTCTAATCTATCCCAAGTGTATTTGGTGTTGTGTGAACCATTTGAGGTGTCACACTAGGGGCACTAGGCACTCAAGCTTCATGAAGACATTCTACATCAAAGAGGTATGTAATTCTAACTTAATATATTCATATGAATCAATGTTATTATGTTGGTTAGGATGAATACCTTGGAAAGTTCATATTTTCATGTATAATAGGGAAAACATAGATCCAAGGTATTTAGGGTTGCATGTACACTTAGGATTGTTAGAATGCTCAAAACGCAACACTATGGTCTTCCCAAATCCTTTGGAACTTGCTTTCTACATGAAGATGATATTCCACGATTCGATCGATGAACAAGATATCATGCTTCACTTCCTCCACCTCCTCTTATTGTTCTCTAACCCACAAGTTCAAAGGCTTGAAAAGTTCAATCTCAGTCAAGCCCTTTTGGCAAGTAAACATGAAGAAGGAAAGTCAGTTTTTGCACACGTCTTAGAGATGAAGTCACAAATTGATAGGTTAAGAATGTTGGGAGTCGTTGTCTACGAGAAGCTAGTTGTTGACTGGGCTATTCAATCGCTTCCTGACTCATATAGTGAGTTCGTAAGAGAGTACTATATGATAGATCATGACGTGACTCTCATCGATCTTACATATTTGCTTGTTACTGTTGAATCAGCAATGATTTGGCGCACTGGAGAATCAAAGTTGATTGGTGGATCTGCCTTCTAAACCTCCATGGACATAGGAAATGGAAACGAAAGGCATGCCATGGTCGAAAAGTTTGATCATAAGCAAAAGGCAAAGTCTGTAGTAGTTCCGTGTGCTGTCCCGAAAGAGCCAATTTGCTTTTATTGCCAAGAGAAGGGGCATTAGTGACGAAACTGCCCTGTCTACCTGAGAAATCTAAGAGATGGGAGAGTCAAGACGTATGGCTTTACTTCAGGTAAAATCCATTAACTAACTCTATCAGTTCCTATTTTTTATTCTTGATACAATATGTAATAAGATTACATTTTTTGATGGATCGAAGAAAAGACAGGAAGCTTAAAGGAAGAAGCGTGCAGAATCTGATCGTGAAGAAATTTTGGATTTCGATCACATGGATTCAAAGATCAGATTTTTGAGATGCTACTTTATAGTTAGGATAGATTTCTAAGAAATGTAGTAGCGTAGTTTTTAATAAGTTGCGTTGTAAGGACAAATTTTTCCGCAATAAAATCAATTTTGTGTTGTCTTATTTATTTATCCTTGCAATGACATGTATGAAAAAATGATGTTTGAGTATTTCTATTATTAGCAATGTAAAATGGATGTGATTCTTAGTTATATTATTTATGCTAGTGTCATAATTTTTTAAGTAAGGTAAGATTCTCATCACCCAAGTTTCAATTGGACAGAAACTTGGAATCATACAACTTGTATTGTGTGATGTATGGAAATATTGGTACTTAAGTAATTAAGACTAATTCCTTGTTCACATAAGTATGTGAGTCAAGTGAAGAACTATAGGAACTAGTATACAATGTTGTGTACTAGTCAAGTCCACCCTAAATAGTACTAACATTATTCCTCATGACTTACTAAAAGTCTCGTAAATGTGGTTATACATATAAGAATAAGTGTAAGTCTGAATCATTGAAAAGTTTCAATGAATGGAAGTACGAATAAGTAGAATCAATGAAGGAAAAAAGATAAAAAGTTTCTCCAATCTAAGAAGAAGGGAGAGTACTTTTGTATCATGTTTTATGACCGTCTTGGTAATCGTAGGAACCATATTACAATTCATCCTCTAAGAACACCTTAGTGCCCTAGTTTGGCTAAGAAGAGGAATGGAGAATTGTTGCAGTGGTTAAGTCAATAAGATGTATCCTACTTCATTCCAAAATCAAGTCTTAGAGTCATACTCCAAAATTATGACTTGAGTGACACATCTTAAGAAGTTCTAACACACTAATCAAATGTGAAGTAGAAAATTGTTTTTTTCTTACTCTTGCACATTTGAATTTAGTAAATTGTGATGTATTGGATAAGACAAAGACCAACTAATACCAATTGTGTGTAGTATTGTCTTTATAAGAATCCGCACTAACTCTTGAATATTTGTTTTTCAAGAAATATTTTCTTGTGATGAGAATCCTATATGTCAAGAGGTGAGTAGGAGTCTAAAGATCTTGAAAAGTTTCAAGAACAAATCATCAAGTAAACCTATTAAACACTAGCACACGACTAGAGGTTTGTAACTTATTGTGTTGACAAAATTTTATTTCTATGCCATTCTAGTAAAGTTACTTATGCATATCAATTCTACAAGTTCTCAATTGACTGCATAAGGGCAAACACCTTGTTCAATGAAAGTACATTGACTGACGTAGGTGAGTTGCTAAATAACTTGGAAGCAATGGTGGGAAACTTGATGGCAAGAAATTAAGAATGAACAAGTTTTGTCCATAAGAGTTTGGATTTCTCACAAACATTATCTTATGATTATGGTTATGACAAATTTGCATGGATAGGAACACATTCACCATAAAATCTAATTTTCATAAGGTTTCTCTCATTCATGAAAATTATTGTGAGGAAAAGCTTTCACTGAGAGAGATTTTAAGGAGATGGCGATTATGTAAATTGCATTCTCAAATTCGACTATGACTACGGCATCCCTCTTCATAGTTCGAATTGTGAGATTTGATGATTAGTCTGAACATTTGGGACTTAGTAATATAAGTCCTAAATTAGTTTAGACACACATGTGAGCTATCTAAAGAAAGTTGTGTAAGTTTGAGAAGCATAGATAAAGGCTTACTGAAGCACATCATATTGGAATTATGAACTTTGGAAGTCAATAAGTATTGTCTTCTAGAAGTCCAACTGTTTTCTGAATACATGTCAAAGCTAGTGGGAGTATAAATGTTATAATGGAATGGATATAATCATCATGTTAGTGGAAGCATGATTATTATTTTAAGTGTTGCAAGTTGGCAATATTAATTATAGAAAAACAAATGTTTCACATTGCAAAGTTGCAGGGGTTGAAAAGTTGTTTTTTGCTATAATTAAGGGAGAGAATGTTATACTTCGTTTCCAATCTAAAAGCTTAGATTAAGAAAATTTAATTTAATTTAGTCAAGGATATATTTATTATTTGCATTCTCAAAGTTTGATTATGATTACGACATCCCACTTCATAGTTAGAATGTTGAGAGCACGACAAATAGAAATATTATGACAATATTATATTATAGCAAGACCCTGGTAAAGTATCACGTTTTTCATTATGAATTGTATCCCATACGCTTCGGGTATAGGATCGATTGCATATGCTTTAATATTTTACCGTTCTAAAATTTTTCCAGATGCCTAGGGAATTTAGAAGGGAAAAGGGAATAGAACCAGATTTGACTAAAATAATTAAATAAATGTCAACGACAATCTACGGTTCGCCAAGGATTGGTCGCTTGCGGACAATTGGAAGTATAGTCATACATGGACCATATTGGCATTATTATTAATAGATAAGATTCTATTTAGAATGAGTTTTCATATGGCAAATATGGAAATGTTTCCTTATTGGGAGTTGTACGTTGAGAATCTATGTCTAGATTAGAAACTTCTATGCAAGAAGGATGTTCAAAGGAATGTACTTTGAATGTGAGACTTCATGACTATGGAATTGTCTAGTAACAATCTCCAATAGAGCACTTTGTAATTTCATTGGCAAAGTCTTGGTGACTTTGGCGCTGTGATATTACGAAAGGACCATTGCATTAAATGTTAGAATCTAACATATTCCAGTAGTGGCGAGAATTTTGTATTCTTACACTAATTGATTAGGATTCGGAATTGTGAAATGAGCATCATTGGAAATGTGTTCATTTGATCTGTTTCACAAAGTTAGGACCATAGGAAAAAAATAGTGTGCATGCTAAGAGCATAGGACAACTGTTGTTATGATTAAAGTAAAAGGTTGATTAACCGAAACAACAAATAATGAGTAATCAATATGGTGATTAAATAAAATGTGTTTTATTTATACTCAAAAGTTTGGGGCCATATAGGATTAGTATTATTCTTGTGTTTCATTTTGCATGTTTTGTCTTCCCGAATATTAAGATTATTCAATCCCTCCACAGTCACTAATACTTTGGAAGTAGGTATGAAAGAAGACTGTCATGGATCCGTCTGTAGATTGAGTAAAGCGTTTAGACATAGCACAAGTTTGCTGCAAAGTTCATGAGTGCTGAAATATGATTAGAGTATTGGATTAAACCCACGCTCACTTGGATCGCTTCATGGATTTTATCACGAGTGATTGGTGAGACGGTAATATCTTATATTCTTGAAACCGAGATGTGTGAGTTGTATCTTGCGAGTCGGTTGCACATTCATAATATGTAAAAGCACCAGTAACTTGGTGTTATAATACATATTGTTGTGTGTGATTTTCTAAGTACATACAAGAGAGAATTTGAGTCGAAATTTATCCAATCCTTTTACCCAAAGTGCGATAAAAGCGATATATGTAGGCCCCTCGATGATTTAGTGATGACACCCTAAGCACTTGGCCATGTCGGGACTAAGTTGGTGTGTTCAATTGTAGTCTATTGTCAGTCGTCATAAATCAGAAACCAGGAAACAACACGAGAATAGAGTATGATTAAAATTCATGTCTCAGTTCATACGATATCTAGAATGGCGAAATATATGATCCTTATCTAAAGGATAGGTTACCGATAAGATCAGAGACCGACAACGTCTTTGAGAGCTATAATTGCTAATTAGATAATACTTGCATTTATAGCTACCAGACTTATCCTAGTGGGAGACTGTTGGATTTGTGTCTAAGCCCGTAACTATACTTGGTAAGTATTTGACCCGGTTTTGCATGGTCCTTTTGGGTTGCCTTCATCAAAGCAACTAGATAGGATGATTTATGGAGAAAGAAGATAATTATAGTTTATTAATATATTATATGAATAATATATTAATAGAGAAATCATAGAGTTTAATTTATATATATATATATATATATATATATATATATATATATATACACACACATATATATATATATATATATATGTATATGTGTATATATATATATATATATATATATATATATATATATTGGATAAAAATTAATTAAGAAATTAATTTTGTGGTGAAAAGAGATTAATTAGACTTGGGGACTAATATTGTAATTATAAGATAGTTGCATTGTGGGCTATGGATTCCTAAAGGGAAGGGGGTTGGAAGAAATCTATGGGAAGTCCATATGATTTTCGTCAAAGGGCCTTCTAGAAAGGTTCCATGGGTTGCTTAAGGCCTAAGCAGAGAATTAGGGTTTCTCCTGAAACCCTAGCAGCCCATACAAGTATGAATAGACCCCTAGGGATCCTAAAAACGAAAAAAAAGTCTTATGGTAGAGACCTTGGACGGTTTTGGTGCTCCTCTCCTCTTTGAAGTATCATCCTCTTGCTTATGGTGTTTGTAAACCATTAGAGGAGTGACATTTGTGTCTCTAAGCTCCAAGGACATGAGATTCAAGCCATTCTATAAGAGGTATTCGTCTAGATCTATTCTTACATGTTAACTTCGATATACATATGCTAGATCTAGGGTTTATAGCTTTGGATGATTATTGCATGTACATTAGACAAACTAGATCCAAATCCTTAGGGTTTGCATGTACACCATAGGAATGATGTAGTGCTCAATTCCATCATAGGTATGGATTGCCTCCGAGCCCATAACACGAGTCTGGAATGCCCTATCCAGCCCTCATCCCATGTCTTGAATGCTCCCGATATCACACAATTCTTGTGGATATCACATCATTCACCTAGTACTCCGGGCCTAAAGATACTCACCTCATTCCATCGCCTTGCAGGGACCTAATCAAAGTCTCTCTCAACACCAACCGAGCACAACAATGTTATAATCTTTTCATGCACGATTCCCTTCAAAGAACAAGCTGCTACTAATGCAAAAGCCTATGAAAGCATGGTCACACACGACCCATGAATATGATAAACGATTGTATTCTTGATCCAATTTGAAGGCTATAACCCAAAAGAACCATGCCCATAATTCGACCCAAGTGATCCTGAATGCTACGAAAACTTGAGCCTGCTTATGAACTAAACTTTCACACCACCATTGAGGGACCAAAAGGCATAAAACATACTAAACTTGATGATAGGTTGACATGTCCATTGAAATTCAACTATCACAAATTGAACTTTCGAAGAACGTACGCTAAATGGTGAACCTAACGACCAACGGTCGAGGACACATTGACACTTAATCTAGAGAATCAAAACCCATATGGAACAAAACATACCTGCATCTAGAAATGATTTACCGATCAACATCTGCCCAAACTAATATGAGAACAGCAATCCAAACAATGAATTTACAAACCCCTCAATGATTGATACTTAACTTGAGAATTAGAATCCCAGTTTCCCCCCCCCCCTACTTAGGGCTCGAACTACCACCCACTGGTGTTGAAACCACATCATAAATCAAATCGGCTAAAGCAGGTACCACCATTCCTAACCCTGGAATGAATAACAAATGCAGGATGACCACCCAGACAGAGATCAAACCAATCCTAAGAGAATCCTGAATTTTCCGCTGAAGACCATTGAAAATTTTCCAATTATTACAGTTCACATCAAATCATAATCATTTATCGACTTACGATCCAAAACGTACCCTCCTTGCCTGCAATCCCAATTGACGATCTAATACCTATCATGTTATAACCCAAGAACACGAACCATTAATTAAACCACAAACTATCCTGCAATAATCAATTACCGACTTACAATCCAAGCTGGGATTACATCTCGACCCTTAATTAATCCCCACCATGGATAGTGACATACCAAAACATCACTCAACTATTCTACTTCTAACTACAATTTCATAGCTTTTCATAATGGTTATTCCAACCTTGAGTTCCGCAACTCGAATACACGGCCTCAAACGAAACCTTCTAGACCTAAAAACCAACAAGCTCACCAAGTTCTGAACCAAACAACCTAAATCAACTTCGACATTGGGGCCCAAAACAATTTCCAGACCCGATTTCATGCTTGAGCAACCATAACCAAAGATTGAAAGATGTGGAGCCACTTCCACGAATCATGGTATCCAACCACACTATCTCCCCATACCATCCCTTAGAATCCCTAAAACTCTCTTCGATTCGAGTATGCATGATGTGCTTCCAGTAGTACAGGCCCAATACTACTTTCCACACCTATCCATACTTTTCTTTTGGATCATCTCAGGTCCTCTAACACTTATTGATAAAATACTCCCAATACCTGGTCCACAGTGAAACATCCACACTAAAAATACTTCTTAGGCTCTCCTAGGATCCCCCTACACTTCCTCTACCATCAGTTGCTGAAGAACCCTACCAATGTCAGGTAACAATTTCATGAATACAATTACATACAACAAAGGTTAAATAATCCTTCGACTAAAGGACTCAACCCTACAATGATTGGACGCAGACAAGAGCAGCGGAATAGGTCCAAGTCCTTCATTCTAAGATTATTTAATCTTCATAGCATGGAATTTAATGTATTCATTTTATGGTTAACTCTCATCGACATGGGTCTTACAAAGCATAAATCAAGCAGCATTCAAGCAGAGGAGCCAACCGGCACTAAAAGACAATGAAATCTGACAGATCCCCATACGAAACTGTGGATCTCCAACTCCCAGCATCTCGAGTGCACCTTCATCCTGCTCTCACTCTCTCCAGAGTGGATAATCATTCCTCATACTGACCCGCTATGAATTGCACCCACTATAAGGAAACCACTACCTCCTTATCCAACAACGTAACTGGCTGAATGAACCCTCATTACTCACCCTACCACTAACTGCCATGTGACCCTCCATTAGTGACAAATGACTTTCACATGAATACAATCACATGCCCCATAGTTTAAACATTCTTAAGCTAAAAGATTCAATCCCACAACTGTTGGACTCAGACAAGAGCTGCAGAGTAGGACTAAACACCTTATCCTAAGATCATTTAAACCATGTAGCATGTGACTTAGCCTATTCACTTAATAGCCATTCACACGCAAAACAGTTATAAAACAATGAATTAGGGAATCTAAAAGAGATAAGGCATCGTATATCAGGCAATTCTATCATATAACTCCCGAAAACCCCTACCGTAATACTAGCATGCTATTCTAACATATTAAATAATAATCTCAAATAATTGTGTGGTAATTGGGGTCTACTTGCTGGCCCCGGCTGATTGTACACATCGCATCCTCCTTGATTATTTTGAAAGCTACTTGAAAAACCTTTTTCCTTAGTTTGAGACTAGATTCACACGAGTGCTCCTCCAATTCAGTCAAACCAAGGCTTTGATACCAACTTGTAACATCCTTAAAAATCAACCAATAAATTTTTTTCAAAATCAACCCATTTACTATAAAAGTATTTATAAAACGCTGTTTTCCAAAAATATCATTTAAAAATGCTTGCCTCCCAACATCGATGACATAAAATCTAGATGTGTACGGTCACGCCTTCGCCTTGCTACGAAACTCTAAAATGCCTGAAATTATAAACCAAAAACTGTAAGCACAAATCTTAGTGAGTTCCTACAAAGTACCACCATGCAAACAGCTAACATATACTTATAAACAGCATGCACTGGATCCACAACTAAAGGACTGGATTACCCCTAGGCCTACAATATGAGTCTGATTTGCATATCAGGCCCACAACTTATATCTGGCTTGCTCCTGAGCCCACAACATATGTATGGCTTGCCCCCGGGGCCCACAACTTATATATGGCATGCCCCAGTGGCTTACAACTTATATATGGATAGTTCTCTATCCCAATCAGTCATTGGACTGAAATACTCTCAAGCCCTTAGTATGAGTCTAGCATACCACTAGGTCCTCAACTCGTATCTGGAATGCACCTGAGCCCTCAGTATGAGTCTGGCATTTCCCACCCGGACATCAGCTCATAACTAGAATGCTCTAGGGTTTGTTGGCTACAACATGAAGAAGTACTACCTTAACCCAACACAATATATCAACATATAATAGATAATCATACCGACAGAACCACAGGTAGTCCTACAGATCTACCAGTCTAGCATATCGACAACTAGCATTATCATGTGTATCTATTCCATACTCAACATATCAGCGGATAGCAAGATATCAGACCAATGGGTCGGCCTTGGTGCCTTCGAACAGAAAGTAAAATAAGGAAAACTCACCCTGCACCGCTGCTAATCAGATAACACTTGGCTGCCGAACCGGAAATCCCACACTAACAACAAATAAATCCTAATTAATAATTATGCCATAATCCATTAACCGTGGTCTCGATTCATAATTCTCGACTTCTAGGGTAAAAGACCATTTTACCCTTTCCTTAATAGGCCCAACCCAAACTTGGACCAAGGCCTACTAATGGCCCAACAACACAACTCGAGGCCCAAACCAAACCTAAGGCCCACTCAAAGTTCTAAGGCCTAACTAGAGCTCAAACAAATAATTCATATCCCTCAAGAAACAACCCAACCCAACCGAAGCCCATTACAAAAGAATACATGTCAAAAAAAGCCCAAAAACCCACTGACCAGACGAACGCATGGCGTTCTACATTGCTCAAACATTGGGGCTCCCATCCGAAACGCACTGCGCTCCATAGGGGTAAGAACGATGTTCCTAACAACTTCCAACTTTTTAATCCAATGGCATAATCCCTTAAGCCAAACGTCCAAAATCCCAGAATAGCTCAATATAAGCAACTTAATCCATAGAGTTGAAGGCCTTAAGCCTTTGCGTGACTTAGTGAAGCCCAATCACCGAAGATGAACTCTAAATGTCAAAATCACTCCAAAATGTCTTAAAACTTGTTTTAGTCCAAACTTCCAGATATGATTCAAAGGTACTTATTAAGTCATAAAGTTTCTTTTATGACTTAGCATGACATAAGAGGGCCCAAGTCAAAACCCTAAGTCCCAAGCTTCACCAAATGACTACAAAAATCATGGTTGGACTGTTTATACTCATCAAGATCCAAATTTTATGACTCCATAACCCCAACAAGGACCAAATATGAAGCTTAAAGGTTATGGAGTAACTTCTACTCACAAGAACCACCACAATGGGACCAAAAACATAATAAAATACCACTTAGCTATATCTATATGAAAGAGTTATCAAGGCTGAGACTTTATCCCTCTAGAAGATAGATCCATGTGTACAAAGCCTGGATCCAAAAGCTTTAAGTCAAGCAATGACTCTTCAAGAAGTTCCTTCTTCCTCCTTAAGTACCAAAAAATACACAAGAATCACAATCAAGCTCAAGAAATACTCAAATGGAGGCTAGGGTTTCGTTCTTAGGGATATGGAGACTGAAGAAAATGAGAATTGGAGGTGAGTTAAGGTCTTTAAATAGGGTCCAAGACCCAAAATTAGGGTTTTCATCTGGTCAAAAAATGCCTTGCATTCGCTAAAAGTGCCTACGTCCATTTTGCTCATGAATGCCATGCATTCCTACCTGGTACGTCAGTGTACCCAGTTTGGTCCAAAACCATTCTAACTTTAAACAATCATAACTTTTGCATCCCTTATCCGTTTTCGATGTTCTTTATATCCACAGAAAGGTAACGAGAATCCCTACACTCCGATAAACTTAATTTTTCGTAAAAGCCAACCGAACTCAAATCCAAAATTCATAAAAGGCCCGAACCAACGCCTCTACCAATACCCTTGGGCTCTAAATCAAAAATTGAACTCTTTCATCACATAACCAACATTTCCCACATCCAACTAGGTATAAATCTTCCCTTCTAAAATCCCTAAACCTTATGATAACCTGTCTTCAGTTCGCAGCCCCGAATTAGGAAACGATTCGGGACAAGGTCTTATATAATGCTTTGTTGATTATTGATTCCTAAGATAACTACATTAATGTTCACTAATCTAATCCTTTAGCAAATAAGTTCATTTATATAGTGATCAAGTGGATAAACTAACAAATTTACGAGCGTTTAGTTTGAGTTATTTGAGACTTATAATGGATTGACCTATTTGGTTAACTAAATAAATTTAATATATAAATGGTATTAATATATTAGCTCATACATTCACTTACCCACCTTTCTAATTAACCCTAGGTTTTTTTTGTCAAAACACAAGTTCTACAATTTTGCTAATCACAAGATCATAAGATTAAAGTCAATTAAGTGTGATAGGTCATGCAAACTTAATTAAACAAACCAATAAACTGAAAAAGTAGTTATCATAAACATAATGAGGTTCTTTAATAAGATAACATAACAAATAATCAACTTAGAATAATCCAATCCATAAATCAACTCATAAGAAAGCAATCAATCTAGTCTAAATGCAAGTTAGGGTATTTACCCTATAACCTCAGCAAACAAATACGCAAAGACGAAATTCAACTTGTAATCCATGGTCAAACACAAGAAAAATAAGTAAATAAAATAAGTATTGCCAAAAAAATCTCCCAAAATCGAGCTTTTAATCAATCTTTGCCCTTCAAAGCTTTTTAATAACGTCCTTGGCCTTCAAAAGTAGACTAAGCTCCCAGCATAAGTTAGGTTTTTGGAGAAATATGAATTCTATTTATAATTTTCTGAAGTCGTTTCAACACGTTGTGGTAATTCTTACCATGTTGTGGTCTTTGGGTTTATCGCGTAACCAGTAAGTCTTCGTAGTTCTTCGGGATTTTCCAAAACGCCACATCGTGGAGGATGTCACCATGACGTGGTAATGAAACTTTTCTTCTTCTTTTTTGCCTTGATCCATGTTCCTAGCTTCCAGCTTCCATATTCCATAGTTTTTGTTCTCGAGCATGTCTTTTACTTCTATAACACAAATATAATAGATTAAGCATATTTTGTCCTATAGTGAGCATAACTATAGCTAAAAATATTAAGATATGATGTAAAATATATATGTAGATATGCACATATCGAAATTACCCACACTTAATCATTGCTTGCTCCCAAGCGAACTAATTTTTAAATTACCAATATCGCATAAAACAATCCATTTTAAACCCAACTGTTATCCCAAGACCGCAACGCATGCATTTTTGTCTATAATTCCTAAAAACATTCCAATACTAAATAATCACTGTCCTTATGAGCATTCACCCCTTAGTTTATACAACACTCATTTTTGTAACCCTCCGAATCCATCCTAAGAATATTTTTTTACCTCAAGGTATTTTTGGTTAAGCTTCCCAAGCATACATATGATTTAGAAAGAACTACAACTTTGATACCACAATGGAGCACTTCAAATTCGTCACTTCTTTGATATTTTCTTTTGAATTCTTTGAATTCAATGTCTTCTTGTTTGATTTTTTTAATCTTCAATTTTTGATTCTTTGTAATTTTTTGATCTTTTGATCGTCATACTTTAATAGATCAACAATTCTTTTGACTTTTGCAATTTCTCTGTCTCTCTCTCTCTCTCTCTCTCTCTCTCTCTCTTGTATCTCATGTTTATCGCTGAAATCCTACATGCTTAAGCAAGGGAGCTTAACTACAACCTTTACTGGTTAGAGGTATTATTCTAAGTGCAATGACTACGTAAGCTCTCCTGGATAGATTTCAGGTACATGCTTCAATACTTTTTATATCGTACAAACTACTAGATTACCTTTCATATCTCATGATTTTTCACTAGGAAAGAGAAGCGACATATACACTATAAGATATATTGGCTCAGTAAACAATTGGGCTCGCATCGGATCATCCGACACAATATTAGCAAAAAATTATTCCAATTGGCTAGATTTGCCAAAATTAATCTATTATTTCAAGTTTATGTGAATGCATATTGTCAAAACTAGCAATTTTTATGATCATGCAAATTTTGTAAAAATCAAATGGTTGTACTCTGAAGTAATCAACCCCTACCCCACATTTATTTTATGCAATGTCCCCATTGCATGTTATGAAAAACATAAAAGTAAGAGTGAGAAAAAGGAACAAAACCCTCTAGGATAGAAGTTATGAGGTTGATCTTGTTTCTTGTGTGGTTGATGGCTCGCCAATTTGTTGAAATATAGAACTCTTTGACTGCTATTGAACTGAACTTTGATACTATGGAATAATGTACTTCAATAGGTTCAGAAAAACTACTCGAAAATTGAATTTAATCCTTCCACCATGTCGTGGTAATTGGTGACCACATCGTGGTTGACAATTGGGTGAAAGAAATCGTCTTCTTTATCTTCACCACCTTGTGATAATTAGTGACCACGTCGTCGTTGGCATTCAAAGGTTAAAAATTCGTTTATGGATCATATTTTTTTCACTAAATGTTTGGTACCCAAGATGATATATATTTCTCTAACACTCCAAAAAATATAATTCTTCAGCTCTTTTGACCAATTAAATGCTCTCGATGCTCAAATTTGCTTCTCGCATCGTGTTCCTAACCCCTCACTTAAGCTCATTCATGTCTTACACAATATGCTCCTCTCATCGAACACTAACTTCTGCGAGATCTAAAAACATAAAACAGTAATAAAAAGGAAACAAACAAACCAAATTACTTAAATCCTAAATATTACCAAAATCCTACACAATGAAAAATTAAATATACCAAACAAAAACAAAAACAAATGAAAATAAAGTTGTCATAAAGCCATTCAAATAAACTAAAGAATAGGATAAATCACTCCTCATCATCTCCACCACCATTTCCTGTAGCTCCACCCAAAGTTCATTCCAAGTTGGAATGTATGGGTATGTTTCAGTAGTTGACACCCTTCCCACATTATCTTGATACCTATGCATTGCCACATTGTAGGCATCCATAGGTAGCTCGTATTCATGAAGAATAATTGGGGGTTCCTCTTCCACATATCTAAATATCTTTCTCAACCTTCGCCCCAATTGTTCTCGTGGCTCATCATTGGGGATTTAGTAGTTACCACCACCATCATCAACCACTGTATTTGCCCTTTTAAAAAGAAGAGGACTAAAATCTTTACCCCGTTCAGTAATCAAAGCACGCATAACCTAAATAGGTCATCCTATCACTAATCGATTAGTACTAGCATGCAGGTCTACATGCTCATATAATAGGAATACAAATCATGTCTCCTAGCATTCTATCATGCAACACCTAAGCAAATCCTTATCCCTAAATTAGCATGTGGTTCACAGATTCATAGATCAAAGCATATCATAAAACATGTATATGTTGGATTAGGTGTCTAAGCCCATAACTATAATTGGTATTTACTTGATATGATTGTAGCATGGTCCTTTTGGGTTGCCTTCACCATAGCAACTTGATAGGATGAATTTTGGAGAAAGAGGTTAATTTATGATTTATTAATATACTATAAGAATAATATATTAATTGAGAAATAATATTTATTTAATTAGTATTAATCATAAATTATTTGGAATTAATTTCAGGATTAAAGCAATTGATTAAAAGTTAGGGGACTGGTTATGCAAATCATTGATAGTTTCAAAATGGGCTATTGGACCACCTTAGAATGGGTTTGATGAAATCTATGGGAAATCCATAGAAGATTTCGTCCAAGGGGCTTCTAGAGGGTGTCCACGGACAGCTTAAGGCTTAAGCAATTAGATTAGGGTTTCCACCTAAAACCAGAGCAGCTACAAGTATATAAAGACCCCTAACACCTTGAAATCGGCCTATCCATTCTTAGAGAAGCCCTAGCCAAAAATCAAGAGCCTTCGTCACCTCTCTCTCACTTATCCTTTGCTAGTGGTGTTTGTGATGTCATTAAAGGTTCAATACATGGAGCGCTCAAGATTTCATGAGTCGAGATATTATGTGGATTACTTGTTACTACTAACTAACAAGAAAGGTATTCTTCAAAACCCTAATATGTATAGATTTCGATTTTATATAGTAGATATTGGATTCTTGCTTTTGAAAATTAATTTGCATGTATAAATTGAGAAAAATCTAGATCCAAAGCAAATAGGTTTGCATGTGCACATAGGAATGTAGATATGCTCAAAACCCATCAGTAGTATCAGACCCTATGGTGTTTTTCTGTTATATGTAATGCAATTGTAATTTGTTCAAAGCTAAAAGAAAACAGATTTCGCAATCTGTCTGAGGAACTCGACGAGTTGCATGAACTCGATGAGTCCAAGCTTGACTCGACGAGTTAACTAATCAGACAGCTGATTTTTTGATTTCCTTATCTTGTTT
Source organism: Lactuca serriola (assembly GCF_051521515.1). Lineage (NCBI taxonomy): Eukaryota > Viridiplantae > Streptophyta > Magnoliopsida > Asterales > Asteraceae > Lactuca > Lactuca serriola. The sequence goes on from NC_136408.1 coordinate 91,614,684, forward strand.
GGTTTGGGATAATTACCATAAATCGTTTTATCACCATAAATTGAATTTTTTGTATCGTAATCGGATTTCCTTGCCAAATAAGATGGATTAGATCAAATTTTAAGATAATGTCAAAATTATGTGATTAATTTAATTGTTTAAAATATGATCTAGAAGTTTTTTAAAAGTTTCAGAATTTGCCCTCAAGTTTTGGAATTTAAAATTCAATTAATTTTTTTAATTTTGAAATATTAAATTCTTAAATAACCCTAGTATTTTTAGAAGAGTAAAATACACCCTTATATTGTTATTACATTAATAGTTTAATTTATATATATGTATAAGATGAGTCAGTCTTACCGTTAGTAGGTCTCATTCACGAAGCTGGTCTATGGGGGTGTTTAAGGAAGCGGCCTATAAAATGACCGCAATTAGGTATCCACTCTTACCCACCGCATTCTTGACTAGTGGAGGGTCGTTAGCCAAACGGATAGGATAGGACATTAATTCTCCCATTAATAATTATAATGAGAATTATAAAGTAACTAAATGTTTTATAAATTCCCAATCGTAATTACTTTAAGAAAATATGAAAATGATGCTAGTCCATGAAATTGCACTTTGCACCTTGTCAACTCCTTAGTGGAGCGTTTGTGGTTAACCGACACACTAACTTGGACTAACAAGGATGCCAAAGGGTAGCTCGTAAATTGTCATAGATCAATGGAGCGTCTATGGTTAACCAACACATTGATTAGGTGGTAAATTACATGGAGAGTGTCAAGCATATTTGCATGGTTATTCACACATTGTTTGTGATCCTCGGTATCCTATTCACAAAATTGAAGGGCATAATTGAAATTAAACATGCCATTGAAATGTTCAATGAATCACAAAAGATCTAGTAATTTCATTTAATAAAACCTAATTCTTTTAAATTTCATTTTTGACGTGGAAATTGGTAAATCGTCATTTACCCACCTTCAAATAATTTACAATTAGATTACGGCATCCCTTTTCTGAATTGTGAATTTTTTTTGGGTCCCAACCTTAGTATTTCATTTGAGTGTTATATTAAGGATTTCCTATCTAATCAAAACTTGTTCTTCTTTTTCAGATGTCTAGGTCAATCAACGCTTCTGGCTCTAACTCCAACTCCTCAAGCTCCTTTTCTCTTATGAACATTTGTGCTAGGGTCACTTTCGATGGATCCAATTTTAATGATTGGATTCGCAGTATTCAGATGTCCTTACGATACGAGGAGAAAGAATACACCCTCGGCAAAGAACTCAAAGAGATAGATGAAACCAAAGCTACTTTTGAACAATTGGATGAGTATAGGGCTCATGAAAAGGACTCGACAATGGTGTCATGTATTATGGTGGTCAATATGAATCCTAAGCTACAACGGTTCTATGAGGACTACTGGCCTTACGAGATGTGCCAAGACATGATGGAAAAGTACCATCAAAGTGCGCATCAAGAAAGGTACAAGATTTTCACCTCACTAATAACAACCAAGATGAAGGATGGAGAGTCCATCACGAACCACTTGTAAAGATTGCACAAGTTTGTGGATCATTTTCTCAAGTTGATTATGAACTTTGACGAAGAGCATGCCATTGATATAATCCTACACTCTTTACCTCATTGTTATGATCAGTTCAAGATGACTTATCATATGAACAAGGAGGAAGTCAACTTGAGCAAACTTTAATGTTTGTGGCAAATGTGTCGAGTCCACTCTTGCTGATGCTGCCCCAGTCCTGGCTATTGGACATCGGAAGAGGAAAATGAGGAAAGCTCCCTCTGAGAACCACAAGGGAAATTCTCATGATGGATCTTCTTCAACTAGATATAAAAGAAAAAGAGGTTTTGATCTTCCCTCATCGTATCTAAAAGAAGCAGTGTGCTTCTACTGTCATGAAAAGGGGCATTGGAAACAAAACTACTCGAAATACCACCTTCGTAGGTATTTATACTATTCTATCCAAAAACTCATCACATGCTAGTTATTGGGTCCTTGATACAAGATGTGGTTTTCACATTTTTTCTGATTTGCAGGGGCTCAGAAGAAGCTGGGATGTAGAAAATGTGAAGATGAACCTAATAATGGGGAATAGGAAATCGTCGCTTGTCACCAAGATCGGGGTTTACTTGTCACACCCCAAAACCAAGAACGGCAGAAACGTTCCGGGGTGGAGGAATTCATGTACAGTATCACAACAGTGTAATATAATAAACAAGCAACAACATCATCCATTTCATTATAAGTAGAGTTTTTATACATGTGAGTTCTTTCATAATGTACAACAATAAAATGAAAAATTAAAATAAGGCGAGTCTTTTCTATGCTCCATCTTTTCAACAACCTGGCCATCGCGTCTGTCTAACTGATGACCTGAGAATACAAGTTAATTTGAAAGCGAGTATCAGCTTTAAAGCTGGTGAATTCATAAGTAATTAAGTGTCATTGTCTTGCTTATGAAAATCTATTATGAAGGCCATGTAAACCTTTAAATGAAAATATTGATGTACGTATGAAAAACCCTAGAAAATCCCTTGTTTTCTATTAGTTTGAGATGTAGTCTTCTACCAAGACCCGAATGTTTGGTTATGATAATGTAGTCTTCTATCAAGACCCAAATGTTTTGTTACGATAATGTAGTCTTATACCAAGACTCTAATGTTTTGTTATGATAATGTAGTCTTCTACCAAAACCCGAATGTTTTGTTATGACAATGTAGTCTTCTACCAAGACCCGAATGTTTTGTTATGATAATGTAGTCTTCTACCAAGACCCGAATGTTTTGTAAGTAAAATGATAGTTTTTCCTTCAATTGTTTAGTACTAAAGTACTTAGTCTAACTCATCGTTTATGTGAAAGTATCACAAAATAAAGTAAACAGGAAAATGTACTACTATAAGTGTTGTCACTGGGTACTAGGACTAACACAACATCGCATTAAGCGAAATATGTAACCTAATGGACATCCGAAGATTGTCCAAAAAAAGTAATAATGTAAGTGTCACCGTTGGGTACTAGGAGTAACACAACATCGCAATAAGCGAAAGGTATAACCTTATGAACAATCGAAGATTGTCCACTTGTCCTCTGTAGCAGCAGCAGGTGGGTGGAGGGGTTAGCCCCGGTTATCGATCTACCTAGTATAAGTAGTAACCTTAGATCTCCGTAGATGGTCATCGACCACTGGTGCTAATCAGTAGGGTTCGGAATGGTAAGTCCCGCCGAGATATCCCATTGAAACGGGATAGGAAAGACAATTTACACAGTAAGTACTAATAAATCATCCTTGTAGTTCTAAGTACAAGTATCTAGGTAAGTAAATACAGGATAATGCACCTATGTAGAAGTGTTCTTGTATGGTATTCATGTAAGTGTGTTCATGTAATAGGTAAGTATATGTAAACTTATTCATGTATCATGTAATCCTAAGTACGTGTACTCATGTATCATGTAAGGTATTGGTATAGACTCATGAATGAACCGACTCTAGTGTGATTCCTTATAGTAGTAATAATGTTTGATATCTTCTAACTATCCCTATGATAGTTAACTGGAAGGTAATTGGTTGTTTACATAAGTTTATGCACTCTTGCTACCCAAGAGTATGGGAAACTAAATGAAGGGCGAAAACTATAATCTCTGACATATAAATGAACATATGCGCATAAGTATAGTTTGATTCAAGAAGGTAAAATAATGGTTTTGCAAGATATCTTGGAGTTTTGAACAAGAATTAACAATGACTTGATGTCATTTTAATAAACATTTCAAAACCAATACTTTTGTTATCAAGGTATTTTAAGATAGAAGACCACTTCATGTGTCACCTTTTGAAATGTGTGAAATCTATTGAGTGAAAACACAGTTATAAAATACATATGATTGATTTAATAACATATTATTTTCTACTTGTATTCCCCCCCCCCCCCCGGTTAAAACGTTTAAAATCATTTAAAACTTTGATTAAGGGGTATGAACTCACCCGTAGTTGGTGATTGGGATGAACTGAACGGTATAGGATTGCTAGATGTCAAGCGAGGACTTGTACACACACTATGATCCTAATGAACATATAATCATACATATATGCACTCAGTTAGTCTCAAATTACTAATTGATAATGTTAAGACATCCTAGACGTAATAAACACTTTATATAAGTGTTTAAGCACTAAGGATTGCATCTATGCTATTGTGGGACAAGGCACTTCTGTTTAGGGTTCCAAAGGACCCCATATATGAGTTTACTCCTCATATACCAACACACATGGAGTTTACGGTTGTAAACTCTTGAGTTTACGGCCGTAAACTCCCAACCATGGGTGTATTGTGTGTTCTGAAGTTCCAAATGATTCCTAGAATTATTCCAACTTGGTGGTTAAATTCTTGGAAGGGTTTAAGGCCTAGAAACACTCCTTAGAGGAGTTTACGGCCCCAAGGCCATTTCCCTTGGAGTTTACGGTTGTAAACTCCCTTGGGGTGTTGTTTTTGTTGTTTTCAAGCCTCATGTACAAGTGGTATTGGTTCTAGACTTTTATTCCAAGCATATGAAGACCATTGACACACTTTGGTGCCCCTTTAATGAGTTTACGGCCCATGAACCATGTCATGGCCAAAAACTCACTTTGAAATGTGATTCTTATGTGTTTAAGGCCCTTCATTTATTGGGAACAAGTCTTGGTAAAAGTCAAAGGCCTTAGGTGACTTAAAAGCACCATTTTGAGTTTGAAATTGGAGTTCACAGCCTAAGTTACTCTTGGGCCGTAACCTCTCAAACTTGGGTGTTTCTAGCTTGTTTTCATGTCCCTAATACACTTATAAATGATTCTAAGGCAGTAGCATAACACTAGGGTCGGTCTCGGCTTTGTTTCAGGAGTTTACCACCCAAGAACACCTTGGGGAGTAAACTCCTAAATTTATTGATTTAGCTATGTAATCTATGTTATGAACACATTTAAAGCTTTCTAACACTACTAGAAAGAGTTACTCATGTTTTGGTATAAATACCCGAAGATCCGTGAGAGAGAAAATGGCTTTTATCTAGTTGGAAATGCAAATAATGAATGAATTTGGTTCAGAATTCTATTTATAGTTCTGAGATATTTTTGGCAGAAAATATTTTTATTCCTGAAATGACCTCTAATATAATAGAGTGATGGAACAATAGAGTTGCACTAAACCCTAGTGCATCCACTCTCCTGATATCTCTTGAAGTGTAAACCCTGAATTACTCAAACTTACACGAAACAATCTGAAAATTAACTGTGACTGCTATAACTTCTAATGAAGTGATATAGTTTGTATAGAATGGAAATTTCGGATTGTCACATCATCCCCCTGTTAAAGGGAATTTCGTCCCGAAATTAGAATTTAGCTAAGGAAGTAGGTACGAATGATGGAGTCGTTATGCGAACTTCCTAATCGATTGGTTCTCGTGCTCCTAAGCGAACTCGGATTCTCGGTTGGTATTCCAATGAACCTTCACTAACGGGTGACGACGTTGCTTCGTCCGCTTGACCAGTCGATCGAGGGTCACTACGGTTCTAATACGAAGGCAAGGATCTCGTAAATCTCGATCTCGTCGAGAGGGCTTACGAAAGTCCTAACGAAAAGATATTGTTTCAGGTTCGAGACGCGAAGGGTAACATGTACGTTATTGAGTTCGCGGAGTAGGTCTAGTTTGTAAAATGTAGGACCGATTCTGGTAAGAATCTCGGAGGTCCCAACTACATTGGATTCAGCTTTCCACGCTTTATGAAACGTATTAAGCCGTTCCTAGAGTGAGGTTTCCTAAAGAATTTGGTCTCTCACTTGGAATTCCAAAGGTTCCTCCTCTCGCTTACTTCCAAGTCAAGGCCATCCCTTTCTGGGTCAAAGTCGAAAGGGTTCCTGAAGTTTGCGGGGAGTTCCGAATGGACTATGATAGTAGGTCTGTAAGACCTAGAATTTGGTGAATTTTCCGTCGGTGACTACGGTGCCGACAAATTCCCAACGGTTTCGGATAAGTTAACAGAGTACTCAAAAACATCCACAACACTAAAAGTGTGTCTCAGGAAATTTGACTCTAAATTCCAAAACACTTGTTCAGAGAACTTTGCGAAAAGTATCTCTGAGGGTAATGTTTTTATGGGTTCTTTCTTACTACGAGGGTAGATAAGTAGTCATTATATGGAGAAATGACGAACTGATCCCAGTAAGAAAGGCGTACTCCACTCATTTAGCTCAGGAATACTATGGGCGTATTGGTCCTATCCGAGGGGTATCACTACGGACTCGAAGTGTCCATATCGAGTTTGGAGGGTAGTCTTTAGGACACCCTTCCCTAACACTCAAACTGGTGATATTCGGATCTCAAGTCCATTTCTAAAGAAATTCTTTCCCTGCGTTTGCCCAATCAATTCTGCTATGCGAGGCAGAGACAACGATTTCTAAAGGAAATCTTAATGAAGTCTCCGGTCGTTGAGGTACATAAAATGCACTCCATCGACTTCTGGTAAGAATAAGACCTGAGCTCTCAAGAGTGAGAAGCCTAGTCTTCTAATTCTATTTTTGAGTAGTTCGTTGTGTTGTCCGGGCTGTTCTTGTATCTTCCGTAGATGTTTAGACTGTAAGGCGATCTGGTTATAAGAGTCGTACTGGTTTCTAAGTTTGTTCACATGCCAAATGCAATTACTCGTACTCCTGGACAGTCTCCGTCCTGAAGTTCAAATTAGAATTCATACGTGATCCAATGATCACAATTTCATGTATACGAGTCGTATATATAATTAAGACTGAAAAGGTAGTCGAATAACTGATTTTTCCTTAATCTCACATCCCATCGAGGGAAAAGAAGTTAAAGTGGAATCATCAATTCTAAACCTGTAGAACATTGATTATATATCACTCCCATGTATACATTCTTCAGTGATAGGTCAACCGTATGAATCCTGGAATTGAACTTGACGTATTGCACGAGCAATACTGTGGGAATTCCTTCGGAAAGGAAAAGAACTATAAGGCACTCCTCGTATGATTACTTCGGTGTTCTGATATGACGGCTTCGCTAAAAGACGTTTACTGAGAAAGAGATGTACTTATGAAGCTGGTATTGCGAGGATCGAATTGAATCGAGTCGTATGATAATGTCAGAATCATACAGAAACTTAAAGACATTAGATTTTGAGCATAAAATGTTTACAGACAAAAACAACCATGCAAGCATGATTAGAGTTATAGTACTTTAGATTTGCTACAAGACTATTGCTGCGAATCAGATATACTACAAAAGACAAGTATATGCAACACGAGCATCCCAATACCAACAGGATCCTGCAAAAGATAAGACTCTAGTTGCACTAGTTTTAAACATGTTTTTGAACATATAGAATACTGACGACCTGGAGGGAACCTATACTATATTAGGGTCCTTAGCTGCCTCTTTGCATTCTGAGGTCAAACTCCTCCGGATTCGTCGTTGCCCTTCCCTGCTGGACAGTCCCTCTTGAAGTGTCCCATGACACCACACAGATGGCATATCTGAGAGGTTTGGACATTGGTGGTTGAAGAAATGTGTTGGATCTGGATCCTACAGTAACTGGCAGTATGTCCATTCCTGTTGTACTTATAACAGTGTAACGGTCGGCAATCGCCCAGATGATGAAAGCTACACTCATAGCATTTCAGTAGGTTTCCGGCATATTATCTGGCGGGTGTAGGGGCAATTGGGACACCAGAAGGAATGGTAGTAGGAGGTGCAGATGTCGTAGCTATGTTCTTATTCGCCCCTCGAAGCGATTTGTTCTTCCTTTTGGCCCAAAACTTCTGGCTGTTACTCTTGGCCTCGACACTCGGGGTACCGTGGTAGTTTGTTGGTCGTTGTGGGGCTGGATTGTTACTTGGATTGGAATGATTGATAGTGATCCTGCTAACACTTGCATTGTTAGCGTTCAGGTGGGTCATAATAGCTGACACGGCAGCCGAGACTGCAGCTTGAAAGGTAGCTGCATCAATATGAAGAGTTGGTGTTTGGTTGATGGGCTGATCGTTCTTCTTGGGAGCCATGATTCTGTTACTGAAAGAAAATGAATTTGTCAGCGAAAATGCTTGAAAATAGACGTAGTTCGATCGCTCATGCAAAGAATAGAAGCATGTTCTCTAAAGTTCGACCTACATCCCTATGATGCAGTCTTAGTACGGAATGGAAGTATGTTCACGATGGTTTGACCTACATCCCTATGATTTAGTCTTAGTAAAGTTCGGAAATAAGTTCATGCAATGGTCTCAAGATGTTTGTCGTTCTAGCCGAGGTATCGTTGGTTGGCGAATAACGTGAGCCAACCATTGAAAGAGACTTGGAGATGTCTCCGGAGTTAAATTGCTATAGTCCAATGACTTGACTAGAGCATGTTTCAAATAGACTCTAATGAAAGTACGATAAGAGTATTTGAATAAAGAATGACTCAGAAGTTAGCCGACTATCAATATCTTTGATAATCATGACGTACAGGTTCAGGAAAATGACCTTGTAGAAGGTCTTACATCATATCCAGAGAAGATAGTTCTTAACAGCATAAAGGGCCTAACTAAAGTACTTACAGTACAAGATAGTTTCATAGAAAATGCCACATCGGGCATAGACAGAAAGACGATTCCTTTCTAACAAGGAAAAATAAGGAAAAGTATCTACTACTAGCGACGGTCATCCCTCTGGTGAACTCTCAGTTCAGCCAGTTGGCGTTCCACATCAAGTAGGTGTCTTTTGTACACTCTCGGGCGTACTCGAAGTTCCATGAATTCAGCTCGTGATTCAGCCAGTGCTTGCAGCAGGGTTTCATGGTCTCTCTCAGACCTCTCACGAGCATGTTCAAGGCGACCGGTGCGAAGCATATGCATTCTTCCATTTGTATCAACTTCTGCAATACGTTCTAGAGCTGTCCTGCCCTGAATTTCGTTTCAGGCAACTCTTCGGATCAGAATTGGCATGATTCTGTCTGTTGAGCCCCCATTGCTCAGGTCATAGAAGCATCGGTCACCATTAAATGGCATGGGCTGATCTTGTCCTTGGCTCCATGTTTCCAAACATTCCACCCACTCAGGCGTCGGGCCATGAAAAGCCGGACGAGGGTTAGGAGTCGGAAAGGGAGCTGCCTGGGGTAGGTTCTCAACCTCGGGTTCGGAGATGGCATCGTCTGAAAGGTCGTCAGCATGGTGATCATTCCGAGGGATTGGATGATCATCATCTGGTTCTTCTCCAAACCATCCAGCAATCACTTCGTTCAGAAGGAACAGGATGTCGTGGGGATGGAATCCAGCCATGTTATCTACGCGAGAATTGGGCTAAGAAAATAATTATTAGACGAACTATCTAGATAATTATTTAGGAAATCTTCATTAGTTCCATCTCTATTTGTAAAGTGCATACTAGTTATATGTAATCAACATAGAATAGGCCTTCGAATAAGTGACCTCAACTCCAAATTCACAAGGAATAGGGGTAAAGCAAAAATTTCACTGATTCTAAGTCTATAACATCCTAGTTACATATAACTTTAGTGTATCCACTTAGCAATTATCAACTTAGGAAATGAAGATTCCATTTTAGTTCTCAAGTAATAAGTACTTTTAGTAATATAAAATACCCCTATGGTATTTTAGACTTAGGTTCTGTTATAATGTTCTCATTGTGGTAATGTTGGTAAGTTTTTAGACTTGTTGCCATATCACAACCATTCTTGGGCATGTGCTAATCACTCCTTGGAACAGCATAGTTGATCTGGCTATGCCACTCCTAAGATTGACCATACATCCCCAGGCTTACTTGTGATATTCAACAATCGTAATACTTTTGTTCTTGTCATTGTGACACTGATTTTAGTATGAATGCAGGCACGTATAGTATGTTAAATATTTTATTATTTAAAAGCATAAACTCCTTAGACAGAGTGTTTTAATCCCATGCATTTATAGTTAGTATATATTTTATGGGTTGACATACTTAATTCACTATAAACAATGCTCTGATACCAATCTGTCACACCCCAAAACCAAGAACGGAGGAAACGTTCCGGGGTGGAGGACATCATGTACAGTATCACAACAGTGTAATATAATAAACAAGCAACAACATCATCCATTTCATTATAAGTAGAGTTTTTATACATGTGTGTTCTTTCATAATGTACAACAATAAAATGAAAAATTAAAATAAGGCGAGTCTTTTCTGTGCTCCATCTTCTCAACAACCTGGCCATCGCACCTGTCTAACTGATGACCTGAGAATACAAGTTAATTTGAAAGCGAGTATCAGCTTTAAAGCTGGTGAATTCATAAGTAATTAAGTGTCGTTGTCTTGCTTATGAAAATCTATTATGAAGGCCATGTAAACCTTTAAATGAAAATATTGATGTACGTATGAAAAACCCTAGAAAATCCCTTGTTTTCTATTAGTTTGAGATGTAGTCTTCTACCAAAACCCGAATGTTTGGTTATGATAATGTAGTCTTCTATCAAGACCCGAATGTTTGGTTATGATAATGTAGTCTTATACCAAGACCCGAATGTTTTGTTATGATAATGTAGTCTTCTACCAAGACCCGAATGTTTTGTTATGATAATGTAGTCTTCTACCAAGACCCGAATGTTTTGTTATGATAATGTAGTCTTCTACCAAGACCCGAATGTTTTGTAAGTAAAATGATAGTTTTTCCTTCAATTGTTAAGTACTTAGTCTAACTCATCGTTTATGTGAAAGTATCACAAAATAAAGTAAACAGGAAAATGTACTACTGTAAGTGTTGTCACTAGGTACTAGGACTAACACAACATCGCATTAAGCGAAATATGTAACCTAATGGACATCCGAAGATTGTCCAGAAAAAGTAATATTGTAAGTGTCATCGCTAGGTACTAGGAGTAACACAACATCGCAATAAGCGAAAGGTATAACCTTATGAACAATCGAAGATTGTCCACTTGTCCTCTGTAGCAGCAACAGGTGGGTGGAGGGGTTAGCCCCGGTTATCGATCTACCTAGTATAAGTAGTAACCTTAGACCTCCGTAGATGGTCATCGACCACTGGTGCTAATCAGTGGGGTTCGGAATGGTAAGTCCTGCCGAGATATCCCATTGAACCGGGATAGGAAAGACAATTTACACAGTAAGTACTAATAAATCATCCTTGTAGTTCTAAGTACAAGTATCCAGGTAAGTAAATACATGATAATGCACCTATGTAGAAGTGTTCCTGTATGGTATTCATGTAAGTGTGTTCATGTAATAGGTAAGTATATGTAAACATATTCATGTATCATGTAATCCTAAGTACGTGTACTCATGTATCATGTAAGGTATTGGTATAGACTCATGAATAAACTGACTCTTGTGTGATTCCTTGTAGTAGTAATAATGTTTGATATCTTCTAACTATCCCTATGATAGTTAACTGGAAGGTAATTGGTTGTTTACATAGGTTTATGCACTCTTGCTACCCAAGAGTATTGGAAACTAAATGAAGGGCGAAAACTATAATCTCTAACATATAAATGAACATATGCGCATAACTATAGTTTGATTCAAGAAGGTAAAATAATGGTTTTGCAAGATATCTAGGAGTTTTGAAAAATAATTAAGAATGACTTGATGTCATTTTAATAAACATTTCAAAACCAATACTTTTGTTATCAAGGTATTTTAAGATAGAAAACCACTTCATGTGTCACCTTTTGAAATGTGTGAAATCTACTGAGTGAAAACACAGTTATAAAATACATAAGATTGATTTAATAACATACTGTTTTCTACTTGTATTCCCCCCCCCCCCCCCCCGTTAAAATGTTTAAAATCATTTAAAACATTGATTAAGGGGTATGAACTCACCTGTAGTTGGTGATTGGGATGAACTGAACAATATAGGATTGCTAGATGTCAAGCGAGGACTTGTACACACACTACGATCCTAATGAACATATAATCATACATATATGCACTCAATTAGTCTCAAATTACTAATTGATAATGTTAAGACATCCTAGACGTAATAAACACTTTATATAAGTGTTTTAAGCCCTAAGGATTGCATCTAAGCTATTGTGGGACAAGGAACTTGTGTTTAGGGTTCCAAAGGACCCCATATATGATTTTACTCCTCATATACCAACACACATGGAGTTTACGTTTGTAAACTCTTGATTTTACGGCCGTAAACTCCCAACCATGGGTGTATTGTGTGTTTTGACGTTCCAAATGATTCCTAGAATTATTCCAACTTGGTGGTTAAATTCTTGGAAGGGTTTAAGGCCTAGAAACACTCCTTAGAGGAGTTTACGGCCCCAAGGCCATTTCCCTTGGAGTTTAGGGTTGTAAACTCCCTTGGGGTGTTGTTTTTGTTGTTTTCAAGCCTCATGTACAAGTGGTATTGGTTCTAGACTTTTATTCCAAGCATATGAAGACCATTGACACACTTTGGTGCCCCTTTAATTAGTTTACGGCCCATGAACCATGCCATGGCCATAAACTCACTTATAAATGATTCTAAGGCAGTAGCATAACACAAGGGTCGGTCTCGACATTGTTTCAGGAGTTTACCGCCCAAGAACACCTTGGGGAGTAAACTCCTAAATCTAATGATTTAGCTATGTAATCTATGTTATGAACACATTTAAAGCTTTTTAACACTACTAGAAAGAGTTACTCACGTTTTGGTATAAATACCCGAAGATCCGTGAGAGAGAAAATGACTTTTCTCTAGTTAGAAATGCGAATAATCAATGAATTTGGTTTAGAATTCTATTTATAGTCCTGAGATATTTTTGGCAGAAAATATTTTTATTCCTGAAATGACCTCTAATATAATAGAGTGATGGAATAATAGAGTTGCACTAAACCCTAGTGCATCCACACTCCTGATATCTCCTGAAGTGTAAACCCTGAATTACTCAAACTTACACGAAACAATCTGAAAATTAACTGTGACTGCTATAACTTCTAATGAAGTGATATAGTTTGTACAGAATGGAAATTTCGGATTGTCACATTACTCTTTAGGGCTTAGTACTAGGTCAGGATTAGACTGGAATGATTATTGCTACTCGTCAGAGATGACGAGGGAAACTATTTCTTTTCATGGTTTGTACAGACAAGTTTTAGATTTTCATTTAATAATGAAGTTGGTTCTACTAATGCTCATGATAATGGTTTAACTTATTTTGAAGCATTTCCCTATAATGGTGTATATGAAATTGTGATGGTTGTAGATAATTGTTAACGTATCCCTCACGGGAACGTCAAAAAAGAAGCCAAACTAACACCGGACATGGCCTGGTCAGAATCCAGTCTAAAGCCATGTATGGGCCTTCTCTAACACGAAGAGCGCTGATATGGCGGTTAAGGTGCAGAGTCGCGCCTTAAACCCTTCTCCAGGAAACTATACCCCGGAAAACATGGTACCAATCAAAGAGTCCCGCTCGCTCTTTAGACAATCACCACGATCTTCGTCAACATTGGGAAGATCTCCTTCCAGCCAATGAGAGAATGCGGCAAAATACGTGACGGAGGACCCTCCAATATGGGTCCGCCACGTCGCACATCACGAAGGAATCGTTAACATGATCAGTTGATGAACATGCCTCATAAACAGGTATAAAAGGATCCATCTTCCTCATAAGGAAGGGGACGAAATTCTCTCTTTACTATATTCTACTACAATCTCTCTCAGATCTCATACTAACTTGATCATCGGAGCTTCGTCTCGGGAACCCCTCACGGACGTCGACTAACGATCGCTTTCCTGTTTAGTACTATGATATTAGGGATGTCGTTTTCACGGGAGTCACCATCAATCTCAACTTAGTGCTCTCCAGCATATCACCACATTTGGTACCATCCGGGCGTATCTCTAGAACGATACATCCACGTAACAAATTCAACGAGCAACAATGGCGGGCGATACCCCAATAGTGTCTGGAACACTAGAAAAAATCCCATTTCATCTGATGCAATCACTAGAAGGAGGGAAAACTTCCAGTCAGGAAGGGCACGTATCAAATTGCACTGCAGTTTGAAAAACACCATCTAGCTCTGCAGTACAGACGACAACAACTCTCACGGCCAGCCTCTGGCGCCCAACAGCCAACATAATTCCACAAATGATGATTATAACCAGAAGTCCACAAATCGTCACAACGCAACAAACAACTATCCCACTTACCTCTAACACCGGAAACTAGATCCTTCACACTATTCAGCCACAAACACAAGATTCTCCGATGGTCCACTCACACGCTGCCATGGCAAGGCTATCTAATTTATTGATATTTGCACAACAACCGCCGATCTTCAATCAACTCGTACAAAAGAAACCAGGTGCAACACCTGCACCATCTTAGCCGCAAGTAACATGCATGAAGACTACATCCAGCCAGGGATCTGGCTCTTATGGATCCAAAGCTCAGTTCTCAATAGCACCTAAATTCAATCCCCTCATGGTAGTCGGTCAGCCATTAACTTTATACACACAATAGTACACAAGAGCAAGCCCATATCTGGTTCCTCAGGCAGGGCAATATGCAATCCAAAACTTTTAATTGCAGCCAAACCTACAACAGTCTCAACCATACATCTCGCAGGCGGTCATGCATAATCAGATGTATGCGAGCCCCTACCAGATGTAGCAACACATGGCTTATGGTGGTATGCCATACTCATACATGGACAACCCTATATGAAGCGCCAGCTCAAATTTCAGCCACGAGCTACTATAGTATAAGATTCTTCACACGGCGATGATCCCACACATGCCTAAATACAACAGCACTACAGATCCAGACGACCACATTGACATTTATGAATGGACGATGGCATATCTCATGATGGATCGTCGCTTCACCTGTACTTGTTTTCCTTTCAACCTAACCAAAAATGCAGGTAAGTGGTTCAAGTCTCTAAGGTCGGGAAACACCTCCAGTTTTGAGCAGCTGAAATACCTTTTCCTTAACAATTTCATACAGTTGAGGAAAGGCAAGGGGGTGCTAATTATGTAACGGCATGCAAGCAGAGAGAGGGGGAATCAATTCATGACTATTATGATTGATTCACGTTCGCCACCTTGAATGTTCGAGGACATGAAGAGTTGCTGGTAATAGACGCTTTCTCCCAAGGTATGCTCATGGGGCTCCTATCGAGGAAGATGCAAGGAATTGTCCCTAGATCCTGGGACGAACTTAAGTTATGTGTGGAAAAATATATGAGGCTAATCGAAGGGGGAGAGAGAAAGGAGGCCAATATCAAAGTTGTAGCCAATGCGTATGCCAGGCAGGAAGAGGCGGTGTCGCGGCCAATCTCGGCCCCACAAGAAACGCAAGATGGCAACCAGCACCAACACAATCTTCACTCTCGTCACATGTCTATAAGACATAGAGCGCTCAACAGGGACGATAGCAGAAGCGGTCATACCGATGTTCATGCAATCGACAAGTCTCCAGCCAAGGAGAACAAACACAAGCCCAAGTTTTATGAGTATCATAGAAGCAAAACGCACGATACCAACGAGTGTACAATGTTGATGAGGGAGACTGACGAGAAACAACTAGTTGGAAACATAGTTGATATAGTAAAGACCTCAGGGCAAAATTCGACGAGGATAAACACCAGCCAAAAAATCAAAAGGATGTAGGAAAAGACCACGAAAATAGGTCGAAGATACATACCGTCACGGGACCCCAGGCCAGAACATTGGGACCCCAATGATCCATTGCACATCACCAGCTTTGTTAGTCAACACTGTATACAACAATTTTACATGTACAACCGAAGCAGAGTCAACGTCATCTATGAGCACTGCCTTCGTCAACTGCCAATTGAATCGAAAGAGTATCTCTAGCCACCGTGCCAGGGGCTGCTAGTTGGCTTCACTAGTCACCGCATTTGGCCAACGGGAATGGTCAGACTCCCGCTTACGTTGGTTAGTCATGACGGGGAAAGTAGATAACAAGGGTGCTTAATTTCTTGGTTGTCGATCGCCTAGCAGAGAACAACATTCTCTTATGCCGGCTTGCGCTTTTCTAGTTGCAAGCAATTCCTTTTAATCTCCACGGTGTTCTCAAATTCAGCTCGAGTGACTGGTCAGCAACATTAGTGGCGACCATGCCGGCAATTGGGCATGATGCCCAACGAGGAGGAAGGTCAGAAACCCAATCTCGTCAAAACGAAGGTCGCGAAAAAAGAGAAGGCCCACAAAGGATATCTTTCGTGGCACAAGTGCTAGTCTATGAGACCAAGAAAAGATGGTGAGATGTGTTCAGTCGAATCACAACATCTCTCCCACAAGAGAGAACTAACGCCGACCCAAGGAGCACTCAGCCAGAATAAAGAGTGACATGCACACGACAAGGAAATGTTGGCTCACAGGTAAAGGCATCTGCTTGGCCCATAATTGAAAACTAGGCAATGCCCAACAAAAGAACAATTCGGGATCCAGAGCAAGTCTTATTCGATGTTAGACATGAACCAAATCTCCTCAAAATAGAGCGCGCGAGCACAAGAAAAAACAACAATGGAGGTAAAATTCCATTCTTTCTGACGTGTAGGTTTCCCAAGAGAAGAGCGCCAGCAAAGACCCCGGTAAGCAAAACAACATCCCCGGTAACAACAAGGAGGATAGGTGTGCAGAAACACACATGTGGTACTCTCACCCAACCAAAGGAAGGCGTCTCCCACAACTGCAGCACGCATCAGGTCACAAAGAAAGAGAGGCGAGAGCACCCTCATGGTACGATAAATGAAGCGTAACTCCCCCGCGTCGGGCCCTGTTGGGGGAAATGAGAGGAAGCCCCAACCGATGAAGACCCACATACGCCAGGTGTAAAAAAGACGTCGCCGCCCAACAAGAAATATGGCCCAACTCTGCCAGGATAGCCGTACTTCAGGCACAAAGCAAAGACCGGGCACATGCCTTGACACTTTGACATTCAGAGTCTATTTTCTCATGTATTTCTTTTTTCCTTCCAGAAATAATATAATTTGCATTTTGAAAAAACTTTCTAGAATTCTATAATGCAAAAGCACAAAGTATAGAGGTTGTAAATATTTTCCAAGTAGCAACAAAGGCTGATCACTTATGCTACTTGAGAAAAATCTATGCAAGAATGTAGCCGTAGGTCTTAAAAGGGTCATAATCTTTACCACAATATACCAATGACATCTCAGAGCTGAGAATGTGTAAATGGCACAGAACGAGGGGTTGTTAAAGATTCACAACCTTTCCCCCTAAGAATTGAACAACAAAGGTCTTGAGATGACGATATCAACCAATGTATTGGTAGCTAAACCATACACTATAGTCAACAACATTGACTACTATTTCACGGCTTAATATCATAAGCCTAATTAAACATAAAAGTGAGAGTAACATAGGTCAGTAGTAGCAGTTATGCGACATCTGAAGAAAACATTACCAGATTAACGCAAACCCTAGAACAATGGAATATACAAAAATGAATTATAGTAGAACAACCCATCCTTAGAGATACCACAAGACAATTCAAAGCGTTTGCATACATACAAAAAAGGGGGAGGGGAAGAGAATGCTTCCATGCCAAATACAAAACAGAAAAAACAGTTTATGGTTATTAACAACCAGTGTTTTACACTATGCATAGATCATAGAAAAGCAGTTTCATTACATAATGAACAAAAACGGCAAACATAAATCTTCCCTCGGAGTGTGAGGTAGAACCTCCCGGACTCAGCTTGCCATAAAAATAATGGAAGCCATCATAATATAACTCCCCTAAATGGAAGAGGCCAGCAAAATCCATCTCGGCAAAGGATGTAAGGGCAGTGTCGACCTCCTTGGCCATGCTAGCCACTTGGCTAGGACCCAAGGCTTCGGTCTTACCGGAAGATGTGGAGCAACCACTCAGTTTCCTCCCCTTCTAAAACCCAAGAGCTTCACAAGCCTCGCAAACAGCCTGGACCCCTTTGGCGAACTCAAAGCTCTCGATTACTCTGTCAATCATAGGAACTACCCCATTCTCCAACAACCATTGCAAACTACCTCGAGCAACAACAACTTTAACACAGGCTCGAGCCAGTTGATGTTGACACCTGGCCAATCTATTAGCCAACACATCCTTTTCTCGTGTCACAGAGCTCACTTGACCTTCTAGGTGTTCTGTTTGGCTCTCCAAAGTGGCTGCATGCTCCTCTAGAATGGCCTTCTCGCAGGATATAATGCAGTTCTGTTCAGAAAGAATGCGACGCTCGACCTCTACATCATGGACCTCCTCCTTTAGGTTGGTGATGGTACTTTGAAAAAAATAGTAATTGCGCTTCGTTCACACCAGCTTGGCAGCAGCATAACGTAGGTCGTTAGCCACGCAAGCCCCCGATTGGCCCGTAAAAAATTCCATCGTGGTCGTAGGATGAGTATTACTGCTCCATTCCTAGGTGGTGGTGTCCTTCGATAATATAGACTCCAAAGTAATCACCCAGTTCGGAATATAGGCTTTGAACGAAGAAGAGTGATGCGCAGTTCCCCTTTCACCTACCACTGGAGACCTCTCCGCCCGGGAAGAACTTCCACAAAAACCTAGCACGCTCCCAAATATAGAGCCGAAACCAAGATCAATTGAAAGCGCACCAGTATGCGATGGAGGTGGTGTTATTGAAGAACCAGTCACCACCATTTCCTCTTTCTGAACGGGCACCGAGAACTTATCACCAAGAGCATCCTCAATCCCACAATGAATATTGGACATAGACACAGTATTGCGCCTCTTACGAGGACAGAGGCCTGCATCATCGGATTCTGTCTCCTCATCTGACGATAGCACCACGCGAAAACTCTGTCTTTTCCGAATAGGAGCAGTACCATGCTCCTGCAGGTAAACTAGAAGCAGCCGAAACTGGTGAATGAACTAGGAAAACGACCCCAACGGTTGGATGGGAAAGCAAAACAGGTCCACTGGAACCATCATTTCCTTCCCCTGCCAAGGGCCGTCCACCAAGCTCTCGCATGCATCTTTCAGAAACAGGAGGAGGAAGACTCTCCACCAGATCGATCTCCCGGTGGCAAAGATTGCCCTGATAATGACCACGCATGGCCATCTCCAAAGAAATTTAGGTTTTAGCACCTATGAAAGCAAATGCCAAAAAAAAAGATTTCATGAGCCAATAACATCCCCTATCCTCACTCTTTTTTCAAAAAAAAGCGTGGGGGAGGGGGAGAAAGAGATGAGCTAATACCGCATCTCACGACGAACATCTACGCCATCTTCCTGCGTGCCCTTTAGGCGACACTCATACCGGTCACAACAAGAATAAAGTGTTCCAATTTTTCTCCATTGACAGTAATGCTCCCCAACCATTTGCCGAGAGTCAGATTGTCCCTAAACAGTTTGAAGAGACAGTCGAGAAAGTCTTGTTTTCTACGATACTTATGCCCCCACGATCAGTTGATGAATGTCTCATTGCTTCGCTAGGGTACGTACGCTGAAGTTTGTAGTTGAACAAAAAATGTAACTAAAAACCCAGAAAGTAGGAACGCGACCCAAGGAGGGACAAATCAGTTGAAAACCGACAATTATATTTACAACAATCAGGTTTAACTCGTCGATGGTAAGACAATAATGTTGCACGATCATTTCAAAGGAATGGATACTCTAACTTTCCTTGGAGGACAATCATAGATCGATACCCCCTTTGCCGAAATCACTACGACATGCTCCGTTAGGAAATCGAATCAGTCTTGCAGGAAACAAAACTCCACAATAGTAGGGACTCGACTGTAACGGTCCATTATCGAAAAAATAATAGATAATCGAAAAGGAAATCAACGGAATACCCGGATTTACATAACAAAACCAAAATGGGGATATGAGAATGAAAAGCTTGGGGAAAAGGGGGGATTTTAAAGGCGAAACTGGCATCACGAACTATTTCCCAACGGGACTGACACACATTGACGATGCCGTCGAAGGCCTGTCAAACGGTACAACTAATCCCGATCATACACGTGCTAAGATATAGACTCGAAGGGTTACTCTATCAAAATGACGCATGCGCCTATGAGTCTAAGGGACTTGTTAATGTATCCCTTAGGGGAACTTCAAACTAAATTCAAACTAACATCGGGCTTAGCCTGGTCAGAACCCAATCTAAAGCCAACTCTGGGCCTTTTCCAATGCGAAGAGCGCTGATATTACGGTTAAGGTGCAGAGTCGCGCCTTAACCCTTCTCCGGGAAACTATACCCCAACAAACATGGGGTCAATCAGAGAGCCACGCTCGCCCTTTAGATGATAGCCATGATCTTCATAAACATTTGGAATATCTCCTTCCAACCAATGAGAGAATGAGGCAAAAGACGTGTCGGAAGGCCCTGCAATATGGGTTCGCCACGTTGCACATCACGAAGGACTCCTCAACAGAATCAGTTGAGGAACACGCCTCATAAACAGGTATAAAAGGATCCTTCTTCCTCACAAGGAAGGGGACAAAATTCTCTCTTTACTATAATCTACTACAATCTCTCTCAGATCTCATACTAACTTGATCGTCGGAGCTTCGTCCCGAGAACCCCTCCCAAACGTCGAATAACGATCTCTTTCTTGTTTTGTATTGTGATATAAGGGGGAGTCGTTTTCACGGGGTTCACCGGCAATCTCAACTCAGTTCTCTCCGACATATCATAACAATAACTTAGAAAATAATGTGTTGCATATTGATTCATGAAATGGTTTAGAAAAAGCATGCTTGTGGCATTGTCCTCTTGGAGATGTCAAGAAGAAGCGCATAGCCCAAATCCAAAAGGATGGATTGCTGGAGTCATTTGACCTTAGGTCGGACAACACATGCGAGTCTTGTTTACTTGGAAAAATGACCAATTCAGCTTTCAGTGGTTCTTGTGAAAGAGGTGAAGGATTGTTCGATATCATACACATAGATGTGTGTGGGCCCTTCAAATCCACCATAAGGGATGCGAATCAATTAGGCAAGAAGATAAAGATGTTCAGATCTGACAAAGGTGGTGAGTATCTTAGTATCGAGTTCCATAACTATCTTAAGGAATGTGGAATTATTTCATAATTGACGTCACCTGGGACACCACAAATAAGTGGTGTGGCTGAAAAGCGTAATCAAACCTTGTCGGACATGGTTCGTTCCATGATGAGTCGACCTTCGCTACCAATCTCATTTTCGGAGTATGCCTTAAAGGCTGCCGCCCATATCCTTGATTTACTCCCAACTAAGAAGGTTTCCAAAACACCTCACTAGATGTGTATAGGGAAGGTTCCCTCATTGGCACATATCAAGGTTTGGGGTTGCGAGGCTTTCGTAAGATGAGAGACTCATGACAAGCTTGAACTTCGAAGTGAGCGTTGTAGTTTCATAGGCTACCCACATAAATCCTTTGGATGTCTATTTTACAGGCCTAGTGAGAACGTGGTCTTTGTAGCATGGAGGGGAGTCTTTAGCGAGAGAGAACTCATATGCTAAGAGGACAGTGGGAGGCAATGAACAGCGAAATTCAGTACATGTGTGACAATCAAGTTTGGAACTTGGTTGACAATGTACCAGGTCGTAAACAGTCGGGTGCAAGTGGATCTTCAAGAAAAATACCGAAATGGATGGGAAGGTACACACGTTCAAGGCACGACTGGTTGCGAATTACTTTACTCTAACTTCGGGAGTTGACTATGATGAGACTTTCTCCACAGTGGCCAAGATCAAGTCTATAGGGGTTATGTTGCCCATAGTTGCCTTTCATGATTATGAAATTTGGCAGATGGACGTCAAAACTGCTTTCCTTAGCGAGAAGCTGGCTGATGTTTATACGTGCCAGCCAGAGGGTTTTCTCTATGTGAAGTACCCTAATAGACTGTGTAATATTAAGAAATCCATTTATGGATCAAAGCAAGCATCTCACAGATGAAATCTTTGTTTCATTGAGAAAGTCAAAGAGTTTAGTTTTTCTAGAAGCGAGGATGAGTCCTTTGTATATGTCAAAGCAAGTGGGAGTATAGTTAGCTTCCTAATATTGTATGTGGATGACATACTACTCATAGGAAACAAAGTTCCAACCTTGCAGGAGGTCAAGTCTTGGCTTGGGAAGTGTTTCGCTATTAAGGATCTAGGAGAGGCTGCCTATATTATGGGGATAGGGATTTTGAAAAAGAGAAGTAAAAGACTAATATGACTTACACAAAGTACTTACTTAGATAAGGTGCTAAAATTTTTTAGCATGGAGAATTCCAAGAAAGGGGAGTTACCTATCCTGAGCAATACCAAATTGAGTATGACTCAGATTCTGAGTGTCGATGCTGAGATAGCGGAAATGAGTCGAGTGCCATATGCTTCTGCTGTTGGCTCGATCATGTATGATAAGACATGTACTTGTCTTGATGTGGCTTTTGCTTTGATCATGGTGAGTCAATATCAAGAGAACCTGGGTAGAGCTCACTGGATAGCAGTAAAGAACATTGTTAAATATTTATGAAGGACGAAGGACTGGGCCCTCGTACTTGGTGGAATTGATGACTTGAGAGTGACAGGGTATAGTGACACCATCTTTCAGACAGACAGAGACAACTTTAGGTCTTTGTTCGGCTGGGTGTTTAACCTTAATGGAGGGGCAGTAACTTGGAAAAGTACCAAGGAGGAGACCATGGCTGATTGAACATGCGAATCAGAGTACATAGCAGTGAGCGAAGCGTCGAAGGAGGCAATATGGTTGAAGAACTTCATTGGAGAATTTGGAGTTGTACCAGCCATAAATGAGCCTATAAAGATTTTCTATGATAACGAAAGAGCAGTTGCCTTAACCAAGGAACCAAAGGATCATGGTAGATCCAAACACATCGATAGAAAATACCACTTCATAAGCAATCGGGATGAAGGACTCCTCGAAGTCAAGAGGGTATCATTAGAGGAGAATCCATCAGTTCCCCTCACAAAGGGGCTGAGATGGGTTAAGCACTTACATCATGCGAGGAACATTGGTCTGAAGGACGATATTAGTTTTAGTGATTGGATACATAGTTAGAAACTTGTAACAATTTAAATGTAATTGGCATTTGATTATTATGTAATGGAATATTTATTTATGAGTAAAGTTTACTATCTTTTGTCAATTGTTTATTTCGTGTTTAATTTTGCATGTTTTACTTCCTGAATAATAGGATTATTCAAATTATCCACAGTCAATCATACTTTGGAAGTAAGTTATGAGGTTAGACCGTCATGAATTTGCTTGTAGATTGTCCAAGTCCTTAGACATAGCAAAGGTTTGCTGCAACGTTCTTGAGTACTCCTGAAACAAGAATTTGAGTATTGGATTAAACCCACGCTCATTTGAATCACTTCATGGAATTTATCACAAGTGATTGTGAGACGATAATATCGTATAGTTTTTAACCGAGATATATGAGTTGTTGTTTACAAGTTGGTTGTGCATTGATAGTGCGTAAACGCATCAGTAACATGATGTTATAAAATGTATTGATCCTGTAAGATTCAATGAGTAAATAGTATTAGCATATAAGTTCATTGTCAGACAAATCATAAATCGGGAAACAAACTGTTGTACATGGAGTAAGGCCCTATTCCATGTCTTTGTCCACATGATATCTTGCACAACGGAGGATTATGTGATCCCTTATCTAAAGGATGCGTCATGGACTAGGTCAAAGATTGTCAGCGACTTTTGAAAGCTACGATTGCTAAGTCAAATTCTAAAGTTGCATTGGGGGTTATAGTTATTTGACATATCCAAGTGGGAGACTGTTGGATTAGGTATCTAAGCCCATAATTATAATTGGTATGTACTTGATTTGATTGTAGCATGGTCTTTTTGGGTTGCCTTCACCATAGCAACTTGATAGGATGAATTTTGGAGAAAGAGGTTAATTTATGATTTATTAATATATTATAAGAATTATATATTAATTGAGAAATCATATAATTTAATTAGTGTTAATAAGAAATTAATTTGGAATACATTTTGGGATTAAAGGAATTGATTAAAAGTTAGGTGATTGGTTATGCAAATCATTGATAGTTGCAAACATGGCTGCTGGACCACCTTGGAATGGGTTGGACGAAATCTATGTGAAATCCATTGAAGATTTCGTCCAGGGGGCTTCTAGAGTGTGTCCATGGACTATTTAAGGCTTAAGCAATCAGATTAGGTTTTCCACCAAAAACCCTAGCAGCCACAACTATATAAAGACCCCTTAACACTTTGAAATCGGCCTAAGCATTCTTAGAGAAGCCTTCACCGAAAATCAAGAGCATCCATTACCTCTCTCTCAATAATCCTTTGCTAGTGGTGTTTGTGACTTCATTAGAGGTGCAACATTTAGAGCACTCAAGCTTTCAATAGTCAAGATTTTATGTGGATTACTTGTTACTACTAGCTAACAAGAAATGTATTCTTGTAAACCCTAATATGTATAGAGTTCAATTTTATACAGTAGATCTAGGGATCTTGCTTTGGAAAATTAATTTGCAAGTATAACTTGAGAAAAACCTAGATCCAAAGCAAATAGGGTTGCATGAGCATATAGGAATGTAGATATGCTCAAAACCCATCAGTATGGGTATTCTGGGAAAACTTACTTGTGCTTGGTCGATTGCATGTACAACACCATTTTTATTTATTATAAAACTATTCTATAAATATTTTCTTTTAAAAAATCTATCAAACCCTCAGTTTGAGTTCAGACACACCCGAGAGTATGCCTGAATCCTTCAACCCAAGGCTTTGATACCAACTTGCAACGTCCCAAATATTATGGCAAAAAATTTCAATGTTTAGAATAATATAAACCATCTTGTAAAACATGTTTAACACTATAATATAATCAAGTATGACTAAAACATACAAATACATTAGAGTAAGGTAAAATACAGAACTACGTGGTGTATATGATGCAATCACCCCGATCTCTTCCCCTTGAATCCGGAAGTACCTGAAACGTAAATTGAAAATGTAAGCACAAAGCATATTGAGTTCCCTAAAAGACACCATACTTATCTGCCAGCTCAAGGCCATGTCGGGTTTATTTCACCCCCGAGTCTCTTTCAACTCATGTGTTGGCTGAAGCCGTACCGGGTCTATTTCATCCCTACGTCTATTTCACCTTCGAGTCTATTTCAAATAATATGCCAGCATAAGGCTATATCGGGTCTATTTCACCCTTGCGTCTATTTCACACAACATACATATAACAAATAGGAACACCGGCATATAACATATACAATTGGAGTCAAAGAGAAGACAAGCACATAACATATCCAAGTGTCCTACAGTATAGCGAGCAAACTCACCTCGATCCTGTTGATAATGAATTACGCAGGCTGTTGTAACTGGTAACCACCTCACTAACCAAACAAAAAAAACCGTAATTACATCAATAACCATCCAGGGTCCCGACTCCTCAACCTCACTCCTAGGGTAAAAGTCTATTTTACCCTTCACTTAATAGGCCCAACTAGCTTGGCCCAAAAACACAATAATGACCTAAAAGCCCAAAAATGGCCAAACTCATAAACTAAGGCCCAACCATGGCCGAACATACCTAAGGCCCAAAACGTCAAAAGCCCACTTCACGAGTACGCTCGACGTACTCCTCGTACGCATGATGTATGAATGTTGACTTGAAAACAGACAGTTGACCTAGTATGCACAACGTACCAGGAATTACGTGTCGCATACCGTCCAGAGTCCCATTTTCCAATTTTCTCTTAACCACTTAAGCTCTTAATGTCCAAACCTTAGATTTACTTCATTTCAAGGTATTAGTGCATAAAGTTGGCAACTTTACCACTTCGAACGTCCTAATGGGACCCAAAACTCGATTTTGTCCATTAAGACCTATAATAGGGTTGTTAATGATGCATTGACCAATATGATTCATCAAGATAGCATTTTCTACACAGGTAACATCCGAGAGGTTACGATTTAGCATTTCTAGCTCGTGAAGCGGCTCAAACTCACAAAGAGAACTCATAAGACTATAATAAGCTCAAAATCAAACCCTATTCTCAATCTAGCACAAAGAGGTTTCAAGATGAGAACTTTATACCTTCTGGAGCCAGCACATTTGATGAAGATTTTGGATCTACAACCTTAAGTCCAACCAAAGCTTGGTCACCAAGCACCACCTTCTTTAATGTACACAAAACAACACAAAATTACTTCCACGGCTTGATAACACACTATGGGAGGCTAGGTTTTCGTTATATGACTTAAGAGGAAAGGGAGGCTGATAGGGTGATGGTATTGAGGAACTTAATGAGTTTAAATAGGGTGCAAACCCTAAAAATTAGGGTTTGCCCCTGGCTCGAGTATGCCCTGCGTAAGTATTGGTATGCCCAGCATATGCAGGAGCCATCCCGAAACGCGCATGCAAAAGGGAATACGTCGTGCGTACCTTGTGTACGACAAGAGTACTCTTTGCTAGCCTTCAATTTTTATAACGAAAATGATTAAACTTATACATGACGGCCCATGCATTACATTAGCATAATCCAATCAATAAATCAACTCATAAATAAGAAAGCAATCTAGTCCAAACGAAACTTAGGGTATTTAGCTCATAACTTCAGCAAACAAATATGGAAAAACAAAATTCAACTTGTAATCCATGATCAAACACAACAAGAATAAGTAAATATATGAAGTATTGTCTCAAAATCTCCCAAAATCGAGCTTTTAATCAATCTATACACTTCAAAGCTTCTTAATAATGTCTATGGCCTTCAAAAGTCGACTAAAGCATCCAGCACAAGTTAGGTTTTCGGAAAAATTTGCATTCTATTTATAATGTTTGGAAGTCGGTTCACCATGTCGTGGAAATTCTCACCACGTCGCGGTCTTTGAGTATACCGTGTGATCTACAAGTTTTCTAAGTTCATCAGGTTTTTTCAAAAGGCCACGTCATGGAGGATGTCACAACAACGTGGTGATGATACGTTTCTTCTTCTTTTTGTCCTTGACCCAAGTTCCTAGCTTCCAGCTTCTATATTCTTTCCTTTTCATTCCCGAGCATGTCTTTTCTACTACAACATAATGATTAAGTATATTTTGTCCTATAACGAACATAAATATAGCTAAAAATATTAACATATGATGTAATATATATATATATATATATATATATATATATATATATATATATATATATATATATATATATAGAATTAGGTTCAAATGTTTTTAGCAACTATTGTGTGCCTAAATGCACCAATAAGAATTCAAGAAAAAAAAATAAATCATTAATGTAAAAAAAAGGGTTGATGAGTCATTTTTTTATAAACTAAAAATAAATTGTTATATATTTGGTATATCCCTTAAATCATGTCTACTATTGTTTGACTTATTTAAAATCATCATATCCACAACCCTAAATGCACAAAGAGGGGACGCGTCTTCTTCAACATATCGGGAATAAGGAACGATCGAATGGGAGCAGTAAAAAATCAAGGGCACTAGTGAGGGTCAAACAGATTTGCAGGGAGGGCTGAGAAAGGGACTTCGATCCTCATCGTCGTCTACAAAGATTAGTAACGAGACACATGGCACACACCATCGATCAGATCCAGGTAACTTTTTTTTGTTAAAAAATGTCATATTTAGACAGTAAGTTCTTTAGTTATGTAGAATTGAAAATATTCCAACTTGCTGTCTTAGTGAACTGTTGGTGGAATTGAAAATATTCCGATTTGCACACCAACTATTTGTTAAAATGCCTCAATGAACTTCAGTTACTTATTCCAAAATTTGTTCTTTCTTGCGTAATGAGTCACTTTCAGTTAGAAGGAAGCATAGAAAAAGATGTTAGTTCGTATGGTTCCAGCTCTTGTATCAGGGCCTTATAATGTAAGTAACATTCTTTATTCATGTGTTCAAGTTGATGAGTTTCAATTTCTTTTATGCGGATGCTCTTCTTTCTTACAAAATAATGTTTTCAAATCTTATATGAAAACCACGTTTCTATGCTTTAATGGGTCTGCCATATATTTTGTTTTTCTTTCGGTTATGGAATACAATTCTAGGTTGTTTGTGCCTTTTTATTTTTCATCAACACAAATTAATTTACTCTTTGAACCTTGTGGTATGCATTCTAAATCATGTTGCTGGAAATTATGTTTATATGTAAGCTATTTCAAGTAAATCAAATATGGTTTTTGGTTTGTTTGATGATAATGTCTAACAAGTGTTTGTTGAAATGCCTGAAAAAGTATTTAAAGAATTTAACCTTGTGGTATGCATGCTGTCAGAATTACTAGTTGTAAATACAATACCTTTGAATGTATTCTATATATTCTATCAGAATTTATTCTATCAGAATAAAATCGATGTATTCTGCCAGAATGTATTATATGCATTATATCATATTCCATGTATTCTACCAGAATATATTAAGTGATAGTTAATTGTAAGTAACATGTTTTTAACAATTATTAGTTTTTGTTGTATTTGTGATAGGAATGGTTGGAAGAAGGCGTTGAAGACCTTGATATTCTTTTAGAATATGTATAATTATATTAAAATGTATAAAGATTTTAGTCTGTATGAATATGTATGAATTTGTATTTAAGTTTGGATATATAAGAATATATTAGAATGTTTGTTATTTTTCAACATCTGATTCAAAAATTTTGTTTTTCTTCAATAATATTCTATTAGAATAAAATTCTGAGCATCATTCTAAAAAAATAATATTCTATTAGAATAAAATTCTGAAAGAACATCATTCTAACAAATAATATTCTGACAGAATAAAATCGGTAAAAAAATGAAATTGAATTAATTAAAAATTTTAGATTTTTTTTTAAATTAGGAGAATTAATCATCCCTAAAAATCCAAAAATTTCCATTTATAAATGTAGTTAATTGTCCAAAATACCCTTTTGCTTAAAATTGTGTGATTATATGCTACATGTTACCCCATTATAATATCATACACCCTCAAATCATGTATGTTGATTAATTTCATCCATTGGTCCAGATTTATGCATTCTGGCACACAATACTTAGTAAAAACAAAATAACCTAATCCTATATATATATATATATATATATATATATATATATATATATATATATATATATATATATATATATATTGAGAGAGAGAGAGAGAGGTAGGTTCAAATGCTTCTTACATCTATTGTGTGCTAGAATGCACCAATAAGAATTTAGAAAAAATTATATATATAATAAATGATATCCATACTTATAATTCCTTTTTATAGAAACTAATTAAATTCGTCGTTATTGTCAGCAATAATAATCTTTCAGAATGAATTCGTATCTAGAAGAATGATAGTGTATTCTAGTACAATACACTCTTATTCTTCATCTTCTATGCAACTTTATTTATTTTAAGTGGGTGTGTAGTGAAACAAAAAAAGAACTTATACATAAAAACGTAGTTGCGAATTCATTCTGAAATAATGTTATTGCTGACATTAATGATGAATTTAACTTGTTTCTATAAAAACAGAATTATAATTACGGATATCATTTAATATACATACAATTATGGAAACCATTTAATATCTATGTTTATTTAATTAAATAATTATTTAATTTTACTAAATTCCAATTGGTGCACTCTAGCACACAATAAACGTAAAAAAACACATTAACCTAGCCCTATATATATATATATATATATATATATATCTATATATATATATATATATATATATATATATATATATATATATATATATATATATGCACAAATTACATGACTCTACGTATCTTAAATGGTGGATAATTGATAGATTAGTTATTAGCCTAAGTGATCTAAACGAAATTCATAGTACTCGTAAAACCAAGAGTATGCATATAAAGAACTTCCAAATCTTACTTTTTGAGATGAAGTTATGATTTTTCTAATATTTCATTGTAGTAGGATATAGCTCAGTACTAAAATTAAAATACGTCCATTGTTGGGAAAAACAATCTAAACGAGAGTTATAGATTTCGTCAATACCTATCCATCGATACAAAGAAAGACAAGAACGGATATCGTACGATAAAGTTATGAATTTTTAACAGACTTTAACAGTCCAAACCTATTAAAAATATAACTTTAGAAATAAAACCAAAATTAGTCAATGGAGTCCAAATAAAAGTTGTAGATCTCATCGATAGTTATGATTTTTTTTAAGAAAACAAAAAGCTTTGTGCGCAGTCGCTGGCACAGACAAGATGTGCAACACGCATCTGACATCCACCCAAATCTCGACATGTGGCACCACTCAGAGCACGACACCTCAGCACCCCCGACCGTTTGCGCGACGCGCCCAGATAGAGTGTATGGCGCGCATATCTTTTTTCGGCTATAAATACATGCCTCCTTATATTCTTCTCATATCTTATCCCTGTAGCTATATCCCTCAAGTTGTCTCTACATTAGATCCAATTTCCTTAGTTTCTAGTATACTGGTGACGTCCTGAAATCCGTGAGTGCTCGACAAGTAGAGCCTTCGAGTAGAAGCTCTATCATTTTAATTTCCAGACTTTTGTCTAGGGAATCTCTTTAAGTTAAATTACACTTTATATTATTTTAGTGTAATTTATATTTAAATTGATAATCGTTGTTATGAATTTATAAATAACATTTGTCAGTAAATCCAATGTCATATTACTGATTGAACTACTTATGAAGAAGATGTCTAGGTTGGGTATAGTGAGGTGTTTAAAGTGGAATTTCCAAACAGTATACTCTATATAACAAATGGACCCTGCATCCGATATCACCCTTCCTGGTTGTCCCTTATCAGATATAGATCAATAGACATTGAGATTATTGAGGAATTAAACTATTATTAGCCATAAGGAATATTAAACTAAGACTTAGTGATAATTATACTAGGTAACATCAAAGGAAAAACTACGTGCTAGAGCGACGCGCTGTCCGATTTCGAAGTCATCATTTAACAAGTGAGTGCATAGTTACGTTTTGCTTACACATAAATACAAGTATTCTAAATGATTAAATGTTATGTGTGCTGTTCATCCGTGGTCAATATATCTCTATAATATGATATAGTTATTACTTCATTAAATCATATATAAATTATTATACATAATATATGATTGTTTAGTGAAGGCCTGTGTGAAATAAACGACGAGAGGTTGTGAAAGTTTAGTAAAGGGCTGAGTAAAATAATAAATGAGAGGTTGAGGTAAAGACTGTGTGAAATAACGAGTTGTGACCCACCATGTTATATCTAAAGTACTATTGTATTGTTGTTCTTAGTCACCTAGGAATATACTACTTAGTAAAATGTTCAGCAAAATAATGAGTTGTGACATGTTGTGCTATAACCCAAGTACTATTGTACGGTTGTGCCTAGATGTATAAGTAAAGGTACATGACAACTGTTGCTGAAAAAGATCCTTTAGGAAAGATCCCTCAAGATCATTATTTAAGCATTTGAATGTGAGGATAACGAGAATGGGTAACTTACTAATTCGTTTGCTAAAAAATATATAATTAATGGTTTTAATAGTGTGGGTTGATAACCATATGTACTTACCAGGTTTCCCAACATAACCCACTTTGTATGTTTGTATCACAAATACTTGGATAATGATGTATGTTTCTGTTGAGAGATTTAAGGACATGTAAATCATTAGTATATTTAGATGTTATAAGTCTCTGTTAATTCATATGTTTCTTGTATCAGTTATAACATCCGAGACTTTTAAAATATAAAATCTTTTGAAATGCCTTGATCTGAATATTATATCATGTCAAATATATTTTGTGACCAATTCCGCAATACGAACAGTATTAAATAAGTGTAAACAAAAAGCTTTAAAATAGCCCTGAAATGAAGATGTCACAGATAAATGCAGATGTTAGGTCCAGGTTCAGTCCACCCGTCTCGATCACCCGTAATGTATTTTTTTCACTAGTCCACGCATTTATATTTACTAAAAAATTTATTAAAATATATTAAATAATTTTTGTAAATTCTATATTTAATTCGAATAGACTTGTCTAAAACATAGATGGATCCAACCATTCACAAGCTAACATCTCATGTTGGCTTAATAAATGCTGAAAACTAAAACCCAAGGTGTGAAAGTAGAGTAACCAATAGAAAACGTCCACTGCATGCAATAATTGTACTTGTTGTCATTAGATGTTTTTATTTTCATTTCAAAAGGGGTGATTTCATTCAAAAAAGATCTCGTAAACACAAGAGATTATTATCAAAGTTCGTCTCATATATTTGAGTTCTTGGCAATTAACATTGATAACGAATTAAAGAACAAAGAGATTTATTTAAGTTTAACTGAACAAACAAATAAAAAACCTTGTTTGTGTTTATTTGTTTAATAAATTAACTAGTGTCCATTGATTTTTGTATTTTTAACGTTAAACAGAAATCAACAATAATGAATATATATATATATATATATATATATATATATATATATATATATATAGAGAGAGAGAGAGAGAGAGAGAGAGAGAGAGAGAGGTTTAAGTTCTATAGAAAACAAAAAAACCTTAAAAAAACCCTAAAAATCATTAAAATGCATAAAAAAAAATACTTAGAGATCACAGGACTTTTTTTTTGAATTTTTATTTTCAAAAAATCGTCGAAAATATTTTTTGAAATTTTTTTTTTTACAAAAAAAAAATATATATTGATTTGTTAATTTTTTTTCAACGAAATTGTAAAAAATGTTTCGATTTTTTGATAAAAAAAGTTTTGTGATGTCTTGTTATTTTTTTTATGCATTTTTAAGGTTTTTTTGTTTTTCAAATAACTCTTCCCTATATATATATATATATATATATATATATATATATATATATATATATATATATATATATATATATATATATATATGAACATAAACATTTAAATCAAAAATTGTAAAACTTCATTATCAACATTTGTATTATATTAATGATACTTAGTAGTACCATTTTTTATAGTTTTACAAAATATAAGTTGTAAAATTTGACTAACACTTAGAAGTTCTAGAACGTGTGTATATAGGTTTAGGGTCTATAGAAAACAAAAACCTTAAAAAAAAACCCATAAAAATCATAAAAATACATAAAAAAGTACTTAGAGATCACAAATATTTTAAGTTTATATTTTTAAAAATGGCAGGTTTAACTATAAGTTCACTGAAATTTTTTTTGAAAAAAAAAATTGATTTTATAAATTTTTTTTCAACGAATTTATAATAAACCTGCGATTTTTAAGAATATAAAATATTTTTTTTTATATCTACGATCAATACATATATATATATATATATATATATATATATATATATATATATATATATATATATATTGATCGTGAACTACAAATATTATATGAATACATGACACTTCATGTAAGTTGGATTAAAACTAATGAATGAGAGTAATTTACACTACAACAAAATGAAGTTAATGTAACCCCGCTAAAAAGTTGCATTAGGCCTTTAAAAAGTTACATAATGCCTAAAGCAACCTTTTACCAAAGGTTGCATTAGGTAAAGTTGCATTAGATCTAAAGCAACTTTTTTCATAAAAAGTGTAACCCTTGCTAAAATAGTTGCAAATCTTTTTTTGATGCAACTTTTTTATGTTCATATTAAACTTTTTTACACTTAGATGCAACTCTTTTTAACTATTTTATTTATGAAAATGCAACTTTTTTTATAATCAATTGCAACATTTATTATGTTTCTAGTAAACAATAGCAACCTTTCTCTATAGTATATGCAACCTCTGTTACGTATTTAATTGCATAGAATGTAACCATGTTTACAATCAAATGCAACTTTATTTTTGTGACTTTATTAACATCAATGTGACAACTTTTTTCCTAGTCATGTAGACGCTACATATGTTTACTATATTGCTACAAATATTCAATACTACTAAAACTTCACCATAACAATAATAACAAAAATATCTTATACAAATTTATGGTCTAATTCGACATTTTTGAATTCAAAATAATAACCATTGTCTCATTTGACATGTGTAAATTCAAAATAACAACCATAAATCGAATACAAAACAAAGTTGTCAACTATAATCACAAAAAAAAGGTATTAAAAACATTCTACATGTCTACTAAATATAGATGATAAATCATTTTAGCAACTATCGACGTTCTGGAGGTTGTTCCGCAAACTTCCACATCATGGGTTCAAGGTTTTTCTGTTGTTTTTTAATATTTATTTGCATAACTTCTAATTCGGCCTGTTTTTGTCATGGTCCTCTTAATTCTCTTTTTGCATTTCTTTCAACGCCATTTCTTTTGAATTATTCCATAAGTCCCGCCAGAATCATGTATGATGCATCACCACCACCCACTTTTTTTTATCAATCTATTAGCAACGTCTCTACCATAAGGCCGACGATATCCATCATGAGCTTTATTCATCACAATCATATAAGGATCTACAACACCACTTCCATCTTCTAGAGGTTTGTAGCTCTTCATTTGTTCCTATAAGATTATTCAAAAATTAATTAATAGGATAATATTACTAAAAAATATACCATTAAAAAGTTGTTTATATTGTAAAAAGAATTGCATATCAATGTTTTTTTATTGTGTAAAAGACAACCACTTTATGTCCAAAAATCTGCTATCAAAATGTTGTTTTTAATGTAAAAAATAAAAAAATGAATAAATAAATAACTAAATAAATAAAACTCTGTATTTTATCATCTAAAAAATTGCATTTTGACATCTAAAAACCTACATTTTAATGTCTAAAAAACTACATTTTAACATATAAAAAACTGCAATTTAACATCAAAAAAGGTAGTTTACTATTAAAAAGAGAAACATATTATGAAACTGAAATTCAAACTTATAATTTCATTTGTCGTGTCATCATATGTATCAACATATACAACCCATCTGTCATTTTACATGTAACTTTAGACATTTGACTTAGAATGGGGAATTCCTTGTTTGGATCTTCATTTTTTTATTTTCATGGTAACATAGACATCAACAAGAAAGTATAAAACTGTAGGAAAATAAAAACACAATTCCCAAGCAAAATGAAAACATTACCATTTCGTCACAAATTCTAGCAAAATTTTTTAGACCAGCCATATACATATTTTTTAGAGTCTTGCGTATTTCCTTTACCGGTGAAAAACGTTTCAACATATACATCAATATATATAACTCAACCGACCTAATATATTAATTAATTTTATATTTTGGCAGTGCACTAAAATTATAGCCGTGTACTTTTTTATCGTACAAGGAGTATGATACTATAATGAGCATAAGTTGGTCTAGTTTGCTTTTCTAGGTATTTAAAAATAATTGTATAAGTACATTGTTATTTCTTGTGTTTTAGCTATTTATTACTAGAGTTTTTTAACAAGTGATTCAAATGACTCAAAGTTATTCCATTTTGCACACAATTAATCTTGAATAGAGGTATTATTAAGACATATTTTGAGTACTTAATGAAAAGTCCAAAAAGATGACACAACAAGGTTGTAAATACGATGTTTTTACTCACTCATCAATCCAACACACATATCTTCTTCAACCATTTGAGAGCTCAATAGGCTACACATTAAGACATATGGAATGACATTTAACCAAGACAAAAATGTCTTAATAGGGCTACTGAGTCATGAATTAAGCAATTAATTAAGAGGTTCAAGAATGGTTTAATATAGATAAAAACTATGCGAATAAAAAATACATAAATTCATAGTATAAGTATACTCTTGCACTCGAACCTCATTAACCCATTAACAAAACACAAATGATGTTGGAATAGGGATAAACACAGCCACACAACAAGGTGGTCGTGTGATGGCAGAATCCGGCAGGCATGGCTGCCGGTGACGCCGATGACGGAAATTGAACAAATAAAGAAGAAAAACACCACACAAGCTAGGAAAACTTACCAATAATATCGAATGACATGAATACACCACCAAATCGCTGCCCTTGGAGGCTTTCACGAAACCCTAGACGAACAAAGAGTCGCCAAAATTGCCACCCTCGCCGAAAAAAACGCCACAGCCGATACCCTTCACCCTCACCCAATCACTTCTCTCTCCCTCTCTAACGTATGCATAAGCAGAAACCCTCAAAAAATGATGTGTTCATTTTTTTAGGGCTAGAGTAGGCGTATGTAACCCATGAAAAAGGAGCCATAGAGATCGAGAGTTTCTCCTGCCGCTTGAATTCATAAACTTTATTTCTGTTTTAGCCCCTATATTAGACATATCAACACATTAGACCCCCTTTTCTAAAAACATTTCATGCAATACTCTCAAGAAAGACTAATTGGCCCCTAGACATTATTATGTTAAATGATTTACTTTATTTTCCCACAAAAACCATTTTATTAAATAATATATTCTTTTAAATATTGATTAATTCCTTTAGACATTATTTAAAATCACTTTTATTTAATTTATTTTGATTTATAACCTTAAAACTGAAACTATTTACAAAGAAATAAATATTCAAATAACGAAAACTTACGCTACCGATGGACGAAAATCTCGGTTGTTACAAAATGTGCACAATTACAATTTTATTGGAAAACAAAAATTTTGATAGCATAAAGATGAAAATAAAAAATTCTAATATATTTGGAGGGAAATTAAAAAAATATTGAGTGAACAAAAATTAACAATGTAACTTTTGTAATAAAAGTTGCAATTTTTAATAAGATTTGCAATTTTTTTTTAAAAAGTTGCAATTTTCAATAAAATTTGTAACTTTTTTAAAACAAGTTACAATTTTCAATAAAATCTGCAACCTTTTAAAAGCAAAGTTGCAAATTTTAATAAAATTTGTAGCTTTTTTAAACAAAGTTGCATTGAATTATCTAGTGCAACCTTTTTGTTCATCTGAGACTTTTTTTTTATAATCAAATGCAACATTTATGAAAAGGTTGCATCTAAAGGGTTGCATTAGACCCATTTTGTAGTAGTGTTAAAAGTACATATGATTATCATGGAATATCATGTATTATATAATTATACTTTGTTAACTATGAACGTATTTTTATCTATTAACCTATATTTAGTAAATGAGTATTCCTCGGTTATTACCTATATTAATAAGATTTCTATTTAAATACTTAAATATATTTTACTATAAAATTAAAATGGAGAATTAGTTAATTTTTATTAAAACTTAGGTTCATATGATATTACAATGAACATACATTTTCTTTTTATTCTTTAAAAATATGATTTTAATCAAATGATTTTTTAAGAATTAACCTTCTTAAAGTATACATCTATATATATTCTCAAATAATAACAATTGGCATGAAAATAATAATCATTCTTATTGCAAACTTTTAATATATATATATATATATATATATATATATATATATATATATATATATATATATATATATATATATATATATAAGTAATAAAAATAATAATTTCATAAAACACAATGTATTCTTTGAAAATATGACCATTCTTACAGAATTTATGCAGTTGAATTCTTTGACAAATTAGCAAACATTATTAAAAAGTAGCATATATTGTTGAAAAAATAATCTTTTGTTATAATAATAATTAAGAGACATTCATGTAAAAAAAGTAACACAAATCATAATTTCACAAAGAATAATGTGTTATGAGAATATGAGTATTCTTTAAGAATGTTAATATATACAATGGTATTCTTTAAGAATGTTAATTGTTACTAAATGGTTAAGAATGAGAATGAATAAGAATGAGTGAAAATGAAAAATAATTTTGTGAAATTGAACATTTCACATTAGAAAAACAACCTGCATTTTGGGTTATTCTAAAAGAATACACGAAAAATCAGAGAGAACCTGTAAGAATAAGTATGAACGGAAAAGTTGTTTGAGAATGAACTTGTTCTTAGCCACTTTTACTTTTGGATTTTCAACCACTCAAGCTTGATGGTCTTTAAGCATTCCAATATATTAGACACCATAAAGAAGAATATAAGAAATATTCACGAGACAATAAACATAATTAATCAGCTAATACCAAGAGATGAAACGATGATCAAATCTCGAAGAGGTGTTGCCCAATCCTAACCAAACCAGAAAATAACAAGGGTATAATGGTCAAATTAGAGAATCATTCCTAATTATCAACATGCTCACTACCAACCAGATAGAAAGCAACAAGAACTAAAGTGGTGCCTAAAAAGCACCACATGTCATGCACAAACCTGTCAACATAGCCATAAAATACATGATACATGAAAACCAAAAATCTATAGAATCCACCAAAAAGGCTAGCACTAGAAAAGAACCAGTAGACACGCCAATAACAAGAAATAACCATTAAGAAAAGAAGCATGAAGCTTTGAATAGAACTGACACAAGTAGCTTCAAACGAGCTAAAATTTTGATACTAGATAAAGTCATGCCTTTCAAAAAAAAGGTTAATTGAAAAATAATTCCAAACAATCAAACACACAATGGTATCAATTATCCAACTGAAGCAAATTTATATATACGAGAGAACTAGGAAATTTAGTTTTTTTGCACTACAATGAATTTTGAAACTTAAAGAATCTACTCTTTCAATTTTCTTAACTTAAGTGATGGAGATTGGATAAAATTTCTAGTCACTTTGTTAAGTGTTTCTACATTCTAAAAGAGCGTAAAATGATTCATATAATGAAATAAATGTTGATTATGAGTACTATTGAATAAAATTATAAAAAACAAGAATTAATCATTGACATTTGATAAATTAAAAAATTGGATGGATACAAAAAGTCGGATGGAT
The DNA here is from genome assembly GCF_051521515.1 of Lactuca serriola. Classification (NCBI taxonomy): domain Eukaryota; kingdom Viridiplantae; phylum Streptophyta; class Magnoliopsida; order Asterales; family Asteraceae; genus Lactuca; species Lactuca serriola. Next base: position 91,653,456 of record NC_136408.1, read on the forward strand.
ACAACCTGATATAAGTTTCGATTCGACGTTCTAGATGCGATTAGCTAATCTTTAGTATAACAAATCACCAAATATATTAGATTAGTCACAAAATTAGAAATAGAACAACTTAAAGACAATTAAAACTAGACTTGACCAATTACAAGACAAAACAAGAAAAAACGAACTTCAAATTGAACATTCTAGTTCCTATTTTGCTAATCTTTAGTATACCAAATAATAAAATTAACCAGATCAATCACAAAATCAAACAAATAAAACTAGGGACAAAAGAACATACATTGTCAATTATTTCACCAATCACCATAGAAAAAAAAATCCTAGTTCAAATACCTGTAGATTTTGTGAGATGATGACCTACTACAACATAGAGTCCGGATGACGTTGTTGGACTTTGGGGGAACGATCGAGGAACAATGTGAGAGAGAAGGTTCAGTGAGGACGACCTAGAAGAAGTTTGTAGGGAGAGATAAAGAGGAAGAAGAATACTAATAATACAACATTCCATAAATATACGATTATAATTTTGGGTAATTGATTAAGTAATTGTTGAATTTATTATAGTTCCCTTAACTATTGATGGATTGAGAACTGATTATACATCCACACAATAGGTAAGGTGTATATATCAACCTAACTCTCTTTCTCTCTCTCTCTCTCTCTCTCTCTCTCTCTCTATATATATATATATATATATATATATATATATATATATATATATATATATATAAGTCTATTGAAAGCATAATATTATGGAAATATACGAAAAACAAACAAGAAAATAGAAAAGGCCTATGAATATGTTTAACATATTGTCCTTACAAAAAATATGTCCATTACCGGGTGTTTGTTCCTCAAGATACAACAACTTGAAGTGGTTCATTTAGAAAGTCGAACCATCAGTAGATCTTAACTATACATTCAATGTAGCAAGAAAATGAAGAAGATAAACTGCAGAAGAAGAGAATTTTGTTTGCATTAGGTTCTGTCAAATAGTCACCAAAAACTTCTATTTATACAAATAAATTAAAAGCGAAACTTGTAACGGATAGAGATTAAATGCCGACATTAATCACAATATTCTTTTAATAATTAATTTGTATTTTTAGTTACAAAAAGAAAGATTATTTGTAGAAAGGTCCCTAAACTTTTCTTTTCTTTCTCTCACTACTGAACTCTTTAATATACTTCTTCCAAAACCCTCACATTATAAATTAATTTTTCACTCATCTTATATTTGTTTTGGACATATGATATACCCAAAGGAAGATCTCATGGAAGAGAAAACAAATATATAACCATTAATTCATTTTAAATGTGATTTAAGGTTCGAATTTCGTGTTCAAAAATACAGAAAACCCATTTTTATAATTTGGTTAAAAACCAATTTTCCAACAATCCCCCACGTGAATTAAATTTGGTCAAAAAATTTCAAGATACCTCGATGAATTTCAGTAGTTGAATCATGGATATGGTATGTATGTGTTACCCTTTGAACCTTCCCTTAAGATACATATTTATTTTACTAGCGGAACAATAGAGTCGATGTTCTTAAACTGTTTTTTCGTTTTTGTAAATAATCAATATATTTCTCACATGATTCTCCCTAACATAGTTAGGCTTTATTTGATGTGTCTGTTATGGTTATGGATACTTGCTTGGTTTTGTAAGACCTCTTAGTAGTGTGCCGATACAATTCCCTTTGAAGCGACCCCACTTGTTTCTCACTTAAGTGACTCTGTTAGTGTGTGATGATTTCCAATCTATCATCCACGACTATAATCTTAACCTGCATAACTTTTTTTAGGAAAGCATTGGGGTGGACCCCCGTAGTGATTCAAAAATGTTATATGCAAGTAGGATGTCCCATTGAGCCTAGTGTATGTGATGTCCAGTCAACTAGGTTGGTTTTCCTTCGCAGTAATTTGTTAATCCATGTTTTAGTCCCACTCCTCATAATTACCTTTCATTTTAAGCATTTTGTAAGCAGATTCACAATCTTATTTCGACTTTATGTGTTCATTTAAGATAATTCATCTGGAGAGGCATCTTTTAAACAATGTTAGGTCTTTGACAAATATGTCTAGACACACCACGTACACACATAGAATATATTGGCTCATTAATGGAAGTCTCCTAATAACTTACGGAGCTCTTTAGTTTATTTTCCAAACTTGGATAAACTTCTAAAATTTATCTCCGATATTTTCCAACATATATTGACCATTAACATATGGTTATTACTACATCATAGTTACCACTATTAAATATCTATATAATTGTGTCATCATAATAAGATAAGCATACACACTACATGTATTTGTGAAATCACAATAAGATTGGGTAGATGTAATTAGAAATATACCATACATGAGTCTCCTTGAAAATATCACACTTTTCCATGAAATTTCTTGAACCATCTACATGTATAATTCCTAAGGCATCCTATCTCAAAGATCATAGTATGTCATAAAATGGAATAATACTTTGAAGTTCCATTTAAATGGATCTATTTCATCATGTAACACTCGTCTCTCAGAACGGATCAATGAATGACATAAAGGAGTCAAAGGAATGGTTATTGAGGAAAACAATATGTCACGTCGAGATGTATAGGTTGTCCTGACATGGCTTGCAAGATGAGGATCGTGTTTCTCGGATGGTCACCACGACATGACATGAAGGGTGTCATGACGTGGCAACTGTTTTGCCCCAAGCCCATAATTTTAGGGTTTCCTCCATATTTAAGCATCTAACCTTAGATTAGGGCATCATTTCTACCCTCCATCACTCCAAGGACCTTGAAGTAAACCCTAACACCCTTTCCACCATACTTGAGCTTACTTTTGGTGATTTTGTGCATTTGGAAGAAAGAAAAAGATCCTTTTGGTGTAGAGAACCTATTGGCAAGCATAGATATTTAATTTGAGCAACTTCTAGACCTTTGTGAGTTTCCTTTTTTGGATTTAAGTTGGATACCGTCTTCTAGATATAGGTTTATATGCTTCTTTTTCTTGTTGTTCTTGATGTTTTGGGTCATTTGATTCAATAAAGTTGGCATCTTTATTGGTCGTTAAGGTCCCTAGATGGTTAGATGTTCCAAATATGATGAGTTATGTAATTTTGAGTTCATGTATGGGGATTCTGACCTTATTTCTACCATTTTTGACCTAGATGAGAGAAAGAGAGAGACATGCATGTCCATAAAGTTTGGATGTTTATGAGCCTTTTGAGACCCTAAAAAGTTTTTGCAAAGTTGAAGTTGAATGCTTAATAGGTTAAGGACTCTATCTATTAAGTTGCTCTTAGCTTAGCCACAACGTGACATCAAGGGTGTCACGACATGACGATAAGGGATTTATCGATTATTTTGTTTGGAGTGAGTCACGACATGACCACTGGTGCCATGGCATGGGGATTGAATTATTCGTGGTTGGGCTGTTGGATTGAGACTGAGTTTGTGAAGCGCGACATGGAAATGGATTGGCCATGACATGGAGGTTAGCTGATGAGGATTTTTGACTGTTGACTTTGGATTTAACCATTGACTTTTGACATGGTTGAGTTTTGGTTAATTGGTAGTTGTAAAAGCTGAACTAAGGAAATGTTTGATAAATGCTTGACTGGGTCGAGTCTGCAAATTCGGCTGACTCGGTCAGACCTTAACTGTTTGATTTGTGCTTTCTCGGTAAGATCAGCTGACCTAAATTGCTTTCTCGCTCAGTTTCTTAACAATCGCTGACTGGAAATTAGACCATCCTACCCCTGCGCCTTTATTCATTTTTCCCGTATTCGTGTTCCCTTCCCATTGACCTAAAAGCACAGCCACCATACAGGAAGAACACTACAGTGAATGCGAAACGCCAAACAGAGGTCGCCGGTCAGACCCCTGCCATCTCGGCGGTCTGACCTCGGCCACCGCCAGAGTTCTCTTCAATCGGTGACGCCTTCTCGACTCCATCACACATGTAAGATATTCTTCTAACTTTTCTGTTAATAATTTTGAAAATCTGATACCATTTATGCTTTGATGGTATGAAATTTGATTTTCTTTATGAAATCAAAATACTATTCTGTTAGAATATTATGAATTCTGAAACTGTGTGTGAATTGGAATTTTTTTTTGTTCTTTTCTGTAGTTCTTTCTGTACAAGAACTAAAATATGAAATTATTTGCTCTAATATGATGAATTTCGAAATTGTATCTGAATTGGAAGTTTGTTATGTTCTTGTTTGTAGTTCTTTGTGGATAAGAACTGAAATTTGAAGTTTTTTGTTCTAATGTTATGAATTCTAAAAATGAATGTGAATTGGAAGGTGTTTTTTTGTTTATAAGCTATAAAACCATAAATTATAAGCTATAAAATCAAAAATTTGAAGTTCCTTTTTTTATAAGCTATAAAATCACAAATTATGTTTGTTGTATTTTGAAATTGAAATCAAAACCCAAATGTTATGAAATTGTTTAAGTATATGTTGACATTGTTGACCTTAATTGTTAGCTTGTTATCTTTGTGAAATTGTTAGCTGGACTATTGATGTTTAATGAAATATGAAATTGTTTGTGTATAAGTTATCAAATCATTACTTTTTTTTAGTTTAATAGTGCTATTATTATTTTGGATGATGTTAACTTACTTGATTGAAAATTGCTTTATGTTTAAAATTGTTCTTGATCTTGATAAACACTATGATAAATTACTTTAAATATTAATGTTTTAGGATGTTGGTTTGGAACGAGAGTGAGGATGAAACGTTCCTTGATGCATGTATCCATGAACTAAACACTAATGGACGTGAGGGTTCTTGGCTTAAGGCAAGTTCATGGAAGACAATACGCGAAAAATTGATAAACGAACATGGTAAAGTGGTTGATCAGAAGCAAATGAGAAGCCACTTTGACTACTACAAATCAAATATGTTGCTTGGGTGAAACTGAAAACCAAAACTGGCAATATATATGATCCTATAAAAAGTAAATTTAATGTGACCGATGAACAATGGAAGGAAGAGGGGAAGGTAATACTTTTTATAAAAAATACTAGTATGATTATTTTTATAACAAATACTAATATTTATAAAAATTGTAAATATTGAACAAGTTCGTGTTGTCATTGACAACTAAACCCCTGTTGTTCCCTGATCTCTACACCCAACAATTTGAAGGCTCGACCTCAACGAGATTTCAAAGTTGGGGGCCATCTTCTACATCCCTCGTCCTATAAAAGAGTTTAGTGCCCATGATTTTGATGATGACGTTCCAATGGAAACCTCAACACAACACGTAGGTTCAAGTGAAGAATCTTCGGGGCGTTCAAAAAATAAGGAAGTTGGTGGAAACAAAAGAGTTGGTGATGTTTACTAGTTTTTTTGTTAAATGACTTTTGTTACTTTGGTTGATATGTTATTCGATATTGAATATGACTTTTTGTTATATGACTTTTGTTACTTTGGATGATGTTTACTAGTTTTTTTGGTGCACAATTTTTTTTACTTTAACATGGTACCTAATTGTTTGTAACAGGTCAAGTATGGTTTCTGATAGTGAAGTTGTAGCTTTTCTTTTACTTCTGTTTTATTGGTTGAGATCAAATCGGCGCAGGCTAATCAGAATTCATAGAATTAGAGATAACGATTCAAGCGGGTATGCTTATATGCAAGATTTGATGTATAGAGACCGTACACAATGTTTCGATATGATGCGTCTTACACAAGAGGCATTTGCATTATTATGCAATCATTATACCCAAAAAATTATTGCAAGATAGTAGGACAATAAGCATTAAGGAGAAGATGGCTATGTTATTATATGTTATAGGACATAATGAATGTTTTCGCGCGGTTAAGGGAAGATTTCATCACTCCACACAAACGATTTATCAATGTTTTTAGGAGGTCCTAACTGCAATGATGTGTTTTGCAAAAGAAATTATAGTACCAACAATTCCTAATCCAACAAGACATAACTCAGGACAACACAGACGATTAAAAGAGATTTTTTCAAGAGCAATAGGTGCATTAGATGGAACTGTTGTACATGCGGTTGTACCCATTGATCAACAAACTTGTTATAGGGGAAGAGGAAAATGAGAATGTTTTCAAAATGTAATAGGAATTTGTGATTTTGATATGATATTCACCTTTGTATAGGCTGGATGGGAGGATATAGCACATGATTCAAGAGTTTTGAAAGAAGTTGCATTCAATCCGACTTCTGGATTTCCATTTCCTCCATAAGGTTTGTAATATTAATATAAATTTTATTATCTATCTTCTTTATATAATATGTGTCACACTCATTTGCAGATACATATTACCTTTGTGATGCTGCATATACAAACACTCGTGGGTTTATGGCTCCATACCGCAATACTAGGTATTGGTTAGCCGATTTTCGAAGAGGCAGACGTTTAAGTAGAGAAGAAAGGTTCAATTATGATCTTGTCCAACTTAGAAATGTTATTGAGCGAGCTTATTGTATATTGAACGCGAGATTCCAAAACATAAAATAAATGACTCCGTATCCTTTTACAGTGCAAAGAGACACAGTCATTGCTTGTGTCGCGGTCCATAATTTTATAAGGAAATACAATCTAGAAGATGACTTGTTTACAAATTTTGAGGAGAACACTATGGTTACTCCTGACGTCCAATGTGGGGGGGGGGGGGACTGATAGAGAAAGCATACAAGGCATAGAATGGGGTCTAGAAGCCATTCAATATATGCGTGTTTTGCGTGATCAGATTGCAAATCAACTACTTTCACCTACTTTACAGTAAATTATTATGTTATTTTAAATTTCATTATGTTTTTATTAGGATATTAAATGATTTATGTTAAATTTACATTTTGTATGACAATTTTTATTTGGATTTTTAAATAACTTGTGTGTAATTCACATTTTGTATGTAAATATGTATGTGTTTATAATTATTCAGCAATTTCATACATCGCTATATACAACAGCATGGTAAAATGGTCATTTTTCATCAGTCAGCAAATTCAGTCAGATGTACAATCAAACAACATGTATTCTTACTCAGTCAAGAATTCTTACCTAGACAGACATTTCCCAATCAGCACTTTCTTAGTCTGCATCTATCAAACAGGGCCTAAGTGTTTACCTTGTGTGGTTTATTAGGAGTTCTATAGCACATGTTCATTGGCTCTGAGAGTTGTTAGTTGTTGACTACGTCTGCAAGGTGAGTCTTTGCAGTATACTATGTAGGATGCTAGTTGCCTTTGTGATACATTCATGGAAGACAAGGGTGTGGCCCTTGGCATATGTATGAAAAACAAGGATTTTGCTCCTGGAAATTGTATGTAACACCAGGATCTGGATCCAAGAAATTGTATGTAAGATTAGGGTCTGGCCCCGACATTTATATATAGGATACTAGTTTTCTTTGAGATGCTTGCATAGAAGACCAGGATGTGGCTCTTTACACGTGTATGTAAGGCCAGGTTTTGGCTTCCAGAATGGCAAGGAAAGACCATGATTAGGGTCATGGCTGATAGTAACAGTAAGACTATAGTCCATTCCATAACATTCTGTATCTTATGTATGGTATACGGTATTTTGGGGAACTCACTAAGCTCTACGCTTACAGTTTTGTGGTTTAAATATTTTCAGGTACTTCAAATTCTAAAAGGAAGGGCCCAACTTGACTTTACAACATCCTTTGATGGTTTGTTCCACACTGATTATTATTGCCTTACTCTAATGTTTGAGAGATACATTTTACTATGATTGTTTTGGAACAAATGTGTTGTATGGATTTGATGGTTTAAAAATGAAAAATTTTATTGGTGTTTTCGATACGTTACAATCACATCCATTCACGTTAAATGAAAAAGTCAAAATTTTGATACCATTGTTCCAAAACATGCTTTAAGTCATATAAAGACTTTACCATTTACATATTTTGTCTCTTTCCCTCAGGTAAGATAACTGATAGGTTGTTCCATGTAAATTATACTTCTAAATCTGTGTTTAGAACTTTTAGTTTCATAATAGAATGATATACTTCCAAATTTTGAGAAGTTATCATCACCACATATAATTATAAAATCATATAAATGAAATTAATCAAGGCATTCATATGTTGTTTATCCAAACATATATTTCAAATATGTCGTCAACTCTTACTTCTTATTTGGAAATCCACTAAACTAGTGATTTCATTCATTCTAAATCTCACTGGTTCAATTGATAGAACCATTATTAGTTTTTACAACTTAATCCATGATGATTCTCTTAGAAACTAACACATAATTCCCAATTTAGAATATTCATAATTTTATCCGTAGTCATTTCGACGTGTTGAATGTCAAAATATTCATCGAAACCTTTATCTTGTTTTGAGGAATAACAACCAATATTATTGGATTTAATGGAAATAGCTCTTGGTGTATAGAAGTATCATTTTATTCTAAATTTCCAAACGTTAAATCAGTATATATTTTTGTGGAAACCACATGTAATTTTGCCCAAACCTATTTTCATGTTCTTTGGATCTATTTGATTTCATATTCCTCTTGAAGATCCATATATAACCTAGTGGTTTACAACCTAAAGGTATATCCACTAGTTCCCATGTGTGATTTAGCAAGACACAATCCATTTAACTTTTAGTTTCCTCTTTCCACTAAGGTCTTTCATAGGAATTTATTTTGTTGTTAATTCCTTTTTGAAATTTAGAGGGTCTCTTTCAACCATATACTTTTAGAAATCATCTCCAAATGATTTCTTGACTTGTACCATTTTACTTAATTTATTTTTCATGATAAAATTCTTTATGCTTTACTAATTTTGGATCACTTGTCTCAATCTTAACAAGAATCAAAACACATTTTCAAAGAATGATGCGTTTCTTGAATCTGTTATTGTGACTTTTTGAATATATGGTATTTAAGATTTGTGTACAAGAAAACGATAAGAATTATTTTTTTCATTCATAATCAATTAAAATAAAACCAACAATCTTCGGTCCAATATATGCAACATTCGAGTTAGGTATAACACCCTTTCCGAGACACCCCCACATTCGAATGTATTTGTAAGATGGTTTTATACCCAACCATAAATTGTATGGTGTTCTATTCATTTTCTTTTGGGGCACCTTGTTTAAAATGAAGTTAATTATTAACACCCCCCCCCATTCAGGGTTGTAGCCCAAAACTTAACAGCATGACATTTACCATTTCCCTTAAGGTGTGGTTTTTCCTTTCTATGATTTCATTTTGTTGTGGTGACATAGGTGCACCAATATCATGTCTTATACCATGATTTTCATAAAGTTATTTAAATGGTGATACATATCCACGTCTATAATCACATCTTAATACTTTTTTTGTTTAGTTGATTCTCAACTTCACTTTTATACACTTTCATATTGCATATCATTTCATCTTTACCTTTAAGTGGATAGATATAACATAGTTTAGTGCAATCATCGATTAAGTACTTATTTCTACCTTTCAATCGATTTGAATTTATGTCAACCCACACATATTTTTGAATTAATCCCAGTGGGTTTGTCATCCTTTCAATGGACTCGAATAATTTTCACGTTAACCTTGATTCAACACAAGTGTTTCATTTAGATTTTGAGTGTTGGAATAGTGTCTAAGGCTGCAACTATATTAACCAAGTATTTGACCCGGTTGTGCATGGTCCTTTTGGGTTGCCTTCACCATAGCAACTTGATAGGATGATTTGTTAAGAGAGAGTAAATATTATTAATATATTATGAGAATAATATAAAGAATAATATATTGTTATTTGATTAATATAAGTCATATAATTAATTGGAATTAATTTGGTGACTTAAAGAGATTAATTAAATAAAGGGGTATAAACTGTCAATTGTTTGATAGTTAAGTTTTAGACTATAAATCCTTATAGATATATAGTGGACGAATTCTAGAAGCTAAAGGATAGCTAAAATCGTCCATGACTTATCTAAGGAAAGGATTTGGATAGCTTTAAGAGAAGATTATCCAATTAGGGTTTAGGTTGTAACCCTTAAGGAGTCTACAAATATAAATAGACCCCATGGCTAAGGGAAATCGGTACCTCACCTAAAGTACGAGAACCCTGGCCGATTTCCTCCCCTCACCTCTCTCCTAAATCATCTTCCTTGCTATTGGTGTTTGTAAGCCATTAGAGGAGTGACATTTGTGACTCTAGAAGCTCCAAGACTACAAGATCAACAAGGAATTCAAAGGTATGGTTCTAGATCTGTTTCAATGTTCTTATTTAACCTAATTAGCCATTAGAAGTCTTGGATTCAAAGCATGTTTAATTAGAAAGCCTAGATCCAAGCATTAGGGTTTTGCATGCGCACATAGGAAACTTCTTATGGCTAAAACCCATCAGTGGTATCAGAGCCTAGCTTGGTTTTCTTTAAATTGTTGCTTGATTAACTGAAACAAACCTACAAAATTCGATTTTTTGGTTTCTGAGTCATGGACTCGGCGAGTAGGCCTGACTCGGCGAGTCCCTTTGTGCACTCGGCGAGTCCAGGCGTCAGGAATGGCCGGATTCGGGATTTTTTCATAATTATCTTATGGAAACTTACCTTAATCATAATAGATCAACCTAAATCCGAATTTTTTATATATATGACTATTATCTTGATCCAGTTAAAGGTATTTATCAACTAATAAAATATTTAATTTCCTTACATGATAATTAATTAATTATTTTAATTATTTTGGTAATTATCTTTCAAAGAAATCTTGAATAAAATCAAATATAGATAATTAGGATATTAATTGTTAATTGGAATTATTTGTTATTTGATCCTTCATGTTTTAAATGTTTAAAACTTGCCCTCAAGTTTTGAAATTTATATTTGTGATTAAAAGTTTTAATTTAGACAACTTAAATTTCAAACCCTAGATTTTAAAAGGTTTAAAATACAACCCTATACTAATATAATATTACAGGATTAATATATATATATATATATATATATATATATATATATATATATATATAACTAAAATGCTAGTCTTACCGTTAGTAGGCCTCATTCACGAAGCCGATCTATAAGGTGGGTATAAGGTTGCGGCCTATAAAATGGCGCTTAATGGGTGTACACTCGAACTTGAAGAGATTCAAGAGTCGATAGATGAAGGAACCTCTACCGCTGGCACTCAACCCGAGGAGGAAACTCCGGTTGAACCGATTGACGAGTCCTTTCCTCTTAGACGTTCCGATATTGTTAGAGTTCATCCCCAGTTTTATGGTTTTCATATTACTGCCGAAGGGGACACGTATATTAGTGATGGTACACTAGTAAATCTTGATGAACCTAATAGCTATAAGGAAGCCATGGCAGGCCCAAAGTCTGCAAAATGGAAAGAGGCAATGGATAGCGAGATCCAATCCATGTATGATAACCAAGTTTGGAATTTCGTTGATTATGTGCCCGGACGTAAGACCGTTGGGTGCAAATGGATCTTCAAGAAGAAGACCGACGTGGATGGAAATGTGCACACATATAAAGCGCGATTGGTTGTGAAGGGCTTTACTCAAACTCTCGGAGTTGACTATGATGAGACCTTCCCACAAGTTGCGAAGATTAAATCTATTAGAGTGATGCTAGCAATTGCCGCATTTCAAGATTATGAGATTTGGCAAATGGATGTCAAGACCGCTTTCCTTAACGGAAAGTTGGCTGAGGATGTTTACATGGCTCAGCCAGAGGGGTTTGTGGATCCGAAGCATCCGAATAGAGTGTGTAAGCTTGAGAAGTCCATTTATGGACTTAAGCAAGCGTCTCGCAGATGGAATCTTTGCTTCGATGAGAAAGTCTAAGAGTTTGGATTTGTACGACGTGAAGACGAATCTTGTGTATATGTCAAAGCCAGTGGGAGTATAGTAAGCTTTCTCGTTCTATATGTCGATGACATATTACTCATAGGAAACGACATCCCGACTCTGCAGGAGGTTAAGTCCTGGCTCGGGAAGTGCTTCGCAGTGAAGGACCTCGGAGAGGCTTCTTGCATTTTGGGAATAAGGATAGTAAGAGATAGAAGTAAAAGACTAATTGGACTTAGTCAGAATTCTTACTTAGAGAAGGTACTAAAACGTTTTAGTATGGAAAACTCGAAGAAGGGAGAATTACCGATACAAAGTAATGCCAAGTTGAGTAAGACTCAAAGTCCGAGTACTGAAGCTGAGATAGCGGAAATGAGTCAAGTACCATACGCTTCCACAGTTGGCTCAATCATGTACGCTATGACTTGTACTCGCCCTGATGTAGCCTTCTCTTTGAGCATGGTTAGCAGATATCAAGGGGATCCAGGCAGAGCACATTGGATTTCGGTGAAGAACATCCTTAAGAACCTTCGGAGGACGAAGGAATGGTTCTTAGTCCTCGGAGGGAGTGATGACTTGAAGGTGCGAGGGTATAGTGACGCCAGTTTTCAGAGCGACAGGGACAACTACCGTTCGCAGTCGGGCTGGGTCTTTACCCTAAATGGAGGAGTAGTGACATGGAAGAGTTCCAAGCAAGAGACCGTAGTTGATTCAACGTGCGAATCAGAGTACATTGCAGCGAGCGAAGTGTCGAAGGAGGCAATATGGCTAAAGAACTTCATCGGTGATCTTGGAGTTGTACCTGCCATAAAGGAGCCAATGGAGATTTTCTGTGATAACGAAGGAGCGGTTGCCTTGACCAAGGAACCGAGGGATCATGGTAGATCAAGACATATCGACAGAAAATATCACTTCATTAGACATCGTGTAGAAGAAGGAAAACTTGTAGTGAAGAGGATATCATCAGAAGATAACCCAGCAGATCCGCTTACGAAGGGACTGAGTAGGGTTAAGCACTTGCAGCATGCTAGGAGTATTGGGCTGAAGGATGATATTAGCATAGATTAGATAGCATTAGAAACGTGTAATAGATAAATGTAATTAACATTTGATGATCAAATAAAGGAGTTTTATTTATGAGTAATGTTACTATCTTATGTTAGTTGTTTAACTATTGTTTCACTTTGCATGTTTTGACTTCCAGAATAATTGAGTTTATTAGGAATAATCGAATTGTTCAAATTGTCCACAGTCGTTCATATGTTGGAAGTAGATATGAATGAAGATTGTCATGAATTGGTGTGTAGAATGTCTAAATGGTGTTAGACATAGCAAAGGGTTGCTGCAACGTTCATGAGTGCTTATGAACTAGTTTTGAGCATTGGAACAAACCCGCGCTTGCTGGAATCACCTTATGGAATATGATATAAAAGGATGATCGCATGACGATAATATCATATAGTCTTAAAACCTAGATATATGGTTTGTTATTTGTTAATTGATTGTACATTGATAATGCAAAAACGCATCAGTAACTCGATGTTATAAAACGCATTGTTGTGTATAGTTGAATAATGAATAAGTAAATGCATATAAGTCGTAGTTTATCTGTAACTTTTATCTAAGAAGGTAAAAGCGATATCTCGGCCGCTCGATGATTTGATTTGACTTATGTGCCGGGCCCGGTCAGAACTGAATTGATGTGTTCGATTAAGTTCTATGTCAAATAAATCAGAGATCGAGAAACCTAAATGCTTGACTAACCATTCCTTAGGATTGTCAGCATGATATCTAATAGAGGACTGTACGTTCCCTTATCTAAAGGACAAGATTGATTAGATCAGAGTTTGACAGCATCTTTGAAGAGCTACGATTGCAAACTGAATTGTACTTGTGCATATAGTTACTAGACTTATCCAAGTGGGAGACTGTTGGAATAATGTCTAAGGCTGCAAGTATATTAGGCAAGTATTTGACCCGGTTGTGCATGGTCCTTTTGGGTTGCCTTCACCATAGCAACTTGATAGGATGATTTGTTAAGAGAGAGTAAATATTATTAATATATTATGAGAGTAATATAAAGAATAATATATTGTTATTTGATTAATATAAGTCAGAGAATTAATTGGAATTAATTTGGTGACTTAAAGAGATTAATTAAATAAAGGGGTATAAACTATAAATTGTTTGATAGTTAAGCTTTAGACTATTAATCCTTATAGATATATAGTGGACGAATTCTAGATGCTAAAGGATAGCTAAAATCGTCCATGACTTATCTAAGGAAAGGATTTGGATAGCCTTAAGAGAAGATTATCCAATTAGGGTTTAGATTGTAACCCTTAAGGAGTCTACAAGTATAAATAGACCCCATAGCTAAGGGAAATCGGTACCTCACCTAAAGTAAGAGAACCCTGGCCGATTTCCTCCCCTCTCCTCTCTCCTAAATCATCTTCCTTGCTATTGGTGTTTGTAAGCCATTAGAGGAGTGACATTTGTGACTCTAGAAACTCCAAGACTACAAGATCTACAAGGAATTCAAAGGTATGGTTCTAGATCTGTTTCAATGTTCTTATTTAACCTAATTAGCCATTAGAAGTCTTGGATTCAAAGCATGTTTAATTAGAAAGCCTAGATCCAAGCATTAGGGTTTTGCATGCGCACATAGGAAAGTTCTTATGGCTAAAACCCATCAGTATTGAAGTTTGATTAACCGCGTTGAGGTGTCAAAATAGACATATCCACGTGTAGCATGCTACACGTTAGAATACTCAAGAATAGGTCATTAATGTCATTGATATTAGGCATATTAACCATTACAGGGAATCTAAACATTCCACCACCAGCAGATCCCTTGCCTACAAACATACCCTTTGAAAGATCTAATATGCTCAAGAGTCATATTGAAAAGATATTGCTAAATAACATATGATCCTAAGGGTCAAACTAACAACAACTTGATAAAATTGATTATTTATTAGAAATTGATTTTAATAAATATTAATAAACTCTTATAATAAATTGGGAAAATATTTATTTTAAAGAAATAATTATTTTACAATACAAGTAACACATTGTTTCATAATGTATGAATTAATAATTCATGTACAACATTTTGGACTAGTTGAGTCTTTTGTCTTTTACCTAAAGACAAAGTTTATATTTTATAAAGTTTAAGTTTATAAAATTTAAACTATTTTTCTTCTTTTGAGAGCATAGCTCTTTTATTTGTTTAATGCAAAAGTAACCACCCTAGGAGACATGGTTGATGACTTAGGTCATGGTAGTCTTAAAAGTGTAAATACCTCTTGATTAAAACCATGCTTTATGGTTATAAAAGGATGAAGCTTGCACTTGTATTAGACACACCTTTTGGCTTGTATTTTTCCCCAAAAATTCATGAGCTTCTTCATCCTCTCTCCATCTATTCTCTAACTTTGAGTTCTTGAAGAAATTGTTACGTTTTTTCTCTCTTGGAATATATACTTGGGTATTTTGTTCCAAGCTTAAGATTTAACATAAGAACTAGAATTCTAATCAAGTTGGGATATTATTGGTGTCTCAAGGGTTCATACTCACCCCATCAACTTCCAAGCCTCCCCTAGATGACTCAAAGTGCTTCAAATTTTTGTTACCACAACTTCCATATATGGTTTTGTTTTAAATCTTTCTTATACTTGCAAGATGATCCATGGTGGGTGATAAAATGTTTATGTTATTTTATAAAACTCAAGTCTTCTGTTTACCATTATTTGTAGTTTTTCAAACTAAATTTTTAATAAAACTCAACAATTGGTATCAGAGCCACCTTGCAGGTTTGGTCAGATTTTTGATATATATATAAAAATCTTAGTTTTTGGAGAATATGGATAACTAGTTTTCGTATAAAAACAAGTTCATACATATTTTCTTTGACAACTTTATAATTGTTATTTTATGTGACAAAACCTACATGCATTTTTGTCACTTAAAGTTGTCTTAGAAAAACGAAGGTTGTTTTATGTTTATATGTGTTTTAGAGTGCATAAATAAGCCTTGGACCATATGTGTTGCTGTTTGTGTGATTTGGTAGAAAATAGTTTGTAATATTCTTTTATTCATAAAGTATGTAATAAAAGTAGCTATTTTTTATTCTTGTTATTTTTTATGTAATAGATTAGTTTTAGACTAGATTTATTTTATGAAAAATGTAACAAGATGAAGATGGAGGCCATTTCTTGAAGAACCATGGAGACCCATAGTTTTTATAAAGATTTTATAAAAGTTCATAACTTTTATAAACCTTTTAAAAAATTGCAACAAAGTTGGTTGTCAATGCAAGTGTGAGCTTCAAGATCACATGAAGAAAAAGTTGTAATATTTGGTCCCTTTGTCCCGTAGGAAGGAGTTAACACTTTTGTGTTGGCTCACAAAAGTGTTATATAGTGTAAGGCTTGTTTATGTCAAATGGATGCTTGTGTTGTTTATTTTTTCACGTAAATATTTTGTGTGGTTTATAACTTAGTTTTCACAAAGATAAGCTCAACCACTCCAACTTTTTGGACTGGCACAAAAATTTAAGAATTGTTTTGAAATAAGAAAAAGAAAGACTATGTCCTTGAAAACCAAACCCCTGATGAACCACCTGCTCTCTCAAAGGCTGCACATGATGCATGGCTAAAGCATATAGATGATTCTCTTTATGTTTCATGTCTTATGCTTGCCTCTATGGTTCTCGATCTTCAGTGGGATCTGGAACACTACACTACCTTTGACATGATTGAGCATCTCAAGGTGATGTTTGGAAAACAAGCTAGAACCGAAAGGTTTGACATTGTGAGAGAACTTCATGACATGAAAATGGAGGAGAATGGGAATGTGAGCACACATGTGCTCAAGTTGAAAAGCTACATGGATCAATTGGAGAGATTGGGCTCTCCATACCAGCAAGACTTGGCTACAAATGTCATTCCGAACTCTTTGACAAAGTCTTACAATGCTTTCATCATGAACTATAGCATGAATGGGTGGGAGAAACCTATCCCTAAGTTGCACGGGATGCTAAAAACTGTCGAGAAGAATATCCCATGTAAAACTCCCCAAGTGCTCATGATTAGGGAAGGAAAAGTCAAGAAGACCAAAGGAAAGAACTTCAAGGGAAAGCTACAAGCTAGCAAGGGAAAAAGGAAGAAATCTCCTCAAAACCCACCACCCAAGAAGAAGGAAAAGGTTGCCAAAGATGACACATGCTTTGAGTGTGGAGTTGTCGGACATTGGAAAAGGAATTTTCCTAAGTACCTCGCAGAGTTGAAAAACAAGAAGGTCGGGGAAGGCCCTTCAGGTATATCCATTTTCACGATTGAAATGTGATTATTTACTTTTTCATCTAACACTTGGGTATTAGATACTGGTTGTGAAACTCATATTTGTAAATCGTTGCAGGGTTCAGAAAGAGTAAGGAACTGAAAGCAGATGAGATCGTATTTACATGTCGGCAATGGAGCACGTGTTGCGGTCCAAGCTTTAGGACATTTTGATTTATGTTTACCATCTGGTATGTACTTGACATTAGACAATGTGTTTTTAATTACTTCTATTACTAGAAATATCATTCCAGTTTCGTGTTTGATAAAATTTGGTTATGCTTTCATATTTGTTGATGATAAAATTCACTCCTTCTTGAACGGAATCTTCTATTTTGAGGCTAGAACAATAAATGGAATTTATGAATTAAACCTAGATGGCACCTCAAACAATAAGTCCCTTTATCATGTTAATACTAAAAGGCCCAAGAAGAGCATATCTCAACTCCAAAAGAGTGGACTTATGGGGGCAAATCACATTGAGTCATTTGACATATGTGAATAGTGTTTATGTGGCAAGATGACAAAATCCCTTTTCTTAGGAACAAGTGAAAGAGCAAGTGTTTAATTAGGCGTCATACACACCGATGTATGTGGACCTTTCAAAACAATGTCAAGATATGGTGAGAGATATTATACCACCTTCACTGATGAGTTCAGTCGTTTTGGTTATGTATATTTGAGGAAACCTAAACATGAAGCATTTGAAAAGTTTAAATTGTTTCAAAGTGAAGTTGAAAATCAACTTGACAAAGCAATCCAAATCCTTCGTTCGGATAGAGGAGCTGAGTATTTAAGCCAGGAGATCCAAGACCATCTAAGGAGTCGTAGGATTATCTCACAACTCACTCTACCTAGAACACCACAGCTTAATGGTGTTTCTAAGAGGAGAAATCGGATCTTACTTAATATGGTTCGATCCATGATGAGTCGAATATTGCACCAACTAAGAAGGTAGAGAAAAAACCTTATGAGATGTGGTATGGAAGACCTCCATCCTTATGTTATATGAATGTTTGTGGATGTAAAGCTTATGTTAGACAAGAGACTTCCAGCAAACTTAAGCCTAGATCTACCAAATGCATCTTTGTAGAGTTCTGTAAGTTATCAATTGTTTGCATAACAACATGGAAGCAATGGTAGGCCCTTGTGCTGCTGGGTGGCAAGAAAATGAGATTGGGCAAGTTCAGTCCATATGAGTTTGGATTTGGCACTAACCATGCTCTTGAGATTATTCTTATAACTCGCATGGATAGGAACACATACACCAGAAAATCTAAGTGTCATAAGGTTTCTCTCCGATTCGTGAAAATGATGGTGAGGAAACGCTTTCACTAAGAAGGTTTTAAGTAGATAGAAAATTTGATACTTGCATTCTCAAAGTCGTTAGTGGAGCGTGTGTAGGTAACCGGCACACTAACATAGACTAGTGAGAAACGTCAAAGGTCTAAACAATTGAGACTATGATTACGACACCCCTTTTCATAGTTATA
This sequence comes from Lactuca serriola, assembly GCF_051521515.1. Lineage (NCBI taxonomy): Eukaryota > Viridiplantae > Streptophyta > Magnoliopsida > Asterales > Asteraceae > Lactuca > Lactuca serriola. The sequence continues at coordinate 91,672,122 of NC_136408.1, forward strand.
AAATTGTTTAGAAAAAAATGTAAGCAATCTAAGGAAAGGTGTATGATTTTGATAAAGTCTTATCAAAGCATCTCGTATCAGAAAACTGAACTTTGGTAAGAAAGCCAATAAAGTATTGATTTCTAGAAGTCCAACTGATTTTTGGGTACATGTCAAAGGTAGTGGGAGCATAAAGTGTTATGCTAGTTAAATTATAATTATCATGTTAGTGGGAGCATGATTATTATGTTACGTGTTGCAAGTTAGCAATGTCAATTATAGAAAACAAAATTTTCAATTCTCTTTGAAAAGTTGTTTCGCTATAATTAAGGGAGAGGATTTTATACTTCATTCCAATTCTACAAGGTTAGATTTAGATTTTAATCAACTTTAATCAAAGATATATATGAACGTTATGTTGGAATGGTTCAACATAAGGAAATTCTATATATGTTGCATTCTCAAAATTCGATCATGATTACAACATCCCTCTTCATAGTTCTAATTGTGAGAACATGGAAAATAAAAAGGAATAGAACTAGATATGCCTAAAATGATTAAACAATTGTCAAGGACAATCTGAGGTTTACCAAAGATTGGTTAATCGTGGACAATTCGAAGTATAATGTAAACTTTGGAAAGGACCATATCGACATATTTTGAAAAGAGGCAACTCTTGTTCGGAAGTGATTGTAAAAAATGAAAATGTGGAATTTTTTCCATAGGTGGAAGTTATTCTCTGAATCTATATAAGATTAGAAAACTTAATGCAAAGAAGGATGTTCAAAGGAATGTACTTTGAATATGAGACTTCGTTTCCATGGAATTGATCTCCATTGGAATACTTTGTAATGTATGTTTCCAAGTCTTTGTGACTTTTGTGCATAGTCATTACAAGATAATCATTGCATATAAGTTTAGAATCTAACAGATTATAGTAAATGGCAAGGGTTTGGTACTCTTACATTTACAAAAGGGATTGGGATTGAGAAATGAGCATCACTGGAGTCGTGTTCAATTAATCTATTTCACAAAAGAAAGGAACATAGGTAAACATAGTGTGCATGCTTGGAGCATGGCATGACTAGTGTTTTAATTCAAGTATTAAGTTGATAAATCGAAACATTATACAATAAATAATGAGAAATCAATATAGTGCTTAGATAAAAGGGTTTTTTTATTTACACTCAAGAGTTTGGGGCCATATAGGATTAGTATTATTCTTGTGTTTCACTTTTCATGTTTTGACTTCCAGAATAATTATTTTATTCAAACTCTCCACAGTCGGCCATACATTGGAAGTAGGTATTGAATTAAGACTGTCATGAATTTGGCTTGTAAGATTTGTCTAAGGTGGATTAGACATAGCAATGGTTGTTGAAACATTCATGAGTGCTCATAAGGTCTAAGTATTGGATTAAACCCACAGTCATTTGAATCACTTCATGGATTTTATCACGAGTGAATCATGAGATGATAATATATTATATTCTTCAAACCTAGAGATATAAGTTGTTGACTATGAGTTGGTTTTACATTGATTGTCCGAAAACGGATCAGTAACTTGATGTTATAAAATATGCCTTTATGTATGATTCAACAAGTAGTTAGTACAAGCATATGAGTTGAAGTTTATCCATTCCTTTTACCTCATAAGGATAAAAGCGATATTTGTGGGCCCCTCGATGATTTAGTGATGACACCCCTAAGTGCTTGGCCAAGCCTGGATTGATTTGATTTGTTCAATTAGTCAGTTTTCATAAATTAAAAATCAGGAAACAACAAATGGACAGAGAGAATGATTATAATCCATGTCTTAGTCCATATGAAATCTAGAATGGAGTAATATACGATCACTTATCTAATGGACGCGTCATTTGATTTGTTCAGAGTTCGACAGTGGCTTTAAGAGCTACGATTGCTAGTCGGGTTATGAAGTCGTACTTACAATAATAGTTTTAGACTTATCCAAGTGGGAGACTGTTGGATTAGATGTCTAAGCCTATAACTATTATTGGTATGTACTTGACCCGAGAGTAGCATGGTCCATTTGGGTTGCATATCATTAGGACAATTTGTTACGATGGGCTCTTGAGAGAAGGTTATATATGATTTATTAACATATTATAAGTACTAATATATTAATATGAAATCATATGACTTAATTAGTATTGATCAAGAATTAATTTGGAATTAATTTAGTGATCAAAAGAGACTAATTAATTCTATGGGGACTAATTATGTTAATTAGTTATATTTATATGTGTTGGGCTTATGATCCATGTTGGACCAAGTTTATGTATGGATACATAAAAAGTTGGGCCACATGAACCATGGATCATAAAACCCATGGGTATGGATTTGGGTTATATCCATGGCCTTTGAAATCCCACATATAAATAGATACTCCATTGACCTAAGTCTCCACTAGTGTATTCTTGTAGTTGGTGGTGTTTTTGTGTGTACGAGAATTCTCTCTCAATTTTCTCCTTTGTCCATGATGCGTTGTGATTCCACTTGAGGCTTCCATACTATTGGGGCTAAGCTCTTTGAGGCCAAATACATCAAGACTTCAAGCTCCATCAAAACATATGTTGTCCTAACTAGTATTTTATATGGTTTATAATGCATGCTAGTTGTACATTTAATACCTTGGAAACCATTTGCTTGTACAATTAGTTAAAACATGGATCCAAGGTATTTAGGGTTGTATGTGCACCATAGGATGTTGTAGTATACTAAAACCCAATAGTACCACCAGAAGCATCATCAGCTTGAGTTGTGTTCTTACTGAAAGATTGTTGAATCATGTCCCTTGCTTTAGGTATAGATTTAAATCTTACTTCATCAAAGATAGCATCTCTTGACTCTATAACAGTGTTCATAGACACAAATTCATTAGTTTCTAAAACATAGAATCTATAAGCTTTAGAATGCTCAGCATATCCAATAAAGATATAATATATACCTCTTTCACCCAATGTTTTCCTTTTGGGTTCAATGAGCCTCACTACCACTCGACAACTCCAAACTTTGAGATTAGTCAAATTTGGTACCTTTTTACACCAAAGTTCATAAGGAGTATTCTTAGTCCTTTTGTTTGGAGTTATATTCAACATATAACAGGAAATTAACATAGCCTCGCCTCAGAAAACTTCACTTAAACTTGAATAGGACAACATTGAATTAACCATTGCTTTTAAAGTACTATTTTTCCTTTGAGTTACACCATTTTGTTGAGGTGTATAAGGAGCCATGGTTTTATGTATTATTCTAGTTGATTCAAAATAAACTGGATCATAATACTCACCACCTATATCGGTACGTAAAACTTTTATAAACATTGTTTAGACACAAACACTTTCCAGAAGTAAAGTAAAGTAAAACAGATCCTAAACCCTTGATTGGTTCAGTTGCAACATTTCCCATTTTCACCACAGATTCATCTTCAATTGGTTGACATTCCTTGAACCAACGAATATCCTTCAATATATGGCTTGCTGCACCCGAATCAACCCACCATGCAACATCATCATCGTGCACATAAAATGCTTCAGAAATCACAGAAATATAATTCTGTACATATTTAGAATTCTACATAAAAATAGAAATCTGACCTTGTTGCTTTACAGAGACGATAATCTTTCTTAAAGTGACCTGGTTTGTTACAATTCCAACAAACCAACTTAGCCTTCTTGTTGGAAGAATTGGCATCCTTTCTTTTAAACTTCCTTTTTTCCATTAGACTTCTTGGGATTCTTTAAACTTTTTCCTTCCACCATGTTCACAGAAGAGGAACCAACTTGGTTCTTGCCTTTAGGATTGTTTTGAAGTTCTTCAATGCTTAAGGACTCTTCAATCCGTATATGGATTCCAAGTTGAGTCAAAGTCAATTCCTATTTGTTATGTTTCAGATTGTATTTAAAATCCTTTTAGGAATGGGGTAGTTTGTCAATCATCACAACCACATAAATGGCCTCATTTATTTTCAAATTGTGTTGAGCAAACTGTCCCAGAATCATTAACATTTCATGGAATTGTTCCATAACATGCCTGGAGTGAATCATCTTGTAACCCATAAAGTTACTAACAAGGAACTTCTTGCTAGAAGCATCTTTAGCCATGTACCTGGATTCAAGGGAATCACACGGTTCTTTTGCAGATTCGAAATTTTGATAGATATCAAACAAAGAGTCAGACATACCAATAAGAATATGACCACGACATATGTAATCATCATTTTCCCACTTTGATCTCCTTCTTGTTGCCTCCAACGGGTCATCTTCAACAGATTCTGCTAAGAATGGCATGGGTGTACTCAGAACATATACCACTTTCAGAGTGGTAAGGAGAAAGTGCATCTTTTTCTACCATCTACGAAAATATTTTCCTTCAAACGTGTTCAATTTGTCAAACTTGCTTGTTATATCCTTCACAGAATCACCACTTGCCATTATCTCTAGAACACACCTTATTTTCACACACTTAAGCTCCTTGGCCATATACCCACATGCACTCCTCACCCTATATATATGAGACATGGGCCGTGAATAGGTTCACGGCCGTAAGCACAGCCGTAAACTCATAAAACATTATGGAAAAATACAATTGCCTAGAAAAGCAAAGTATAAACCATAATTTTGACCCAACAATCTCCCCCTTGGTTTATAACTTTCTTTTCTAAATGACCCAACAAGCTCCCCATAAAAAGTAGGTGTCTTTTCTTGTTAATCTTCAATGGGAGCTGTGGCTTCAGCTTTAATCTTTGATTTCTTCACAGCTTCAAGATGAACATATGAGTCTTCAATACATGACTTCATCCTGAGCGGTTGCGCATTTCTTCAAGATTTGACTCTGAATGCACATTGGGTGAGGAGGCTTATTGTACTGATTCTTGAAAGACAGCGCCTTCAACTTGAAAATCTTTTGAGAAAACAACGGAGAGAAATATTCTTTTGGATCACTTCAACAGGTTCAAGATAGCAGCATATTGATTGAGGAGACTTTAATGCAATCTGTCACATAATCTTCAACAACAGCTTCACCTTGCTTCTAGGGTTGAAGGATTGAATGTTTAAAGAATAATCTTCATTTCTTGCTCTATTGTATGAAAATTCTTCGATGCTCATGGATGAAGCTTCGGCTCAGAAATCTCGATACAGACTCCATGAGTCTCGTCTACATCTGAATTCATTTTTCAAGAAAAAAATAAAACTTAAAGAAAATTTTAGCACACAATATTTTTGGGTTTTTCATATTTTCTAAAAAAAATAAAATAGAAATAACAATATTTTTTGATTTTGAATTTTCTGATTTTTGTTTGATTTTTGAATTTTTCTGATTTTTGTTTGATTTTTGAATTTTTTTTAATTCTCCCCCTAAATTTTTGCATAGAGGAAAACTATGAACTAATTTAACAAAAACAAAAATATTTGGGATCAAAGTTGTGAGACAGTCTTAACTTGTTTATCAGTACCTTCACCTTTATGAATAGATCTGGTCAATTGCTGGTATTGTGGTCCACTTAAACTCGAAGAATATCGACAAACTTTTCTAAATAAAACATTTAGCTGACGACGACCACGGGTATTGTTGTCCACATAAATTAAGCAGCAAGATCTATAGAAAACCTCTAAATGGTTCAATATTAGTTGCACTAAAACGTGTTCCCCATTTCCCGATATACCCTGGTTATGAAGAGCTTCCTAAGGACTCCTTAATTTAGGTGAGTAAACAATTATTAAGGAGGAAGCCAGATTTAGAAATAAATGCATATGTTGTGTCCCAGGTCGTATCTCTTTCAATCACGCAGAGGGGACAACATACGACTAACATAGATAGAGGGTTATAGAGATAGTAGGGTGTTGCATATGCTGTGTCCCAGGTCGGATCTTCCAATCATGCAGAGGGGACATCATATAGCTAACAGATAGAAAGAATTCCAGAGATAAGGAGGTGCGTAGAAATAGAGTTGCATATGTTGCAATCCAGGTCGGATCTTCCAATCACACAGAGGAGGCAACATATGACTGACAAATAAAAAGAAAGAAAATAATTTCTACAGACCTACTTTATCATAACCCCCCAGTCACCCTATCAGAACCACAATTAAGGACATGAGTCCGAACATCAAGGAAAATTCGAACCATTGTTCTAGATGCGTATTAATTTAGTGTATCCTCTAGGTTCCCATGTTTATCTCACTGCTCAATCTACCCGAGCGTCGTATGGTCAGTCCAAACAATCCAATTTAAATCCACACTGTCAAATCCTTCGTGCCTACCAGCACATTGAACATAGAGTCTAGACAATTCAGATTCAGTACCTTACACATGTTTTAGACTGCCCATTATCACTTTATCTGTAACAACCCGATATTTCAACTCTTTGTAATGACCTAAAAAGTCAAGTATTGTAACCATCTTGGGGTAATAAAATTTACTTTGATAATAAGATGCCCAAAAAGTATCTATTTAAATTCCTACTATGTGTAATGTCATTAAACCGGGATCATACTTAAAGAGAATGCTCAAATCCGGCTTCGTATATTGAAATTAAGATTTTTCCAAGTTCGGCTTAGCAGCAGACAGCTAAAACCTCGAATCGGAGATCGAACGACTTTTGGTCGGAATGACCTAAACGAGAATCGAAGGTCTCGACAATGGTATTTCAGCGGTAAAAAGTCTGGCAAAAACCGACGTCAGATAAAGAAGTTATGAATATTTGAAGAAATTCCTTAAACAAGATGAGTTATAAAATAAATAATAAAAATGATTTCGGAATTTGCCAACGGAGTCTAAACGAAAGTTGTAGAGCGTAGTCTCGCCTACGCGTGGATGTAAAGACCATCGAAAACGGAGTTCGTATGAAGAAGATATGAATTTTTGAAGTTTATTAAATAAATTATATATTTATTTAATTCAAAAATCAAGTATTATCCGAAGAGGAGTCAGCGTCCTCATCCGAGGTACGCGCCGCGTACCCCTGTACGCCCTGCGTACCCGAGGGCATTGGCCTCGGATCGTCCACGTCGCCCTATGCGAGGCTACCGACCCGTCCGACCCGCCGTCCGATCCGACCCGCCGTCCCATCCGAAGCCGAGGCAGTCGAGGCTTCGGTCATGCATGACGTACGCGTACGCACTGCGTACGAGCGTACTCCCCGCGTACGAGGCTTCTCAGACCCCCCTATAAATAGAATGCGAGGCTTTCCAAAAAAAATGCTCATTTCTCTCCTTTCTCTCACGATCTTGCCTCGATTTCCTTGCCCGTTCAAACCCGAAGCCCTGGTCATTTTTGCTCAAGTCCCGAGGGTCGATTTTACTCCCGAGATTCCCGAGAATCGCGAGAAAAGTCCGTTTCCCGAGATGAAACTCTGCCCGGTTTTCCATCTCGCTATCTTCAAACTATCAAGTGAGTTCATATCCCCCTTCGAACACTCTTTAAATACATTTTAAATGCTTTTATACTATTTTAGGGGAGGAATACAAGTAAACATACCGTTATTATCGTGTAAAATCTCATTTACTCATTTCTATCAAATGAATCACTTGTGATTTAGTTCTATTATGCGGAAACTCTTGTTATACTTTACATGTAATAGTTTTATACAAAGTTTTTAGTAACACCAAAGCATCTTTCGTTGTTAAAACCGTTTCGTATTTTCTAAAAACTTATAATTTATGTTGGTCAAACATTGTGAAAAAAGATAAACTTTGCATACAAAACTATCACTTTAATACAGACTTAGTTGAGAATCCATGAGACGTGTATATCTTCAAACACTGCCTTTTATATAAAAGGTATCAGTACAAGTCCTGTCTATAACCAGAGTCTCCCGTTCGGAGAACATGTCAAATGTGTATAGATCTATACGGGAAGTCATGATCCCGCGCCCTGACTGTTAGCTACAGTCCGTCTTTTGGGGTGACAGTTTGTCATAAAGCTACGACGCCTGAAGAACGTCGCTACAGGCATATTATGTTCAGTATGGTTATAAAACTCATCAGATATACAACTATTATAGTACTTTTGAATAATGAATGAGTAGTTACTACAGTTATTCATTATCTAACAAACTGAAATCTTCTAATAGGTTTATTATTTAAATCTATGTTGAAAACTCTTCTAAAGCATGTGGATTGCTTCAAAATGTTAGTCTTAGACATTAAACAAACAACTATTAGGAAAATAAGGGATTTTCTTGGTTCAACTATCTACGTTTTTCAATACCAACATTCTCATGCATTTCACACTTTTATAAGGAAATATGGGATTTTCTTGGAAAATATACACTCATTTTTTAATGGCATTCAATGTTCCTAAATCACTTATGAGCTCACCAACTTAATTGTTGACACTTTTTCTTTGAAATAACTTGTATTCTCAGGGAATCGTTAAGCAGATTTGGAAATCAACTTTTGGTGAATAACGCGCTGGCATTATTTACTTCTTTTGAAAGATGTTTATGCATTTATCTTTTGGACATGTAATGAATACAATGATGTAAACATTTTTAAAACCTTTATATATGGTGGTGTGTACTTTCCTTTCTATAAACTGTTATGATACTGAACATGACGTTCTCTGCCCCCGAACGTTTCCGCCGTTCTGGTTTGGGGGTGTGACAGATTGGTATCAGAGCACCGTTTATAGTGAATTAAGTATATCAAAACCATTTTTGGTATACAACTATAAACTCATCTGGGCAAAAGCACTCTGAGAAGAGTCATACTTTTGAAATTAAATTTATTCAGTTTTTGTAAAGTAAGCATGCATTCATTTCGTACTAATAACAGTTTCCCGTCGTACCATTTTGGAAGTTTTATAAATAAGTTGTGCAGTGCAGGTACGCCTTGGGACACGTAATCGGAACTGGGAAGAATATAGCCTGATCAACTATATTTGTCCGAGAGCCGACTAACGTATGCCGAGGAGTGTCTGCAGTGGACAACAAATTTTACAACTTACCAAATCGTTACTAGAATCAAACACAAGAATTTAAATACTATAGGAGTATTTGCTATCTAAACTAGTTTAACTTACATGTTTTGCATGTTTCAACTTTATTCAATTCTTATAACCCTATTTCTCGTACAGTCAAATGGTTGGATTTCACCACCCCAATGACCCCTACTTTCCCAACCAAGGCAACGGAGGATGGATAGAAGATGATCCCGAAGAGGATGAGGAACCCATAGAATTGGGTGATGACTCCGGTGCTGACTCAGAGACGGAAGTGATCGATCCACCACCCATTCAACCTCCTATCCATGTGAGGAACTTCCAAGGACCCACTCCCGTCTGGGGAAGTCACATCCATCATTGGAGCCAACAACAAGGCATACGCCCTCCCTACAGCATGTGTCGGGACTTCTATGATGTCCGCGGTGGAGGTTCGGCTGATCGAGCACTCCCGGTAATGGTGGGTAAGTTAGCCAATCAGTCCTATCAGTCCGGGGTTCAAGCAAGCCGACTTCGGGATGTCAACGTGGAAGTGCAGGTTCACACTTCTGACATCCGTAGGCTGGACAAGATACAAGACAATGCTCAACTCCAGTCTGAGGCATTTCAGGCACAGATGATTGCAACAATCAGATGCGGAGTCAAGCTCCAAGCGCAACCTACGTCGCAAATAGTGCTTGCCAGGATTTCAAATTTTGTTATAAATTAGGACTTCGGATAAGAATATTATTTTTTCTTTAAAACTTTCTGTAATCGGAGACCTTTAGAAAGGTTAAAAAGTATTGTCTAAACCCTGATGTAACACAACTATATGTTTAATATATATAGGGCATATCTCTTTCTCGTTTTAATTATGTGTAGTCCGTGCAATTCATAAGTACATCCATTCGAACATTGTTAATGAATCAAGCTCAAAACCCTTTGTTGGCCAAACCAAATTCTTAATCTATTTAAGATAGTTAACTCAATATCATTCAACTCGCAACCACCGAAACTTATAATATCTCATGTTTCTTTTGGCAGCGCAATGCCTCCTCGTAGATCAGCACGTACCAAAGCAACCCCACCACCACCTCCACCACTAACTTATGATCCGGCAATGGTCCAGGCTGCTATCACAACAGCAGTAGCAGCAGCCCTCTCTCAAATAAACTCCAATGCAAATGGAGGTATAGGAAGCAGCACGAATCATCCCAATCGTGGCACCGGCCAGGGCCATGTAAGGGAGTGTACTTACAAGGAGTTCTCCAACTCAAAACCAAAGACCTTTAATGGCAGTGGAGGAGTCATTGCACTAATGCAATGGTTCGAAAAGACCGAAACGGTCTTCGAGATCTGCTCGTGCCAAGAAACAAGCAAGGTTAAGTCCGCTGCTTGCACCTTCATAGATCGAGCCCTCACTTGGTGGAAAAGCCATGTGAATTCAGTTACGCTCACTATCACTAACGCCATGAGTTGGGAAGAACTGAAGGTTCTACTACTGGAAGAATACTGCCCAAGGGGCGAAGTGCAAAAGCTTGAGCAGGAGCTCTGGAATTTAAAAATGGTTGGGTCTGATCTAGTCGCCTACACAGCTAGCTTCAACGATCTCGCTGCTTTGTGCCCTACCATGGTCAACCCAGAATCGAAGAAGGTCGACAGGTACATTTGGGGGTTGTCACCCCAGATTCAAGGGCATGTCCTAGCTTCCAACCCTATCGCCTACAACAGCGCTAAACGCCTGGCGCAATGACTCATCGACCACGGAGTGAAACAGAGTACCATCACAGCAGCCGCAAATCCACCTAGGGAGGCTCAGGGCCAGAGTAAGCCTTGGAACAAGAGGAGGGGACAAACCCTCCAGGAGAACCCCAAGAAACAACAAGTGATAGCGACCCACGCTATTACTGTACCTACCAACTCTGCCCCCACAAGTTCATACAATGGAAAACTACCGAAATGTAACCAGTGCAACTTCCACCACCACGGTCTTTGCCGTGACCTTCAATGCACCAGGTGCAATAAGAAGGGTCATACAACCCGCTATTGCAAGGAGCCAACCCAATAATCCGCCCCCACTGCTAATATCGGAGTAAGTCGCGCTTGCTTTGAGTGCGGAGACACAGGACACTAACGCAAGGACTGCCCGAAGACAAACAACAGGAATACCGGCGGAAGAGGCCGAGTTTTCGCAATGGGACAAGAGGAAGCCATTGCGGACCCCAATGTTGTTACAGGTACATTTCTTCTTGATAACTCGTATGCATGCATTTTGTTTGATAGTGGAGCGGAAAAGAGTTTTGTGAGTCACGAATTTAAAAGCATGCTAAAACCAATACCACAATCATTAAGTGAACCGTTCATAGTAGAAATGGCCAACGGGAAAACCGAAGGCACTAAAGAGATATATTTAAACTGCACCCTAACTCTAAACGATAATCTCTTTCAAATCAACCTCATGCCAGTCTCGATTAAGAGTTTCAATGTCATCATTGGCATGGATTGGCTGAGTTCACATCGTGCGGACATTTTATGTTACGATAAGGTCGTTCGCCTTAATCTGCCAACCGGCGAAACCTTCCTTGTCTTGGGCGACAAACCTAGTACCACTCTTAGTATCATCTCAAGTATCCAAGCTCAGAAGTACCTACGCAAGGAGTGTCACGCATTTTTAGCGCATGTTGTAGATGTGAAACGCGAAGTCCGGGACATCAAGGATGTGCCCGACGTATGCGATTTCCCCGATGTGTTTCCCGAGGACCTTCCAGGAATACCACCCGCAAGACAAGTCGAATTCAGAATCGATCAAATCCCTGGAGCTACCCCAGTAGCCAAAGCACCCTATCGGTTAGCCCAGGCAGAGATGCAGGAGCTTTCCAGCCAACTGAATGAACTACTTGGAAAAGGATTCATCAGGCCGAGCTTCTCGCCATGGGGAGCACCCGTATTGTTCGTGAAAAAGAAAGATGGATCGTTCAGGATGTGCATCGACTACCGAGAACTCAACAAACTTACCATCCAGAACCGATACCCCCTGCCCCGAATCGACGACTTATTCGATCAACTCCAAGGAGCCAACTACTTCTCCAAGATCGATCTAAGGTCGGGATATCACCAGCTGTGAGTCCTAGAGAGTGATGTTCCCAAGACGGCCTTCCGAACGAGATACGGACATTATGAGTTCGTAGTGATGCCGTTTGGACTAACCAATGCGCCGGCCGTATTCATGGATCTAATGAATCCGGTATGTCGTCCATTCTTAGACAAAATTTTGATAGTATTCATAGACGATATATTCATTTATTCAAAGAATAAAGAGGAACATAGTCAACACCTGAGAAAAGTCTTAGAGACGTTGCGAACTGAGAGACTTTATGCAAAATTCTCAAAATCTGAGTTTTGGATTAGAAAGGTGGACTTCCTCGGTCACGTGGTCAGCAAGGAAGGAATCCACGTGGACCCCTCAAAGATCAAGGCTATCGAAAACTGGCCTGCACCAACCACACCAACAGAGATTCGCTAGTTTCTAGGTCTTCCCGGTTATTACCGAAGGTTCATCCAGAATTTCTCCAGCATCGCAAAGCCTCTTACCGCTTTAACCCAGAAAGGTGTGACCTACAACTGGGGAGAAAAGCAAGATGCTGCATTTCAGACTTTGAAACAAGCCCTTTGCAGTGCACCTATCCTTTCTCTTCTGGAAGGGACCGAAGACTTTGTGGTGTATTGCGATGCTTCGAAGCAAGGGCTGGGTTGTGTGCTAATGCAGAGGGGAAAGGTTATTGCATATGCCTCACGACAACTAAAAACGCATGAGGTCAATTACACCACTCATGACTTAGAAATTGGAGCAGTGGTCTTCGCTCTTAAAATCTGGAGGCACTACCTTTACGGTACCAAGTGCACTGTCTTGACAGACCACAAGAGCCTCCAACACATCTTCGACCAGAAAGAGTTAAACATGAGACAACGACGTTGGGTCGAATTGCTTAACGACTACGAATGTGAGATTCGCTATCATCCGGGAAAGGCAAACGTCGTAGCCGATGCCCTTAGTCGAAAGGAGTAATCTGGCCGAAGAGTGAAGTCATTAGCCATGTCGATCCATTCGCACCTGTCAGCGCAAGTCAAGGAAGCTCAAATAGAGGCCTTGAAACCCGAAAACATGGCAGGTGAGGCCCTTAGGGGAATGGACAAGAACTTAGAAATCAAGAGTGACGGAGCACGCTACCTCATGAACCGGATCTGGAGACCCAAGTTTGGTGGATTCAGAGAGGTAGTTATGAGCGAGGCACACAGGAACCCATACTCCGTACACCCAGGGTCAGACAAGATGTATCTAGATCCCAAGCAACTTTACTGGTGGCCAAACATGAAAGCGGAGATTGCTACATATGTGAGCAAGTGTTTAACTTGCGCCAAAATAAAAATAGAACACCAGAAACCCTCAGGTCTACTCCAGCAACCTAAAATAACTGAGTGGAAATGGGAGCAGATTTCCTTGGACTTCATAACCAAACTGCCCAAAACTCAGAGTGGCCAAGATACTATTTGGGAAATCGTCGACAGATTAACCAAGTCAGCCCATTTCTTACCGATCAAGGAAACTGATAGGATGGAAAAACTATCAAGAACCTACATTCGGGAGATCGTACGACTTCATGGCGTACCGATGTCCATCATCTCAGATAGAGACAGCAGATTCACTTCCAGATTCTGGCAATCACTGCAAAAATCCATGGGAACAAGGTTGGATATGAGTACGGCATACCACCCACAAAATGACGGACAGAGTGAGAGGACGATCCAAACCTTGGAAGACATGTTGCGAGCATGTGTAATCGACTTTGGCAAGGCATGGGATGTTCACTTGCCTTTGATCGAGTTCTCTTATAACAATAGTTACCATACTAGTATCAAGACCGCTCCATTCGAAGCCCTTTACGGTCGTAAGTGAAGATCACCCCTGTGATGGACGGAAGTGGGCGACACACAATTGGCAAAAGGTCTAGTCCCTAATACCACCCTCACTGGTCCGGAGATCATCAGAGAAACGACTGAAAAGATTGTGCAAATACGAGAACGACTGAAGTCCTCAAGGGATAGGCAAAAGAGCTATGCCGACAGGAGACGTAAACCCTTGGAATTCCAGATTGGCGACCGTGTACTACTGAAGGTCTCACCCTGGAAGGGCATGATACGCTTTGGGAAGCGTGGAAAGCTAAATCCTAGGTACATTGGACCCTTCGAAATCATTTCGAGAGTTGGTCCAGTGGCCTACAAACTCCAACTTCCAATCGAGCTTAACAAAGTACATCCAGTATTCCACATATTGAACCTGAAAAAGTGTTTGTCCGACGAAACACTTGTAATTCCACTCGATGAAATCGAGCTAAACGAAAATCTTAACTTTGTTGAAAAACCCGTTGAGATCATGGATAGGGAAGTTAAACGAACTAAGCAGAGTCGCATTCCAATAGTAAAAGTTCGATGGAATGCTAAGAGAGGACCCGAATTCACATGGGAACGGGAAGACCAAATGCAACAGAAGTATCCGCACCTCTTCCTTAGTCCCTAAGACTGCTATTTTGTATTAAAATTTCGAGACGAAATTCCCTCTAACGGGGGGATGATGTAACAACCCGATATTTCAACTCTTTGTAATGATCTAAAAAGTCAAGTATTGTAACCATCTTGGGGTAATAAAATTTACTTTGATAATAAGATGCCCAAAAAGTATCTATTTAAATTCCTACTATGTGTAATATCATTAAACCGGGATCATACTTAAAGAGAATGCTCAAATCCGGCTTCGTATATTGAAATTAAGATTTTTCCAAGTTCGGCTTAGCAGCAGACAGCTAAAAACTCGAATCGGAGATCGAACGACTTTTGGCCGGAATGACCTAAATGAGAATCGAAGGTCTCGACAATGGTATTTCAGCGGTAAAAAGTCTGGCAAAAACCAACATCAGATAAAGAGGTTATGAATTTTTTAAGAAATTCCTTAAACACGATGAGTTATAAAATAAATAATAAAAATGATTTCGGAATTTGCCAACGGAGTCTAAACGAAAGTTGTAGAGCGTAGTCTCGCCTACGCGTGGATATAAAGACCATCGAAAACGGAGTTCGTATGAAGAAGATATGAATTTTTGAAGTTTATTAAATAAATTATATATTTATTTAATTCAAAAATCAAGTATTATCTGAAAAGGAGTCAGCGTCCTCATCCAAGGTACGCGCCGCGTACCCCTGTACGCCCTGCGTACCCGAGGGCATTGGCCTCGGATCATCCACGTCGCCCTATGCAAGGCTACCGACCCGTCCGACCCGCCGTCCCATCCAAAGCCGAGGCAGTCGAGGCTTCGGTCATGCATGACGTACGCGTACGCGCTGCGTACGAGCGTACGCCCCGCGTACGAGGCTTCTCAGACCCCCCTATAAATAGAATGCGAGGCTTTCCGAAAAAATGCTCATTTCTCTCCTTTCTCTCACGATCTTGCCTCGATTTCCGTGCCCGTTCAAACCCAAAGCCCTGGTCATTTTTGCTCAAGTCCCGAGGGTCGATTTTACTCCCGAGATTCTCGACAATCCCGAGAAAAGTCCGTTTCCCGAGACGAAACTCTGCCCGGTTTTCCATCTCGCTATCTTCAAACTATCAAGTGAGTTCATATCCCCCTTCGAACACTCTTTAAATACATTTTAAATGCTTTTATACTCTTTTAGGGGAGGAATACAAGTAAACATACCGTTATTATCGTGTAAAATCTCATTTACTCATTTCTATCAAATGAATCACTTGTGATTTAGTTCTATTATGCGGAAACTCTTGTTATACTTTACATGCAATAGTTTTATACAAAGTTTTTAGTAACACCAAAGCATCTTTCGTTGTTAAAACCGTTTCATATATTCTAAAAACTTATAATTTATGTTGGTCAAACATTGTGAAAAAGGATAAACTTTGCATACAAAACTATCACTTTAATACAGACTTAGTTGAGAATCCATGAGACGTGTATGTCTTCAAACACTGCCTTTTAGATGAAAGGTATCGCTACAAGTCCTGTCTATAACCAGAGTGTCCCGTTCGGAGAACGTGTCAAATGTGTATAGATCTATACGGGAAGTCATGATCCCGCGCCCTGACTGTTAGCTACAGTCCGTCTTTTGGGGTGACAGTTTGTCATAACGCTACGACGTCTGAAGAACGTCGCTATAGGCATATTATGTTCAGTATGGTTATAAAACTCATCGGATATACAACTATTATAGTACTTTTGAATAATGAATGAGTAGTTACTACAGTTATTCATTATCTAACAAACTGAAATCTTCTAATAGGTTTATTATTTAAATCTATGTTTAAAACTCTTCTAAAGCATGTGGATTGCTTCAAAATGTTAGTCTTAGACATTAAACAAACAACTATTAGGAAAATAAGGGATTTTCTTGGTTCAACTATCTACGTTTTTCAATACCAACATTCTCATGCATTTCACACTTTTATAAGGAAATATGGGATTTTCTTGGAAAATATACACTCATTTTTGAATGGCATTCAATGTTCCTAAATCACTTATGAACTCACCAACTTAATTGTTGACACTTTTTCTTTGAAATAACTTGTATTCTCAGGGAATCATTAAGCAGGTTTGGAAATCAACTTTTGGTGAATAACGCGCTGGCATTATTTACTTCTTTTGAAAGATGTTTATGCATTTATCTTTTGGACATGTAATGAATACAATGATGTAAACATTTTTAAAACCTTTATATATGGTGGTGTGTACTTTCCTTTCTATAAACTGTTATGATACTAAACATGATGTCCTCCGCCCCCGAACGTTTCCGCCGTTCTGGTTTGGGGGTGTGACATTATCTTGATATCATTTCCCAACAGTCACCTACTAAATAAAAAACTATAAAAGACTGTCTTTAAAACAAATCAGATTAAGATAAACTCAGGAGTGTAGAGAAGAAAACTCAAACCATAAGTCACCGATTGAATTTGCATCTAAAAGGTCTGAGAACAGCAGACATAATCTCACAACGGATCCGAAAATTCTTCATGTCATGAAGCAATAACCCCATGAGTAATCCCTTCCCTTCTTCCTTTCCCGCAAAAGGACACATACTCTCAAACAAAGATCAAAATGTTGTACAGTTGAGAGATGTTCCCCTATCATGTTCTTGGAACAGTCATTACCAACAAACCGAAGTCTGATGATATGCCTCGATAGCTGCTCCGACACAGAGCAGGATTAGTTGGTCTTTGGAACCCAGTGCATTTTGAAATTGGGTCGACCTTTGTCATCTTTTCACGGTACTCTCTCCCATGACATATCCTGCTTATCACAAACAGAAGATGTAGAAATATTAGAGTCATTAGTTGATTTGAGAGATTGAGCCTCCGGAACCCATTTGGAGTTGGGTTAACCCATTTCTTGTTAGATCGGATGGGTTCCTCAGCACATAATTTTGAACTTGAAGCTGATCGCCGAGATGACTTTGACCTAGCCGGTCTTGGTTTCGCTGGAGCATCTCTTGGATTGGACTTCATGGCTGCCATTCCCTTCATGCCTTTGGGATTTGGATTCTTGGCCTTGGAAGTTTGATTCTTGGCCTTCTGTGCGTTCCAGTCACCATTGTCTGAACTTGACCTCAAATGATTTCTTTTGAAGTATCTCCCACTTTGTGCGTTCTGGCAGTCGCATGCGTAGTAAGGAACGTATGCGCGATTAGGACAATTTCTGGTAATGTGTCCACGGGTTCCACAGTGAAAACACGCCTTTTTCTTCACTGGGAAGTCGTTTCTTCGTGCCCCTGGTGGCGGATCCTTACCTTGACTTTTATTGTTCCCGCACATTTACAACAGTCACTCTGTTTCACTGGAATTGGTGGCCTATATTTCTCAACGGGAGGTTGATCAGAAACAGTTGAATTTGAAGCAACGTATTCAGAGTTCAAGGGGATATTGGTTTGTTCAGTAGTGTTCTCCTTATTCTCATCTTCTACTACTTTATCTGCACTTGAAGTAGAAATATTAGTATCTTTCATCTCAACACCCTCAGTTGGCCCTGATTGTTCAGTCATAACTGAAGCTGGAGCAGGGGGTGGCCATACTGAGGATGTGCTTCATTTTCAATTTCTTCCTTAGCTAGAGGACTATTAGTGTTGGATAAGGTGTCTAAGTCCATAACTATTTCGGGTCAGTACTTGACCCGACCCGGCATGGTCCATTTGGGTTGCATGGCACCATGCAATTGGATAGAATAAATGAGAGAAATAACACTTGGAGATTATTAATATGTTATAAGTTCTAATATATTGATAATATTATTTGATTAGTTTGATCAAGAATTAATTTAGAATTAATTAAGTGATCAAAGGATAACTAATTAAATATATGGGTTAATTATGTAAATCATTCATATCTTGTATAGTGGGCTAAGAGGGTCCATGGATTATCAAGTTGGGTTCCATCCATAGGATGCTCCATGGGAGTTACAAACCCATGGGTCATGGAAATGAAGAGTCATGACACATTAGGGTTTACATGGTGTAACCCTAGATGTGTCAACACTATATAAGAGTCCCATTCTCCACCAAAATCGGCTACACATAAGAAACTAGAGGGTTAGGCCGATTTCAAGAAGTGTGTATTCTCTCAAAGGTCTTTCCAAGAGCATTTGGTGTTGTGTGAAGCATTTGAGGCATCACACTTGGGGTGCTAGGCTCACAAGGTTTCTAGGAACATAAGCAACAACAAGGTAAGTTATTCTATCTTTCATTCAAGTTAAAATTGTTCCCCATGTATGCTACATAGGAATATAACCTTGGAATTTAACTTTGCATGATAATTAGACAAACATAGATCCATGGTTATTAGGGTTGCGTGTACACTTAGGAAATGTTAGAATGCTCAAAACCCATCAGTGATATCAGAGCCTAGGCTTGTTTGTTTGTTATTTGTGCTTAAAAGTTGAAAAAAGTCGAAAAACTTGCTGTCTGCCTGATGAACTCGCTGAGTCCATGGGGAGACTCGCCGAGTTCACTTGTATCTTCAACCTACTCGCCGAGTAGGTTCATGCACTCGACGAGTAGGAGCCACAGAGTGCAGATTTTCGACTTTAGTTGCTGGAAATGGACTAGAAACATTACCCTAAACTGTTTTGGTACTTGAAAACTTGCTTTAGATGGTGTAATGTCTTTGCTAATCCATTTACAACAACTAGTTATCAAAATTACAAAGTTTTAAGTGTAATTTTGATTCATGAAAGTGTTCATATTCATGTTCTTGATCTTATGGTGTTTAGATGATCATAGGAATTATTTGTAACCTATGTGGTAGTTTAATTCTTGATCATAGTGTGTTTTAATGGAGTCCATAACTTGTCCTCAAGTTATGGAAAACCAAAAGTCACTTGAGTTAAAACCATCAAAAGAACACAAGAGTTAGAAAAATGAAGAGTCTTCAATTTATTACTTTATTAAACTCATAAGTTACAAGAAATGAAAAGTTTTGAAAGTTTACAAAACTTGCCCTCAAGTTTTGGAACAAGTAAAGTCATGCTAAAAACTTTAGTTCCAACCCTTAAAATTTTAAAAGTTAAAATTCAACCCTTATACTTATATTATTATGATTTAATAATTATATATATATATATATATATATATATATGTATAAGAACAAAGTCGTCTTACCGCTAGTACGCCTCATTCATGAAGCCGGTCTATAAGGTGGGTATAAGGTTGTTGCCTATAAAATGGCAACTTAATGGGTGTCCATTGTCACCCACCGCTTGCTTGACCGGTGGAGGGTCGTTAGCCGAATGGGTAAGACAAGGACTTATAAATTCTCATTAAAAGTATGATGAATATTATAAAGTAACTAAATATTTTATTAAATTCGCAATCTTAATTACTTTAGGAAAAATGTGAATAAGGTGCTAATCCATGAAATTACACTTTACACTTTGTTTAAGTCGTTGGTGGAGCGTGTGTGGTTAACCGGCACACTAACTTGGACTTAACAAGGTAGGTAAAGGGTGACTTAGAGTTTATTATAGTATCAGTGGAGCATGTGTGGTTTACCGGCACATCGATTGAGTGATAAACTTTAAGGGTACCAAGTGATTTGCATGGTTACTTCACAACTCGTTTTATGATCCTCGGTATCCCAGTCACAAAACTTGGAGGGCACACTCGAGATTGAAACATGCCTTTGAAAAGTTCATTGAATCTCAAAGAATCTAGGGATTTCTAAGAACCAATCAAAAACCTAATATTTAATATTTCGGTTTTCGTGGTGGAAATTGGTGAATCGTCATTCACCTACCTTTCAAATATGTTATAGCTTGGATTACGGCATACCTCTTCTAAGTTATAATATATTGTGATTGGGTCCTAGCCTTAATATCACATTTGGGTGTTTTATTAAGGATTCTCTTAATATCTAAACTAATCTTGTCCTTTTCTTTCAGATGTCTTCAAACAATGTTGCTTCTGGCTCTAACCCTAATGGCTCCTTTACCCTTATGAACTTGTGAGGGAAAGTCACTTTAGATGGATCCAACTTCAATGAGTGGATCAGAAACATCAGGATGATTACCCGCTACGAGAACAAAGAATATGTCCTTGACAAGGAGCTTAAGGAGATTGATGAGACCACTGCAACTCCTTAGGAGATCGCTGACTATCAGGCACATGAAAGGGATGCTACGAAAGTGGCATGCATCATGATGGCCACGATGACAGCGGAACTCCAAAAGTCTTATGAGGATTTTCACCCTTATGAAATGCACCAAGATCTGATGGAAAGATACCATCAAAGTGCACGACAAGCGAGGTATGAAATCATCTGCTCCATGATAATAGCCATGATGAAGGACGGGGAATCCGTCACGAGCCACATGCAGAAAATGCAAAGGTATGTGGATCGTTTGCTGAAGCTTAATGTGAACTTCCCTGAGGAGCTTGCAATAGATATCATTTTGCACTCCTTACCATCGTGCTATCATCAATTCCGCATGACATATCACATGAATAAGGAAGAGGTCACACTCAGCAAACTTCAGGGACTTCTCAAGACCATAGAATCAGGTCTTAAGGGGAAGTTGGTTGTTAACACTCCTACTCCAAACTCTACTCCAGTTTTGGCAATCGGGAAAAGTCGAGGGAAGAAGAGAAAGAGCTCTTCTAAGGGTACCAAGGCTCGGACCCTTGATGGCTCTTCTTCAAGTGGAACCAAGAAAGGTTTTGTCACTCGTTCTTCTGACCCAAAAGAGGCTGAATGCTTCTATTGCCATGAAAAATCACATTGGAAGCGGAACTGCCCAAAATACCAGCAAGATGTGAAGGATGGGAAAGTTAAACCCAACCATGCAGGTATATACACTATCATTTCTAATAACTCACCCCATTCTAAATCTTGGGTCCTTGATACCGTTTGTGGTATTCATATTTGTTGTGACTTGCAGGGACTAAGAAGAAGTGAGAATGTGGAGCAAGGAAGAATAAACATAATCATGGGGAATAGGAAAGCTTTACCTGTCACCAAGATTGGAGTTTATACTTTATCGCTAAGTAGTGGGTTTAGTTTAGATTTGAATAAGTGTTGTTATTCACCAGAAATGGCTAGAAATATTATTTCCTTTCATGCATTGTATAAACAAGGTTTCACCTTTTCGTTTGATAATGAAGTTGGTTCGATTAATGCTTTCTTTAATAATGTTCTTTCTTTTAAAGCATTACCTTGTGATGGCGTGTATGAAACAGTATCTGTGGTTGATAACTTAGGAAATAATGTATTGTGTATTGATTTTGTTAATAATAATAACTTGGATAAAGCATCATTATGGCATTGTCGTCTTGGACATATAAGCAAGAAACGCATAGGCCAACTCCAAAAGGATGGAGTCTTGGAGTCATTTGACCTAAAGTCAGATGATAGTTGCGAATCATGCTTACTTGGAAAAATGACAAAGTCACCCTTCACAGGTTCTTTTGAGAGGGGTGAAGGTTTGTTGGACCTTGTACACACGGATGTGTGTGGACCATTCAAACATGCCACAAGGGATGCTAATCATTATTATTTGACTTTTACTGACGATTACAGTAGATATCGATATGTCTACTTGATCAAGCATAAGTCAGAGACTTTCGAAAGGTTTAAGGAATTTAAACAGGAAGTCGAGAATCAATTGGGCAGGAACATTAAGATGCTTCGATCCGATCGTGGTGGTGAGTATCTTAGTTCAGAGTTCCTTGACTATCTAAGGGAATGTGGGATAGTCTCACAATTGACACCTCCCAGGACACCACAGTTGAATGGTGTGGCTGAGAGGCGTAATCGAACCTTGTTGGATATGGTTCGTTCCATGACGAGTCGAGCTTCGCTACCAATCTCATTCTGGGGGTATGCCTTAGAGACTGCCGCCCATATCCTTAATCTAGTCCCTACAAAGAAAGTTGCCAAAACTCCTCACGAGACGTGGACTGGTAAAGTACCCAAACTAGACCACATCAAGATTTAGGGTTGTGGGGCTTTCGTGAGACGCGAGACTCATGATAAGCTCGAACCCCGAAGTGAGAGGTGTATTTTCATCGGCTACCCACAGCAATCCTTTGGTTACCTCTTCTACAGACCTAGTGAAAATGTGGTCTTTGTAGCTAGGAGGGCTTTCTTTAGAGAGAGAGAGTTCATAAGCCAAGGAAACAGTGGGAGGCAAGTTGATCTTGAAGAAATTCAAGAGTCAAGCGGTGAAGGAACTTCAAACCCTAGCACTCAAATTGAGGAGGAATCTCCTGTTGAGCCAATTGACAAGTCTGTACCTCTGAGGCGTTCCAAGAGGGTTAGGAATGCTCCTGAGCATTACTATGGATTTCATATTACTGCAGAAGGAGATACTCTTATCAGTGATGGGACACTGATAAGAGGCTCCATGGATTATCAAGTTGGGTTCCACCCATAGGATGCCCCATGGATGCTCCATAGGAGTTACAAACCCATGGGTCATGGAAATGAAGAGTCATGACACATTAGGGTTTACATGGTGTAACCCTAGATGTGTCAACACTATATAAGAGTCCTATTCTCCACCAAAATCGGTTACACATAAGAAACTAGAGGGTTAGGCCGATTTCAAGAAGTGTGTATTCTCTCAAAGGTCTTTCCAAGAGCATTTGGTGTTGTGTGAAGCATTTGAGGCATCACACTTGGGGTGCTAGGCTCACAAGCTTTCTAGGAACATAAGCAACAACAAGGTAAGTTATTCTATCTTTCATTCAAGTTAAAATTGTTCCCCATGTATGCTAGATAGGAATATAACCTTGGAATTCAACTTTGCATGATAATTAGACAAACATAGATCCAAGGTTATTAGGGTTGTATGTACACTTAGGAAGTGTTAGAATGCTCAAAACCCATCAATAAGAATAGTTATGATTGAAAAGGGGAGGGACACTCTCATAACGTAGACCCTTTTCTTGGTTATTTTTAAATTGTAAACAATGGTCTATCATGTTAGCAACTACTTCTCTTGACACATCAAACTCAACAGTTAATTCAACAAGTTGTCTCTTAACATAGTCATAATTTTCACATTTATTGCTATAATCTTCCTGAAGCTTCCTAATGTCTTTGGTTTTTGCTTCTAATTCAGCCTTCAGGGGTTTTTGTCCTTTCCTGAGTTGATATCCTTCATATCTCAGGTCCCCAACTTCTCTTTTTAATAAATCAATTTGTTCCTGAAGAAGTTTAATCGTAGCTTCACAAGATGGAGCACATGAAACTTCATTGACTGGGATGTTTGCAGAACTCATTTTTATTCCACATTTCAAAGCGTCAAGTTCTTCAAATACAGCAACAAGACTAAGACGATTGAGATCTTTTGTCTTCTTGATGACAGCCGCGCTCATATCCCACGACTTCGGAAGTGCATTCAGTAGCTTTTTGTTTATCTCAGATTTGGTCATGAAGATCCCAACTATATTCATCTCAGTAGTAAGTGTAGTAAATCGCCGCAATTGATCTTCCAAGGTTTCTACAGGGATATAATTGAACATGTTCAAACTTTGTCTTAACATATCCTAATGAATCGAAATTTTTAGTAAAAAGCCAAAAAAAAAGTCAAAATTTAAAAATTAAAATTTTTGGTAGAAAATGGAATTTAAAAATAAAAGATTTTGAATTTTGGGCTGAAAGGGTCAATTTGCAAAATTAGGAACCGAAGGTATTGTATTTGCGTTATAATTTGTTTTGCGGTCTGATTGAAGGTGTGCGGCGAGTTGAAGGTGTACGGCCGAACACGCGTGTACGGTTCCCGGTGTGTGGCTCGAAGTGTGCGGCCTCGGTGTATGGCTCAGAGTGTGCGTTCTCTGTGTGCAGCCTCGGAGTGTGCGGCTAGGTGTACGGTTCAGCAGCCTTGGTCTCGGTCTCGGTCAGCAGACGCCCTCGCACCTCTTCCTCGCAGCACAACTTCATATTAAAAAAAGAAAGGGAAATTGGGCCTGTCGGGATTCAAACTCAGGTCCCTTGAGTTAATAAGCATGCGCCTTACCAGTTGGGCTAAGCTGAATCATGTTACAAACCTTCGAAAAAACAACGTTTTTCACCATTCTTGCTCCAAAACTCGATCAAAAACTCGTTTTTTATCAAAAATGCGAAGAACAAACCCCCTTTATTTTGCCACAATCTTCCAAAAATGCAAAAATCCTTTAAAAATATGATCAAATAAGCTCCATATCTGACAAAATTGATTGATACAATCAAAGCTCTGATACCACTTGTAAGTCCCCAAATATGCTTGTGTATCAATCAGATCCGTTTGATGGTGCTGAATCCCAATCAAATGGATGATTTCAGATCAAAATAGAAGAGAAGAAGAAGAAGAAGAAGAAGAAGAAGAAGAAGATGATGAATCTAATGTATTGATGATATGAATTATGCTCCTTACAAGAGATTCACACACACACACACACACTAGTTCTTCTCTCTAGTCTCTCTCTCTCTACGATATGCTCCTCTCGTTACCTCTCTCTAGAACACAACTTAATTTCACACATTTAAGCTCCTTGGCCATATACCCACATGCACTCCTCACCCTATATATATGAGACATGGGCCGTGAACAGGTTCATGACTGTAAACCAGTTAACGGCCATAAACACAGCCGTAAACTTATAAAAAATTACGGAAAAATACAATTGCCTAGAAAAGTAAAGTATAAACCATAATTTTGACCCAATAGATTCCATGCAACCCAAATGGACCATGCCAATCGGGTCAAGTACATACCAGTTATAGTTATGGACTTAGACACCAATCCAATAGTCGCCCACTTGGATAAGTCTAAAACTATTATTGTGTATGACTTCAAAACCCAACTAGCAATCGTAGCTCTTAAAAGCTGTTGTCAAACTCTGAACAAATTAATAACACGTCTATTAGAGACGAGATCGTATATTCCTCCATACTAGATACCATATGGACTGAGACATGGATTATAATCATTCTCTTTGTACATTTGTTGTTTCTCGATTTCCAATTTATGAAGATTGACAAATTAAACAAATCAAATCAGTCCTGTCTTGGCCAAGCACTTCGGGGTGACATCACTAAATCATCGAGGGGCCCACATATATCGCTTTTATCCCTCGAATGGTAAAAAGAATGGATAAACTTCGACTCATATGCTTGTTCTACTACTTGTTGAATCATACACAAACGCACGTTTTATAACATCAAGTTACCAATGTGTTTTCGTACAATCAATGTATAACCAACTCATAGTCAGCAACTCATATCTCTAGGTTTGAGGAATATAAGATATTATCGTCTCATGATCACTCTTGATAAAATCCATGAAGTGAGTTAAATGAGCGTGGGTTTAATCCAATACTCAAAAATTTTGAGCACTCATGAATATTGCAGCAACTCTTGTTATGTCCAATACATTGGACATCTAGAAACCTGCTTCATGATAGTCTTGATTCATATCTACTTCCAACATATGACCAACTGTCGATGGTTTGAATAACTGAGTCATTTAGGAAGAGCGACCTAGTTATTCTGGAAGTCAAAACATGCAAAGTGAAACACAAGAATAATCGAATCCAATATGGTCTTAGAACTTATGAATATAAATAGAACACCTTTTATTTATCACCATATTGTTTACACATTATTCATTGCATACTGTTTCAAACTATCAACTTTATAATAGAATTAAAACACTAGTCCCATTCTCCAAGCACGTACACTGTCTTTTCTAAAACACTAGTTATGCCATACACCAAGTATGCACACTATGTTTTTCCAAACATTAGTTATGCCATAAATCAAGTATGCACACTAAGTTTGTCTATCATCTTTACTTTTGTGAAATAGATCGATTGAACATAATTCCAATGATTCTCATTTCACAATCCCAAATCCTTACCGCAAATGCAAGAATTCCAAATTGTTGTCATTTATCTGTACTGATTATGCACAAAGTCATAAAGACTTGTCAACAGACATTAAAGAGTGTTCCAATGGAGATCAACTCCATCCAAATGAAGTCTCATATTCAATGTACATTGCTTTGAACATCCTTCTTGCATTAAGTTTCGTAATCTTACATAGATTTAATGAATAACTTTCACTTATGGGAACATTTCCATATTTCCATTTTGACTATCACTTGCCTCTCTTCATAATATGTCAAGATGGTCCTCTCCAAAAATTCACACCAAACTTCCAACTGTCCCTGAGCAACCAATCTTTGGTAAACCTTAGATTGTCCTCGACAAATGCTTAATCATTTTAGTCATATCCAATTCTCGTACTTTTTCCCTCATAATGCTCAAGGCATTTGGAAAATTTTAAAACAGATGAATATTATAGCACATGCAATCAACCCTATATCCAAGCATATGGGACAAGATTCATGATGTATCACATAAAGATATGATACTACACCAGTCTTTTTGCTATAATATTTCTATTTCTATTTGCCAAGTGCTCATAATTCAGATTATGAAAAGGGATGTTGTAATCATAATCGTATTTTAGAACGCAAATAATGTCCCATATATAGAATTTCTTTATGCTGAACCATTCCAACATAACATTCATATATATACTTGACTAAATTTGATTAAAATCTCACGATCTAAGCTTTTAGATTTGAAATGAAGTATAATTTCCTCTCCCTTAATTATAGCAAAGCAAATTTTTCCCAATTGAAACTATTGTTTTCAATAATTAACATTGCTAACTTGCAACACTTATCATAGATATCATGCTCCCACTAACATGATGATTATTAGCATAACACTTATGCTCCCACTAGCTTTGACATGTACTCAGAAATCAGTTGGACTTCTAGAAATCAATACTTTATTGACTTTCTTACCAAATTTTAGATTTCTGATACAAAATGCTTTGATAAAACATTATCAAAATCATACACCTTTCCTTAGATAGCACACATGTGTGTGTTAACAATTTCAGACCTATGAAAAGGGATGTCATAATCATAGTCTTAATTGTTTAGACTTTTGCCATTCCTCACAAGTCCATGTTTTGTGCCGGTTAACCACACACGCTCCACTAACGAATTTAAGAATGCGAATATCATAATTGCTATCTACTTAAAATCTACTTAGTGAAAGTGTTTCCTCACCATCATTTTCATGAATCGGAGAGAAACCTTATGACAAGGTTATGACAAATCCAAACTCATATCCATGTGAATTTGTCAAAACCATAATCACAAGACAAGGTTATGACAAATCCAAACTCATATGGATTGAACTTATGCAGTTTTAACTTTCTGGCCACCTGGTAGCACAAGGGCCTGCCATTTCTTCCAAGTTGTTTTGCAACCAACGCAAAGCCAACTTTAACCGGAATGGGCACATAAACAAGAAAAATGTCAACACAATAGATTATAAACCTCAAGTCATGTGCTAGTGATAAACTACAGGTTTCATTCTTGATTAGATCTTGAAATTCTTTCAGGATCTTTAAGACTCCCACTGTCCTCTTGACATATAAGACTCACTTTCCAAATATTCAAGAGATAGTGTGGATTCTTTATCAAGACAAACACTTCACACAATTGGTCTAAGTTTATCTCTGTTTTATCCAAAACATCACAACATACCAATTTCAAATGTACAAGAGTAGGACACACTTTACTCTTACATTTGACTAGTGTTAATAAACCTTTCTTTAAGATATGTCACTCAAATTACAATCTTGGAGTATGACTCTAAGACTTGTTTTGGAACGAAGTATGACTCATCTTCTTGATTCAACCATTTTAACAATTATTGATTCCTCTTCTTAGCCATAGGAAAGCACTAGGATGTCCTTAGAGGACCAATTGTGAAATGGTTTCTTAATCATCAAGATGATCACAAAACATTATACTAAAGTACTCTCCCATCTTTTCAGATTTGAGAAAATTTTATCTTTCTGCCTAATTTGATTCTTCTCATTCGTTCTGCCATACATCGAAACTTTTCCAATGTTTCAAAATTATACTTAAACTTGTAAGTATAACCATATTTACCAAACTTTAGTAAATCATGACGAATAGTCTTATCAATCTTTTGTGGTGGACTTGACCAGTGCACAAGAATGTGTACTCGATCCCTTAGTCCTTCAGTTGACTCACATATACATATAAACAAGGAATTAGTCTTAATTTTCCAAAGATGAAAATTCTCATTCATCATACTATACAACTTGCATGATTCCAAGTTCCGGTCCATTGAAACTTAGGTGATGAGAATCTTTCCTTATTTGGTAAATTTAGACACTATAACAAATGAAAGAATCAAATTCATATTTTCATTATTGCTATAAACATATAAACATCACTTTTCCATAAATGCCATTGCAAGGAGATAAAATAAAATAATACAAAAATTTTATTTATTTATAAGATATGGAAAAATCTTTTTCCTTACAGTGCAACTTTAAATGAAAAACTATGTTATTACATATTTTCTAGCAATATATCATAACTCCTAAGTAGTAGCTCAAGAATCCGATCGTCGAACCATGCGATTGAAATCCATCTTCGCGATCAGATTCAACATACTCTTTCTTTAAGTTTCCTTCCCTTTGCTTGATCCTGCCATACATCAAAATGTATTAAGAATCTCCAAATGGGAATTTAATTGAGTTAGATAGTGGACTTATCTGAACCAGAGGTCAAGCTTTTTGACTAGACCTTCTCTCAGATCTTTCAGGTAGTTAGGGCAGGTTTGCAACCAATGCCCCTTACTTTTGGTAATAGAAACATACTGACTCTTTGGGAATGCTACACTGGACTATCTCAGACTTGCCTTTCTCTTTATCATTTGGTCAACCGAGTTGACTATGGTCAATCCCTTTCCTTGGGATGAGATGGCTTTTCTAGATATCCAATGTTACCATTTTCCATGTCCATGGAAGTCTGGGAAGTTGATCTTCTTAATCAAATTTGCTCAACTAGTGCTCCATATCATTGCTGATTCAGCAGCACCAAGCAAAATAGATAAGATCATTAAGGGTCATGTCATAGTCTTTTACATAGTAGTCCCAAAGGACGCCCACTATGTGACTTAGAAAGTTATTGAACAACCAACTTTGTCAAGACTTTGACATCCAACTCTCCCGGCTTGTCAATATGTGACTTCATCTCCATGATGTGAGCACACATAGACCTTGCTTGCCAATAGGGCTTGAGTGTCCTTGAACTTGTGGGTTAGGGAGAATAATTGGAGAAAGTGAAGAATGATTTGCGGAACATCGTATTCATTAGGAAAGCTTATTCCAAGAGTTTTGGGAAGATCATTATTTGGCTGAACCAGACATCTTTTGGGAGATATTTAAGTTAGTTGATTTAAGTCCATAATAAAACACCCAATATGAAATATTAAGGCTAGGACCAACACAATACTTTATAACTTGAAAGAGGGATGTCGTAATCCAAGTTATAGAATATTTGAAGGCAGGCGAATAACGATTCACCAATTTCCACCATGAAAAACGAAATAATTTATTAGGTTTTAATTGGATTTGAAACTCCTAGATCTTTTGAGATTCATTGAACTTTTCAATGGCGTGTTTCAATCTCGATTGTGGCCTCTTAAATTTTGTGACTGGGATGCCGAGGATCACAAAGCAAGCTTTGAATAATCATGCAAATATACTTGGTACCCTTAATATTTACCCCTTAATCGATGTGTCGGTTAACCACACGTGCTCCACTAATACTATGATAAAATTAAGTTACCCTTTGCCTACCTTGTTAAATCAAGCTAGTGTGTCGATTAACCACAGGCGCTCCACTAACCGACTTAAGCAAAATGCAAAGTGGAATTTCATGGGTTAGCACCAAAATCACATTTTCCCAAAGTAACTAAGATTAGGAATTTATAAAAGGTTTAGTTACTTTATATTTATCATTAATACTTTTAACGAAGGGAGAATTCTAGTCCTTGTCATACCTGTTCGACTAACGACTTTCCATCAGTCAAGGAAGTGGTGGGTGAGAGTGGACACCTATTAAACTACCATTTTATAGGCAGTAACCTTATACCACCCTTATAGACCGGCTTCATGAATGAGGCCTACTAACGGTAAGACTGACTTTGTTCTTATATATATATATATTATTAATTTATAATAATATAAAGTATAATGTTTGAATTTTAACTTTTAAAATTCTAAGGGTTTAACTTGGAATTAAAGTATTCATCAGGGGAAATTTTACAAATTCCAAAACTTGAGGGCAAATTTTGAACTATTCAAAAACTTTTCAGTTCCATAAATTATGTGTTTAAAGTAGCTTTAATGAAAAAATCTTCAAGTTCCATAACTTGAGGACAAGTTATGGAAGACTTTAAAACATTTAAAAATGAGACTCTCCATTTTTCATAACTTATGGTAATCTTATGAGTTTTAACAATCATAATTGTGACTTTTCATATAACTTTAGGACAAGTTAAAAAAACACATATTATGAACAACTTTTAGATTAATCTGGAGTGAAAACATATTATCACATAACTTTTCTATTAATCAAAATCAACTCATAAGAACAAGATAATTCAAATCAAACACTTTTCATGAAATTAGCCTAACCATTAAACTAATACAAAACATGAATCTATTGACAATTATCTTTTAAATTGGATTAGCATGAACATTACCACATCAAAAACAGGTTTACAAGTTCAAAAACAGCTTAGGGTAATGTTCCTAGTCCAATTCTAGCCAAAAAAAAACTCGAAAATATGTTGTCTGGGGGTCCAACTCGTCGAGTGCATGAACCAACACGATGAGATGGATGATTTTTTGCACTTTTTAGGCATGGAATCATCGAGTCCCTTAATGGACTCGGCGAGTCAGCTGTCCAGACAGCAAAAAATTTGATTTTTCTGTCTTTTTTCAGCAATTTGCATCAAGTATAATTGAAAACAAGCCTATGCTCTGATACCACTGAAGGGTTTTGAGCATTCTAACACTCCTAAGGTGTACATGCAACCGTAAATACCTTGGATCTATGTTTTCTCTATTATACATGCAAATATCAATTTTCCAAGGTATTGTTCTAACTAGCACAATATGAAGTACATATAATATTAATTCTAGTAGAATTACATACCTCTTTGTTGTAGCTTGATTCCGTGGAGCTTAAGAGCCTAGTGCCTCAAATGTGGCACCTCAAGTGGTTCACACAACATCACCAACATCTTGGAGTAACTTGAGAGAAAAGGTTCCTATGCTCAAATCGGCTAGCCCTCATCTGTACACACAGTAGTGCTAATTTAATGAGCCATGGGGTCCTTATATATTGTGGCTATTAGGGTTACACCATGTAACTTATGTTTTTCCATATTCTTCATGTTCCATGGGTTAAAACCTCCACGGAGTATCCATGGGTTACTCTATGGTTTAGCCCAAGATGAATAACTATGGATCATAAGCCCACATATATAAGAATGAATGATTTACACAATTAATCCCCATATATTTAATTAGTCCTTTTTATCACATAATTAATTCCAAATTAATTCTTGATCAATACTAATTAAATAATATGATTTAATATTAATATATTAGAACTTATAATATATTAACAAATCATAAATATCCTTTTCTCACAAAAGTCTATCCAAATTGTTCTGATGCCATGCAACCCAAATGGACCATGCCAATCGGGTCAAGTCCATACCAATTATAGTTATAAACTTAGACACTAATCTAACAAAAAGTCCGTATCAGAGCCCTGGTTTGAGAAAATTAGACGAACACTTGTGTGAATCCAGTCTCAAACTAGGACCCAAGAATTTTCACAAAATATTTTGAAAAAAAAATTTATAATAAAATGATTAGGTTAGGGATATGGATTTGGTCTCTTGTCATGTTCTTGTTTGATATTTGGCATGGAATCGGGAACATAGACTTTGACTTAACTTTGGTTTTATAGGAAGATGGTGTGTGTACAGTCAGCGAGATCCCAAATAATAACATGGTCCGCAAAATACCTATACTTGTTATATATGTTGAATTTTTGCTTTTGTTGATATGTGAACTATTAGAAAAGCATGCTATTGGATGAGCTAAGGTTCTTTTAGGAACTATGGGATAGAAGTGCCAGACTTTAGTGATGCCTTATGCTATACAGAGTTGCTTGTTATATGTTACTTGATTTTGTGATTTATACGTGTATGCTGATTAGTTGTATATGGTTGGGATTAAATAGACTTAGAATGATTGACATAGCCTTACTTCATGTTCCTTGTTTGGTTGTGGAATTAGGGTAGAGTCGATTATTCAATAATCTATCTGACCCCGTATTGTGTACAACAAGCATGTACAACAGCAACCAGTGGTGCAGGATTGAGGATAATCCTAGAAATAGTGCCTAGGAAGTTAGTTGTAGCTCGTAGGAGAAGTAGGTGTTAGCGCACCAAGGAGTCGTCTAGTAGAGTGACTTAGGACCTTGGGATGAATTCTAAATCGACATTCAGGATAGGTGTTGAAGGTAGTATGGGCATGTACTACTAAAAGTACATGATCTGTATGAGATTAAAGAGGAACCTAGAGGCTACTAAGGAACTAATCGGAGTGTGGTCTAGTTTGTTGAGCACTATGTTTTGATGTCTAATATTTCCTTGGTATATTTTAGTATGGCACCTTTTTAAGGTTCAGGATTAGGAGCTCGTGACACTAGGAGAGTAGGTTCAAGTGAAGAGGAGATCCGGAGAACCATTGCTGCCAGAGTGGCCGAGCCGATCTGGGAAGTGACTCCTAAGTTGTTTGGTTTATTCAAGACTGCGTTAATCGAGGAGTTTAACTAGCGTTATGCTGCCATCACACAGGTAACTACTGATGCAGCCATAGCAGCTGTCAACATTGCAAGATCTTAGGGAGGCGATGCGATGTAGTACCTAGAGGTCAATTATATGAAGCCTCCAAAGTTCAGAAGCGACAGGGACCTGATCAATGTTTTTAGATGGATTTCTGACATGAAGGGATGCTTCTTCATGTTTTCCTTTCCCGAGGGCCAGAAGGTGTAATTTGAATTGAATATTTTCCAATGGGATGCAAAGGATTTATGGGAGTTCGTAACTAAGTGTTTTCGCATGTAGAGTAAGTCGTAGTTACTTGGGAGTAGTTTCAAGATATATTCTAAGCGGAGTAAGTTCCTCTTGTGGAGTGGGAGCGACTGACACAGGAGTACCTGTTGCTCAAGCAAACGTCGGAGTCTGTAACACCCCATTTCTTAAATAAATAAATGAATAAATTGATGAGTGTATAGTAGCCCTAAAATCAACAATTTATATAGCAAGGTGTTGGCCTTGGGGGTTAATTGTCACAATTTTAGAAGTTGGGGGTTAAAAGTGTAAGTTCCGGAGTGGTTTGTGAATATTTATGAAGGCATGGGTTGTTTGGTGAATTATTGGGCCTTAATTTGAATAGATTTTGGAAAGCAAGGACTAAATGGTTAATTCTGGATTTAATTGTAAATATTTCTAAAGGCAGGGGCTATTAGGTAACTTTTGGACTTAGTTTGAAGAAGATATGGTAAGGAGGGGGTAGATCTGACAAAACCGTATGGAAGTTTGGAAGGGAGCGGGGGTGTCTTCTTTCCATCCCATATGCGCGACTAACCTAAACCCTAAGCATCGATTCCAGCGGCCACTTCTCCTCCTCTCACTATTTCGATCAGGAAAAGACATCACTTGCTGCCCCACCGACGAACGCCACCGCACCTTGCTGTCAGAGATGTGTTGTACAACTGAAGAACCACCGGAGACGTCATGACAGTCGACTGAACTACCATTGTCGATTTTTGGAGCGGGAACGTTGATGTGCAAGTTGTGAACAGAAGGAACTCTTGGTAAGGATCTACACCGCCTATTTATTCCTTCTCTCCGTTCTTCCGACGATTTGGCACCAGGTGTGTTGGCTGTGGCTGCCGCCGCCCGTTGGCCGCCGTATCTATGTATTCCGGCGACATTAGTTGTTGAATATTGGGTGGACTTTATGTGTTGAGCAATTTGCGGACTGTTATGGTGTTTTTGGGGGACGGTGACGTACTATCTAACCGGAAAATGAAGGGAAAGCCCACCACCACCACCATAAGGTGGTGGCTACCACCCATTATTGTTTTATGCCACCCTCCACCGCCACCAGCCGCCATGAGAGGTGGTTGTAGGTGTGATTAAGGGTTTGATGTTGAGCATAAGTGCTGATTTCGATATTTTGGGGGTTATATGCGTGTTTAGGTGGCCGGAAAGCCCACCACCACCACCATGAGGTGGTGGCCGCCACTGACCACCACTACCTGAGGTGGTAGTGGGTGGTGCTTGGCATAGTGAACCCTAATCGGCCCAAAATGCTTGATCTTGACTAGTTGGTTGATGATTGGACTAGAAAACCCTAATTTTGGGTTTGTTAGTTAGTTTGGATTTTACCGGGACCCACGGTTGGACTGTTAAATTGATATTCTTAATTATGCCTGACTTCTTTGTGTGAATGGCCTAGTGGAGTGATGGACTTAATTGGTTAAGTAAGCAACACTTAACCCTAATCGTCATTTTATGTGAAAACCCTAATTATGGTTGGGCCTTTGTATTGGGCTATTGATGGGCCATCCAAGGACAACCATGTGGACCAGCATACTTAGATGGGCTTTTGGGTAAGGCCCATATGAGAGTTGGGCCCAATTTGAAAAATTGGGCCATAGTTGGGCCATTAGTGGACTTTTGTGGACCCATTTGGTATTGCGCCTTAGTGGGCCCATTGGGTTTCGGTTATTTATGGACTGAATTGGTGGACCATATTTAGACCTACTATGTGAAGGATGGTCTTAGAGTCTTAGATCCTAATGGGGTTAATTGTGGGTTTGGCTCAGTGTTAGAAGCTGGAGTACAGCAACAACATTTATTGGATCTGTTTGCCATCTGAGGTGAGTCTTCTCACTATACTTACCTGTGTGGTGATTTGTGTGAGATTGGAGGGTCTTATTCGTGTTATTGACCGGAGGGTCTTACTTACACTGTTGACCGGAGGGTCTCAGTATATTATTGACCGGAGGGTCTTGGTACATATAGACCGGAGGGTCTTAGTACATTATCGATCGGAGGGTCTTATTTGTTTATTATGTGTTATGTGTTATCGTGCATACTATCTTTGTGACTTATGCTGTTATGGTAATATGTGTATATATTGATCTTATATGTTTATTAGAGTACTGTGATATCCTGCATTATGTCTATGTGAATTATGTTGTGTATTTATTATGAGCTTACAGAGTTAGGACCGAAGGGTCCACAGCGTTAGGACCGGAGGGTCCACAGAGTTAGGACCGGAGGGTCCATTAGAGTTGTGGGACTGGAGGGTCCCACTGAGACACATTGACCGGAGGGTCTTACAGAGTTATAGCCTCGAGTGGCTAAAGTGTATTTGTGGTATTTTGGGGAACTCACTAAGCTTCGTGCTTACCGTGTTATGTGTTATGTGTTTCAGGTACTTATCAGGATCACGGGAAGGCATCGGCTTGATTGTACACACAAGATGGAGTTGTGTTCGAGGATCTTGGATTTTATTCAACTATAACATATGTTTATGATAATTGATATATTGAGATTTTATGATATGTGTTGATGATATTATTGTGATTTTAAAAGTGAAAAATTTTTATGAAAATTTACGGTGTTACAGAGTCGTTGACGGAGATCACCAAAATGTTTATGGAGAGAGCTTTTCTGCCTTGAGTATGTCGTTTCATAACAGGCATAGATGTCGCGATACTTTAGTATGCTTAAGACGAATATTCGAGGGTTTGTATATACTCAGCAGTACTAGACCTTAAACGAGATGCAGTCAAGCGCTAGGAAGAGGGAGATTGAGTTGGATATTCAGCAAAAGGTAGGGGAACAACTTCCAGAAAGTATCAGCTGGTAGCCAAGCGAGACAAGTCTGCCGACCCGTGTTTAGGATCAGTTGAGGGGAGGAGTTCCGTGTGTGGAAGGTGCAGGAAGTTTCATGATGGAAGGTGCCGATCATTTTTATGTCGCAGCGTGGCGAGGAGGGTCATTTTGTCATGGATTGCAGGCAAAGTTCACGGGTTTGTTTCCATTGCGGCCATGATGGCCACTTCAGGGCTTGTTGGTCGTTTCTAGTTTTCAGTGAGGTGTTGGACCCTACACCCCTAGCTTAGCAGTTACCTGATGGTCATTGTGGGGCATCCGGAGACCGAGGTTTGTGTTGTCACTTCCTCTTTTTGGTCGATTGTTGCAGTGTTGTTATTCATATGTATTTATGTTTATGTTTGAAGTTCATTTGTCATCTCGGATAGTCATTTGAATGAAATTATCTTATTTTTCTCTGTCAAATTTGATTTCTTATTATTAATGGATTAATTATCTTTTTCCTCGATTTTATGTGTGTTCGAATTTACGAATGTTGTGTGGGTTCAGATTTCCCAGTGTATCTGGATATTAGTGGTCGGGATCGTGTGTTAGAGTTCAAGTTAGTATGGGTATCAAAGCATTGTGCAGTTCCCAAATTCTAGCATATTTCAAGTGAGGGAGAGTGGAACCTCGCAGCAGGAAGACCTTGTGCCAAGGTTCGGTTCTCAATCGGATTTCTCCAAGTCTAAGACTTCTGTGCAACTACCAAATCTTTTGATTTTTTGTTAAGATAATCGTCACCTGTTTTATTCCCTTTGAGTCGTATTAGTTTTAGTTGTTATAGCATCCATAGATCATGCTTGTGCTTTATACTCTAGGGTGTTAGAAGCCTAGGTTGAGGGATGTGATGAAGGCTTCCATGTCTGTTCTTGTCTGATTAGGGCATGGAAGTCTGAGTCACGGCCAAAAGGTCTGATTGGGATAGTTATGTCTTGTTGGGATCGATGGGCTTCTTGTTGGGCTACGAGTGCTATTATTGATTAGTGGATCGGGGGTATGCCCGAGTGCTGTTGTCGGTTAGTGGACTGGGGGTAGGCCAAGTGTTGATGATAGATTGCTAAGCAGAGTTGTCGCAGCCGGGTAGGAGTGTGGTATAGTTAGTATGTGACTGTTTGGTTTTCTTCGCATTGGTGCAATATGTGCATGATTAACATGATAACGTTTGGCCAAGAAGCTTTTGGACCAATCAAATATGCTGATTCTCGGTCGGTTTACTTGAGACGAGGGTTGCGTTCTATTTTGGAGTCTAGGTTTGATTGACTTGAGCCCAGGGTGTAACCATTATTGATGATGGTTTCAGATGTTAGTATTTCAGTGACCTCAATCGCATTGAAGGACTCGAGTTTGAAGGACCCTCAGGGGGATATACCACGAAGTGGATCCGAGAACTAATATTGAGGACAAAATCTAATTTAAATGGGGGAGAATTATAACATCATGTTTCCTGTAGTTTCTTATTTCATAGCCATGTACCGGAAGTCAATTGGGTACAAACTTTTGGCCTTAATGACTTCAAGTTTAGTTCTTGTGGAAAGAGGTAATGATGGTTAAGATATTTAACCCTTGAATTGTGTTTTGGGCCAAAAGGTAGAAATAAAAATGTCATAGGACGGGTTGTTGCATGAAATATGGATTTTTGTTCGACAAGTTTTTAGTCTAAGATAATTAGATAATATTTTCGGGTTCTTCAATACCTTTCCATGCATATAAAGATAGTTGAAAACATAGTTGGACGAAAGAAGTAATGATTGTTAGAAGTTAGGAGGTTTTGGGTTTATGCTAGTACGTTGGACGTATAGGGTGTGCGATGGGCATACTAAGTAATGATAATTGCGAAGATTTAACCTGGTACGCTGGGCGTACCAGGATTACGATGGGCGTACGTGATCAGAACCCAAACCCTAATTTTGGGGTTTTGAGCCCTATTTAAACTCTTTATCTTCTCCAAACCATTTCCCTTCTCATCCTTCACCTCTCAAATGTCCTCCCTTGAAACCCTAACCCTAGTTTGAGCCTTGTGAGGAAAAGAATGTATTTTTAGTGCTTTGGAGTGTTCTTGGTGAATCTTGTAGAAGAATGAGCGCATTGGAGAAGTGTCGGTTGCATTGGAGCTTTTACATCGAGTCCTTGTTCACCTTGATCTTTTTTCTAGAGGTATAAAGCTTAAATCTTGATGATGCATTTGTTATATATAGCTAGTTTTGTATGTTATGAGGTCTTGGTCACTTTAGTGCAAAAATTTTAGATTTTGAAAGTTTGTGACCTTGTTATGGATAAAGTTGGAAACTTTCTACATTTTAACATCATATTGATTCAGATCTGAAGGTTTGAGACTTGAACTTAATGGATTAATTTGAGAAAGATGCACGTTTGGTCCCTTTGAAACTCAATGACTAGATCTTGGTTGTTTGGACCATCATAATGGATAAAATTGGAAACTTTATCCATTATGGAGCTATTAGGAGCTATAAAAATGTAATATTGGTATTTGTATCCCTTCCATGCAAGAGTTATGATGTCTTAATGGAATAAGAAGTTAGGGTTTTAGCTTTTGCACCTTTTCTATCCATGAAGATTCATAAAGGTGGAAACTTTCTGACTAAAGTCGATGTTCTGAGTCTAGATCTGAGTTCTAGACAAAAGGCCTTAATGGATAAAGTGTTTAATGTAGGAGTGAGGACAGGTCGCGTATGTTGTGTGTAATCAGCAACCTTAGATCTTTACATTCATTAACCATTAAATTTTTGACCAAGTTTGACCATGGTCCAAACTTGAAGATTTTGGGCTATTAATTAAGAGTCTATCTGGTTTTGGTGTTAGTGGATTCGCAAGTTCAAGCAGTACAGAAAATGGATCGTGTCATAGTGTTTCAGAGTTCTTTGATTCAGGCGAGTTTTCCTCACTATACATGTGGATCGAAGACACCAATACCGACCCACTAGGTTGTGCATCCTAGTATAGAGGATGTTGTTATGTTGTGGTGATATGTTAGATCTGTATCATGGTATATAAGATGTTAGTATGCTATAATGATCTGCAACATCTGTGTATATATACTTATATGATAGGATGTTGTACTAGTGGTATATTGGTTCTCATCTAGCGGAGTGCCCTAGGGGCTGTATGTAGTCATGTAGGATAGCCTGAGAACTAATGATCTAGGACTTCTTGCATCTTCCTTGTTTGTTTGTGGATCGAGAGTGGGATCATCTATTCGGGTGGCTATCTCACATTTGGTTAATTATGGTTACAAATTTCATGGTGGTTAGCTAGTAGCGGTGTTAGGGTGAAAAGCTCTACTTGGATGTGGCTTACCCTCTTATGATGCGTAATGGGTTGAGTCTTTCCTATAAATAGGAAGTGAGTGACTCCTATTTATGTAAGAACCACAATGGAACCTGTTTAGGAGATTGTCTTGTGAGGGAATTTACGTTAGCCACTTGTAATCTTGCTATTCTAATGGAGCTTAGAACAATCTTATTTACTCTTGGTCTTCTTCAAGATTGATTGATTCACTTGATCCTTACAATTCCAAATATATCAACAAAATTGGGTCACTACAATTGTTATTAGAGCGGGTGTTCTTGAAGTGTGCTTGAAGTTTTCAAGAATTTGATCCATGATGACAACATGCTTTGGTGAATCTCAAATTATTGTAAGTTCTTCATCTTTGAGTGTGTTTTTTATTCTAGAAATCGAATTAGTTTTTCGATCTTCATTCAAATTTGATTTTCTCTCTCTAGAATTCATGTGATTTTTGTTTTCTCTCTCTAAAAACACATGTCAAAATAACTTTCTCTCTTTATAATTTTGATCAAATTTTCTTTCTCTCTCTAGAAAGTCATTCGAAGTTACTTTCTCTCTTAGAGATTTCATTCATAATCACTTTCTCTCTATATAATTATCCAAGTTTTGTGATCTTTATTGTTAATTGATCAAAGATGGTGTGTTGGGATTATGATTTTTGGATCGTGATAATTGAAGATGTTAAATACAAAGTCAATGAGAAACAGTTTTATGGATTATTATTGAAACACGAGTTTATTACATGGGATTCTTTAATCTCTTATGGAAATAAGAAAGATGATTTTGGAAAATTGATGTTTCAATCACTTTGTAAGTTGAAATTTTGGTTGAAATTTCCATGGATATGTTATCTTGCTGTAGTAATCAAAAGGAAGGAAAATAAACAGAATTATTCAAAAAGGAATATGTTTCTCTTATTGAAGACCCAAATGATCTTCATGCTCTTGAGTTTGTTGAATATGTTGTTGAAGAAGTTCATCATGCTCATGATTTTCAAGAAAAGGGAATTCAATGTGATTTTCATGAGGTTGTGAAAGTTTTTTTGTTCAATAGGAGTTGAAACCGATGATTGCTTGAGTTCTTTTAATTTGTTTGAATGAATGGTGCCATATAGAAAGCCCTCAATCCAAGAAATTCAAATGTATCAAACTCCAAAATATTTGATTCAAAGTTGCCAAGTTCAAGTTGAGAAAAATGAATTTGTTCTTGAATTCAAATCT
This sequence comes from Lactuca serriola, assembly GCF_051521515.1. Classification (NCBI taxonomy): domain Eukaryota; kingdom Viridiplantae; phylum Streptophyta; class Magnoliopsida; order Asterales; family Asteraceae; genus Lactuca; species Lactuca serriola. The sequence goes on from NC_136408.1 coordinate 91,713,040, forward strand.
TCAAGATCCAAAAGATGAAGAAGAAAAAGAAGAAGATCAAAAACAAGAAAATTTGGGTTTGTAAACAAAATTCTTCAAATGTTGTCTTGAAGTCAAAATCAATGAAGGAAATTTGGGTACCAAAGCAACAATGATCAAATGTTGAAATGATTTCAAATTCCAAACGCATAATTGTTGAAGATTCTCAAATTCGTTATGAAGATGAAGATAGATCTTGGAGAAATGAGAAGTTTCATGGATTCTATAGTGTGCATCATGGGTGGTACAATGTGCAGTTGGATAATTTTCTAATTCCTACCAAGGACCAAGATCTTCAATGATTGATTCGAGTATTGCAAATGGAAAAAGAATTATCAAGAGTTTCTCAAGTTCACAAATAGATTCCAAAAAATTCATGTTGAGATTGATACCTTGATTTTGAAGATCCGATGATGAACGATTAAGGTTTTCTCGAAATTCATATTCAATCATATTTTGATTATTTTCAATTCGTGCTTTCTTTATTGATTTTTAATCAACTTGACTCACTGGATCAAATTTGTTTCAACCCGATTGTTATGATCAACTACATTTTTTATATCATGCCCAAAAAAAAATTCTCATGATCTTCTTATTGTTCATTAAATCCAATGTTAAGCCCAAATCTCAATCTTATTTTTTTTTTGTTTGATCGATCTCATACTGTTCATCTATACATTCTTTTGAGCTCAAACTTGGTTCGATACTGTTCATTGTCCAAGACTCCGAGTTCGAGCCCAAATCCTTGATGAAAAATCTCAATTACAATCTTATTTTTTATTCAGTTCATACCGATTCAACTGATATTTCATTCAAACATCACGATTTATGTTTTATTTATTCTTATTTCTTCACATCGAATCTGTTTTATCAGTTAATCTCATCAACGTTGTTTTTGATTCACAATAATGTATCGATTAATTGTTCTTGGTTTACCTGTTATCGATCATATTTCAAGCTTCATCTCATCAATTCATTTTCTGTGATTGTCTCAGCAATTGATTTCATGAGATTGTTCGATCTTGAGTAGTGATTACTTTTAAGTAATTTTCCAATTGTTCCAATTGAAAACAAAGTTTCGACTTTGCTATTGAATGATTGAAGGGATGATTTCGAACAATTGAGAAGTTACGAACGAATAGGATGGTCGAAAATTCCAATTCGATGGGAACAATGATTTTTGTTGCTTAACTTATGGATTTTGGTATATCAAAGGGATGATTACGAGTTGCGATTTTGATAGTCGCAGGGTTGGAATCGAAATCAAGAACTGTGGCATTGAATCGAGTTGAATTTCTACTGATGTTGCTGGTTGATTCGAGTCAAGAAATAAACTTTAACATTGAAGTCGAAATCGAATTCTGCTGATGTTGTTGTCTTTGTTTGCATCTGGGATTGATTGGAATCAAAAACATGTTTGATTGGAGTTTATTAGCGTCGAATATGAAAGATTTGAATTTCGATTTTAGGATAATGAGTCGTAAGTCATTGACTTGGAGTCGAAATCAATTTCTATTGGTATTGTTGTTGATTAGAGTCGAACGTGGGTTTGATGGTCGAACACATATGTAGTCGAAATTGATTTGTGATTAATCGAAATTTCGAATCGAGCATCTAGGAATGGTTGTTTGAGTCGTTCGAGTCGAGAGAATTGATTTCGACAATATTCGTTTGGGATTCATGGTCGAAAACACATTACATGGAGTCAAAATCGGATAGGTCAATATTGTGTTCGATGGGTATGATTTGGAGTTGAGATCGAATTCGACTGACGTTCTTTGTTCGTATCTGGAATCAAAATGGGGAAGAAAACAATTTTCACATTCGAGTCCTTATAGTTTCAACAAGTTGGCAGAAAATACCCAATTTTGATATGGGGTTAATTTTTTGAGAAGAGTGAAGATGTTGTAATTCGAATCCCTGAAGTTTAAGCAATTTGACAGTTTATAACCAATTTCGAATTGGTTGTATAATTCTGCGATGTGGAAAGAATTTTCAGATTCAGTCCCTACAGTTGATGCGAATTGACACTTTATGTCTAATTTCGCATTTGGGGTAAAGTTTCGCGTTTGAAGCCGATTTCTCGCAACCAGTCCTTACAAAATTTGCAAAATTGACAGTTATTACCCAATGTACGAATTTGTTGCAACTCTCACCCAAAATTCGAAATCTTCACAACTTTTGAAGATTTTTCCTAGACTTTTTGTGATTGTTTTTCGTGCAAGATTTTAGTGGTTGCATTTTTATCACATTTTGAAAGGGAGTTTCATCATCGTTATTCTTCGAGCACTTCTCATACCCTTGTGGGTTTTATAATCATTTGTTGATTATAAAAATTGGGAGAATGTTGAAATGGGTATTCGAAGATAATTGTATATTTTTTTTCGAAGTGGATTTGACAACTGATGTTAGTTCGAGGGGGAGTTGGGTCGTGACCACTTAGAGCTCCTTTGGAATTTGAAGCTAGGACATCTAATTGTAACTTTGAGGGGGAGATTGTTAGGGTACAAAGTTCTCCATGGATGTGGGTTACCCTATTGTGATATGTAATTGTTTGAGTCTTTCCTATAAATAGGAAGTGAATGACTTTTATTTATGTAAGAACCATTACGGAACAAATTTGGAGAGATTAGACTAGTGAGAAAATTATTACTTACCCACTTTGTAATAGCTTACTAGATCTAATGGAGCTTAAATAGATTTTATTTACTCTTGGTGTTATTCATGATTGATTGATTCACTTGATCTTTACTATTTTGCACATGTCATCATAATCGGGTCACTACAAGCGGGATAGTCTGATGTGAGAGGACTAGTAGGCGGTAATGAACTGTGTGATTGATGTTGCCTATTAGCCTATTGATTGATTATATGAATAGTTGTTTGCTGAGTATATGTTATCTATTATGTATATGTTGACATATTGTGGTTGGGTTGAGCTCTACTACTTTGTGCAGTCAGTCAACAAACCCGGAGTAATCAAACCTGGAGGTTGTGGGCTAGGGAAATCCAACCAGGAGGTTGTGGAATAGGGTAGTACAACCAGGAGGTTATGGACCCAGTATGCAATATGTGTGACAATGCAACTAGGAGGTTGTTGTCCAGGGCACCCAACCGGGAGGTTGTGGGCCAGGGTAATCCAACTGGGAGGTTGTGGACCGCACATGCAATATGTATATCTGTGTGGTTGTGTGTGGTATTTTGGAGGGAAACTAACTAAGCTTTGTGCTTGCCCGGTTGTTAAATTTTTTTTACAGGTTTTATCAGTGATCATCGGAAGGCAAATTAGGGACTGTACACACCCATCAGTAGCATTGAGGATTCTGTGTTTGTTATATTACTCTGGTTTTCAGTAAATGTACTCTGGAATAAATGGTTTTTCTTAATAATGGATTTATAATTGGGAAGGTTTACTCTAATAAAAATGAAAATTTCTGGTTGTGAAAATAGGACATTAAAATTTAGTACTTTGTTGATTTATTTTCCTTAGAGTTTTTAGAAGTAGTGGTGTGTTATCCCATATTTAGTGCTCCATATTCCTTGTAATCTTTATAAGGCGTGTGATAATTTGTCTTCAGTTAATTCTAGCAATAGCAAACACCCTTAGTGTGTGTTTTCCATATGTGAAAAGTCTTTAGCTTCCTATGTGTTTTATCTTCATAGTACATTCAAAGAGCTTTGTGTGTGTGTTGTCCAAGGCCTCTAGTTGGATAACAAAGTGGTATCAGAGCACTCGGTCATGGAAAAAATGCAGGTGGCTGGTGGTGTGAAGAAGCTTAATCAAAGAAACTACAACATGTCTTACATGCAAGTCCATGATCTTTGGGAGGTTGTAAAAGGGGCGGAAAAAAATCAACGTGAAGATGAAGATAACAATCGTGTACTAAGTAAATGGAAGATAAAGGCAGAGAAAGTGATGCTTGTGTTGAGGAATACCGTGGAAGAAGAAATGTTAGAACATATAAGAGATGCTGCTACCCCAAAAGAAGCATGGGAAACCTTGATTACATTGTTTTCCAAGAAGAGTGATACAAAACTCCAGATGCTTGAGAATGATTTGATGTCAATGTCTCAAAAGGAACTGTTGATTCCCCAATACATTCATAAAGTGAACGTTACATGCAAAAAGGTTGGAGAGATAGATCTTTTGGCTCTTGTCGATGAAGAAAGGATAAAAAGGATTGTCATACATGGTTTGAAGAAGCCTGAATTCCAATGTTTTTAGTAGTGATTCAAGGATGACCAATCCAACCCTCCTTAGTAGAGTTTGAAAACATGTTAGCAGCATAAGAAACTCTAGCAAAGCAGATGGGGGGAGGTACTTATAAAACTTCAGTAGAAGCTATTTATGCTGAGAAAAGTTGAACAAAGTTCAAGGGAAGTTCGAGTCAAAAATTCAAGCTATATGAAGATAATATGAAAAGTTATGATTCTCAAGGAAGAGGTCGTGATTTGAATAAAGAAGATAAGAGTAAGCGTCATTATAACAATAAATTGTTTTCAATTAAATGATACAATTATGGTGGAAAGAATAACATAGCCCAAAATTGTCCTATAAAAGAAGTATAAAAGGAGAATGTTGCAACCACTCAAGAGGAAGAGCCTTTAGACGTAGAAGTTCTTATGGCTCAAGTTAGTGAGGATGACGCATTCAATGCTACCACAACTGGTGAGAGCAAAAAATAGAATAACAGAATATAGATTTCGGGTTCTAACCACATGATAGGAGAAAGAAAAGGTCACAAGATCCAGTTAAATTTGAAGGAAGTAGGGTCATGGTCATAGGCAACAACTCTAAACTCCCTATAACCCATATAGGCGATGTTGTGTTTTCACTAGAAGAAAGAAATCATGACCTAGCACCACACGGGGTGTACGTTACCCCAAGAATGAGGAACAATCTACTCTTAGTTTCTTACTTAGGCTTTGCATAAAATCATGTGGTTTTTACACCTTATGATGTCAAGATATATGCGAAGTTTGAAACTCCATTTGTACATGTGATGAAAAGGCATCTAAACACAATCAATATATGTCATGTTAGCAGAAATAACTTATGTATAAAGAACTAGGAGGAACGAAACTAGTGAACTGTGGCATATGAGAATGATCCATGTAAGCTATGACAAGTTAGATATGATGATGAGAAAGAAACTTGTTACAGGGCTGCCACAATTAGAAGTGAATAAGGAAACTATTTTTGTTGGGTGTCAATATAGAAAGGCTTGCCAAAACCCCTTTGAGAAGTCAAACTTTAAAGTTAAAAAACCCTTAGAGCTTATTCATTCGGATGTATTTGGACTTACGAAGCAACCATTAGTCAAAGGTATAAGGTACATGATAACTTATATCGATGACTATTCAAAATTTGTGTGGGTGTATTTCATGAAAGAAAAGGCAGAAGTATTCCAAAGGTTCAAAGATTTTAAAGAAAAAGTAGAAAGAGACTAGAAAACATGTTATAATGTTTTTACATTCAGACAACAGAGGTGAGTATCTCTTAACTAATATCACTAACTACTTGAAAGAACACAAGATCAAGTGACAACTGACATGCCCAAACACACCCCAACAAAATGGGGTCCCTGAAAGAAAGAACAGGCACTTGGGTGAAATACGTAGAATCATGCTACATGATAAAAATGTATCCTGGAGGTTTTGGACTAAAGCCATGCAAACATCTGCATATGTTTTAATTGAATTCCACCACAAGGACTCAAATTTGTGTCTCTTTTTGGACTACTTTGGAATGTGAAACCCACTGTAAGTCACTTTCAAGTATTTGGGTGTGTATGCTATATATTCATACCTAACCACCTTTGCAGCAAGTTATAAAAGAAATCAATTGAATGGATATTTTTAGGATAGGACAATGATAGAAAAGGGTGGAGATGCTGTGGACTAGAGTATGGAAAGTGCTATATATTATGTAATGTAGTGTTTAATGAATTTTCATCTTGGTAATTTCCAAACAAAGAAAACCTCCCAAACTCCAGCAAGCTCAAGGAAGAGATGGAGTCATCAAGTGTTGACTTTATCCTTGGTAATGATCAGGTTACAATTGTAGAAAAAGAAATAGTTGCACAGAGACAACAGCCTTGGTAAGCCGGAATGTTTCGCCTCATTGTTGAAAATGAAACATCGGATGAAATGGCCAGTATAAGAAGATTATCTCGTATAAGGAGACCTAACCCCAAATATGCAAACAATGCTATTGTGGTAGATGTTGTAACTGAGCCGGTAACCTATAATCAAGCTTGTGTTAAGGAAGAAAGGGTTTCATCAATGGGAGAAGAATACGAAGCTCTAAAAAGAAACCAAACTTGAGAGTTGACTCCAAATCCAAGTAATGCAAATCTAATTTCATGGAAGTGGGTATATAAGGTGAAACGGGATGCATATGGATCAATAGAACGATACAAGTAGAAACTGGTTGCACGGGGATTTTCCTAGGAATATGGCCTTAATTATGAAGAAAATTTCAGTCTCGTTGCAAAGTTAACAACAATGAAGATCTTCGTAGCTCTTGCATCAGTCAAGAAATGGAAACTATGGAAAAGGGATGTTATTAATGTGTTTCTCAATGGAAATTCAGACTGTACTATATACATGGATCAACCATTAGGATTTGTGAGCAATGTACATCCTAACCATGTATGTATGCTCAAAAAAGCTCTTTACGGGTTGAAACAGTCGCCTAGGGCATGGTTTGGAAGAATAGCATAGTTTCTTAAAACTAATGCATATATTATCACTTCAACATATTCTAGTTTATTGGTGAAGAAAAAGGAAGACAAGGTGGCTATTGTTGTTTTTAGTATATACATAAGGTCTTAAACACCATTTTGTTTGTGCAAGAGTATAGCTATATGGGTGCAAGAGTAGGTAATTGCCCACCCCACACAAATTTGAGGTGATTTCCCCGTTTATTAGGTTCATATATTAATTTTTTATTATTATCTTAATTAATCAGTTACTTCAAATTTAAAAGAACAATTTACTTTAAAATAATACATTGCTACATTTTATTACAATTAGAAATATTTTGCTACTTGTTTATGTTTTGTAAATTATTTGGTCTACCCTAAAACAAAATTCTAGCTACGCCACTATGTTTGTGGTTTAGCCAATTGTATGAGATAATTTTGTAGCGCTCCCCATAATTTTTTTAATTACATTTGTGTCAGAAATGCTATGGAAAATTAGAGCTCAATTTTTTCGAATATGTTTCCAAAACGTTGTCACCAATTAGTGTCACACTTAGTTTTAGTCGGAAATGCCTCTGAATTCCACAAAAATGAGTTGTGTGGGATGTCTGTTGGTACATCACACAACATATATTTTTCGGAAAATTGTCTACAGTTTCCTCAAAAAATGATCGTAAAAAGTTTCCTATGACTAGTTTTCCGAAGAATATATTTTTGACGAAAAACTATCGCCTAAAGTTGTTTCATACACATTTTTGACAATATAATTTTGTAGTAGCAAGTAAAAAATATAATTTTTTTATCATCATACATTATATAATAAATCACATGAAAAGTTTATATAAATTTTTTCCTATGACAAACAAAACAACATGTTTTTTTATAAGTAGAAACACATTTAACTAATGGAGTTGTAGAAAATATATAACACAAATATAGATCTAAAATGCTTTTCTATAGGTGGAAACAGGATGAAAAACTTTTGAGCTTATAAAACTTTTATTGTGAAAGAATAAAGTTGCCAGAAGACCTAAGTATTAAAAATAACTATAAGACGTAACTCTTGATAAGGGATGGACTCAATATTTTTTATTTTAATCTACTTATGTTTACTAATCAAGTGTTATCTTGCTTTTTGGGACAACATTAAATTTTATAAAGATAAAAGCTAATGAAAAAAAATAGTAAATTCAAAGAAGTTAAGCAAACAACAAAATATAAGCTATAAATAACCTATTTTTATTTCCATTGGCCAACCTGGATATTTATTCCATGTCCCTTTTTAAGCTTCCAGAGACGATTGCTCGGTTGTTTGATAGTTTGTGGTGTAGATTTTTTTTGGGGTGTTTAGAATGGAGAAAAAAATATTACTTGGATCAAATGGGACATGACGTCAATAGAAAAATAAAAATGGGGTTTAGATGTCATGTAACACCCGTGTTTCTAAGTTAGGCATTAACGATGATGTAATAGTCTACGTCAACCTTTCTAATTTGTTTTGAAATAATAAAGATGTATTAGTTGAGTATTATGTGTTTATACTTAAAATAAGGATTCCAGAAATATAAAGAATATCGAAATCAGAGTTATAACGAAGAAGTTATGACATGTCGAAGTTTCGCGACAGAACTGACAAAATGCTGTATGACGTAAAAAGTGAATTTATGATAACTGCTTTTTAGCATTAGTGATCTAAACGAAATTCGCAGTATACATTAAAGCGAGAGCGTGCATAAAAAATACCAAAATCTGACTTCGTATGAGGAAATTATGATTTTTCTAAGTTTTAGCTTAGTTATATGCAGCCTGAAACTCAAATTTTAGATTGAGTGGTTTTTAGGCAAAACAACATAAATGAGAATCGAAGATCTTGTTCATAGTAGTTCAATGGTAAAAAGACAAACAAAAACGGACGTCGTATGAAGAAATTATGAATTTTTAATGAACTTTTCATGTCCCGGCCTATTAAAAATATAAATTTAAAAATAAATTCAAAATTAGCCGACAGAATGTAAACAAAAGTTGTAGAGCATAGTCTCACCTACATGTGGATATAAATAACATCACAAATGGAGCTCGTATGTCAAAGTTACGAATTTTTGAATTTTGAAAATTCGGAGTATTCCCAATGTACTAATGTTCACGGTCCGAGATTGGCCACGTAGCCCTACTTTTCCGCATGAGAAACACATGTCCTAGCCTTCATGTGTCTGATATGATCCTTCCGTATGCCTAACGTACTCGATGTACACCCAACCTACTGGCTGAAGAAGGAGTACGCCCAGCGTACTCTAAACTTACGCCCAATGTAACTCATGTATCCAGCCACTATAAATAGCGATTGATGCCATCCGATTTTAGGTTACAACCTTCATCCTCTCACCCCTATACTTTCTTCTATATTGCGAAAATTACCCCCCAAGCCTATTTTATCATCCTAGCATCATAAGCAAGAACCGAAGAGCCCGAAGATCCCGAGAAAAAGAGTTTTCGAGACAAAACTCTGCCCGCGTGAAACCTGAGTATTGGGAAAACATCCCGGTTTTATCGGATATGATCGCTTTAAGAAATGAAGTGTTGCCCGATTATTGTTATATCAAGTGAGTGAATATCCACTTTATTCTTACACATAGATATGAAGTATTTTCTATAAAATACGTGCAATGTGTATATATGTTGTTTTTTTATTCGAGATAGGTGTTGAATGGATATTTTACACAAGTTTTAAACTATATATGTATTTTTATCTACAAATATGTTGGGTAAAATATGGGTAGATGAAATAGTTAATGTGTGTTAAAATGATGAGAGGTCTCGATGTTGTTGTTGTAGTCATCTAGCAGAGTATAGATGACGACCACAGACCTTTCTAGACAGTCCAGTGGAACGCTAGCAGAATCGCAACCTGTAGGTGTTGGTGAACTATATGTTCGCTGGTGTACTCCATTCCTCTCATGGTTGCCTTATTTGACATAAATTGCTGAGAAATCCCTAAAGCAATGTTGTCACCCCGATGAAAATCTTTGGACTATGTCCCTTGTGATAGGTGTTTAGGGACGTAAAGTGAGGATGACAGGAATGGGTAATCAGGGTTATTGCTGGTTCATGAAATTAATAAATTTATTGTTGGTTGATGGAAATTAATAAATTTATTATTTGTGTGTTGAAAACCCTATATGCTCACCAGGCTCCCAAACCTGACCAACTCAGCTTTTTATATATTACAGGGAGTGGACACAGAGCATAGTTGGATGACGACGAGGGATTTTTGGATTATAGGCCAGTAGATTTAAATAACTGTTGTAAGGCTTATAATGTATTGTTTATGCTTTTGGTCTATATTGAAACATGACATCCTGAGGTTTTCTTTTATAATGAAAATACATTTCTTTAAGAAATGTTTTAATAAATTGTAAGAACATAATTTTCGAAACAATTTTTTTTCATTTTTCAACAACCAAATTCATATAAAAATATTCTCAAAAGTATCCAACAATAGTTTTCAAATCATAGTATATCCCAGGATAACCAAAATCAAATCCTCTCTCTAGTCTGTACGGATCACGCCGACGCCTTTCCACGGTCCTCGCTAGTACCTGAAACACATAACACAAAAACTGTAAGCATGAAAGCTTAGTGAGTTCCCCAAAATACCGCATACAACACATACGCCACTCGAGGCTATAGCATGACCCTTCGGTCGATGTGTCTCAGCAGGACCCTCCGGTCTCGTAGCTCGTTGGATCCTCTGGTCTGGTCATAGCTCGTTGGACCCTCCGGCCCGGTCTGTATCGTTGGACCCTCCGGTCCGGTCTATAAAATCATACAACATACATATATCACATAGCACATAATCTCATATATAACACATAAGAACCTCCGATCAACACATAAATACCACCCTAGGTAACGTATAGTGAGAAGATTCACCTCGTGTAACTCGGTAACTCGGAAATCTCTAACTCAGAGATATAAGACCTAGCCTCCGCCTAATCTTATGAAATAATCACTTGTCATCAACATAATTCTCAAGGCTAGAACATTTCCTCTAATCACTCTCAGGAGAGGTAAAAGACCATTTTACCCCTTACTTGGCTCAAATACACTAAAGTTGACCAAACCCTAAAAGTCAATAAAAGTCAACCCTCCGGGTTACGCTGCGCGTACCAAACGTGTACGCTGGGCGTACCTGGAGCCTTCACAGAATCGGGGTACGTGGCCCCTTACGTCGTGCGTACTGGGATTACGCCCAGCATAATACCTAGTTTCCTTATTTGTCTCATTCAGGTCTTAAACGGTTAAGTCTTTCATCCAAAATTCATATCTGACTCCTCTAACATGACTTAATCCATAAAGTTGAAACCTTTAAGCCTATGCATGGCTGTGAAGGTCACTTTGTCCTCAAAACACCTTTCCTCTTTCCATAATGAGACTATAACTCATGCATGACACAAGATCCACGTCCAAGACTGGATTTTTATGAATCCTTAACACCATATACACTAGAAAAGGTTAGATCTAAACTCATGGAGACTCTTTGCGCATAAAGTCTCCAACTTTGAACCGAAAACCCTAAAAATGGTCCAAAAAGCAAAACTTATGAACAACAAAGAAAGCAATGGGCTTTTTACCCCGGATCTACACTTGTTCTTCAACGTCTAGCTCCAATAATGGCTCCTTCTTCTCCTTCTTTACCTTGAAAAGGTAACTTCAAGCTCAAAACACACTCACAAGCTAAAGCATGGATTTCAGCTCTCTAAGGACTCACTCAAGGGGGTATGGAGGCTAGGGAAAAGGACTACATGTTCCTTTTATAGTGCACAAGACCGAAATTTAGGGTTTGCATCTGGGCTCACTACACCCAGCGTAACCCCTGGGTACGCCCCGTGTACCCGGGCGAGTCCGTGTTCAAATTAAGTGCGCGAGTACGTGTGGCGTACATCTGAGTACGCCCAGCGTACTCACTAATCTCACATACAACTTTAAGGGCCTAATTTGATAACTCTCCAAATTAGAAGGATCATAAAGCTTACCTAGATTCCGGGCTATTACAATTCTCACCCACTAGAACCGGACTTCGCCCTCGAAGTCTCATGTTGTGAACAACTCCGGATGCTGCTCCAGCATCTCCGACTCTGGCTCCCAGGTCAGCTCGGACCCTTTTCGATGTTGCCACTGGACCTGAACCAGGGGCACTTCCTTTTTCCTTAGAACCTTGATCCTTCGATCCAAGATTGCGATCGGCTTCTCAGCATAATTCAGACACGCATCCACCTGGATGTCTTCCAATGGTACCACCACCGACTCATCGACAATACACTTCCTCAGTTGCGACACATGGAAGGTATCATGAATCTGCTCCAACTCGGCAGGTAGCTTCAAGCGATACACTACTTTACCCACTCTTGCGATCACTCTAAATGGCCCAATATACCGGGGTCCCAGCTTGCCCCTCTTCCTGAATCGGATCACTCCTTTCCAAGGAGACACCTTCAGGAGCACGAAATCACCGACCTGGAACTCGAGCTCAGATCGTTGTCTATCCGCATAACTCTTCTGGCGACTCTGAGCGGTCAACAACCTCTGTCTCACCTACTGTATCTGCTCTGTCGTATGGAGCACAATCTCCGTACTACCCATCACGCGTTGCCCTACTTCTCCCCAGCATATGGGGGTCCGGCACCTCCTCCCATACAACAGCGCAAAAGGTGGCATACCAATGCTCAAGTGATGGCTGTTGTTGTAGGAAAACTCAGCCAACGGAAAATACGTGTCCCAACTTCCACCAAAATCCAATACACATGCTTGAAGCATGTCCTCGAGTGTCTGAATCGTCCGCTCACTCTGTCCGTCCGTCTGTGGGTGGTATGCGGTACTGAAATGCAGCCTCGTACCCAACTCCTCGTGAAACTTCTTCCAAAATCTGGAAGTAAATCGCACATCTCGATCTTAAACAATCGAGATTGGAACTCCATGCCGCGATACCACCTCCCTCACATACAGCTCTGCCAGCCTCTCAGCAGAAGAGCTCTCACTGATAGCAAGAAAGTCAGCGCTCTTCGTCAACCTGTCCACAATCACCCAAATTGCATCAACACCTCTAGCAGACCATGGTAACTTGGTGATAAAATCCATGGTAATCTGCTCCCATTTCCACTCGGGAATCTCTAATGGCTTCATCTTACCATGTGGACGCTGGTGCTCGGCCATAACCTTGCGACAGGTCAAGCACCTCTCTACGAACCATGCAACATCCCTCTTCATACAGGGCAACCAATACTCCTTCTTTAGGTCCAAAAACATCTTAGTAGCCCCGGGATGGATCGAGAACTTCGACCTATGGGCCTCCTCCATCAAGATGGTATGCACTCCGCCCACAAACGGTACCCAAATCCGGCCCTGAAAAGTCATAAGTCCTCGACTATCGGTAACGAACTCCGATATATGCCCGATCACCCGCTCCCTTTTGCGGTTCTCCGGTCTCATGGCCTCCGCCTGGGCCCCTTGAATGGTTTCCAACACCGGAGTCATCACTGTCAACCTCATACAAACGTCTCAAATCGGGGCGCTTTCCGCCTTGCGGCTCAAAGCATCGTCTACAACATTAGCCTTGCTCGGGTGGTACAAGATCTCACAATCATAATCCTTTGCCACATCCAACCATCTCCTCTGGCGCATATTCAGGTTGCGCTGATCCATCAAGTACTTCAGACTCTTGTGGTCTGTGTATATGGTACACCGAACCCCATACAGATAGTAACGCCAGATCTTGAGGGCGAACACCACAGCCCCCAGCTCTAGATCGTGGGTGGGATACCTCGACTCATGAGGCTTCAGCTGCCTCGATGCATATGCTATCACATGCCCCCTCTGCATAAGCACTGCTCCCAAACCGGATATCGATGCATCGCAGTAGACCACAAAATCTTCCATCCCTTCCGGGAGTGCGAGCATCGGGGCTTCGCACAACTTCTGGCGAAGTGTCTTAAATGAGGTCTGTTGTTCCGGACCCCAGCAAAAAGCAACACCCTTCCAGGTTATCTTCGTAAGTGGCACAACGATCTTGGATAAATCCTTAATAAATCTCCGATAATAGCCGGCCAATCACAGAAAGCTCCTGATCTCGGTGGGTGATCTCGGCAACTGCCACCTCATGACCACCTCAATCTTGGCCGGAACGACCAATATCCCATTCAGGTTGACGAGATGTCCCAAGAACTGAACTTCCCATAACCAGAACTCACACTTGGAGAATTTGGTATAAAGCCTCTCCAATCTCAGAACTCCAAGGATCTCCCTCAAATGCTCCTCATGTTGTTCTCTAGACCTCGAATACACCAAAATATCATCAATGAATACGATCACTGACCGATCCATCATCGGCCTGCACACCCTGTTCATGAGATCCATGAACACAGCTGGTGCATTGGTGAGTCCAAAAGGCATCACCATGAACTCGTAATGCCCATAACGAGTTCTGAACGCTGTCTTCTGGATATCTTCATCCCGAACCCTCATCTGATGATAACCCGACCTCAAGTCTATCTTGGAGAACCAAGACGCCCCCTGCAACTGATTGAACGGGTCATCGATCCTCAGCAACGGATAACGGTTCTTGACCGTCAACTTGTTCAACTCCCGGTAATCAATGCACATCCGGTGTGAACCATTCTTTTTCTTGACAAAAAGAATCGGCGCTCCCCAAGGCGAGCTACTCGGTCGAATAAACCCCTTCCCTAGTAGCTCCGGAAGCTGCGAGGATAACTCCAGCATCTCTGGCGGCGCGAGGCGATAAAGCGCATTGGCAATAGGTGCTGATCCTAGAACCAAATCGATACGAAACTCCACTTGCCTCTCGGGAGGCACACCCGACAACTCCTCAGGAAAAACATCCGGAAACTCGCACACTATCGGGACCTCATCAATCGAACTTGGCCTCGCAGTGGCCACTCGCGTGACCACCACATAGGCTACGAATCCGTTGCAGCCCTGCTGCAAACTCTGCCTCGCCCTGGCAGCCGAACAAAACGCTGACCCACATCGGGTCCCCTCGCCGTACACCGTAAGTACTCCCCCACTGGGGTCTCGTACCGTCACCAATTGACGCTCGCAGTCTATGATAGCTCTAAATCGGCTCAACCAATCCATGCCCACTATAACACACACATCCCCCATCGCCATCGGAACCAGATCTATCAGAAACTCCACACCAAAGATCTCAAGGATACATCGTCAAATCACATCTGTAACATACATTGCTCGCTTATTAGCTATGGAAACTCGCAGAGGTCGAGCCAACGCCTCTCTATGGATACTAATGTGCTGACTAAATGTCAAGGAAACAAATGACCGACTCGTACCCAAGTCAAATAATACCAAAGCAGGCACAAAACTCACAAGAAAAGTACCTATGCATATCATCATATAAGCACAAAATCTGAACTCAAATAAAAGATAAATACATAATACATACCAGCCATAACATCGGGCGCTATGCGGACCTCCTCCGCAGTCAACTGGAAAGCTCTCCCATGAGCCTTCGATGCCTCGGCCTTCACTGGCCGAACCTCGGTAGCTCTAGCAGCAGGCACTCGGCCTTCTGATGGCCGGTCTGGTTGCAATGGAAGCAAACCAAAAATCCCTTGGGGAAATCCCTAGTGATGTGCCCCTCCTTCCCGCACTTGTAGCAAACTCCAGCCCTGCACAACCCCTCGTGACTCTTTCTGAACTTCGCACAAGTGTGGCCCTTCATGCCTCCAAATATCGAATCAGCGGGTCTCGCCTGCTTGGCTGCCGGCTAAGACTGAGCCGACCGCCGATCCACCCTCTGTGACTCGGCCTCCTCCCTGGCCTGAGTCTCCAACTCAATCTCCCTCTTCCGGGCATTTTCCTGGAGCTCAGCAAATGTCCAGTAAGTCGAGTTCGCCACGGACTCCCAAATATCTCTCCTCAGAACACTCAGATACCGGCTTATGGGAGCTTGCTCAAAAGACACCTGCTCAGGGCAAAACATCTCCCTCTCATGAAACTTCCTGGTAATAACTGTAATAGAATCAATACCCTGCTTGAGTGTCAAGAACTCCCGAATCAACCGTTCCCTCTCCACCGGGGGAACATACTCGTCTCTGAACATGGCGGTGAACCTCTCCCAGGTCACCTTAGAAATCTCCGCCAAAGTGAAGCTCGCCGTCATGAACATCCACCAATCCTTCACTCCCAAGCGGAACTGGTTCAGAGCGAACCGTACCCTCAAGTGCTCTGGACAAGAACACGTATAGACACATCCCTCGATGTCAGAGATCCATCTCATCGCAGCAATCGGGTCCTGCATCCCATCTTACTCTGGTGGCTTTGTTGGATTAGTGTCTAAGTCAATAACTATTTTGGTATGTACTTCACCCGATGGTGCATGGTCCTTTTGGGTTGCCTTCACCAAAGCAACTTGTTAGGCTGAATTATGGAGAAAAAGGATTAAATATGATTTATTAATATATTATGAGAATAATATATATTAATGGAGAAATCATATTGTTTAATTAATATTAGTCAATAATTAATTGGTAATTAGTTTTGTGACTAAAAGAGATTAATTAAACTTAAGGGACTGGAATTGTAATTATAAGACAATTGCAATTTGGGCCATGGATTGTCTTGAATCAAGGGGTAGATGAATTCTACGGGGAAGCCCATAAGGAAATCGTCCAAGGCCCTAAGGAAAGGGGTCCATGGGTTGCTTAGGGCTTAAGCAACCAAATTAGGGTTTCCTTGTCAGATAACCCTAATAGCCTCCTATATATATGGATCCCTTATGACCCAAAAACGTGGCTAAGACTTCTCTCGGGTTTGTACACGGTTTTGGCAGCCTCCATCCTCTTTCCTCTTCATCCTCTTGCTTATGGTGTTTGTGAACCATTAGAGGAGTGACACTTGTGACTCTAAGCCTTCTGAAGTCAATTCAAGGAGGAATTGGGATTGTTATGATACATAACAATTAAGGTAATATCATAAAACTAATTATATGTTAATATTGATTTCCATATGCTAGAATTAGGGTTTATAGTCTTGGATTCAAAGCATGTACAATAGAGAAACCTAGATCCAAGCATTAGGGTTTGTATGAGCACATAGGATGTTCTTAGGACCAAAACCCATCAGTAGTATCAGAGCCATGATTGGTTTCTATTGTATTGTTGCTTGATATATTTGCAAAATCAATTTTTGGGCTTTCTGGCTGAGGAACTCCGCGAGTACCACAGTGTACTCGGCGAGTAGACCTCAACTCGGCGAGTACAGTGTGGTACTCGGCGAGTTCGAGCGTTAGATGGAGCATACTTTGGGATTTCTTGCTGTTTTTGCTAATGGATAGTTACCTCATCATGTTAGATCAATATTAATTCGATTATATGATATATTTGACTATAATTTTGATCTAATTGAAGATATTTATCAATTAATAAGATAATTGTTTCCTTATGTGATAATTGATTAATTATTTTGAGTAAATTGATAAATTGTTTTGCAAGAAATCATTAAATAAATCAAATATGGATAATTATGTGATTAATTGTTAATTTAGATTATTTGTTATTTGATCCTTGTTGTTATGAAATGTTTAATATTTTTCCCTTTAGGTTTTATAGTTTAAATTTGAACCTAAAAGTTTTGTTGTTTTGAAATTTAAATAGTTAAAACCCTAATGTTCTGAAAAATGTTTCAAAACTTGCCCTCAAGTTTTGGAATTTAAATTTTAATTAAATGGTTTAATTTTGATGTATATTTAAATTCTAAACCCTAATGTGTTGAAATGTTTCAAAACTTGCCCTCATGTTTTGGAATTTAAAAGTTGATTAAAAGTTTAATTAGGAATGTTACATTCTAAAACTCTAGTATAGTTTTGAAAAAGTTCGAATCACACCCTTATGGTTTTATTAATTAATTAAGGTGTATAATTAAAAGAAGTTTAATAAATCCATAAAAGTTTAGGTTTACAATTTAGTTGAGTTAAATGTATAATTGTTAAATTAGACCACCTAGTATTTTAAAAGTGTAAAATACACCCTATACTATATATATAACATTAAAAGTCTAACATTATATATATATATATATATATATATATATATATATATATATATATATGTATGAGTAAAAGTCAGTCTTACCGTTAGTAGGACTCATTCACGAAGCTGGTCTATAAGAGGTGTTTAAGGAAATTGCCTATAAAATGGCGATTGAATGGGTATCCACTCTTACCCACCGCACTCTTGACTAGTGGAGGGTCGTTAGCCGAACGGGTAGGGTAGGACGAAACCTTCCATTATAAGTATAATGAATTATTAAAGTAACTAAATGTTTTCATAAAAATTCCCAATCTTAGTTAGTTAGGCAAAAGTGAATTGATGCAATTCCATGAAATTACACGTTGTGCCCTTGCGAAGACATTAGTGGAGCATGTGTGGTTTACCAGCACACTAAATGGTTCTAAGCAAAGGTAGAAAAGGGTGACTCAATGTTTGTCATAGTTCGGTGGAGCGTGTGTGGTTTACTAGCACATCGAATAGGTGACTGTAACATGTGAGGGCAACATGTAGTTTGCATGGTTATTCACACCCGCTTTGTGATCCTCGGCATCCCAGTCACAAACAAGAGGGGCATATCCAGATTTAAACATGCCATTGAAAGTTCAATGAATCTCAAAGGATCTAGGAGTTTTCATAGATTTAAAACTTAAATTTTCTTTTTCGTTTTTCATGGTGGAAATTAATGAATCGTCATTCACTTACCTTCAAATATTCTGCAACTAGGGTTACGGCATCCCTCTCCCGAGTTGTAGAATATTGTGTTGGGTCCTAGCCTTAGTATCTCATTTGGGTGATTTACTAAGGACTCAATCTATCAACTAACTTGAATTCGTTTTCTCCCATTTTGTAGATGTCAAAGTTTGACAACTATGGTCTTCTCAAATCCCATGGAACAAGCATTCCACATGAAGATGATATTCCATGATTCGATCGAGGAACAAGAGATCATGCTTCACTTCCTCCTCCTCCTCCTATTGTTCTCCCCAACCCACAAGATCGAAGAATTGAAAGGTTCAATATCACTAAAGCTCTATTGGAAATGAAACATGAAGATGGTAAACCCGTGTGTGCCCAGGTTCTAGGAATGAAATCGCACATTGATAGGTTGATAATGTTGGGTGTGTCATTCCCAGATGAGTTGGCTGTAAATTGGGTTTTGCAGTCACTTCCTGAATCATATAATGAGTTCAAAAGAAAGTATTATATGATGGATCATGACGACAACCTCATTGACCTAACTCACATGCTCATTACTGCTGAATCAGAAATGATTTGGCGAAGCAATGGAGTGTATTTGTTGGGAAAGTCAACCAACCATGCTTCCGAGGACGTTCTAGGAGAACCGACCTGCGTTTGCTGCCAAAAGAAAGGGCGTTGGATACAAGTCTGCCCAAAGAGCCTGAAGAGTCTAGAAGATGGGAGAGTCAAAGAGTATGGCTGCGATTCAGGTAAAATCCACTATCTAACTCCATTAAGTTCCTATTCATTAATTCTTAATACATAATGTAATAAGATTGCATTTGAATGTTTTACAGGATCAGTGAAAAGAAAGGAAGCTTGGTGAAAGAGCAAGATGAATCTAATCACAAGGAACGGATCTTGATCGCATGGACTTGAAGATTAGCTTTTGAGCTTAGATGGTTATGATAGAGTTGTTAGAAATTTTTCTTTTTAAATACATCGTTTTCAATGGATTTTGCATTGTAAGGACAAATGTTTCCCGCTGCTTTTATAAATAAAATAAATTTTCGTTTGACTTATTTATTTATTTGTTTATTTCCTTGCAATGAAATCGTTATGAAAATTGGTGTTTGCATATTTCTACAACAAATGGATATGATTCTTATTTATGGTGTTTATGGAAAAGTCGAGAACTTACCAAATAGGAAGAGTTTCTCATCGCCTAAGTTTCAGTTGGACAAAAACTTGGAATCATGCAACGTGGATGTACGATGAATGAGAAATTTCGTATTTGGAAATTAGACTAATTCATTGACAAAGTGTCAAGTGAAGGACTAGGAGATCAAGTACACAAAGTTGTGTGTTGATCAAAGTCCACCATAAGAGTAACAAAGATATTCGTCATGATTTACTAAAGGTTTAGTAAATATGATTATACTTACAAGATTAAGTGTAATTCAGAATTGATTAAAGGGTTTAGATCAATAGCAGAACGAATAATAAGAGTCAAGTAGGCAGAAAGATAAAAGGTTATCCATTCTAAGAAGATGGGAGAGTACCTTTTATGCTTTATGATAAGTCTTAATGATTAAGAACCATATCTCAATTGATCCTCTAAATGAGTCTTAGTACAATTGCATGTCTAAGAAGAGGAATCAAGAATTGAAGAAAAGGTTAAATCAATAAGTCAATCATACTTCGTTCAAATAACAAGTCTTAAAGTTAAGATTGTGACATCGAGTGAAAAAGTAAGGTTTATAACATTCATCAAATGTGGAAAGTTGTCATGTCTTGGATAAGACAAAGACCAACTAGGACCAATTTATGAAATGTTTTGATAAAAGCTACACTAACTCTTGAATATTTGTTTGTCAAGAAATGGTTATTGACAAGAGAATCTTATATGTCAAGGAGTCAGTGGGAGTCTTAATTGTCTTGAAAGGTTTCAAGAACAAATCAAATAAACCTTATCGATCATCACTAGCACACGAGTTGAGGTTTACAACCTATCGTGATGCCATTATTTTGGTTCTGTGCCAATCCAATCGAGTTAATTATGCATGAGAGTTCTATGAGTTCTCATTTTGAACGCATAAATGGCAAATCACTTTAATCAATGAAAGGTACATTGATAGGAAAGGGTGAGCTGCTTAACTACTTGGAAGACATGGTGGGCAGCTGTGCTACCATAAAGGCAAGAAATCAAGATTAAGAAAGTTCGGTCCATATGAGTTTGAATTTGTCGTAAACTTTGGTTTTACGAAATTCACATGGATAGGAACACATACACCGCTCAAATCTAAGTGTCATAAGATTTCCTCCTTCATGAAAATGATTGTGAGGAAATGCTTTCAGTAAGAAAGATTTTAAGAAGATAGTGATTGTAAAATTGCATTCTCAAATTCAATTATGGTTACGGTATCCCTTTCCATAATTTGAATTGTGAGGTTTGGTAATTGTTTACACACACATATGAACTATCGAAGTCAAAGGTGTATAAGTTCAAGAAGCCTTGATAAAAGATTATCAAAGCACTAAGTATTAGAAACATGAACTTACAAAAATCAATAAGAATTGTTTTTTCTGAAAGTTAAGTTGTTTATGAATGCATGTCGAAGCTAGTGGGAGCATAAGTGTTATCTTTTGTAATAATCATCATGATAGTGGGAGCATAAATGTTATGATTGTATGATTATTAAGGCACGTATTGCAAGTTGGCGTTATTAATTATAGAAAACAAGAGTTATACCTTGCAAAGTAGTAAGGGTCATAAAGTTGTTTTGCTATAATTAAGGGAGAGAATATTATGCTTCATTTCAAATCTAAAGGTTTAGGTTGAGAAATGTTAATAAGTTTAGTCAAAGGTACATAGTGTGTTCTTAAAATTTCGATTTTGATTACGGCATTTCTCTTCACAATTCGAATTTTGAGAACATAGCAAATAAAACATTGTGCATCGTGTCCCATACGCTTCGGGTATAGGATCGATTGAAAATGCTTTAATGTTTGACCATTCTAAAATTTTCCAAATGTCGAGCGCATTTAGAGGGAAAAGGGACTAGAATTGGTTTTGACTAAAATAATTAAACAACTATCAAAGGACAATCCAAAGTTTGACGAGGATTGGTCGCTTGTGAGTAGTTGGAAGCATGGTATTGGATGGACCATATCGACATTATTATGAATAGAAAAGATTCTATTAAGAATGAGTTGTCATATGGAAAATATGGAAATGTGTCCATATTGGATGGACCATATCGACATCATTACAAATAGATGAGATTCTATTAAGAATGAGTTGTCGTATGGAAAATATGGAAATGTATCCATATTGGGAATTGAATATTAAAAATCTATGACTAGATTAGAAACTTTTATGCAAAAGGATGTTCAAAGGAATGTACTTTGAGTGAGAGACATCATATCTAAGGAATTGTCTTGTAACAATCTCCGATAGAGGACTTTGTAATATCATTGGCAATAGTTTTTGTGACTTTGGTGCAGTGAAATCACAAAAGGATCATTGCATAAAATGTTAGAATCTAGCATATTCTATAAGTGGCAAGAATTTGATATTCTTACACTTATGAAAAAGGATTAGGAGTTGTGAAATGAGAATGATTGGAAATGTGTTCAATTTCATCTATTTCACAAAGTAAGAACCATAGGTAAACATTGTGTGCATGCTAAGAGCATGGGACAAGTGTAATAATTCAAGTAAGAAGTTGATTACCTGAAACGACAAATAATGAGTAATCGATATGGTGATAAATAAAAGGTGTTTTATTTATACTCAAAGGTTTGAGGCCATATGGGATTAGTATTATTCTTGTGTTTCACATTTGCATGTTTTGACTTCCAGAATAATTGAATTTATTAAGAATAATCGAATTATTCAAACGGGCCACAGTCATTCATATGTTGGAAGTAGATATGAATGAAGACTGTCGTGAATTAGTGTGTGGATTGTCTAAAGAGCATTAGACATACGCAAATGTTTGCTACAACGTTCATGAGTGCTTATGAATGTGATTTGAGCATTGGATCAAACCCACGCTCACTTGGATCACTCCATGAATTGCATCACGAGTGATTGGTGAGATGATAACATCTTATATTCTTGAAACTGAGATGTGTGAGTTGTATCTTGCAAATCGGTTGCACATTGATAATATGTAAACGCACTAGTAACTTGGTGTTATAAAACATATTGTTGTGTGTGATTCGGTGGGTGAGTGCCAGCAAGCATTGTATCAAAGTTTATCCATTCCTTTTATCCAAAGTAGGATAAAAGCGATATCTTTGGGCCCCTCGATTGTTTATTGATGACTAACGTAAATGCTCGACCGGGCTAGGGCTAATTTGATTTGTTCAATTAGTCAGTCGTCATAAATCGGAATCGAGATATAGTACAAAGAGAATGATTTGAAATCATATCTCATATGATATCTAGAATGGAGGAATATATGATCCCTTATCTAAGGACACGCGTATCTGATAAGATCAGAGTTGACAGCGGCTTTGGAAAGCTACGATTGCAGATCAGGATCTGAAGTCATACACATAATAGTTATTTGACTTATCCAAGTGGGAGACTGTTGGATTAGTGTCTAAGTCCATAACTATTTTGGTATGTACTTGACCCGATGGTGCATGGTCCTTTTGGGTTGCGTTCACCAAAGCAACTTGATAGGATGAATTATGGAGAGAAAGGATTAAATATGATTTATTAATATATTATGAGAATAATATATATTAAAGGAGAAATCATATTGTTTAATTAATATTAGTCAATAATTTATTGGTAATTAGTTTTGTGACTAAAAGAGATTAATTAAACTTAAGGGACTGGAATTGTAATTATAAGATAATTGCAATTTGGGCCATGGATTGTCTTGAATCAAGGGGTGGACAAATTCTATGGGGAAGCCCATAAGGAAATCGTCCAAGGCCTAAAGGAAAGGGGTCCATGGGTTGCTTAGGGCTTAAGCAACCAAATTAGGGTTTCCTTGTTAGATAACCCTCATAGCCTCCTATATATATGGATCCCTTATGACCCAAAAACGTGGCTAAGACTTCTCTAGGGTTTGTACATGGTTTTGGCAGCCTCCATCCTCTCTTCTCTTCATCCTCTTGCTTATGGTGTTGGTGAACCATTAGAGGAGTGACACTTGTGACTCTAAGCCTTCCGAAGTCAATTCAAGGAGGAATTGGGATTGTTATTGATACATAACAATCAAGGTAATATCATAAACCTAATTATATGTTAATATTAATTTTCATATGCTAGAATTAGGGTTTATAGTCTTGGATTCAAAGCATGTACAATAGAGAAACCTAGATCCAAGCATTAGGGTTTGTATGAGCACATAGGATGTTCTTAGGACCAAAACCCATCAGGCTTCATGTTGCTGAACTCCCGAAACAACAACGATTCGCCTCCATGAGGTCTGGCAGCAGCAACAACAGCCGTAGCTGCAGCAGCCGCAACCTCAGTCACTGCTGCATACTGCTCATCAAAGGTCTCAATCAATATGGTCTTGATGTCCCCGAACATCTCTGGAATCTCAGCCCAGATGGCAGCAGCCACCTCCTCATGAATCAATCGACGGATCTCCTCGTCGCTGACACCACTGCTCTCAGGTGTGTGTCGTGTCCCAACGATGATGCGTCTGAAATACAACATATAAACATCAGAGACTCGATCGAGCATACTCGCACTGGATAACGCAACCCTACTCGTCCTCCAATATCCAAAGGATTCTTACTTGGACCGCTCATTGATCCGGTGTCTGTAGCAGTACGGGCCCTATACTACTTACCACACTGCAACAACATTCACCCCAAGTCCTCCTCCTTGGATCCCGGATCACAAGTACTCTACTCTCGTTATGCATTGGCTATGCTCTATTAGACCTCCCATGAGCTCCTATCTGCTACCTAATCGCTCCCAAAGCATCTCATAGCAGCAGAAATCTTCTAGGAAAAGGCATCACAAATCAGACCACTCTAGTCCTATTATGAATACCTATCCTACTCTAGCATGCATAACATGACATAGCATAACTCATAACACATAATGTAACACCATTCGGGTGCTGAATGACCGTACACACTGCTCTGCTCTGGTTATCTCAAAACTCCTTGCTCTTTTAGAAAATTTAGTTTTTTTTCGTCAAAAATTTCTGAAATCCTCAGTTTGAGTTCAGATACGCCCAAAGGTGCATCTGGGTCCCTCAAAAGAAGGCTCTGATACCAACTTGTAACAACGTAATTTTCAAAACAATTTTTTTTTTCATTTTTCAACAACCAAATTCATATAAAAATATTCTCAAAAGTATCCAACAATAGTTATCAAATCATAGTATATCCCAGGATCACCAAAATCAAATCCTCTCTCTAGTGTGTACGGGTCACGCCGGCGCGTTTCCATGGTCCTTGCTAGTACCTGAAACACATAACACAACAACTGTGAGCACGAAAGCTTAGTGAGTTCCCCAAAATACCGCATACAACACATACGCCACTCGAGGCTATAGCATGACCCTCCGTTCGATGTGTCTCAGCGGGACCCTCCAGTCCCATAGCTCGTTGGACCCTCTGGTCCGATCATAGCTCGTTGGACCCTCCAGCCCGATCTATATCGTTGGACCCTCCGGTCCGGTCTATAAAATCATACAACATACATATATCACATAGCACATAATCTCATATATAACACATAAGACCCTCCAGTCAACACATAAATACCACTCTAGGTAACGTATAGTGAGAAGACTCATCTTGTATAACTCGGTAACTCAGAAATCTCGAACTCAGAGAAATAAGACCTAGCTTCTGCCTAATCATATGAAATAATCACTTGTCATAAACATAATTCTCAAGGCTAGACCATTTCCTATAATCACTCTCAGGAGAGGTAAAAGACCATTTTACCCCTTACTTGGCTTAAATACCCTCAAGTTGACCATACCCTAAAAGTCAACAAACGTCAACCCTCTGGGTTACGCTGCGCGTACCAAACGTGTACGCTGGGGGTACCCAGAGCCTTCACAGAATCGGGGTACGCGGCCCCTTACGCCGCGCGTACTGGGATTACGCCCAGCGTAATACCCAATTTCCTCATCTGTCTCATGCAGGTCTTAAACGGTTAAGACTTTCATCAAAAATTCAGATCTGACTCCTCTAACATGACTTAATCCATAAAGTTGAAACCTTTAAGCCTTTGCATGGCTGTAAAGGTCACTTTTTCCTCAAAACACCTTTCCTTTTTCCATAATGAGACTATAACTCATGCATGACACAAGATCCACGTCCAAGACTGGAATTTTATGAATCCTTAACACCATATACACTAGAAAAGGTCAGATCTAAACTCATGGAGACTCTATGCACATAAAGTCTGCAACTTTGAACCAAAAACCCTAAAAATGGTCCAAAAAGCAAAACTTATGAACAACAAGGAAAGCTTTGAGCTTTTTACCTCAGAAGTGATATCCAACCACTGTAGAACTCATATCTACACTTGTTCTTCAACTTCTAGCTCTAACAATGGCTCCTTCTTCTCCTTCTTTACCTTGAAAAGGTAACTTCAAGCTCAAAACACACTCACAAGCTAAAGCATGCATCTCAGCTTTCTAAGGACTCACTCAAGGGGGTATGGTGGCTAGGGAAAAGGACTACATGTTCCTTTTATAGTGCACAAGCCCGAAATTTAGGATTTGCATCTGGGCTCACTACGCCCAGCGTAACCCTTGGGTATGCCCCGTGTACCCGGGCGAGTCCACGTTCAAATTAAGTGCGCGAGTACGCGTGGCGTACATCTCAGTACGCCCAGTGTACTCACTAATCTCACATACAACTTTAAGGGCCTAATTTGACAACTCTCTAAAATAGAAGGATCATAAAGCTTACCTGGATTCCGGGCTATTACATAAATTTTTATCATATTTTGTTTTGGGGAAAAATTCCGCAACATCTTTTGGAAGATTACTCTGATTTTATTTTAAAAGCATAAACTAAATCGGTCTTTTCTGGCTGAGAAATTTGGGGATGTCACAGTTGGTATCAGAGCATTAGTTTAAGAAAATTAGAAATTTATAGGATTTCTAGACTTAAACTTAGAAGATTAAGTGATGATCGTGAGATGAGTGTCTACCATATTTTAGACACGAGCACTAGTATATTTTAAGAAAGATGCCTAAAATACTTTTATGTGCTAGATCCTATATGTTTGACCGATATGCCATTATTTGTTCGGATCTATGGTCTGTTGTCGACCAGATCTGGAAACCTTATGTGTTTAGGATTGTAAGCGTATGATTAGGATATTAGAACTAGCATGTAAACGTATTGGAGTGATAAGGAGAATTTAATATCTATCGTGAATAAAGATCTAAATTTGCCTTATTTGGTGTATATATTATAATGGCAAGAACTCGAAGTGGAGCTGGAAATGTAAATAGAAATTAACAACCTCAATCCCGAGTGATGGAACAAGTGCCTATAGTAGAAGCTGCACCGGAACTGATCACAATGGCTGGAGTACAAGCCATGATTCACGCAATGATGGCTGAACTAAGGGAGGAAATGAAGCAACTATTGCCGAACAACACGAATGAATCTTCAATGCCTGTTGAACAACCTGAATTAAATGATGATCAGTCGGAGGAAGGAAATTATAGTAGATATGTTGGTCAAACTGAACCGCTTGTGGATAGAAGGAATAACCAAGAGGAAGGATTTGAGAATAATGGATGCAAGTATAAAGATTTTCTGAATTGCAAGCCGTCCACTTTTACTGCAAAGCAAGATCATGTTAGAGTAATGGATTGGAACTCGTAAATGGAATTCGCCTTTATGACATGTGGTTGCAAAGGCAAGATACAAACCATATTTGCAGTGCGTCAGTTCAGAGGTGGCGCTATTCGCTGGTGGAACACTCTGGGGAAGACCCTAAGCCCTAATGAGCCACTGCAACTGACTTGGGCAGAGTTCTTGGTGCAATTCAAGCACAACTACTATTCGGCCCAAAATCTTCTTGAGTTAGAGAACCTGTTTCTAACATTAAAGAGGGGAAGTATGTCTATCGATGAATACACCAATAACTTCACAAACAAAATGGAGTTTGCTTTGCGTATTGTCCCAGACGAGCTGACGAAAATTGACATGTATGAAAAGGGACTTCCATGGTGCCAATGCGTCAGACACTTACTTTGGAGGCAGCTATCTGGGCTGCTAGGTCTGTTGAAGATATTATTAAGGGGAGAGCCGCTAGCAAGGTTGAATTTGGAGAAAAGAGAAAGTTTGAAGGAACTTCAAGTTCCAACAAGAAAAATAAGTTCTCGAATTCTAGTTCGAGAAAATTCAGAGGAGCCGAAGCAAAATGGTGTGACAAGTGTATGAAGAAACATGTTGGGAAATGTAGCGAGGAAGTCACTTGTTACAAATGTGGAAAGTCTAGGCATTATGCCAATGAATGCACTTTTGTTAAGAAAGTTTGTTGTGGGTGCAATGGAGAAGGGCACAATTTGAAGGATTGCCCAAAGAAGAAAGAGGCAGTGAAGCCCAATCTCCCACCAAAGCCAAAAGTTAGAGCTTTCCAAATGACATTGGAAGCTGCTAAGGATGCAGCGGATGTCGCTTCAGATACCTTTCTTGTAAATGGATTGCCTGCCAATTTATTGTTTGATTCCGGAGCAAATTACTCCTTTATGTCACATAAATTTGGTAAGAGACTAGCATTGCCTATAGAAAAGCTAGATGATGCCCTAATTGTAGAAGTTGCTAGTGACAAATCCATACATGTTAGCGATTATATTAACAACATTGTCATCGACTTAAAAAGAAACAAATTCCAAGAGAAGTTGTTACCCATCGAGTTAAATGGTTTCGATATTGTTCTGGGAATGGATTGGCTTAGTGCCAATGATGCTGAAATATTGTGCAAGAAAAACATAGTAAGGGTAAACCTACCTGGAAAGGAATCGTTTGGTATACAGAGATAAGCACAGAGTAAATTCAAGAATCATTTCCCTAATGAAAGCATGAAACGTTTATCTAAAGGATGCACCTCATACTTGGCATTCCTGATCAATGCTAAGAAGGAGAAAAAGGATATGCAAAGTATACCAGTGGTGTGTTACTATCCAGAAGTTTTTCCTGAAAATCTTCCTTGATTGCCCCTTGATAGACAAGTGGAGTTTATAATAGACTTGTTACCAGGAACAACACCAATAGCAAAAGCCCCATGTCGATTAGCACCGATAGAAATGAAGGAGCTTATGACGCAACATTAGGAATTGTTGGACAATGCTTTTATTAAACCTAGTTCATCACCCTGGGGAGCTCCATTGTTATTCGTAAAGAAGAAAGATGGGAGCATGAGAATGTGTATAGATTACAGGGAGCTGAACAAGGCAACAATAAAAAAACAAGTACATGTTGCCAAGAATTGATGACATGTTTGATCAGTTGCAAGGTTCAAGCTATTTCTCAAAGATTGATTTTAGGTTAGGATATCATTAGCTAAAGGTAAGAGAGTAGGATATTGAACACTACAAGTTTTTGGTTATGTCATTTGGACTAACCAATGCTCCGGCAGCCTTCATGGATTTAATGAACATGGTTTGTAAACCATTCCTAGATATATCCATGATAGTGTTTATAGATGACATTTTTATATACTCCAAAAGCCATGAGGAGCATGGCAGACACTTACGAGAAGTGTTAGAAGTATTAAAAAAGGAGATGATGTATACAAAGTTCTCCAAATGTGATTTTTGGATTCAAGAAGTCCAGTTTTTGGGTCATGTGGTTAACCAAGAAGGGATTATGGTTAACCAACCAAGATTGAAGCCATAACGAAGTCGGAACAGCCAAAGAGTCCTACGGAGATCCGAAGCTTTCTAGGATTAGCTAGATATTATCAAAGATTTATCCAAGGCTTTTCTTCGATAGCTACTCCATTGACAGCTTTGACGCACAAGGGAGCTACTTATGCTTGGAGTGAGAAGCATAAAGAAGCATTCGAGAAGCTAAAGAAGAAATTATGTTAAGCACCGATTATTTCTTTACCCGATGGAGTTGATGTTGGAATAGTGTCTAAGGCTGCAACCATATTAGGCAAGTACTTGACCCGATTGTGCGTGGTCCTTTTGGGTTGCCTTCACCATAGCAACTTGATAGGATGATTTATTATGAGAGAATAAATATTATTAATATATTATGAGAATAATATAAGGAATAATAATATTGTTATTTGATTAATATAAGTCATAAATTAATTAGTATTAATTTGGTGACTTAAAGAGATTAATTAAATAAAGGGTACAAACTGTCAATTGTTTGATAGTTACACTTTAGACTGTAAATCCTTAAGGGATAAGGGATGGACGGATTCTAGGGCTTGGGATAGCTCAAAATCGTCCAAGGCTTATCTAAGGTAAGGATTTGGATAGCTTTAAGGAAAGATTATCCAGCTAGGGTTTAAGGGTTAAACCCTAGGAGTCTATAGGTATAAGTAGACCCTAGAGCAAGGGAAATCGGCATCTCATCTAAAGTAGAGAACCCCTGGCCGATTTCTTCCCTCTTCTCTCTCTCAAATCATACTCCTTGCTAGTTGGTGTTTGTAAGCCGTTAGAGGAGTGACAATTGTGACTCTAGAGCTCCAAGACAACAAGATCAAACAAGGGATTCAAAGGTAAACTTTCAGATCTGATTTTGTATTGTTCTTATACCTAATTACTCATTAGAAGTCTTGGAGTCAAAGCATGTTTAATTAGAAAGCCTAGATCCAAGCATTAGGGTTTTGCATGCGCACATAGGAAAGTTCTTATGGCTAAAACCCATAAGTGGTATCAGAGCCTAGATTGGTTTCTGTTAAATTGTTGCTTGTTTGTTTGAATCTTATTTGCAAAATTCGATTTTTGTGTTTCTGAGTCATGGACTCGGCGAGTTGGCCTGACTCTTCGAGTCCCTTGGTGCACTCGGCGAGTCCAAGCGTCAGGAAAGGCTAGATTCGGGATTTTTTTATGATTATCTTATGAAAACTTGCCTTAATCATATTAAATCAAGCCGAATCCGATTTTTTGATATATATGACTATAATCTTGATCTAATTAAAGATATTTATCAACTAATAAAATATTTAATTTCCTTATACGATAATTAATTAATTATTTTGATTAAATTGATAATTATCTTGCAAGAAATCTTGAATAAATCAAATATGGATAATTATGGAATTAATTGTTAATTAAAATTATTTGTTATTTGCTCCTCCATGTTTTAAATGTTTAAAACTTGTCCTCAAGTTTTGGAATTTATGTTTTGTGATTAAAATTTTTAATTTAGAAAATTTAAATTTCAAACCCTAGTTTTTTAAAAGTTTAAAATACAACCCTATACTAATATAATATTACAGGATTAATATATATATATATATATATATATATATATATATATATATATATATATATATATAACTAAAATGCTAGTCTTACCGTTAGTAGGCCTCATTCACGAAGCTGATCTATAAGGTGGGTATAAGGTTGCGGCCTATAAAATGGCGCTTAATGGGTGTACACTCACACCCACCGCTTGCTTGATCGGTGGAGGGTCGTTAGCCGATCGGGTAGGATATGACAGCCTCATCCTCTCATTAAAAGTATAATATGAAATACAAAGTAACTACATGTTTTTTAAAAATTTCCCAATCTTAGTTACTTTAGGAAAAGTGAATTGATGCAATCCCATGAAATTACACTTTGCACCCTTGCTAAGCAGTTAGTGGAGCGTGTGTGGTTTACCGGCACACTAATTGGTTCTAAGCAAAGGTGGCAAAGGGTGATTCATTGTTTATCATAGTTCGATGGAGCGTGTGTGGTTTACCGGCACATTGAATAGGTGATCGTTACAATGAAGGCACCATGTCAATTTGCATGGTAATTCACACCCGCTTTGTGATCCTCAGTATCCCAGTCACAAGCAAGAGGGGCATATCGAGATTTAAACATGCCATTGAATAGTTTCAATGAATCTCATCCGAACCTAGGAATTCTCAATACATTTAGGACTTAAAGTTATGGTGGAGAATTAGTGAATCGTCATTCACTTACCTTCATATTATTTGCATGTTGGGTGATAATTAGGGATTCATATTGGGTGATAATTAGGGATTCATATTCTAATCTATCTTTGTCGTTTCTATTTGTAGATGTCGAATGCAAACAACGTTGCTACTAGTTCTTTCACATTGATGAGCCTTTGTCAAAATGTCACTTTCAATGGGACGAACTTTAGTGAATGGATAAGATACAATCGCACCATTGCTCGCTATGAGGATAAGGAGTATGTCATCGATGGGTAGCTCGAGAAAATTAACCCTGAAATTGCTACTCCGGCTGAAATGACCGCTTTTGAAACTCATGAGCGCGATGCAACGAAGGTACATTGCATCATGATAGTTACCATGAACTCCGAATTCCAAAAGTCCTATGAGGACATGTACCCGTACGAGATGCATCAAGACTTATTGGAGAGATAGCACCAAAATGCGAGAAAAGAGCGTTATGAGATTTTTACTAACATGATTTCCTCTAAGATGGGTCATGGAGAGTCTCTTACCGTGCACCTGCAAAAGATGCAAAGGTATGTCGACCGTCTTCGCAAGTTGAATGTTGACTTTTGGGAAGACTTGGCGATCGACATGGTGCTTCACTCTTTGCCTCCGAGCTACAATCAATTTAGGATGACCTACCACATGAACAAAGAGGAGGTCACCCTAAGCAAACTCCAAGGTCTCTTCAGGGTCGCTGAGAGCAACTTCAAGGACAAGTCTGTTGCACCAACTCCCAATCCACCCGATGCTCCTGTCTTGGCTATTAGACAAGGAAAGGGAAAGAAGAGGAAGGCTTCGTCTAAGAACTATCGTAAGGTTAAAGCCCGAGATGGTGCCTCTTCTAGTGGGACCAAAGTTGATCCTGCTAAACCCTGCCCTAACCGAAAGGAGGCAGAGTGCCACCACTGCCACAAGATAGGACATTGGAAGAGAAGCTGCCCAGAGTACATGCAATCCATCAAGGAAGGAAAGATCAAGCCATCTTTCGAAGGTATATACACAATTAAATCTAACGATTCATCTCATGCTATTTCTTGGGTTCTTGATACCAGTTGTGGTTACCATATTTGTTCTAATGTGCAGGGACTAAGAAGAAATAGGGATGTGGAGGCTGGAAGAATAAATCTAATCATGGGGAACAGAAGATCGTCACCTGTGACCAAGATTGGAGTGTATTCTTTAGTGCTTAGGAATGGTTTAAGTTTAGATTTGAACAATTGTTGCTATTCGCCAGAAATGGCTAGAAACATCATTTCATTTCATGGTTTGTTTAGACAAGGTTTTAGATTTTCTTTTAATAATGAGAATGGTTCTATTTTAGCTTATCTAAATGGTGTCTTTTATTTTGAAGCTATACCATATAATGGAATATATGAAACTGTTATGATTGTTGATAACTTAGGAAATGATGTTTTAAACATAGATTCTTCCAATAGAATGGATAAAGCATCCTTGTGGCATTGTCGTCTTGGACATGTCAACAAGAAACGCATAGCCCAACTCCAAAAGGATGGAGTGTTGGAGCCATTCGACCTTAGGGAAGATGACACGTGCGAGTCTTGTTTGCTTGGAAAGATGACTAAGTCACCCTTCGCTGGCGATTGCGAAAGGGGTGAGGGTCTATTGGACCTAATACATACCGATGTATGTGGACTGTTTAGATCAACCACCAAGGATGGGAACCGCTTCTACGTTACTTTTACCAATGACTATAGTAGATATGGGTATATCTATTTAATCAAGCAAAAGTCAGAAACTTTTGAAAAGTTCAAAGAGTTCAAGAATGAATTGGAGAATCAATTGGGCAGGAAAATCAAGATGCTTCAATCCGATCGAGGAGGAGAGTACCTAAGTGTTGAATTCCACGATTATCTCAAGGAGTGTGGAATACTTTCACAATTGATGCCACCTAGGACACCACAATTGAATGGTGTGGCAGAAAGGCGTAATCGAACTTTATTGGATATGGTTCACTCTATGATGAGTCGTGCTTGACTACCTATCTCTTTTTGGGGGTATGCCTTAGAGACTGCCGCCCATATCCTTAACCGAGTCCCTACTAAGAAGGTTGCCAAAACACCTCACGAGATGTGGACAGGGAAAGCTCCCTCGTTAGCACATATCAAGGTTTGGAGTTGTGAGGCTTTCGTAAGACGAGATACTCACGACAAGCTCGAACCTCATAATGAGCGATGTATTTTCATCGGCTACCCGCAGAAATCCTTTGGATATCTCTTCTATAGACCGAAGGACAATGTTGTCTTTGTTGTGAGGAGAGGGGTTTTCCGAGAGCGAGAACTCATAAGCCAAGGAGATAGTGGGAGGCAAATCGAGCTTGAAGAGATTCAAGAGTCGATAGATGAAGGAACCTCTACCGCTGGCACTCAACCCGAGGAAGAAACTCCGGTTGAACCAATTGACGAGTCCTTACCTCTTAGACGTTCCGAAAGAGTCAGAGTTCAACCCCAGTTTTATGGTTTTCATATTACTACCGAAGGGGACACGTATATTAGTGATGGTACACTAATAAACCTTGATGAACCTAATAACTATAAGGAAGCCATGGCAGGCCCGGAGTCAGCGAAATGGAAAGATGCAATGGATAGCGATATCCAATCCATGTATGATAACCAAGTTTGGAATTTTGTTTATAATGTGCCCGGACGTAAGACCATTGGGTGCAAATGGATCTTCAAGAAGAAGACCGACGTGGATGGAAACGTACACACATATAAAGCGCGATTGGTCGCGAAGGGCTTTACTCAAACTCTCGGAGTTGACAATGATGAGACCTTCTCACCAGTTGCGAAGATAAAATCTATTAGAGTGATGCTAGTGATTTCCGCATTTCATGATTATGAGATTTGGAAAATGATGTCAAGACCGCTTTCCTTAATGGAAAGTTGGCTGAGGATGTTTACATGGCTCAGCCAGAGGGTTTTGTGGATCCGCATCATCCGAATAGAGTGTGTAAGCTTCAGAAGTCCATTTATGGACTTAAGCAAGCGTCTCGCAGATGGAATCTTTGCTTCAATGAGAAAGTCAAAGAGTTTGGATTTGTACGAAGCGAAGATGAATCGTGTGTATATGTCAAAGCCAGTGGGAGTATAGTAAGCGTCCTCATTTTATATGTCGATGACATATTACTCATAGGAAACGACATCCCGACTCTGCAGGAGGTTAAGTCCAGGCTCGAGAAGTGCTTTTCTATGAAGGACCTCGGAGAGGCTTCCTATATTTTGGGAATAAGGATAGTGAGAGAAAGAAGTAAGAGACTAATAGGACTTAGTCCGAACACTTACTTAGAGAAGGTACTAAAACGTTTTAGTATGGAAAACTCGAAGAACGGAGAATTACCGATACAAAGTAATGCCAAGTGGAGTAAGACTCAAAGTCCGAGTACCGAAGCTGAAATAGCAGAAATTAGCCGAGTACCATACGCTTCGGAATTGGCTCAATCATGTACGCTATGACTTGTACTCGCCCTGATGTAGCCTTTGCTTTGAGCATGGTTAGTAGATATCAAGGGAACCCTGGCAGAGCCTATTGGATTGCGGTGAATAATATCCTTAAGTACCTTCGGTGGAAGAAGGAATGGTTCTTAGTCCTCGGAGGGAGTGATGACTTGAAGGTGCGAGGGTATAGTGACGCCAGTTTTCAGACCGACATAGACAACTACCGTTCACAGTCGGGCTGGGTCTTTACCCTGAATGGAGGAGCAGTAACATGGAAAAGTTCCAAACAAGAAACCGTAGCTGATTCAACGTGTGAATCAGAGTACATTGCAGCGAGCGAAGCGTCGAAGGAGGCAATATGGCTGAAGAACATCATCGGTGATCTTGGAATTGTACCTGCCATAAAGGAGCCCATGGAGATTTTCTGTGATAATGAAGGAGCGGTTGCCTTGACCAAGGAACCAAGGGATCATGGTAGATCTTGACACATCGACAGAAAATATCACTTTATTAGACATCGTGTAGAAGAAGGACAACTCGTAGTGAAGAGGATATCATCAGAAGATAACCCAGCAGATCCGCTTACGAAGGGACTGAGTAGGGTTAAGCACTTGCAGCATGCTAGGAGTATTGGGCTGAAGGATGATATTAGCATAGATTAGATAGTATTAGAAACGTCTAATAGATAAACATAATTAACATTTGATGATTAAATAAAGGAATTTTATTTATGAGTAATGTTACTGTCTTATGTTAATTGTTTAACTATTGTTTCACTTTGCATGTTTTGACTTCCAGAATAATTGAGTTTATTAAGAATAATCGAATTATTCAAATTGTCCACAATCGTTCATATGTTGGAAGTAGATATGAATGAAGATTGTTGTGAATTGGTGTGTAGATTGTCTAAATGGTATTAGACATAGCAAAGGGTTGCTGCAACGTTCATGAGTGCTTATGAACTGGTTTTGAGCATTGGAACAAACTCGCGCTTGCTGGAATCACCTTATGGAATATGATATAAAAGGGTGATCGCAAGACGATAATATCATATAGTCTTAAAACCTAGATATATGGTTTGTTATTTGTTAATTGGTTGTACATTGATAATGCGAAAACGCATCAGTAAATCAGTGTTATAAAACGCATTGTTGTGTATAGTTGATTAATGAATAAGTAAATGCATATAAGTCGAAGTTTATCTGTAACTTTTATCCTAAGAAGGTAAAAGCGATATCTCGGCCGCTCGATGATTTGATTTGACTTATGTGCCAGGCCCGGTCAGAACTAAATTGATGTGTTCGATTAAGTTCTATGTCAAATAAATCGGAGATCGAGAAACCTAAATGCTTGACTAATCATTTCATAGAATTGTCAGCATGATATCTAACAGAGGACTATACGATCCCTTATCTAAAGGACAAGATTGATTAGATCAGAGTTTGATAGCGTCTTTGAGAGCTATGATTGCGAATCGGATTGTACTTGTGCATATAGTTTCTAGACTTATCCAAGTGGGAGACTATTGGAATAGTGTCTAAGGCTGTAACTATATTAGGCAAGTACTTGACCCGATTGTGCATGGTCCTTTTGGGTTGTCTTCACCATAGCAACTTGATAGGATGATTTATTATGAGAGAATAAATATTATTAATATATTATGATAATAATATAAGGAATAATAATATTGTTATTTGATTAATATAAGTCATAAATTAATTAGTATAAATTTGGTGGCTTAAAGAGATTAATTAAATAAAAGGGTATAAACTGTCAATTGTTTGATAGTTACACTTTAGACTGTAAATCCTTAAGGGATAAAAGATGGATGGATTCTAGGGCTTGGGATAGCTCAAAATTGTCCAAGGCTTATCTAAGGTAAGCATTTGGATTGCTTTAAGCAAAGATTATCCAGCTAGGGTTTAAGGGTGAAACCCTAGGAGTCTACAAGTATAAATAGACCCCTAGAGCAAGGGAAATCGGCATCTCATCTAAAGTAGAGAACCCCTGGCCAATTTCTTCCTTCTTTTCTCTCTCAAATCATCCTCCTTGCTAGTTGGTGTTTGTAAGCCATTAGAGGAGTGACAATTGTGACTCTAGAGCTCCAAGACAACAAAATCAAACAAGAGATTCAAAGGTAAACTTTCAGATCTGATTTTGTATTGTTCTTATACCTAATTAGTCATTAGAAGTCTTGGATTCAAAGCATGTTTAATTAGAAATCCTAGATCCAAGCATTAGGGTTTTGCATGCGCACATAGGAAAGTTCTTATGGCTAAAACCCATCAGTTGAAGACTTCGCAGTGTATAGCGATGCATCGGGAGTCGGGTTGGGATTTGTTCTAAGTAAAAGAGAAAAGGTGATAGCATATGCATCTCGACAATTCAAAGAGCATGAAAAGAACTACCCTACTCATGATCTAGAGTTGACAGCGGTAATATTTGCCCTAAAGATATGGACGCATTACCTATATGGCACAAAATACAAGTGTTTCACTGATCATAAGAGTCTTCAATATCTCATTAATCAGAAGGAATTAAACATGAGGCAACGACGCTGGCTAGAGTTACCCAAGGACTACGACTGTGAGATACTTTACCACCCTGGTAAAGCAAATGTTCTCTCTGATGGTCTCAGTCGAAAGGTAAACCTTGAAAAGAAAAGGCCAAGAGCGTAGAGAATTGAAATTGTCGTGACAATTGTGAAAAGTATAAAGAAAGCTCAGGATGAAGCTTTAGAGAAAAATGACCAAAAGGAAGAATGTTTGGGCAAAACATTAGTGTTCGGTACAAATAACCAAGGGTTGAAGGTATTCCAAGATAGGATTTGGGTACCTAAGACCGGAGGATTAAGAGATCTTCTGATGGAAGAAGCTCAAAAGACCTTGTACTTGATTCATCCCGGAAGCACAAAAATATATAGGGATCTGAAACCCTACTACTGGTCGCCGATGATGAAGCTCGATGTTGCAAAGTATGTGGCCGAGTGTGTGACATGTGCGAGTGTTAAAGCACAACATCAGAAACCGTATGGGAGTTTAGACCCTTACCTGTACCCATGGACAAATAGGAAGACATCACTATGGATTTTGTAACTAAACTACCCAGAACAAAGAATGTCAGGACATGATTTGGGTGGTCGTTGATCTGTTCACAAAAAGTGCACATTTCATAGCCGCTAATGAAAAGTGGTCTATGGAAAAGCTTGCAACGGTTTACATGAAAGAGATAGTTAAAGCTCATGGTGTTCCCTTGAAGATTGTGTCAGAACGCGATAGTTGTTTCACGTCAAGGTTTTCGAAAATTCTACAAGAGGAATTGGGTACGATGTGTCTAAGTACAACCTACCATCCACAAACCGATGGTCAGAGCAAACGAACAATTCAAACATGGGAGGATATGCTAAGAGCATATACCCTGGAATTCCAAGGTAACTGGGATGAACATTTACCTCTGGTAGAGGTTTCCCACAATAATAGTTTCCACTCAAGCATCAAGATGGTACCTTATCAAGCCTTCTATGGAGAAAAGTGTCGAACGCCATTGTGTTGGATTGATGCTGGGGAAAAGCAGTTTATGGGACCTGAAACAGTCCATCAAACTGCTGAAAAGTTGAAAGTGATTAGGGAAAGGATGTTAGTAGCTCAGTATCGTCAAAAGAGCAATGTCGTCAACAAAAGACAAACGATATCATTCGATGTTGGTGATTCGGTTTTGCGTAAACTCTCGTCGTGGAAGGGACTTATAAGATTTGGTAAAAGGGGAAAATTGAGTCCAAGGTTTATTGGACCATTTAAAGTTCTTCAGAGGATTGGGAACCAAGTTTACGAACTAGAACTACCAGAAGAACTAGAGGGTATTCATAACACATTCCACGTGTGTTATTTGAGGAAGTTCACGAGAGAAGTTCCCGACATCATTCCAATTTCTGAATTAAGGTTGGATGAAAGGAAGAGGTTAATTAAAGAATCGGAGGCAATCATTAACCATAAGACTAAGAAGTTGTGACGCAAGATGGTCGATTTAGTGCTTGCACGATGGAAACATACGAATGGGCCAAATCTCACCAAGGAAATGGAGAGTGACATGATGAGTCGGTATCCACATTTGTTTGCTGATCTGTGATTACGAGGTAACATCCCAAAACACAGTCTGAATATTTCGTTTTATTAAATAATAAAAACCATAGTTGATAAACCTCATATAAAAATCATAAGCAATGTATCTCAAAATATTATAACAATTGTCAAGTATATCAGAGTATAAAGATCCCAAGCTGAACAAATTGTGTGTGCACTGTAATCTTCCCGAGCTCCTTTTTTAAAAACTGAGTACCTGAAACCAAAAACTGAAAACTATAAGCACAAAGCTTAGTGAGCTCCCCCAAACTACTGCATACCATACAATAACATATAAAACACATATTGGGCCTTGCCCACTGCATTGGACCGAAATCCGGAAACTGCATCGGACCGAAGTCCGGAAACAAACCAGGGCCTTACCCTCTGCATCGGACCGAAGTCCGGAAACTACATCGGACCAAAGTCCGGAACAAACCAGAGCCTTGCCGTCTCCGTCAGACCGAAGTCCGGAACTAACTGAACATAACATAGCATAAACATATCAACTAGCATGAACACATATATTGCATACTGCATCGAACCAGGGTCTGGAACACATAACAGAAAACATGTTTGAATCACAAAGACATCAAGCAATCTAACTACTGCATCAGACCGAGGTCCGGAACTACTGCTAACTAAACGGGTCGGCATTGTGGCCGTAGACCCGTTCCTACGACCCCAGCAGCTAGATGACAGATTCCCGATCTGTCAACATCAAAATAACACCCATTTAATAATTGGCTTCAACTACATAACTATAATTACATACTTTGGATAATTACTACATTACCCCAAGCTTGGATTACCGAAGCCCAAGGTCCAATCCATAGGCCTAAAGTCAACTAGAGATCAAAGCCCAACATATGGCCCAATTTCCAAATTGGGCCCAATCCTTCATTAGGACCATACCATAAAGCCCAACTAAATATTCTAGTCCATAATCATTCTTGGATGGCCCATTATTGACCCAATTACCAATTACCCAAATGAAAAGCCCAACTCAAGGCCCATGTGACATTAGGGTTTCACATAAAATGACAATTAGGGTTAAGTGTTTCTCACTTAACCCATTAAGGGCTTAACCCACTAAGGCTTAATCCATTAAGTCCATTATTGCTTAGATTACTTCATGCCAATGATTATTATTTAATATTTCACTTATTAAATAATTCTCATGTGTGTCCTGATAATTTCTCAAATATTAGGATTTTCTCAATTAGCCCATTAAGGACTTAGTCCATTAAGTCCTTTACTCTACTAGATAAATGGCGTGGAATCGTTTGGGCTTAATTCACAATCCAAACCCAATGGTCCAAAAGTGGGTCCAAATAGGTCCAAGGCCCAAATG
Source organism: Lactuca serriola (assembly GCF_051521515.1). Lineage (NCBI taxonomy): Eukaryota > Viridiplantae > Streptophyta > Magnoliopsida > Asterales > Asteraceae > Lactuca > Lactuca serriola. The sequence continues at coordinate 91,753,574 of NC_136408.1, forward strand.
CTAACAATTAGGGTCTTCCACACAAACATGGTCCAATAGGCCCAACACCAATCTCTAAGCCCAATAGTGTTTGCTAGTGGGGAACCATCCACTACCACCTCGGGTAGTGGTGGTCTATGGCGGCTTACGGCGTTGGCCACCACCTCACGGTGGTGGTTTGGTTCTTTTTTTTCATTATTCTTGGCGGCGGCATCTTCACAGTTCTGTTACTCATTCGGCAACGACACCAACAATATAACAATAGCGGCGCGACATGAAGGCTTATAAGGTGGCGGCTGAATAGAAGAAGAAGAAGGAAGGGCGGCTATCGGGCTCAGAGTGGCACCAACGCCTTAACAGATGGTGTGACATCCCCTAATTTCTCGGCCAGAAAAGACCGATTTAATTTATGCTTTTTAAAATCAAATCAGAGAAATTTTTATAAAAGATGTTGTGGAATTGGTCCCCAAAAAGAAAATATGATAAAATTTTGTCAAAACCTTTCTTTAAGAAGTATATCATTTCCTTTTTATATCAAAACCTCAGGATGTCATGTTCCGATACAGATCAAAAGCATAAACAAGACATTATAAACCTTACGACAGTTATTTGTAACTACTGGCCTATAATCCAAAATTCACTCATCATCATCATCCGACTATGCTCGGGGTCCTCTACCTGTAATATAAAAAGTTGAGTGGGTCGGGCTTGGAAGCCTGGTGAGCATATAGGGTTTTCAACCCACAATTTCCAAAATTTATTATGTTTAAACATCAATCAAACAACCGAATTACCCCAAACCTCATTATATTATTTATTTCTTAAGGGTTTACCCTAAGAATCAACTATCACTCCTTCCTAACGATTCATCCTAAGGAATAGACACAAAGTCATCTCGTGACCGGGGTTTATACAACTGGCACTAATTCCATAGTTGCCAAAGTTTATTCAACATGTGCTAAGTCCATAGCTCTCATTTATCGACAGTATTATTTACAGGTATTCTCTCCTGCAATACATGTCAATGGGTTTTTAGATTACAGCAAATGAACATATAGTTCATTACACCTACAGGTTGTGGGCCTGCTAGTGTTCCATAAACCGTCTAGAACAGTCCATGGTTGTCATCCATACTCTGCTGAATGACGGGGGCCAACAATTTGGGTAAGTGATTCTCTCAAATTTTCACCACTCACCCTCAACTCATGATCAATATTATTGATCATCTCCTTTATCCGACTCACCTTTCATCATACCCACTATTTCATCTACCCATGTTTTACCCAACATTTTTCGTAGATAAAAATACATATATAGTTTAAATTACTTAAAAACATGTATAAATCATTCCTTCAGCACCCATCTCAAATAAACAAACAATATATATTCACACAACATGTATTTTATGTAAAATACTTCATATCTATGTGTAAGGTGAAAGTAACTACACAATCATTTGATTTAATGAAAACCGGGCAGCAATTCGTTTCCTAAAACGATCGTTTCTAATAAAACCGGGAGTTTTATTGAGAAACCGGACTTTGTAAAAGTCGCGCATCGAAACCGAAAAGATAAATTTTTCGGGCTTCACGGGCACTTTGTGGCGTATTCCGGGGGTTACAATTGATATCGGTGCTTTGGGGAATGTTAAGATGAAGAAAATATGGAAAAAAGGGTTAAAAGTGGCAAAACTCCAAAACTACCCGAGAAGGCTCGCATATCCCTTCTATTTATAAGGTCCGAAGGTCGGCTAGGGAGGTGGGGTCCGCAGGCGAGGGTGCGCAGGTGCTCGCACATGGGCTGCGCGTGCGAGGGCCTCGCTGGAGGCTTCTGATTGGACCGCGGTCTACTGGTGCACATGCGAGGTTCGGAGGCTAGGTGGTGCGAGGCTCGGTCCAGCTGCGAGCTTCGGATTGGGCCTCCCTTTGGTCGAATCAGAAGAGCACACGGGGCAACACAGGGCAGTCTCACATGTGAGGTGACTCATCAGAATTTCGGACACGTGGCAAAAGCGTGACTATGCGAATTTTCTCGATTTTTGTGCAAAAGCTTCTAAAATCCATAACTTTCACATACGAGCTCCGTTTTTGACGTTCTTTATATGCACGCGTTGCTAAAATTACGCTCTACAACTTCCATTTAGACTTCGACGGCTAATTTTGAATTTAATTTTTTTATTATTATTTTTAACAGACTGGGACAGGAAATCCGTTAAAAATTCATAACTTCTTCATCCGACATCCGTTTTCGTCAGAATTTTTACCGTTGTGCTACTAATGACGAGACCTTCAATTCTCATTTAGGTTGTGTCGGCTAAAAATCACTCGATCTAAAATTCGAGTTTTTAGTTGTCTACTACTAAGCTGAAACTTCGAAAAATCATAACTTCCTCATACGAACTCAGATTTGGACGTTCTTTTTATCAAACTTCTCGGTTTAACGAATACTACAACTTTCGTTTAGATTACTAAGGCTAAAAAGTAGTTTATCAAAAACTCACTTTTTACGACATTCGGCACCGTGCCGGTTTTGTCGCGAAACTTCGACAGGTCATAACTTCTTCATTATAACTCGGATTTCGACATTCTTTATATCCCCGGAATCCTAGTTTCGACCACTACAACTTTATGTAAAGATATCGGGCTTATCTCACACTTTAATTTTGACGCTTACTTTTTTTCTTAATTAATTAAACCTCTAATAATTTAGCATAAAACACATAATTCACATAAAATTCACATAATTCCTTTTCATTTCTTCTAAATGAGTTACAAAGTTTAACCTAGACTATTATGTCAATATTAATGCCTAGCCTAGAAACACGAGCGTTACAACTCTCTCCCCCTTAGGATCATTCTGTCCCCAGAATCACACAACGACAAACAACTACGGGTAACGACTCACTATGTCACTCTCCATTTCTTAGGCGGGATTTGGCCCATTTATATGTTTACAATGTACTAGAACTAAATTGACTATCTTACATTACAACTTCTTAGTCTTACTGTTAACGATTGCCTCAGGTTCTCCAATTAACCTCTTGTTCTCGTCCAACCTTAATTCAGAAATGGGAATTATGCCGGGCACACCTAACGTGAACTTTCTCAAATAACACACATGAAAGGTGTTATGAATACTCTCTAGTTCTTCCGATAATTCTAGCTTGTAAGCTTGACTCCGGATTCTCTGAAGAACTTTAAATAGTCCAATAAACCTTGGACTTAACTTTCCCCTTCTACCAAATCTTATAAGTCCCTTCCACGACGAGACATTAAGTGAAACCGAATCTCCAACTTCGAATGATATCGGTTGTCTTTTCTTGTCAGCATAGCTCTTTTGAGCAACTAACATCTTTTTCCCTAATCACTTACAACTTTTCAGCAATCTAATGGACTATTTCAACTCCCATAAACTGCTTTTCCTCAACTTCCAGCCAACATGATGGCATCCGACACTTTTTCCCATGCAAAGCGTGATAAGGTACCATCTTAACACTTGATTGGAAACTATTATTATAGGTGAATTCTACTAAAGGTAAGTGTTCATCCCAGTTATGTAACACCGTAAATTTCAAAACAATTTATCGCATTTTATAAAAGCATAATTCATTTAGTATTCATAAAACATCATTGTTTGAAACTGAAATCCATAACATATAAAAATCCCAAGATCTCATAACATAAAAATCCCGTGTGTGTACTGATCAGGTCGGCCCCTTCCCGCGATCCTCACTAGTACCTGAAACAAATAACACCAAACACTGTAAGCACAAAGCTTAGTAGTTCCCCAAAATACCACACATAGCACATATTAGCCACTCGAGGCTATAACTCTGTGGGTCCGTGGACCCTAATCTATGAACCCTCTGGTTCTAACTCTGTGAACCTTCCGGTTCCAACTCTATAAACATGCATAGCATAAATCACATAGAAATAATGCAGTACAACACATAACATACATATAGCATACAAATACTATGTCACATAACTCTGATTACCTACTCAAGGTAAAGTATATTGAGAAGACTCACCTCACGTATCTCGGTAACTCGTAAATCCTTGAAATCACTAGTGCTCGATCACCCGAGCTGTAGTCCTCCTATATCACAAATACATCCCTAATTAACACTTTCCAAACTAGGGTTGACTAACTATATCAAGTCAACATCGGTCAACCCTGGTCAATGGTCAACGGTCAACCCAACTCGCCGAGTCTGGCGTGGACTCGCCGAGTCTCTACGGGGACCCGATTCCTCTGAGTCGCTTCCGACTCACCGAGTCACTCACCCGACTCGGTTACTCAACCCCTGGTTCGAAATCACTGAACAACCCGCACCAACTCGTTGAGTCTGCCAATGGACTCGGCGAGTGCATCCCATAAACAACCCCAAACGACCTTCTGATGTCAGATCTGTTCCACTAGCTTATAGATCCAGTCCTTCCAAGCATATTTATCACGTAAAGTTCATGTCTTGGTGCTAATATCACACCTAATGACTCATAAATAGTGTTTTAACCTCAAGCACAAGGATCCCAAACCAAAACCTCCATGGATTCATAAAAAGCTTGGACAAAGGGACACTCTTGACCTCCAAGGTTCCAGATCCAGAACCTAACTCGCTTAAGGGACCAAGGGAGCACTAGATCTAGCCACAAAAGGGCTCAATAAGCCCTAAATCAACATGAACATCAACTTAACAGAAAACGGTTCGAAAATAGTACCTCAAACTTGATGTTCTGGACCTCAGATCTTTAGGAAGTTGATCCTCTTGCTTCCCCTTGGCTATAGCTTCCTTTCCCTTGCTAGACAACCCCTCCAAGGTCAACAATGGCTCTTTCTCTCACTCCAAACGCTCAAGCTCACTAGGGTTTCGCTCTAGAGACTGTGAGCACAAATGACGGCCATAAGGCCCTTTAAATAGGCCCCAAACCCGAGAAATTAGGGTTTCATTAAATAGCGCTGACTCGCCAAGTCCACCAATGCGACTCGTCGAGTCCGGTCATTAATCCGGGTGAGAAATCGCGACTCTACTCGGCAAGTCTACGCACCAACTCGCCATGTTCTTCCAAAAAACTCAAAATAAAATGAATAAATATAATACCTGAAATTCCAGATGTTACAATTCTCCCCCACTTGAATCTGACTTCGCCCTCGAAGTCTCATTCCTGAAATAGCTCCAGATGCTGCTCCCGCATCTCACGCTCTGGCTCCCAAGTCAACTCGGATCCCTTCCGATGTTGCCACTGAACCTGTACCAGAGGCACCTCCTTGTTCCTCAGATCCTTGATCTTCCGATCCATAATCGCAACTGGTCTCTCTGCGTAGTTCAGGCTCGCATCCACCTGAATGTCCTCTAACGGCACTACCGCCGACTTGTAGGCTATACACTTCCTCAACTGAGATATGTGGAAGGTATTATGAATCCGCTCCAATTCGACAGGTAGCTCCAAGCGATACACTACCCTGCCCACCCTCGAGATCACTCTAAACGACCAAATATACTGGGGCCCTAGCTTTCCCCTCTTCTTGAATCGGATCACTCCTTTCCAAGAAGATACCTTTAGGAGAACATAATCACCGACCTGGAACTCGAGCTCGGATCGACGTGTATTCGCATAACTCTTCTGGCGGCTCTGAGCGGTCAACAATCTCTGCCTGACCTGTTGTATCTGCTCTGTCGTCTGAAGCACAATCTATGTGCTACCCATCACTCATTGCCCCACCTCTCCCCAACAAATAGGAGTCCGACACCTCCTCCCATACAACAGCTCAAAGGGTGGCATACCGATGCTCGAATGATGGCTGTTGTTGTAGGAAAACTCTGCCAAGGGCAAACACATGTCCCAACTCCCCCCGAAGTCCAACACACATGCCCGGAGCATGTCCTCGAGCGTCTGAATCGTCCGCTCACTCTGTCCGTCAGTCTGGGGGTGATATGCAGTACTAAAATGCAGTCTAGTACCCAACTCCTCGTGAAACTTCTTCCAGAATCTGGAAGTGAAACGCACATCTCGGTCTGAAACAATCGAGATCGGCACTCCATGTCTTGATACCACTTCCCTCACGTACATCTCTGCAAATTTCTCTGCGGAAGAACTCTCACTGATAGCAAGGAAGTGAGCACTCTTTGTCAACCTGTCCACAATCACCCAAATTGCATTGACTCCTTTAGCAGTCCTTGGCAATTTGGTGATAAAATCCATGGTAATCTGTTCCCACTTCCATTCGGGAACCTCCAACGGCTGCAACTTACCATGCGGTCTCGGGTGCTCGGCCTTAACCCTACGGCAGGTTAAGCACCTCTCAACAAACCATGCAACATCCCTCTTCATACAGGGCCACCAATACTCTCTCCTCAGGTCTAAATACATCTTAGTGGCCCTAGGATGGATCGAGAATTTCGACCGATGAGCCTCTTCCATCAAAATGGTACGCATCCCTCCCACATACGGTACCCATATACGCCCTTGAAATGTCATAAGCCCCATACCATCGGTAACGAACTCTGATACCAACCCAACAACTCGCTCTCTCTTCTGGTTCTCTGATCTCACGGCCTCAGCGTGTGCTCCACGAATGGTGTCCAACACCGAAGCCATCACGGTCAATCGCAAACATACATCTCGCAATGGGGTGCTCTCCGCCCTGCGACTCAGGGCGTCGGCTACCACATTAGCCTTGCCCAGATGGTATAGGATCTCACAATCATAATCCTTGACCACATCCAACTACCTCCTATGCCACATATTTAGGTTAGGCTGATCCATCAAATACTTCAGGCTCTTATGGTCCGTGTATATCGTACACCGAACCCCATACAGATAGTGACGCCAAATTTTGAGGGCGAACACCACTGCCCCCAACTCTAGATCATGGGTGCGATACCTCGTCTCATGAGGCTTTAGCTGCCTCAATGCGTATGCTATCACATGCCCTCTCTGCATCAGCACCGCTCCCAACCCCAAGATCGACGCATCACAGTATACCACAAAGTCCTCCATCCCCTCCGGGAGGGCTAACACCGGGGCTTCGCATAACCTTTAGCGAAGCGTCTCAAAGGAGGCCTGCTACTCGGGGCCCCATGAAAAAGCGACACCCTTCCGGGTCAACCTGGTGAGTGGCACTACGATCTTAGAGAAATCCTTGATAAATCTCCGATAATAACCTGCCAACCCTAAGAAACTCCTGATCTTGGAGGGTGACCTCGGCACCTCCCAACTCATCACTGCCTCAACTTTGGCCGGGTCGACCAATATCCCTTTCTGGTTAACGAGATGCCCTAGGAACTGGACCTCTCGCAACCAGAAATCACACTTGGAGAATTTGGCATAAAGCCTCTCCGCTCTCAGAACTCCAAGGATCTCCATCAAATGCTCCTCATGCTGCTCTCTAGATCTCGAATATACCAAAATGTCGTCGATGAATACAATCACCGACCGATCCAACATCGTCCTGCACACTCGGTTCATGAGATCCATGAACACTGTCGGGGCATTGGTGAGCCCGAAAGGCATCACCACAAACTCGTAATGCCCATAACGCGTCCTGAACGTTGTCTTCTGGATGTCCTCATCTTGCACCCTCACCGGATGATATCCAGACCTCAAATCACTCTTGGAGAACCAAGATGCTCCCTGTAACTGATCGAATAAATCCTCGATCCTCGGCAACGGGTAACGGTTCTTGACCGTCAGCTTGTTCAACTCCCGGTAATCAATGCACATCCGGTAATCAATGCACATCCTTCTTCTTGACAAAAAGGATAGGGGCGAGGATAACTCTTGCATCTCTGGAGGTGCAAGGCGATAAGGCACCTTGGCGATAGGGGCAGCCCCCAGAACCAAATCGATACTGAACTCCACTTGCCTCACGGGAGGCACACCCGGCAACTCCTCTAGAAATACATCCGGGAACTCACGCACTATCGGAACCTCCTCAACTGACCTCGGCCTCTCTGAATCAACCCGCGTATCCATCACATACGCCACAAAGCCCTTACAGCCCTGCTGTAGACACTGCCTCACCCTAGCGGCCCAAAAAAACGCTGACCCAGAACGTGTACCCTCGCCGTACACCGTAAGAACTCCCCCACTAGGGTCTCGTATGGTCACCAGCTGCCGCTCGCAGTCGATAACCGCACCGAATCTGCTCAACCAGTCCATGCCCACAATGACACAGACATCACCCATCGCAATAAGAACCAAATCAATCGGGAAGTCAACGCCAAAAATCTCGAATACGCACCCACGGATCACCTCCGTGGCATATATCACCCTCTCGTCAGCTATGGAAACTCTCAGAGGCCGAGTCAATGCCTCACGACTAACATTGATATGCTGACTAAAAGCGAAAGATACAAAAGACCGACTCGCACCCGAGTCAAATAACACCAAGGCAGGTATAGAATTCACAAGAAAAGTACCTAGGCATAACATAATATAAGCATAATATCTCAACATCAAAATAAATATACGAAAAAATACATACCAGCCACGACATCAGGCGCTGCGCGGACCTCCTCCGCGGTCAACTGAAAGGCTCTCCCTCGTGCCCTCGGCGCCTCGGCCTTCACTGGCCAACTCTCGATAGCTCTGATGGCGGCAGGTGCAGATCCCTGAGGTGCTCCCTAAGCTGATCCCTGCAACTGCGGACACTCTGCCTTCCGGTGTCCGGTCTAGTTGTAGTGAAAACACACTGCAAACCTCTTGGGGCAGTCCTTGGCCATATGCCCCTCCTTGTCACACTTGTAGCAAGATCCAGCTCTACAAACTCCATCATGACCCTTGCCGCACTTTCCACAAGTGCGGCCCTTCTGGCTCCCTGATTTGGGATCAGCGGGCTTGGCCCGCTTGGCTGCCGGCTGGGACTGTGTCGGTCGCCGATCCCTCCCCTGAGATTTCGCCTCCTCCCTAGCCCGAGTCTCTAGCTCGATCTCCCTCTTCCGGGCATTTGCCTGATGCTCAGCAAATGTCCGGTACAAGGAGCTCGCCACGAACTCCCGAATGTCTCTCCTCAAAATACTCAAATATTGGCTCATACATGCCTGCTCAGTAGACACGTGCTCAGGGCAGAACATCGCCCTCTCATGAAACATCCTGGTGATAACCGTAACGGACTCTGTACCCTGCTTGAGGGTCAAAAACTCCTGTGCCAAACGATCTCGTTCCACCGGAGGAACGTACTCATCACAAAACATGGTGGTGAACCTCTCCCAGGTCACCACAACAAGCTCTGCTGGAGAATAGTGTGCTGTCGTGAACTTCCACCAGTCCTTCACCCCCAGGCGAAGCTGGTTCAGCACAAACCGAACCCTCAAGTGCTCCGGGCACGAGCATGTGTAGAAGCAACCCTCATTGTCAGATACCCATCTCATCGCTGCAATCGGGTCCTGCGTCCCGTCAAACTCTGGTGGCTTCGTGTTGCTGAACTCCCTGAACAACAACGAGTCACCCCCTTGCGGCCTAGGAGCAGCAATGGCTGCGGTGGCCGCTGCAACAGCAGCCTCAGAAAGAGCGACATAACGCTCGTCAAAAGTCTCAATCAATGTGGTGTTAATAGACCCGAACATCTCTGGTATCTCTAACCTGATGGCCGCAGCTACCTCCTCATGGATGATCCGGCGGATATCCTCGTCACTAGCCCTGCTGCTCTCTGGCATAAGACGTGTCCTCACAGTGATCTACCTCTGAAAAACAACATACAATATATTAGAAACTCTCTCGAGCATACTTGCACTCGATAACTCATCCCTCCTTGTTTCCCGGCATCCCGAAGATTCTTACTCGAACTGTATACCGTCCCGGTGTTTCCAGTAGTACGGGCCCAATACTACCTTCCACACCGCGTCAGTATACAACCTAAGTCCTCCTCCTAGGCTCCCAAGTCCCAAGTACTCTATTATGCAAAATCCTTTCTCTAGCAGATCGCTCATAAGCTCCTCGCTGCTACCTACTCACTCTCAAGCATCTCATAGCAGCTCACCTCTCCCTAGGCTAAGGCATCACAAATCAGGCCACTCTAGTCCTAATAGGAGTACCTAGCCCACTCTAGCACGAGAATACATCATATCAATATCATAAGCATATAACATAAAGGTATATTGGGAAATCACCGTTCGGGCGCTGATTGATTGTACACACGACTCTGCTCTGCATTTTCCAAAAATGTCTTACTCTTTTTGAAAATATTTTCTCAAATCCTCAGTTTGAGTTCAAATACGTCCGAAGGTGTACTCGAATCCCTCAAACCAAGGCTCTGATACCAACTTGTAACACCGTAAATTTCAAAACAATTTTTCGCATTTTATAAAAGCATAATTCATTTAGTATTCATAAAACATCATTGTTTGAAACTCAAATCCATAACATATAAAAATCCCAAGATCTCATAACATAAAAATCCCGTGTGTGTACTGATCAGGCCGGCGCCTTCCCGCGATCCTCACTAGTACCTGAAACAAATAACACCAAACACTGTAAGCACAAAGCTTAGTGAGTTCCTCAAAATACCACACATAGCACATATTAGCCACTCGAGGCTATAACTCTGTGGGTCCATGGACCCTACTCTGTGAACCCTCTGGTTCTAACTCTGTGAACCTTCCGGTTCCAACTCTATAAACATGCACAACATAAATCACATACAAATAATGCAGTACAACACATAACATACATATAGCATAAAAATACTATGTCACATAACTCTGATTACCTACTCAAGGTAAAGTATAGTGAGAAGGCTCAGCTCGCGTATCTCGGTAACTCGTAAATCCCTGAAATCACTAGTGCTCGATCACCTGAGCTATAGTCGTCCTATATCACAAATACATCCCTAATTAACAATTTCCAAACTAGGGTTGACTAACTCTATCAAGTCAACATCGGTCAACCCTAGTCAATGGTCAACGGTCAACCCAACTTGCCGAGTCTGGCGTGGACTCGTCGAGTCTCTACGGGGACCCGATTCCTCTGAATCCCTTCCGACTCACCAAGTCACTCACCTGACTCGGTTACTCAACTCCTGGTTTGAAATCACTAAAAAACCCGCACCAACTCGTCGAGGCTACCAATGGACTCGGCGAGTGCATCCCATGCACAACCCCAAACGACCTTCTGAGGTCAGATATGTTCCACTAACTCATAGATCCAGTCCTTCCAAGCTTATTTATCACATAAATTTCATGGCTTGGTGCTCATATCACACCTAATGACTCATAAATGGTGTTTTAACCTCAAGCACAACGATCCCAAACCAAAACCTCCATGGATTCATAAAAAGCTTGGACAAAGGGACACTCTGGACCTCCAAGGGTCCAGATCCAGAACCTAACTTGCTTAAGGGACCAAGGGAGCACTAGATCTAGCCACAAAAGGGCTTAATAAGCCCTACATCAACATGAACATCAACTCAACAGAAAAGGGTTCGAAAATAGTACCTCAAACGTGATGTTCCGGATCTCAGATCTTCAGGAAGTTGATCCTCTTGCTTCTCCTTGGCTATATCTTCCTTTCTCTTGCTAGACAACACTTCCAAGGTCAATAATGGCTCCTTCTCTCACTCCAAACGCTCAAGCTCACTAGGGTTTCACTCTGGGGACTGGTGAGCACAAATGACGGCCATAAGGCCCTTTAAATAGGCCTCAAAGCCGAGAAATTAGGGTTTCATTAAACAGCACAGACTCGCCGAGTCCACTAATGCGACTCGTCGAGTCCGGTCATTAATCCGGGTGAGAAATCGCGTCTCTACTCGGCGAGTCTATGCACCAACTCGCCGAGTTCTTCCACAAAACTCAAAATAAAATGAATAAATATAATACCTGAAATTCCGGATGTTACAAGTTACCTTGAAATTCTAGGGTACATGCTCTCAGCATATCCTCCAACGTTTGAATCGTCCATTCGCTCTGACCATCGGTAAGCTGTATTCAAGCACAACTTGGTACCCAATTCCTCTAATAGACTCCTCCAAAACCTTGAGGTAAAACGGCCGTCACGATCGGATACAATCGTTAACGAAACACCGTGAAGCCTCACACTTTCCTTCACACAAGAATTCGCAAGTTTATCCATAGACCATTTCTTGTTGGTACTATGAAATGCGCACTCTTAGTGAAGCGATCAACGACCACCCAAATCATGTCATGACTGTTCCTTGTTCTGGGTAGTTTAGTCACAGAATCCATAGTGATATCTTCCCATTTACCCATGGGTACAGGTAAAGGTTCTAAACTCCCATACATTTTCTGATGTTGTGCCTTAACCCTGGCACAAGTTAGACACTCAGCCACATACTTTAGCAACTTCGAGCTTCATTGTCGGCTACCAGTAATAAGGATTTAGATCTCTATACATTTTTGTATTGCCGGGATGAATCGAGTACATGGTCTTGTGAGATTCTTCCATTAGAAGACCTCTTATTCCTCCCATCCTAGGTACCCAAATCCTATCTTTGAATACCTCCAGTCCTTGACCGTTTGTATCAAACACCAACGTTTTATCCCAAACGTTCCTTCTTTCGGACATTTTTCTCTAAAGCTTCCTCTTGAGCTTTCTTTGTACTTTTCACAATTTTCAAGACAACTTTAATTCTTAACGCTCTTAGCCCTTTCTTTTCAAGACTTACCTTCCGACTGAGAGTATCAGCAACAACATTTGCTTTACCAGGGTGGTAAAGTATCTCACAGTCGTAGTCCTTGAGTAATTCTAGCCAGCGTTGTTGCCTCATGTTCAATTCCTTCTGATTAAAGAGATATTGAAGACTCTTATATTCAGTGAAAAGTTTGCATTTAGTACCATAAAGATAGTGCCTCCTTATCTTTAGGGCGAATACTACCACTGCCAACTCCAGATCATTAGTAGGGTAGTTCTTTTCATGCTCTTTCAATTGCCTCGATGCATACGATATCACCTTATCCCTTTGGGTTAGAACACATCCTAACCCATCTCCAGAGGCATCACTATAAACTGTGAAGTCATCAACTCCTTTAGGTAACGAAAGAATCGGTGCTTCACACAACTTCTTCTTTAACTTCTCAAAGCTTCCTATGCTTCTCATTCCAAGTATAGACAGCTCCTTTGTGGGTCAAAGCTGTCAATGGAGTCGCGATCGAAGAAAAGCCTTGGATAATTCAGTGATAATATCCAGCTAATCCTAAAAAGCTTCAGATCTCCATAGGACTTTCAATTGTAACCTTCGAGTTACAAAATAAATCCTTATTGAGGACTCCTTCTTCTTCTTGGAATAAGTATTTTCCTTCATTTATTGTAACAGACCGATGGGTCATGTTCTAATGATCTCTAATTGTATACTACACTACTTAGACTCAGATCTCCTAGGGACAAATTTCAGAACAAATTACACCTTCCTTCATGTTCTAATGTGATACAATCACAGTTCAACATGTATCATTTCTAACTACTAACTTCTTTAACAATGAGTGCGATACTTCTATTGATCGCTTTGATTATCTTTCATTTCAATCTTCTGGCTTAATTCAAATGTTACATCGAACTTGGTTCTCTGAACCACATAATAAACTCATCGTGGTCAGACTCAATCTGATATGACCTCTAAGGTCGGAATAACAATCATCTTCTTAGTCATTACCGAAACGATGGTAACGACAGACTAGAACAAGACGGAATCAAATAATAGCTTCTTGGTAACCTTGTGACTTTCCCTGATCCAAGTTCGAGTCTTGTGCTTCCAGTAGTATGGATCTTTACTACTATTCACACCTACTCATACTCGTCCCAAGTACTGTCTCGCAGTCCCCAAGTCCTAAAATCACAAAACAATTTAACACATACAAATGTGTCCAATTAATCATAAATTTTTCCTAGACTCTACTAGGACTTCTTTCACGCATATCTTCAATGATCAACTCTACTTCAACTTGGTTGGTGATGGAAATTCCAGATGATGGGACAACTTCAAAAATTACACCAGCCATTCTATTCATCAGACGAAAAAACTAGGGTTTCTTTTATTTCCTTGAAACGATTACACAAAGGTTCAAGTTTACCCTATACTATGCCTCTCATAGGCTAAACTACTTGTTACTATTCACATTACTACTTCGTAACTTGATCTTCGGGTATCAAGTCTTGACTTCTACTTCCTAGTGTTATTAATCGCTTCGTTAAGGATATCCTGAAATTCCTTTGGCGTTGATGGTGCACTTGGCCTTGTTATTTCATTGTTCTTCGGACAATTCTTAGAAATATGGCCTTCTTCTTTACATCCGTAGCACACCTGCTTGGGAATCGTACACTTATTGGCTAATGCCCTATTTCTCCACACTTAAAGCACTTCACCTTCGTGTCACAATTCCCAGAGTGTTTATTTTTGCACTTCCCGCACCATTTTCCTTTATCTCTTCTTTTGCCAGACTTTGAGGATATGTTGCTCTTGTTGGGCCTTAAAGACCCCTCAAATTTCCTCTTCTTGCCAACTTAAACTTTGTTGGCGGTTGTGTCATTGATCATTTCTTCAATAGAATTAGCAACCCTAATAGTTGCCTCAAGAACAGATGCTTGACGTACTGGCACAATAAGTTCATCCTTACTTTGTTGAAGTAACGTTTTGTTTCTTCCATCTGTTCACTTAACATCGTACATACCATTGCCTACACTCCAGTCATCGTGATTGGCTCAGGTTGTGGATTATTACTTCCGAACCCACTTTGAGTACTCGCCATTTCGATCTATACACCAATCGTTGGTGAATTTAGATCTTCATTTTCGTTAGATGTTAAGTCTTCGAAACGTTTATATGTTAGTTCCAATATCATAGTCATACGTTTAGAATTCTACACACATAAGGTTTCCAGATCCGATCGGCAACAGACCATAGATCCGAACAAATAATAGCATCATTATAGCTATAACACAAAACATTTAGCACATAGTAGCATTTTAGGCATCCTTCCTAAAATAAACTAGTGCTCATGTCTAAATTATGGTAGACACTCATCTCACAATCATCACTTAGTATTCTAAGTTTAAGTCTAGAAATCCTACAATTTCTTAGTTCGGTTAAACTAATGCTCTAATACCAACTGTGACATCCCCTAATTTCTCAGCCAGAAAAGACCGATTTAATTTATTCTTTTTAAAATCAAATCAGAGAAATCTTTATAAAAGATGTTGCGGAATTGGTCCCCAAAACAAAACATGATAAAAGTTTGTCAAAACCTTTCTTTAAGAAGTATATCATTTCCTTTTTATATCAAAACCTCAGGATGTCATGTTCCGATACAGATCAAAAGCATAAACAAGACATTATAAACCTTACGACGGTTATTTGTAACTACTGGCCTATAATCCAAAATTCACTCATCATCATCATCCGACTATGCTCGGGGTCCTCTACCTGTAATATAAATAGCAGAGTGGGTCAGGCTTGGAAGCCTGGTGAGCATATAGGGTTTTCAACCCACAATTTCCAAAATTTATTATGTTTAAACATCAATCAATCAACCGAATTACCCCAAACCCCATTATTTTATTTATTTCTTAAGGGTTTACCCTAAGAATCAACTATCACTCCTTCCTAAGGATTCATCCTAAGGAATAGACACAAAGTCATCTTGTGACCGGGGTTTATACAACTGGCACTAATTCCATAGCTGCCAAAGTTTATTCAACATGTGCTAAGTCCATACCTCTCATTTATCGACAGTATTATTTACAGGTATTCTCTCCTGCTATAGATGTCAATGGGTATTTAGAGTACAACAAATGAACATATAGTTCATTACACCTACAGGTTGCGGGCCTGCTAGTGTTCCATAGACTGTCTAGAATTGTCCATGGTTGTCATCCATACTCTGCTGAATGACGGGGGCCAACAATTTGGGTAAGTGATTCTCTCAAATTTTCACCACTCACCCTCAACTCATGATCAATATTATTGATCATCACTTTTATCCAACTCACCTTTCATCATACCCACTATTTCATCTACCCAAGTTTTACCCAACATTTTCCGTAGATAAAAATACATATATAGTTTAAATTATTTAAAAACATGTATAAATCATTCCTTCAGCACCCATCTCAAATAAACAAACAATATATATTCACACAACACATATTTTATGTAAAATACTTCATATCTATGTGTAAGGTAAAAGTAACTACGCACTCACTTGATTTAATGAAAATCGGGCAGCAATTCGTTTCCTAAAACGATCGTTTCTAATAAAACCGGGAGTTTTATTGAGAAACCGGGCTTTGTAAAAGTCGGGCTTCGAAACCGAAAAGATAAATTTTACGGGCTTCACGGGCACTTCGTGGCGTATCCCGGGGGTTCCAATCGATACCGGGGCTTTGGGGAATGTTAAGATGAAGAAAATATGGAAAAGGGGGTTAAAAGTGGCAAAACTCCAAAACTACCCGAGAAGGCTCGCATACCCCTTCTATTTATAGGGTCCGAAGGTCGGCTAGGGAGATGGGGTCCGCAGGCGAGTGTGCGCAGGTGCTCGCACATGGGCTGCACGTGCGAGGGCCTCGCTGGAGGCTTCTGATTGGACCGCGGTCTACTGGTGCACATGCGAGGTTCGGAGGCTAGGTGGTGCGAGGCTCGGTCCAGCTGCGATCTTTGGATTGGGCCTCCCTGTGGTCGAATCAGAAGAGGACATGGGGCGAAACGGGGCAGTCTTGCATGCGAGGTGACTCATCAGAATTTCGGACACGTGGCACATGCGAGGCGAGGACACGTGGCAAAAGCGTGACTATGCGAATTTTCTCGATTTTTGTGCAAAAACTTCTAAAATCCATAACTTTCGCATACGAGCTCCGTTTTTGACGTTCTTTATATGCACGCGTTGCTAAAATTACGCTCTACAACTTCCGTTTAGACTTCGTCGGCTAATTTTGAATTTAATTTTTTTATTATTATTTTTAACAGACCGGGACAGGAAATCCGTTAAAAATTCATAACTTCTTCACCAACGTCCGTTTTCGTCAGACTTTTTACCGTTGTGCTACTAATGACGAAACCTTCAATTCTCGTTTAGGTTGTGTCGGCTAAAAATCACTCGATCTAAAATTTGAGTTTTTAGTTGTCTACTACTAAGCTGAAACTTCGAAAAATCATAACTTCCTCATACGAAGTCAGATTTGGGTGTTCTTTTTATCGAACTTCTCGGTTTAACGAATACTACGACTTTTGTTTAGATTACTAAGGGTAAAAAGTAGTTTATCAAAAACTCACTTTTTATGACATTCGGCACCGTGCCGGTTTTGTCGCGATACTTCTACAGGTTATAACTTCTTCATTATAACTTGGATTTCGGCATTCTTTATATCCCCGAAATCCTTGTTTCGACCACTAAAACTTTATGTAAAGATATCGAGCGTATCGCACACTTTAATTTTGATGCTTATTTTTATTCTTAATTAATTAAACCCTAATAATTAAGCATAAAACACATAATTCACATAAAATTCACATAATTCCTTTTCATTTCTTCTAAATGAGTTACAAAGGTTAACCTAGACCATTATGTCAATATTAATGCCTAGCCTAGAAACACGAGCGTTACAGATGGCGAAGCACGTCGGCTTCGTTCGTCAACGCTCGAGACTCCTCCCCAGCTTGTTTCTCCAGCGATATTCTGTTCATTAGCAGCCCACACTTTGCCATGTGCAGCTCCAAGTCCGGTCTTGCTTGGTCCTTGTCGCTCACGGTGTCGCCGGCAGCAGATGGCGACTTGGTCCACATCAGAGACATGAGCGGAAAGGAGGTGGCGGCTGGGGTCTCACAAGGTGGTGGCGGCTGAATGAATTCTTAGGGTTAGGGTTTCGCATGTCATGGGTTAAATATGGAGGTTGCACATAAGGGTGACGGGTTCTCCAGTGTTTTCATTAAACTTTGGACTATTTTACCAATATCGCTCCCTCCCTACTATATCTCTTTTCAATTTAAACTCAAATCTTACCTTTTAGCCCCTAACTACATAATTCCCTTTCACTTTAGGTCCAAAACTTACCATATAGCCCTCCACTTGAGAATCATTTGCAAAGCAATCCAACAATTACCTTTTTAACCATGCCCTCTGATATTCTTTTCAAATCAAGTCCAAAACTTACACTTTAGCTCCTCGGCCCATAAAATCTTCTAAGTTTTTACCCAATAATTACCAACATACCCTTACTTCTACAATTCTTCCCAAAATAACTTTGTAACTTACTAACAACCCCCAACTATCAAAATTCTTCACCAATTAGTCTGGGACTTACATTTATTAATTTATTTAAATAAACAGGGCGTTACAACTCTCCCACACTTAACTTAGATTTCGTCCTCGAAATCATTCCTTACCATTCCTTACTTGCCCAACTACTCTTGTAACATGGTCACCATCCTGGGTACACCCTGACCTTCTTAGGGTAGTTGTGGCTAATCATCGCAAAGCCCTAACATCTGCAAGCGAACTACTTTCTCGCGACAAGATCACATCTACTTATCTGAATTTTGCTGTCTCGAGATGATCTGGCCCTCTGACAGACCACCCCTACTGAATCATTATCGTTGGATCCAATCCATTTGTATCTCAGTTGCCTACTCATCTTTTGATAACTCAAGGCTCCCACTAGTGAACAGAATCACAGATCCTCTTATCCCTATGATTCACTTATACATGGCCAACGCTCCGGTAATCCTGCTGTGAGTGACGTAGCATAGCCCAAGTTATCTGTGACTCTAACCGCACATGAAATTCCAAAATACCATTACCGTTGGAGACCCAAAACCGTTTGAAACACTGATCTGCCTGAAAACACCGAACTGCCTGAAACACTGACTGTCTGAAACACTGAACTACCTGAATACTGAACTGCCCGAAACACTGAATTGTCTGATCACTGAACTGCCCGAAACACTTAAATGCCTGAAGCTGTATGCTACCATATGGCTGCTTCCCAACATCTACTGAGACCTACCTAGTCTCAATTTTCCGCCAATCATCTGAAATACTGGGTTCCAGCCCAACTGTGGAGCCCAAGGACTCCTTGTTTAGCCGCCTCGCACGACTTCTGAACGAAATCCTTCTTTGGATCTAGCTGCTACTAGTTATCTTATCACTATGGCCCTAACGGCCTTCTGATCTAACTGATTGGTTCCATGCGTCAAATCCTGACATCACCAAACCCAAAGCTAAAAGTGATTGCTTCATGACCATTGGTAGCCTTATGTCATAAATGACCTTAAGTAGTCCATTACTTCCTTGCTCTCTTCTCTGTAGTGGCGCTTCTACAATCTTATCACTTGCTTAACAAGGTCTAATCCGTCTTGAAAACTCCGAAATCCAATCTATGGATTTCCATATCCTCACTGCTACACCTAAACTAGTGGGTACTACTGTCCTTCCTGCATCCTAACAACGCACTTACTCTATCTACCAACCTAGTGAATGCTACAGCTACACCCACAGACTTACATCACTCTAGCACTATCTGTTAATCTTGTGAATGCTACGGCTACACCCACACTCTTACAACACTCTAATACTATTTGGCTGCTAGTGAATGTTATAGCTACACATGCAGACTTACAACACTCTGATACTATCTGACTGCTAGTGAATGCTACGGCTACACCCGCAGACTTACAACACTCCATCACTATCTATACCGGATCGAACACGCGCTTGACCCGCACTCAGCTAAACTCATGTCCTGACTGGAATCCCCAACCGGATTCCCTAAGGCTTGCTAGCAAACATTCCGAAAATGCGATCTCATCATTGGCAAGATTTTCCGAACTTCCATATCACACTCTCCTCAGACCATACAGCCACACGGGCTGTCTTCCTTTCAGACAAGGATGCAAAACTTATCCTAGTGTGAAAACTGCTCTTGCTTCTGAATCCTTGGGCGATTCTCCCTCACTTTAGTTCAGCTAATGCCTTACACCACACAAAACTGGAAGAATTCCCAATTCTTCTCACCACCCATGACCAATCTGCTAGAAACCACGCTTACCATTGCTAGTGTTTTCAACACCACCTAATCCAAAAGATCACCAACTTCTAAAAAAATCCGAATAAATATCCGGTAATAACCTGCTAGACCCAGGAAGCTTCGAATCTCAATTGGAGACCTCGGAATCTCCCACTGCATCACAGCCTCTAACTTGGCCGGATCGACTAGTATACCCTTCTGATTGACAAGGTGCCCAAGAAATTGCACCCTGCACAACCAGAACTCAAAATTGGAGAACCTTGTCAAAATTCTCTCCCTCCTTAAAGTCTTTAGCGCCTCCCTCGGGTGCTTCTTGTGCTGCTCCTCAATCTTGGAATAAACCAAGATGACGTTATACTTTCCCAATCTCGTAATCTGGGTAATTGCTCTATCACTATTCGCTAATGCTTCTCAGCATGCAATTGGCATATGACATCTATTGAAAATATGATTCAGACACAAACCAAGGATAACTCAGGGTTACACTTACTCAACCCTTGCAACAAAAAGCTCCCTTGTGCAGTTTCCCACAAGTGTTGCACCGAATCTGACCCCGTTGGCCTCTCAGAAGATGATCTGAAATCTATGGTCCCCTCCTGAGACCCCTCATTATAAGTAACTGATTTGGTTCCCTCTTACAATGTGCTCCAAGTCCACATCCCGTTCTCAAGCTCAAGAAGTCATATCATTCAGGGTCTTGCACCCCGAGATACTCATGATTTCCCTGCTATCATTCTACAGTATGTTCTAATAACTTACCTTGTTCATTTCCTCATCTGATGCATACTGTGGAACCATATAAGCTCTTCCCGAGACTTGGCAGTGATCTCTGCCACAGTCTCAGTCTTCTGGTGGAGATCTAACCACTCTTGCGCCAACTAATGCACCTTAATTGATTGGGCACATTGTGCCCAAAATCTAATCTAAAAGTCATCCAATGACATAGTATCATCTGCTTCATCACTCCACTCACTACCAACCTCTTCCTATCAATCTCGTGCTCTCTCCCTCAGGAGACAGGAAGCAAGTCGGATCTTGTCTCCTTTTGAGACAATGCCTGGTACAAAAGTGTTGGCGACATCTGCCAACCATCTGCTGCTAACAATGGGGTCCCTAACCCCCATGACAATATGAAGCCTCACAAACTCTGAATTCCCGAAACATCAACGTACGGGTCTCTATCATGACTGTTATCTTAGTGCAGAATACACTCGGCCTCTCATCACAAATCTCTATAATGCCCTCCTTGATCACAATGAGGATCACAAATGTCTGGTCAATGATATTGCGCGTAATTCTCAGATGGAATAAACTCCATCATCTGATTATCAATCTGCACGGCTATAGAGTCCGAGCATGATCCCTCCTCGACACCAGAGCTATACCATCTGGTCTAACACGTAGCGTCACTATACTCAGTAATATACCCTTAATAACATCAAAATACTCATCAGAACTCGAGGGTTCTCAGACTGTTGGATAAGGTTTATTATTTTGCATGTATTTAGACAAACATAGATCCAAGGTTATTAGGGTTTCATGCACACTTAGGAAGTGTTAGATTGCTCAAAACCCAACACAGACACCACAAGTTCCCTGGTCTTATCTCAGTCTTCCTTGATTCGAGTACGGATCCTCTGCTTTCAGTAGTACAGGCTCATACTACCTTCCACATCTATCCATACTTTCCTCAAGAACTGCCTTGACTCCACTAAGTCCCTTCTACTACCACTGCTCTCTGCTACTCTCATCCCAGGCATACCCTAGGGAAATCTCTGACCCAAACCAGTCCTCAGCTGCTGAAGGCCTCCTTGTAATGCCAATTAGCCATCACCTGAATACCATGACATGTGACGAGGCTCAGATAATCCTTCGAGTAAAAGACTCGTCCCCACAACGGTTAGATTCAAACAAGAGCTATGTAATAGGGCCAAATCCAGCACTCTGAGATTATTCAACCCTGATCACATGTGAAGTGACGTATTCACCTAATGGCTAACTCCCATCACTCAGAGTACTACAAAGCACAAAGAAAGAAGCATTCGGACACAAGAAACTACACAAGCAAATCTATTCTCATAACGAGAAACTATACTAGCATAAAATGCTAAGCTCATACTATTAGGTATAACCTAAACAAGCTATCCTACTACTGTCTATTCAATACTAGCATGTAATTCTCATAAAGCTGAAACACATATAAGAGGCACATAAGGCATCCTCCTAGATCCTTAGTCCTATTTTAGCATGCTGTTCTACTGAAACTGAAACTGATAATCATATCATAATCTTGTATGAGTAATTTGGGAGTACTTACTTGAGCTCGGCTGATTGCATGTACCACACCCTTTTCTCTTTTCAAAATTCTTTTCGCTTTTTCTAAAACTCTTTTCTTTATACTTTTTCTAAAATTGTTTTCTTTTCTCAAAATCCTTTTGTAAACATGGTTTTTCTCTTAAAGAAAATTAATAACACTTCCTTAGTTTGAGTTCAGACACACCCGAAAGTGTACCCGAATCCCTCTAACCAAGGCTCCGATACCAACTTGTAACATCCCAAAAACACAGTCTGAAAATTTCGTTTA
The DNA here is from genome assembly GCF_051521515.1 of Lactuca serriola. Taxonomy (NCBI): domain Eukaryota; kingdom Viridiplantae; phylum Streptophyta; class Magnoliopsida; order Asterales; family Asteraceae; genus Lactuca; species Lactuca serriola. The sequence continues at coordinate 91,776,104 of NC_136408.1, forward strand.
ATTAAATAATAAAAATTAAAATCAATGTATCTCAAAATATTATAACAACTGTCAAGTATATCAGAGTATAAACATCCCAGGCTGAACAAATTGTGTGTGCACTGTAATCTTCCCGGGCTTCTTTTTTGAAAACTGAGTACCTGAAACCAAAAACTGAAAACTTTAAGCACAAAGCTTAGTGAGATCACCCAAACTACTGCATACCATACAATAACATATAAAACACATATTGGGCCTTGCCCACTGCATTGGACCGAAATCCGGAAACTACATCGGACCGAAGTCCGGAAACTAACCAGGGTCTTGCCCTCTGCATCTGACCGAAGTCCAGAAACTGCATCGGACCGAAGTCCAGAACTAACTGAACATAACATAGCATAAACATATCAACTAGCATGAAAAGATATACTGCATACTGCATCGGACCAGGGTCCGGAACACATAACACAAAACATGCTTGAATCACAAAGACATCAAGCAATCTAACTACTGCATCGGACCGAGGTCCTGAACTGCTGCTAACTAGGGTTGGCATTATGGCCGTAGACTCGTTCCTACTTGAACGAAACTCACCTCACATTGCTGAAGTCCCGCAGACTCAATCCCACACTGCTGAAGTCCCACCGAGTCGACCCCAACTGCTAGATGACAGATTCCCGATCTGTTAACATCAAAATAACACCCAATTAATAATTTGGTTCCACTACATAACTATAATTACATACTTTGGATAATTACTACATTACCCTAAGCTTGGCTTACCCAAGCCCAAGGTCCAATCCATAGGCCCAAAGTCAACTAGGGATCAAAGCCCAACATATGGCCCAATTTTCCAAATTGGGACCAATCCTTCATTAGGGCCTTACCCTAAAGCCCAACTAAATATTCTAGTCCATAATAATTCTTGGATGGCCCATTATTGGCCCAATTACCAATTACCCAAATGAAAAGCCCAACTCAAAGCCCATGTGACATTAGGGTTTCACATAAAATGACAATTAGGGTTAAGTGTTTCTCACTTAACCCATTAAGGGCTTAACCAACTAAGGACTTAATTCATTAAGGACTTAATCCATTAAGTCCATTATTGCTTAGATTACTTAATGCCAATGATTATTATTTAACATTTCACTTATTAAATAATTCTCGTGAGTGTCTTGATAATTTCTCAAATATTAGGATTTTCTCTATTAGCCCATTAAGGACTTAGTCCATTAAGTCCTTTACTCTACTAGATAAATGACATGGAATAGTTTGGGCTTAATTCACAATCCAATCCCAATGGCCCAAAAGTGGGTCCAAATAGGTCCAAGGCCTAAATGCTAACAATTAGGGTCTTCCACCCAAACATGGCCCAATAAGCCCAACACCAATCTCTAAGCCCAATAGGGTTTGCTAGTGGGGCACCATCCACTACCACCTCGGGTAGTGGTGGTCTATGGCGGCTTACGGCAGCGGCCACCACCTCACGGTGGTGGTTTGGTTCTTTTTTTTCATTATTCTTGCTAATTACAGTTACAATGCTTTGAACCAAAATAAAAACACACACGCACACACTAACTAATACACACACAGCCACCCTAGTGGCGGCCGGCGGTGGTTGGTGGTGGCGGTGACTTTTTTTCCGGCCAAATAAATTACCCACGCAACACATACACATGAAAATAAACACCCACCGGCAGCCCATCATCATTCTTGACGGGAAAGTTGACGGCAGCAGCAACCTCTCTTATTCAACAGTCTGTCAATGAGGGTGGCGGCTAGGGTTAGCGATCTCGATTGGCGAACTGCAGCAACAGCAATGACCGACGATGGTCCCTGCTCGATCTTGGTTAATGGCAACATCAATAGCCATCATCACGGAGAGAAAAGGGCAGAGGTGGCGGCGACATCTTCACAGTTCTGTTACTCATCCGACAACGACACCAACAATATAACAATAGCGGCGTGACATGAAGGCTTCTAAGGTGGCGGATGAATAGAAGAAGAAGAAGGAAGGGTGGCTATCGGACTCAGAGTGGCACTAACGCCTTAGCAGATGGCGAAGCGCGGCGGCTTCGTTCTTTAACGCTCGAGACACCTCCCCAGCTTGTTTCTCCGGCGATATTCCGTTCGTTAGCAGCCCACACTTCGCCATGTACAGCTCCAAGTCCGGTCTTGCTTGGTCCTTGCCGCTCACGGTGTCGCCGACAGCAGATGGCAACCTGGTCCGCATCGAAGACGTGAGCGGAAAGGAGGTGGCGGCTGGGGTCTCACAAGGTGGTGGTGGCTGAATGAATCCTTAGGGTTAAGGTTTCGCATGTCATGGGTTAAATATGGAGGGTGCACATAAGGGGACGGGTTCACCCGTGTTTTCATTAAACTTTGGACTAATTTACCAATATCGGTCCCTCCCCACTATATTTCTTTTCAATTTAAACCCAAATCTTACCTTTTAGCCCCTAACTACATAATTTCCTTTCACTTTAGGTCCAAAACATACCATATAGCCCTCCACTTGAGAATCATTTGCAAAGCAACCCAGCAATTACCTTTTTAACCCTACCCTCTGATATTCTTTTCAAATCAAGTCCAAAACTTACACTTTAGCTCCTCTGCCCATAAAATCTTCTCAATTTTAACCCAATAATTATCAACATACCCCTACTTCTACAATTCTTCCCAAAATAACTCTATAACTTACTAACAACCCCCAACTATCAAAATTCTTCACCAATTAGTCTGGGACTTACATTTATTAATTTATTTAAATAAACGGGGCGTTACATACGAGGATGGAATCATCCTAAGGGGGAGAGAATTGTAAGGCCCATGTTTCTAGGATAGGCATTAATGAAGACGTAATATTCTAGGTCAACCGTTGTAATTTGTTTTGAAATTATAAAGATGTATTATTTAAGTATTATTTTATACTTAATTATTATAATTTAATAAATTAAGGATAAAAATAAGCGTAAAAAATAAATGATAGATAACCCCGATATCTATGAAGAAATTTGTAGTGGTTGAAATAAGGATTTCGGAAATATAAACAATATCGAAATCTGAGTTATAACGAAGAAGTTATGACCTGTCGAAGTTTCGCGACAAAACCGGCACAACGCTTTATGACGTAAAAAGTGAATTTTCGATAGTGTTTTTTAGCATTATTGATTTAAACGAAAGTCGTAGTATACGTTAAACTAAGAGCATGCATAAAAAGAACACCTAAATCTGACTTCGTATGAGGAAGTTATGATTTTTCTAAGTTTCAGCTTAGTTATGTGTAGCCCGAAACTCAAATTTTAGATCGACTGCTTCTTAGCCGAAACAACCTAAATGAGAATCGAAGATCTTGTTATAGTAGTTCAACGGTAAAAAGAAAGACGAAAACGGACGTCGGATGAAGAAGTTATGAATTTTTAACGGACTTTTCCTGTCCCGGCATGTTTAAAATATAACTTTAAAAATAAAGTCAAAATTAGCCGACGGAGTCTAAACAAAAGTTGTAGAGCATAGTCTCTCCTACATATGGATATAAAGAACGTCAAAGCTGGAGCTCGTATGCTAAAGTTACGAATTTTTGAAGTTTGAAAACTTGGGGTATGCCCAGCGTACAGGAGTACGCCTAGCAAACTTGTATTCACAGTCCGATATTGGCCACATAGCCCTACTTCTTCGCATGAGAGACATGTGTCATAGCCTTGATGTGTCTAATATGATCCTTCCGTACGCCCAACGTACTGGCTGAAGAAGAAGTATACCCAACGTACTCTAAAGTTACGCCCAACATAACTCATGTATCCAGCCACTATAAATAGTGATCGATGCCATCCGATTTTATATTACAACTTTCATCCTCTCACCCCTATACTTTCTTCTATATTGCGAAAATTACCGCCCAAGCCTATTTTATCATCTTAGCATCATAAACAAGTCCCGGAGACCCCGAAGATCCCGAGAAAAAGAGTTTCTGAGAGGAAACTTTGCCCGCGTAAAGCCCGAGTTTTGGGAAAACATCCCGGTTTTATCAGAAACGATCGCTTTAAGAAATGAAGTGCTTCCCGATTATCGTTATATCAAGTGAGTGTATAGTCACTTTCTTGTTACACATAGATATGAAGTATTTTCTATAAAATATGTGCTTTCTGTATATATATTGTTTCTTTATTTGAGAAAGGTGTTGAACGGATGTTTTATACAAGTTTTAAGCTGTATCTGTATTTTTATCTACAAATATATTGGGTAAAATATGGGTATAGATGAAATAGTTGATGTGTGTTAAAATGATGAGAGACCTCGATTTTGTTGTTGTTGTTGTTGTTGAAGTCATCTAGCGGAGTATAGATGACGACCACAGACCTTTCTAGACAGTCCAGTGGAACACTAGCAGGCTCGCAACCTGTAGGTGTTAGTGAACTATATGTTCGCTGGTGTACTCCATCCCCTTCATGGTTGCCTTATTTGACATAAATTGCTAAGGAATCCCTACAACGGTGTTGTCACCCGATGAAAATCCTTATACTAGGTCCATTGTGATAGGTGTATAGGGACGTAAAGTGAAGATAACGGGAATGGCTAATCAAGGTTATTATTGGTTGATGAAATTAATAAATTTATTGTTGGTTGTTGAAAATTAATAAATTTATTATTTGTGGGTTGAAAACCCTATATGCTCACCAGGCACCCAATCCTGACCCACTCATCTTTTTATATATTACAGGTAGTGGACCCAAAGCATAGTTGGATGACGACGAGAGATTTTTGGATTATAGGCTAGTAGATGTAAATAACTGTTGTAAGACTTATAATGTATTGCTTATGCTTTTGGTCTGTATTGGAACATGACATTCTGAGGTTTTGTTTTATAATGAAAATACATTTCTTTAAGAAATGCTTTGATAAATTTTTATCATATTTTTTTTTGGGGACAAATTCCGCAACATCTTTTGGAAGATTACTCTGGTTTTATTATAAAAGCATAAACTAAATTGGTCTTTTCTGGCCAAGAAATTTGGGGATGTCACATGCTATGAGTTCCGCTGTATTAATCAAGCTTTGTTGCAAAAGTGATTATGGAGGTTTCTTATGGAATCCAACTACTTTGGGTGCGGCTTATTACCTATATCCATGGTATTAACGGGGGATTGGGCCAGTTTGATCAAAACCTTAATAATTGTAGAGTTTGGTCTGCTATGGTTATCTTCTTTTAAAAGATGTATGATCAGAGGCTTATTCCTCATAATATGGCTCAAAAAATCTTGGGAAATGGTCTAAATACGTACTTTTGGAAGAAAGTGTGGCTTGGTAGTTCAAATTTTATGGACCTTTTTCTTAGGATTTATGCTTGGAAGTTCATTGAGATTGTCTAGTAGCCGGTACATGGAGGGATTTGACCTAGGAGCACAATAGATAGGCATGGGAATTAGAAGTGGAAGGTAAGTTCTCAGTAAGAGCTACTAGGAAGCATATTGATTCGCTTAGACTTCATCATGTACATCATAGTACTAGATAGTATAAAGTTGCTCTCATTAAGGGTAATGTCTTAATTTCGAGAATTTTACTAATTAAATGGGATCCCTACTCGTGTTAACCTTGTGAACCGTGACATTGATGTTCTTTTTACTTTGTGTCCGACTTTTGATTCAACTCAAGAGAATACCATTCATATTTTTACATTTTGCGAGTTTGTAAATCAAGTATGTGTGTGTGGAGGGGGGGGGGCTAGTTCTAAGTGGGTAGATTTTTTTTCCCATTTCCGATTAACGTTTCAAAGCTTCTGTTGTGGGTTGACATGATGCTTATATTAAAGCCGAAAAAAGGTGTGGATCTGATTATAGTGACGAAAATTTGGATGATTTGGCGATTTCAAAATGATTAGGTATTCCAATCGATGAACTTCTCAAATAGTTAGATTGAGGAGAAAGATATTGTTACTACTTATGGGTGATATAACAGTAGGAATAAGTAAAATGTAATTACTTAGAATGTTTGGCTTGAAAATCCCCTTTTTGATCCTTATTTTTTTTTTCTAGCTCCATCTAGTCCTTGGTACAAAATCCTTTTTTGTTAAAAAAAAATTCTTTGATATCAATGAACTTTCATTATATTTATATAAAAGATCACTCATAAATAAAATTGTACTTATATGAATAATTATCTGTAAATTTAAGGATAGTTCTTTGTATTATGCGTTCTGCTCATAATATTTCTAAATAATAGGTATTTTGTTTTTTGTACTCATAATATTTATTTGTAATTTCTAGGTATATTATTTTCAATGGTATCTCAAAATTTATTTATGAATTATTATTAATTAAAACAATTAGATTCATTTTTCTATTGAGAAGACATGTGTAAAATAAATATGGATCCAAAAACAACCAATTGGAATAAAACATATATACAATCTCAATAAATGTTCAAAATCAAGAGTGTGAGCTAACCATTGAAAACAGTTGCAAATAATTGTATTTATTGTGGTTATATCTTTTTTTATTCATTTTAAATTTGGTATGAATAATCTATCATGCACTAGTGACTTCTAGACCAATGGGTATATGACCATATTTTACTATATTTTTGGCCACTCATGTAGCTTTATATCATTTTCACTTGACTCCAGGTCCGGCTTTACCCTTTGTAAAACTACACAACAGCTTTGGGCCCTTTATATATATATATATATATATATATATATATATATATATATATATATATATAGAGAGAGAGAGAGAGAGAGAGACACACACACACACGCATGTATTTCTTAGGTTATAAAGAAATATTAGAGCTTGGTCTGGTGGTAAAAATGATGGTTTATCAAACTAAGTGTCTCAGGTTCCCATCTGCTTGCTTACGTTTGATTGATTTTATTTTGGAAGCTCAGCCAACTCTCATCTTTTATAAACTCGACCATCCTCTTGCTTCATATTATGTTTACCTTTGAGTCGCACATCGGCTAAGAGATCAAAACTTTAGCAAATTTCATATTTATATAAGTGATTAGCTGAGATGCATTAACAAATAGTTAAGAAATAGTTTGGGATTTTGTTTAAGTTATAAAACCAAAGGGCCCTAATTTTTTTGTTTGCTTAGATCCCCTGACCCCCCACAAAATTGATATGAAACGACCACCTAAAAACCTTTCACACAAAATTAAAAACAATGAATTTGATTTATTTTATATATATATATATATATATATATATATATATATATATATATATATATATATATATATATATATATATATATATATATATATATATATTCCTGTGACTTTCACATGGTTATTGATTAGAATGAAATCTCACTTGCATTACAAGAACCTCTACCTCCTTCATGTGTGTATATGCATCAATATTTTTTGCCATTTCTATTAATGTTCTTTAGTTTGATCCAACAGTACACAGATAATGCACCTGTACGCTGTGAATCTACATGCCTTTAATTCGCAGGTACTGTGAAAATGACAGGAATATAAAAGGAGAGACCGAGGGAGGTATATAAAAAAGGTGATGACATTACAAAGATAACAGGAACACTATTTTACTTGAAAATGCACTACAAATCATAGAGACATCTACAGTCATACATGTCTTTCTCAAACACAATTAATAGTGTTCTCCATAATTATTGTAATTTAGATATATATGCTTCTAATCTTCCAAACATCCATAAACATCACGGACTCACTGCACCCTGCAAAAACCACATCAATACAATTAAACTTTATTCGTGAAAGATTTAAGCCAGTAGATCGATGAGTCTATCAACTGGAAATTGAAGAAAATAAACAGATATTTGAACATACTTGGAGCAATCAGTGCTAGGACTGATCTTGTAAGGGATGTTGACACCACACATGCCGGGGAGGGCAGCAGCGTTACCAGCATTGATGCCGGAATTAGCTGAGTAAGCACTCTTTAAACAGCCACAAGCAGTCTGACGATCAGGGGTTGATTGTGCAGCGTTATTGAGTGCGGTAACCCCACTGCAACATCCCGATGGCACAGCACCACCATTTTTTAGGTAGCCAAGGCATGGAGCTAAGTTGCTTACCACCTGACCACATGTAATAGCCTCTGCATAGGGTGCAGCCACCACCATGCAAGTCACTACTACACAAAAGACCATCATTGCCATCCTTGCCATTTTTCAAGTATACGAGCACTAAAGCTGTAGGAAACTTATATGTTTGCTAGTTATGTTATTCAAAATGTGTTTGGTGCAACAAACGTTGTCACTGGTTAGGGTATTTATAATTAAAGATTCTTCTTCTGTCTATACAAATGTGTGTGTGTGTGTGAATGGATAGGTTAGTTGGAAGTTGGATTTGATATTAATGGAACCTTAATGTACACCTTTGATGTATAATCTTCACCAATTAACTGTAAACGTTTCATTTAACTTCATAAAAATGACGGAATTCGGTTTTAAATATATGGCGAACAATGTATCACCGTGAATGCCGACCATATATATGCTGCCGTGTGGACTTGATGATCGTCAATTATCAATAAATACATTTGTTTTTTTCTGGAGACAAAATTGTACACCAACATTACTCACTTGCATATCTTGCAATCGGTAGGCATAATTGAAAGAGTAATTAAATGAAAATAATAAAATATATTAGTAAATAAAAGAAGATGAGTAAAAAGTTTAACCAAAATGATTTTGTTTTTCTATAGCAAAAAATATTTTTTTTATATCTTGATATTTATAATCAATACATTTAAGTTTTTAGTATGTATTACAATGTTTTTAGCAGATACATACGGTTTAAAACAACATTGCGTTTGTGGTTTGGCCGATTTTATGAGATAACTTTGCAATGCTCCACTCAATTGCATTTGTGTCGGAAATGCTTTTGAAAATTAGAGCTAATTTTGTCGGAAATGTTTTGGAAACATTGTCACCAATTAGTATCAAGCTTAGTTTTAATCTGAAATGCCTCATAATTCTATGAAATGATCATTTTAATTCCCTTCTACTTACTTTTCCATAAATTCGTGTAGGCTAGACCTGTAAGAACTCATGGATCAACAACAACTAACCAATTTATAGCTTTTAAACAATAATTAACCAATCAATCCCTAAATCAAGTTCTAATTCTAAGTGTGTATTCTTATATAGATGCAATCGATGGTAGACCTGAAATTAATTTGCTGATAAAAAAGAAGGTATTCCATATGGCTATGATACACAATAACCAGAAAGCTTCAAGGTGATTCGGGTATATATAACGCTGAGATATAAGAGGAATGACGATTGAAAAAGGAAAAAATGGAGAAATTAAGCGCTAACGTAAACCTAACCTAATATACGAATAAAGCAAATAAAATCAAGAGATTTACCTGAATCGGAAGTTAACGAAGAATAATTTTAGATTTTAAAAATGTGGAGGCTGCCGGAATCGGATGCTGCATTGGTCAATGGTGTCGTCATCTGTTTGAACGGAGAAGGTGAGATTAGGTTAAGCTACAACTCGAGAATCATCTGTGCTCAATTGGAGTGATAAAACAGATTTGGGAGGGAGAGTCATGTGTGCTCAAATGGAGTGATATAACAGATTTAGGAGTGAAGGAAACTTACATAAACTTCGTGAAACTGGAATTGGATAGCGCCAATTTCAGCGAGAGATCGTCAATTAAAAAAACATAACACATGTACCCTCCGTCGGCAATCCCTCGATAAACACGTACCAGATGGAAAAAAGTCGACACTTTATTTATCCCTCGTTGAACCCTCGCCAAATGCCTTCGTTTTCAACTGATTGCCAAGGAATAAGAATGCGTCGATAAATAGTTGCGAGATCCGTAGCTGATCCCTCGCTAAACCCTCTCTAATATGCATTATGTTGAATAAATAAAATAATCTTTTAAACCATCGCATATCTCTCGTAATTTGCTCGCTATAAGGCCTAAAATTTGCTACAGAATAAAACCCTCTCTGGATCCCTAGCTGAAAGCCAAGTTTCTAGTAGTGTGAGTTGTCTGTGAAGTCTCTTTGGTACTTCCAACAACATATATTTATCCGAAAAATTGTCCCTTGGAAAATGCTCGCAAAAAGTTTCCTATCTATAGTTTTCTGAAGAAATTGTTTTTGTCCGAAAACTGCCGCGTAAAGTTGTTTCCTATACATTTGTGACAATATACTTTTGTAATGGTGATTAAAAGATCTAATTTTTTTTATTATGATACACTGTATAATAAATCTAATTTTTTTTATCATGATACACTATATAATAAATCACATGAAAAACTTATATAAAACTTTTTCCTAGGACAACTGTTTTTTTTAATAAGTAGAAACACGTTTAACTGACAGAGTTGTTGAAAAATATAGCAAAAAAAATAGATCTAAAAATGGTTTTCTATAGTGAACTTATAGAAAATTTATTGTGAAATAATAAAACTGTATGAGAAACAAAGTATTAAAAGTAATTATAAGGTCTAAGCGTCCACAAGCGATAGACTCAGTATATATATATATATATATATGTTTACTAGGCAAGTGTTATCATGCTTTTTGGAAGGACAAAGAATTTTCTAAAGATAAGAGCCAATGAAAAAAGATCAAATACAAAGAAGTTAAGAAACAACAAAATATAAGCTATAAATATGGCCGGTCCTAGGGATGTTTAGAATGTGCTTGTGAATAGGGGCTACATAATTTAGGGCCCAATTTTTCCCCATGGTTTTATAAAAGGTTATGCTCCTTTTTTAGCCCAAATAGGTTAACTATATTTGGTGTATCATGCGAGAAAGAAAACGATGCAAGTGGCACCGGGAATTATAAATATTTTAGGAAAATGGAGCGACGCTTAGGTTCTCGCTGATTGTGATTAACTGATTAGGATATATGCATTGGAATAGATTAACCATCGGGATTGAGGCTTCGAAGTCACTATTTCCCTTGGAAATCACTCAATCAAAAGCTAAAGCTTCGGTTCGTACTTCTGTAACATCCCGATGATGAGGTATTTCCAAATTACACACTAAGTATAAGGATTTATTGTATTTAGCCCTTGTGTATGAAAAATGTTGCAAAATGGCCCATAGTGGCATATTTTTAATATTTGGCCCGAGGTCACATACGCTGGGCGTACCAAGCATATGCAGGACGTTCGTGCATGATCCTTAAACCCTAATTTTTAAGGTTTGGACCCTATTTAAACATCCTTAAGTCCCCAACCTACCTTCTTTCATCAGCCTCCAACTTACCTTCGTCCCCAAAAATACCATAATCCGCTTTTGAGCACTCTTGAGCTTTGTGTGTGTCTGTGTGTTTTGGTTACCTTGAAGGAGAGAGGAAGAATACAAGATCATCTTGGAGGAGTAAGACTCCTTGGATTCAAAATCTCATAACTATTTGGCATCACCTTGAGATAAAAAAAGCTTTGAACTTAATGAAACTATGCATATATCTAAGTTAGCCATGAAGTTGGTGTCCTTCTTGTTCCATTAGTTTGGGATTTTGAGTATGAGCTACTTTAATCCATTTAATCTGTCCTTTCTGAAGTTTTAAAGTGTCTAGAAGCATAAAACAGTGCTCTTGATCATTTCTGACCTTCCATGCATGAGTTACAAGCTCTTAATAGGTTAGGTAGTAAGGGTTTCTAGTGCTAAGTTCTTATCGGACATGCAAGACCATAAAGTTGGAAACTTTATGGTCAAAGACAACATTTGGCGCCTGGACCTACTTTTGGACATAGAGACCTTATGTATTAAGCTCTTAATAAGAGATAGGGCTGACCGGGTATGTACACTAGGCGTACCAAATAGTATGTTGCGCGTATGCGGTCAAAGGCCCATCTTTTCAGTCAAGCGGAGTACGCCCCACGTACAGATGAGTACGCCCAACATACTCGACTGGGTTGAATTGGATGGTTTGTTGACTTTGACCTTTGACCAAGTTTAGGCTAAGGGTATTCTAGGTAATTTGAGTGGTATTTGAGATCGGCCATTATTTGGTGTTTAGGTGACCAGTTGAGTTGTCGTTCGCAGTTGTATTCTATCAGATACCTTTTCAGACCAAGAGGTGAGTTTTCCTCACTATACTCATGGATCGAGGCATCAATATTAGCCCACTAGATTATTTTATACTCGTTATAGGATAGTAATATGCTAATATGTGATCGAGTAGTAGATCTATATGGTTATCTGTATTTCTAGTCACATGTTTATGTTTGTTTCTTACATGTGTAGACATATTGTGTTTGGGTTGAGGCAATCATGCTTTGTGCTGAAGGCCAAGACACCCGGGGCGGTTAGGATATGTTATAGGCCCTACAAGGCAGTCCAGTCAGGCAGAAGACCCGTAGTGCAGTCCAGATAGGTTGTAGGCCCTGCGACGCAGTCCAGTCTTCTTCAAGGCTCATATTTACATGCTTTGTTTGATATATAGTATGTTGGAACATGGGGGGAACTCACTAAGATTTGGCTTACAATTTTAGTTTATTGTTTTAGGTACTTTTGAATATCGTGGGAAATCGAAGGCATGATCGTGCACATCTTCCTATTTTCATGATATGGATTTATTGATACACTCTGATATGACTTTACTATTGAAACAATTACTCTTTTTGTAAATAATGATGATTGGTGGTTAATTTTAGAATTTTTAAATTTCTATGATTTTTGGAGTGTTACAAGTTGATATCAGAGCCTTAGTTTGAGAGAATTGGATGAACATCCGTGTGAATTTAGACTCAAACTAGGGAACTGCAAGTTTAAAAAAACTCGTTTCAAAATTGTTTTCATAAGTAACCAAGGAAGGATGCGACATGTACGATCAGTCGAAGCAAGAAAGTATACCCCAAGTTATCCACATTGTTATATGATGTTATGTTTATGGTAAAAAAAAACATGCTAGTGGTCGGCTAGGGATCTTCAGGAAGTGCATGATATAATTGCCTAATATGTGATGCTTGATAGCCTAGGATTAATTCTTGTATGGAATTGCATCATTACTGTAGTTGCTTAGTGTATGAATAATAGTTGTATATGAATAAGATTCTATAGCCTGAGAATGTTTGGTTTGAGCTTATTTCTTGTTCTTGTTTACTGAAGGGCTTAGGATAGAGTCAAGTATTTGATTGTCAATAGGATCCAGGGTTATGTATGATTAGCAGAAACGAATGTTGCAAGGTTAATGGAAGTTTCATGGATGGGTTTATGTATGAGCATCCGGCCAATTGAGGAATATCTACCCTTTCTCAAGAGAATGAGAATAAGATGTATACGTATCCAAGTGTGTGCTGTTAGGGGTGTTTTGATGGTCTTCTGAGACAAATACAGGTATGTGTGGAAGGTAGTATGGGTCCGTACTACCGGAAGCCCAAGACCCGTATGCATAGCAAGGACGTCACAACCCTTAGGGTTTCGTTATTTAGAATAGATCATACAATATGAAATGCGTCTTGTTTGATATTTTTTTGGTTTATTTTTAGTATGGTGCTCATGAGGGGATCAAGTTCAGGAGTTGGAGTGGGTGGCCACGATAGGCCAGGGTTAACTAAGGATCAGATTATGGAGTAGATTTCATCTGAGGTAGTTATCGCTCTCCGGGGATCAATTCCAGAGTTGTTTGGGTCTATCAAGGCTGCTATGATTGAGATTTTTGACGATCGTTATTCGGCACTTTCTGAGGCTACTGTTTTCGTAGCAACCATGATTGTTGATCCATTGTGGTTTGTGGAGAGAGAGCCTTCTAGTACCGACACTTCATCAATACGAAGCCTTCAGTGTTCAATGGAGTGCAGGATCTGATTATTGTGATGAGGTGGCTATCCAATGTTGAGGGGTGTTTATTTACATGCTACTGTGACATTGGAGCAATTCTTTGAGATGTTTCTCATGAGATATGTTCCACTGATGGAGAGGGAGAGGCTAGCCTAGGATTATTTGAATCCGCGGTAGGGGACAGAGTCGGCAACTGAGATCACAAAGATGTTTATTAGGAGGGCTCTGTTTTGTCCTAAATTTGCTACTTCTGAGCAAGCTTAGATGACTCGGTACTTAAGCCTACTCCAGACAGAAATTCGTCATTTTGTGCCCACTCTGCGTTATGGTACACTTCTGGAGCTTTAGGAGGCCGCGAGGAGACGGGATATTGAGATGGAGCTCCAGGCAAAGGAGAGGAGGCAGGCTTCTGTGTATGCGCATCCTGCAGCAAATCGGTTCAAGGTCGCTGATGTGACATTTGGGGTTCAAAGGGGCCGTAATTGTGGCAGGTGCGACAAGGTTCATGATGCTTATTGTCAATCATCTCTTGGGTGCCAAAAATGTGGCAAGGAGGGGCATTGCAGAAAGGATTGTCGCCAGTAGGACCCTATACCGAGCACCAGGATTTGTTATCATTGTGAGCAAGTTGTCCATATTAAGGCCAACTGTCCCTTGCTCACTACGGGTTCAGCGCATGCTCCATCACCAACCACATTGAGGATCATAGATGGCCGCCAGGGAAGGGCGGAGACCTTGAGTGCTCGAGTTCGTGCTTTTCATCTCACAACAGAGGAAGCCAGGACGGCGCCGAACGTCGTGACTGGTATGTTTCAATTTATCATTGTGTCAATTATTTTATGGTATGCTTATGTTTACGCTTTTGATTGGTAGCTTCTTAATGAATTCCTTGCCTACTCTTGTGTTTTTCGACTCGGGTGCGAGTAAGTCCTTTGTATCTCTATCTTTTAGTAGGGCTTTCGATATGAATCTTCGAGAGCCGAAGTGTCTGTTTGCGGGTTTTTGTATCGCCAACGAGCATGAGATTTCTGCATCGAGTGTTTCCTAGGATTGTGTATTGGAGATTTTTGGGTTGCCTTACTCGATTGATCTGATCCATATCCCCATGGGAGACGTGTATGTGATTGTAGGGATGGACTAGCTGAGTAGATTCAGGGTTATGACCGATTGCGAGGGTTAGCAGACAATAGTTCGAACCCCAAGTGGGGGAGAACTGGTTGTTTATGGAGATGGTACCAGATTGGGATCGGCCTTTTGTTCTGCTGCCAAAGTTTGGTAGTATATTCAGCACGAGTGTGTGGGTAATCTTGTTTATGTGGTTGATGCCCGGTTGGGAAGCAGGCTTAAGTTTTGGATGTGTCAGTTGTTAGAGAATTTGGTGATGTGTTCCCAAAGGAGTTTGCTGGTGTTCCTTCAGAAAGGTAGGTTGAGTTCAGTATTGATTTGGTCCCTGGTGCGGCTCCGATTGCCAAAGCGCTATACCGACTGGCATCGCCTGAGATACAGGTGTTGTCCTCTCAGCTTTAGGAGTTGTTGGGCAAGTTGTTTGTTAGACGAAGCAGATCGCCATGCTTTGCACTGATTTTGTTCGTCAAGAAGAAGGATTGTTCACACCGGATGTACATTGATTACTGGGAGTTGAACAAGTTGATGGTCCGGTTATTATCAAATGAGGGTCAAAGAGGAGGATGTGGAGAAGACTATGTTCTAGACTCATTATGTTCATTACAAATTCGTGGTTATGCCATTAGGGTTCACCAGTGCGCCTGCATCTTTTATGGATTTGATGAATTAGGTATGTAGGCCAATGCTCGATCGATAGGTCATTGTTTTAATTGATGATATCTTGATGTAATACTTGGATTAAATGGGACATGGTGTTAATGGAAAAAGACAAATGGGGTTTGGGTGTTACGAGTTAGTTTGCATTTAATCAAGCTTTTTTTGCAAAAAGTGATGATGGAGGTTTCTTATGGAATCCAACTGCTTTGGGAGTGGATTATTACCTATATCCATGGTATTAATGGGGTATTGAAGTAGTTTGATCAAAAGCCTAATAAAGGTAGAATTTGGTCTTCTATGGTTACGTTCTTTGAAAAGATGCATGTTCATAGGCTTATTCCTCATAATATGGCTCAAAAAATCTTGGGAAATGGTCTAAATACATACTTTTGGAAGAAATTGTAGCTTGGTAGTTCAAATTTTATGGACCTATTTCCTAGGCTTCAAGCTTGGAGGTTCATTCAGATTGACTTGTAGCCAATAGATAGGGGGATTCTACCTGGGTGTAAGATTGGCGATCCTTTGTAAGTGAAGGTGTTCTAGCTGACCCATACGATGGATTATTGTCAATGCTTCAAGGTGTGTCGTTGTCTTAGGAGCGTAATAGATAGGAATGGGATTTAGCGGTGGATGGTAAGTTCTCGGTGGGAGCTACTAGGAAGCATATTGATTCTCTTAGACTTCATCAAGTACATCATAGTACTAGATAGTATACGTTTTCTCTCATTAAGGTTGATGTCTTACTGTCTAGAATATTTCTAATTAAATTGGATCCATACTCATGTTAACCATGTGAACCGTGACATTGATGTTCTTTTTACTTTATGTTCAACTTTTCACTCAACTCAAGAGGATACCGTTCATATTTTTACATTTTGCATGTTTGCGTCAAGTATGTGTGTGTATGTGGAGGGGGTAATTTCTAGGTAGGTAGATCTTTCTTTCCCATCTCCGATTAACATTACAGAGCTTCTATTGTAAGTTGGCATGATGAATATATTAAAGCGGAAAAAGAAAGTTGTGAATCTAATTATAGTGACGAAAATTTAGATGATTTGTTTTAGAAATGATTAGGTATTCCAATCGATGATCTTCTCAAATAGTTTGATTCAGGAGAAACTTATTGTTACTACTTATGGGTGATATAATAGTAGGAATAAGAAAAATGTAATTATTTGGAATGTTTAGCTTCAAAATATCCTTTTTGATCCTTAACTTTTTTTTCTAGCTCCTTGCTAGTCTTTGGAATAAAATCTTTATTTGTTTAAAAAAAAACATTCTTTGATACCAATGAACTTTAAATTATATTTATATCAAAGATCACTCATAAATAAAATTGTATTTATATCAATAATTATCTGTAAATTTAAGGATACTTACTTGTATTAAGAGTTATGCTCATAATATTTCCAAATACTAGGTATTTTGTTTTTTTTTTTTTTTTGTGCTCATAATATTTGTAAATTCTAGGCATTTTATTTTCTATGGTATCTCAAAATTTATTTATGAAGTATTATTTATTAAAATAATTAGATTCATTTTTCTATTGAGAAGACATGTGTAAAATAAATGTGGATCCAAAAACTACCAATTGGAATAAAACATATATATACAGTCTCAATGAATGTTCAAAATCAAGAGTGTGACTGGACCATCGAATAATTTTGCAAATAATTGTATTTGTTGTCTTTATATATATTTTATTCATTTTAAATTTCGTATGAACAATCTATCATGCACTAGTGATTTTTAAACCAATGGGTATCTTACCATATTTTACTACATTTTTGGTCACTCATGTCAGCTTTATATCATTTTCACCTGACCCAGGACCGACTCTACCCTTTGCAAAACTAAACAAGGGCTTAGGGCCCCTAATTCTTAAGGGCTCCCAATTTTATAGTTTATTCTATTAATTATATATGTATATATACATATTTCTTGGGTTATAAAGACATGTTGGAGCTTGGTTTGGTGGTAAAAGCGATGGTTTATCAAACTAAGTGTCTCAGGTTCCCATCTGTTTGCTTACCTTTCATTCATTTGATTTTGGAAACTAGTTAAACATATCCTGCATCGTTCATGGATGAAACTCTGCCAACTCTACTCTTTTATATAAACTCGACCAATCTCTTGCTTCATATTAACTCTACCTTTGAGTCTCACATCGGCTGGGAGATAAAAACTTCAACAAACATCATATTTATATAAGAGATTAGCTGAGATGCATTAAGAAATAGTTTGGGATTTGGTTTAACTTATAAAACCCAAAGTCCCTAATTTTTTTTGTTTGCTTAAAGCCCCTAAATTAGTTGATTCGTCCCTGACCCACACATAATTGATATGAAACGACCACCTAAATACCTTTCACCTCCATTCTTTTACTATTTATATATGTATAAATTATATATCAATGTTATACTTTATTTTCTATGAATTAAAAACAATGAATTTTGATTTATTATATATATATATATATATATATATATATATATATATATATATATATATATATATATATAAATGAAAATGATTTGTGACACATGTTATCTTTTCCATGTACTTGGACGCATGACATTTTCTGAATTTTTTTATTTATTTAATATTCCACTTGTCATTAAACCTGTGTTTTGAAATGCCATGTAATTAATATTTTTATATAATCACTTAAACATTCGTTAGTTTTATCCTATATTGAAAGGAAATTACCCGTATCTTTTAATGCCTCTAATTTGACAACTAATACAATGAATTCGAATAAATATCATTGTATAATATATGGAATGTTTGACTATTATAGTGATTTAGTTCTAGTATAACATCAAACTTTGAATTTCGTTTTTCTGCTAATCATGGAATTTTGTATCTCTTTCAATTGTCAAATGTAATTACCTGATTTATCTCTACCACAGTTTCCTCTGTTTTTGAATCTCTGTGTATGTGATGTTATATTCTTTCAATGAATCTTTTTAATTATAATGTGTTGTTCGCTAGAGATGATAAACTAATATGCTGTTATTCTTGTAGACCACACTCTCACTTCAAACTTTTTTGACCTAAGGATTAACCACCAATAGATTATCCTACTTCGATAGGAAATTATTTGTGCTTTCATTTTTGGGGCACTATCTTTTATACAATTTTTTTGTTGACGGTCTTTAAAATCTTCTTGCAGACCTAAGCAGTCTATGCATTTTTTTTCTTATAGTGAATGGAAACGAACGCTCCACCATCATTAGAAAGGGACCGTTTCCTACATCATCATCTCCCACATATACGTTGGTTTCTAATCTCCATTCCTAGTTTGTCTCTGTTTCTCAGGCAAGAAATAGGTGACCTCTTTCACTTTGTTCATCACTTTCCCACCATCTTATTGGGCTTTCCAACACCATCTTATCATCGTTGATAACGAGCAGGTAAACCCTCCTCATGGGAGGCATTGAGGGGGGCAAAGTGGTGAGTTGCACAAGGCCTAATTTTTATATTATATATTTCTATTTAAAAATAAAAACGTATAGTAATGATAACCGTTCCATTTTATCTGGCTCGTCCTAGGCCTTTAAAGATATTTCATGCTTCAGGCATTGACCCACTACTAGAAAACTAGCGAATTACATACGTCAGTATTTGTAGGAAATCAGTTGGAGAAAGCCGTTACCTACAAAATTCCTACAAAAAACGGATTGTATGAAAAACACTCGTGGGTAATTTTTTCCTACAAATTACCTACAAACTTTCCTACGCATTTCCTACGAAATATTCTGTTACAAATTTACCTTCGGAACGCCTACGGAACACGTTTGCTACTGAGTACCTACAGAATACATATAGGTTTATTTGTTATGGATCACCTACAAAGCACCTACGGATTATTTTCCTACATAATACCTACCAACTAATTATCCAACATAATACCTACCAACTGCTTTTCCTACAAAATACCTACAAACTTTATTGAATTTTATTTCCTATAGAATACCTACAGAATATTTATTTCCTACAAATTTTTATATGATTTTTTTGCCAGTTTTTATTAAATACAATTCTGAAAAAAATTTGTTGCTATATAAATTTATAATTTAAAACAAATCCGAATTTTCTGCTAAAAATTAATGCAAAAAAATAATAAAAAAGGCAAACAAAATTATAATAATAGTCAAATATCATTACATTCATTGCCGTTAAAATAGTCAACAACATAAGATTCATACATTCAAATACTCAAAATACCATTACAATGTCATGACAAAAACTAAGAACTACATGGTGGATTACCGGACGGGTCGAGTTGTCTCATAAAAGCCGCCAATTGTCCTTGCACTTTCAATTTCATGTCATTTCACATTTGTTCCATTTGCAAATCCATTTGACTTTGACTTTGATCCATGGCTTGTTACATGTTTGACACTTGTTGTCGCAACTCATTTACTTAAAAATAGCAAGACAAACACATGCAGATAGGGGTCGTTTGATAGTTGTTGACCGAGTCTGAGTCGGTGCCTGACTGGGTCTAAAGCTCTGATTGCATCTGGTTCTGGTTCTGACTGAAACCATATTGTTTGATTACACATCTGACTGGTTGTTTTGACTGCTAAAAATGACTAATATACCCTTATTTTTTGTTTTGTGTTGAATAAAAGGTATATGTTTATAATTGATAAATTATATGAATAGAATTGATGAAGAGTTATACAAAATATTATACAAGTACAACCATTTATAATATATACACAATAAGAGCCCAACAAAGACAAAGCAAAAGTATTCACATATTCACATGATCTGGGTCTTCCTACTCACCTGTAATTACAAAACAAAGAAATAAAGCAAAATTTAATCAATTCATTTGGTTCACTAAGCTCCAACAGAACAACTTCAATTTGTTTTATTCTCACTTTAAAAAACCTTCCATTAATGTATGCAAAGCCTCAAATCTGTTGTATTTCCCATCTTAAACATTGAATTTATGCTAATCTACAACTAGTAGTGATGAAAGAATAAAGTTTTACATTTATAACAAGAAACATACCAATTAATTGCGTTTATGCCCCTTCCAAATGAGCATGAGTGAAAAATCGTATTGTTCATTTAATATGTATATACGTCTTTGACTTTATGTAAAGAATGATAAGTGATTTAATAAAGACTATTTATTGCACATAAAAACATCTCTTTCTTCTTGATCGATCTACAACATTCTTCTTCTTGTTCATATATTTCCTATAACTATTCAAATTGTTGTTTATTTCTGGTTTAATCTCCATTCAAATTGTTGTTTATTTCTAGTTTGATCTCCAACAGAACCAAATGCAATTAACTAAATTATGTAGTTATCAGCATGATGGAGGAGATATAAATATTTAAGAACAAAAACAGAAAATAACCATTGCTTCCAACTTATATATTAGACAACTCCAAACATGTCGATTAGGTCAAAACGAAAAGATGTAGTTGGGTCATATACAAATAGCATCAATTTTCTGCAAATAAATTCATAAAAACCATCTCATTTCAGAAAAATAAATACAAAAATAACATCTAATTTCAGAAAATACATACATACAACCATTACCTACGATAGTTTTTGTATTTTCAATTTTAGAGGATCATATGTCGTTTATTTCATTCAATTTTTTTCACAACATCGTTATATGTTGATTACTAACATTTCACCAAGTTGTACATGATATAAACGTACGCACAATCGTGTGCACCATTACAACTCATTATTATACATTATACATAATACAAAAACTATATATGGTTTTTTCTTGAACCAAAATTAACCATCATTTAACATATACATAATAAACTAAATATAATACTTACATATGAGATTTTTTGTATTTATGTGCCCGTATATTCTTTTGTACAGGAAATATCATGCATTTATACAAATTAAAAGCATAAAACTTTGAATGGGTAATGGTTATAATGGTACACACAGTTATACATGCATTAACATTATGTATAACTTAGTCTAAACTAAGTAATCAAAATATAATGAAGTTGTGAAAAAGGTGAAACGAAAAAAACGACATTTGACCATTGAAAAATAGAAAATACAAAAATTGTTGTAGGTAATCCGTAGGTAAATACCTACAGATTACGTACGAATATCCTTTATCTATAGGTAATCCTTAGGTATTTATTTACAGCCTACGGTAGTTTTTATATTATCAATTTTTCGAGGTTCAAATGTCGTTTATTTCATTTAATTTTTTTCATAACATCATTAAATGTCAATTACTAAAATTTCACCAAGTTGTACATGATATAAACGTACGTACAATCGTGTACACCATTACAACTCATTATTATACATCATACATAATACAAATACTATATATGGTTTTCTCTTGAATCACAATTAACCATCATTTAACATATACATTATATACTAAATAGAATACATACATATGGAATTGTTTGTACTTATGTGCCCGTATATTCTTTTGTATTGAAAATATCATGCAATTCTACAAATAAAAAGAATAAGACTTTGAATTAGTAATGGTTATAATGGTATACACGTAGTTCTACATGTATTAACATTATGTATAACTTAGTCAAAACTAAGCAATGAAAGTATAATGATGTTGTAAAAAAGATGAAACGAAAAAAAAACGACATTTGACCATCAAAAAATAGAAAATACAAAACTATTGTATGTAATCCGTAGGTAAATACCTACAGATTACCTATGGATATCCTTTATCTGTAGGTAATCCGTAGGTATTTACCTACAGATTACCTACGGTAGTTTTTTTATTTTCAAATGTCGTTTATTTCATTTAGGTTTTTTTCACAACATCATTATACGTTGATTACTAACATTTCACCAAATTGTACGTGATATAAACGTACGTACAACCGTGCGCACCATTACAACTCATTATTATACATCATACATAATATAAAAACTATATATGGTTTTTTTTGAACCACAATTAACCATCATTTAACATATACATGATAAACTAAATATAATACATACGTATGTGATTGTTTGTATTTATGTGCCCTTATATTCTTTTGTACTTGAAATATCATGCATTTCTACAACTAAAATGATAAATTTTTGAATAGGTAATGGTTATAATGGTACACACAGTTATACATGCATTAGCATTACGTATAACTTAGTCAAAACTAAGTAATTAAAATATAATGAAGTTGTGAAAAAGATGAAACGAAAAAAAAACGACATTTGACCATCGGAAAATAGAGAATACAAAAACTGTTGTAGGTAATCTGTAGGTAAATACCTATAGATTACCTACGAATATCTTTTATTTGTACGTAATCCGTAGGTATTTACCTACAGATTACCTATGATAGTTTTTGCAATTTCAATTTTTAGAGGGTCATATGCGTTTATTTCATTCAATTTTTTTTCACAACATCATTATATGTTGATTGCTAACATTTCACCAAGTTGTACATGATATAAACGTACGTACAATCGTGTGCACCATTACAACTCATTATTATACATCATACATAATATAAAAACTATATATGGTTTTTTCTTGAACCACAATTAACCATCATTTAACATATACATGATAAACTAAATATAATACATACATATGGGATTGTTTTTACTTATGTGCCCGTATATTCTTTTGTACCGGAAATATCATGCATTTCTACAAATTAAAAGGATAAAACTTTGAATGGGTAATGGTTATAATGGTAGACACAGTTATACATGCATTAACATTATGTATAACTTAGTCAAAACTAAGTAAGCAAAATATAATGAAATTATGAAAAAAGATGAAACAAAAAAAACGACATTTGACCATCGGAAAATAGAAAATATAAAAACTGTTGTAGGTAATCCGTAGGTAAATACCTACAGATTAACTACGGATATCCTTTATCTATAGGTAATCTGTAGATATTTATTTACAGATTACCTACGGTAGTTTTTGTATTATAAATTTTTGGATGATCGAATGTCATTTATTTCATTTAATTTTTTCAGCAAGTTATATATATATATATATATATATATATATATATATATATATATATATATATATATATATATCATATAAATATACATACAGTCGTATTTACCATTGAAATTCATGACTCATTCCAATAATAATAATAATAATAATAATAATAATAATAATAAAAAATTTATAAAATAAAACATAATAACTATATATAAGTTTAGAGATATAGGATAATAAAAATAAAACAATAATTATAAATATAAGAATAAAAATAAATTACAGTTTTAATTGTAATAATAATATCAATAAAGCAAAATATATTAGTAATAATATAAAGAATAAGGAGGGAAATAAAAATGTTTACTATAGATTACCTACAAAATATGAAAAATTTCTTTTCTGTTGGTTTTCTGTAGTAAATTACCTACAAAATTTGAAATAATATAGTTTTTTACGTTTTTGTAGCTATTCTGTAGCAAATTAACTACAAATTTTTTTTGGAGCTATTTTATAGGAAATTCACTATTAAATTAGAACAACTTTATTTCGTAGGAAATTTGTCACTATTGCGAAGGTGTTTTCCTACAGAAAAAATTTGTAGGTATTTTTTGTAGCAACTTACACCCTTTTCTAGCGGTGACCCTCCTTACTACATGATGTTTCGATATATAAATCAGTCTCCAACAATTAGGACGCACACCCTCTAATAACATACCTTGGTCTCTGTAAGAGCTTATTTTACGATTTATTCGATGATACTAATTTAGATAACACAGATACACTCATTTGTCTTTTGAAGTTTGACAAAAAATCATATATGTATGACAAAAAAATAATTGATGACTCGATTTTTTTTCTTTTTTTATCACATTTGTTTTTTAAATTGAGAATGTTTGAAGGTGCCATGATAGCCATTCACGACAATCTATTAGGCCTTCTCATGCTCATAACGAACATGTTCGTGGTCTATGTGGCCATCAACAAAAAATGTGAACACCACCCCCATACCCTTAATGGTGGCTAGTGGTGGAAAAATTCATGGTATTATGTAGTGGGAGAACGAACAACAATACCCAATAAACTTTTTCCCCCTCCATGTCTCTCTACCTCTCTCTACATTTTAATTACTATATATATATATATATATATATATATATATATATATATATATATATATATATATATATATATATATATATATAATTTAAAAATAAAAAAATAGGAAGAATATATAGTGGTGGGTATCCCATAGGTTTAGTGATTGAATGTGGTGATGAGGTGACACTCACTACTATAGTGGTTAGTAGTGGGTATAACGGATGACCTTATACATCAAGATATGGTGAATTTTCTTTTTTGCAAATTGATTTTCAATGATGTGAGATAACCTTTAGCATCCTCTAAATAACTTTTAAATATAAATGAGACTGTGAATCTACATGCCTTTAATTGGCAGGTGCTGTCAAAATGACAGGAATATAAAAGGAGAGACCGAGGGAGGTATATAAAAAAGGTGATGGCATTACAAAGATAACAGGAACACTATTTTACTTGAAAATGCACTACAAATCATAGAGACATCTACAGTCATACATGTCTTTCTCAAACACAATTAATAGTGTTCTCCATAATTATTGTAATTTAGATATATATGCTTCTAATCTTCCAAACATCCATAAACATCACGGACTCACTGCACCCTGCAAAAACCACATCAATACAATTAAACTTTATTCGTGAAAGATTTAAGCCAGTAGATCGATGAGTCTATCAACTGGAAATTGAAGAAAATAAACAGATATTTTAACATACTTGGAGCAATCAGTGCTAGGACTGATCTTGTAAGGGATGTTGACACCACACATGCCGGGGAGGGCAGCAGCGTTACCAGCATTGATGCCGGAATTAGCTGAGTAAGCACTCTTTAAACAGCCACAAGCAGTCTGACGATCAGGGGTTGATTGTGCAGCGTTATTGAGTGCGGTAACCCCACTGCAACATCCCGATGGCACAGCACCACCATTTTTTAGGTAGCCAAGGCATGGAGCTAAGTTGCTTACCACCTGACCACATGTAATAGCCTCTGCATAGGGTGCAGCCACCACCATGCAAGTCACTACTACACAAAAGACCATCATTGCCATCCTTGCCATTTTTCAAGTATACGAGCACTAAAGCTGTAGGAAACTTATATGTTTGCTAGTTATGTTATTCAAAATGTGTTTGGTGCAACAAACGTTGTCACTGGTTAGGGTATTTATAATTAAAGATTCTTCTTCTGTCTATACAAATGTGTGTGTGTGTGTGAATGGATAGGTTAGTTGGAAGTTGGATTTGATATTAATGGAACCTTAATGTACACCTTTGATGTATAATCTTCACCAATTAACTGTAAACATTTCATTTAACTTCATAAAAACGACGGAATTCGGTTTTAAATATATGGCGAACAATGTATCACTGTGAATGCCGACCATATATATGCGGCCGTGTGGACTTTATTATCTTCAATTATCAATAAATGCATTTTGTTTTTTCTCGAGACACGATGTACACCAACATTACTCACTTGCATATCTGGCAGTCGGTAGGCATATATAATTGAAAGAGTAAATAAATGAAAGTAATAAAATATATTAGTAAATTAAAGAAGATGACTAAAGAGTTTACCCAAAATGATTTTGTTTTTCTATAGCAAAAGATATTGTTTTTATATCTTGATATTTAGTATAATCAACATATTTAAGTTTTTAATACATATTACAATGTTTTTAGTAGATACATAAGGTTTAAAACAACACTGGGTTTGTGGTTTCGCCGATTTTATGAGATAACTTTGTAATGCTCCCCTCAATTTTTTTAATCTGCATCTGTGAGCTCATTTTGTCGGAAATGTTTCGGAAACATTGTCACCAATTAGTGTCATGCTTAGTTTTTAGTCACAAATGCCTCATAATTACTCATAATTATATGAAAATGAGTTGTGTGTGAAGTCAGTTGGTACTTCGAACAACATATATTCAACATATATTTGTCCGAAAATTGTCCCTCGGAAAATGCTCGCAAAAGGTTTCCTATGTCTGGTTTACCTACACATTTCTGATAGTACCGACTAAAAGATCTAATTTTTTTTTAATTATGTACTGTATAATAAATCACATGAAAAACTTTTATAATTTTTTCCTAGGACAAACAAAACAAAATATTTTTTATAAGTAGAAACACGTTTAAGTGATAGAGTTGTAGAAATATATAGCAAAAAAAAAAAGATCTAAAAGTGTTTTTCTATAGGCAGAAACAGGATCAACAAATTTTGAACTTGTAGAAAATTTATTGTGAAATAATAAAACTGCATGAGGAATCAAGTATTAAAAGTAATTATAAGGTCTAAGTGTTGACAAGGGATAGACTTAATACTCTTTTTTTTATTATTTCATTATATTTACTAGCCAAGTGTTATCATTCTTTTTGGATGGAGAAATAATTTTATAAAGATAAAAGCTAATGAAAATGGAGAAATAATTTTATAAAGATAAAAGCTAATGAAAAAAAGAGATCAAATGCAAAGAAGTTAAGAAACAACAAAATATAAGCTATAAGTGTGGCCGGTCCAAGGGATGTTTAGAATGTGCTTGTGACTAGGGCCTACCCAAATATTAGGCCCAACTTTTTCCCCAATTTTATAAAAGGTTATGATCACTTTTTTGCCCAAATAGGTTAACATGCGAGAAAGGAAACGACGTAAGTGGCAGCGAGAATCATAAATATTTTGGGAAAAGGCAACGACACTTTGGTTCTCGCTAATAGTGATTAACTGATTCGGATTTAGGCATTGGAACCAATTAATAATCGCGATTGAGGCTTCGAGGTCACTATTTCCCATGGAATTCACTCAATCAGAAGCTAAGTCTTAAATTTGTACTTCTATAACATCCTGACGATGAAGTATTTCCAAATTAAGCCCTAAGTATGAAGATTTATTGTATTTAGCCCTTGTGTATGAGAAATGTTGCAAGATGGTCTACAATGGCATTTTGGAAATATTTGGGCTGAGGTCATGTACGGTGGGCATACCAAGCGTATGCAGGGCATCCATGCATGATCCCCAAACATTAATTTTTAGGGTTTGGATCCTATTTGAACATCATTAAGTCCGCAACCGACCTTCTTTCATTAGCCACCAGCTTACCTACGTCCCAAAACAAACCCTAATCCACTTTTGAGCACTCTCAAGCTTTGTGTGTGTGTGAGTGTGTTTTGGTTACCTTGAAGGGGAGAGGAAGAAGAGAAGATCATCTTGGAGAAGTAGCACTTTTTGAATCCAAAATCCCATCACAATTTGGCATCACTTGGTGGTAAAAAGCTTTGAACTTGATGAAACTATGCATAGATCTAAGTTAGCCATGAAGTTTGTGTCATTTTGGTCCATTAGTTTGATATTTTCACTATGGGCTACTCCAGTCCATTTAAGTTGCTATTTCAGAAGTTTTGAGGTGTCTAGAAGCATAAAAACATGTTCTTGATCATTTCTTACCTTCCATGCATGAGTTACAAGGTATTAATAGGTTAAGTACTAAAGGTTTTTAGTGCTAAGCACTTATTGGGCATGTAAGACCATAAAGTTGGACACTATATGGTTAAAGACGACATTTAGAGCATGGACCTGATTTTGGACAAAGGGACTTGATGTATTAAGCTTTTAATAATAGATGGGGCTGACTGTGTACGTACGCTACACGTACCAAATTAGTACGTTGTGCGTACACCGTCCTGGGCCAAGCAGAGTACACCCAACATACAGATGAGTACGTCAAACACACTCGATAGGGTTGACTCAGCTAGTTTTTTTACTTTGAACTTTAACCTTTGACCATGTTTGACCTAAGGGTATTTTAGATAATTTGAGTGGTATTTGAGATCGGCCATTATTTAGTGTTTAGGTGACCAGTTGAATTGTCATTTGGAGCTGTGTTCTGTTAGATATCTTTTCAGACTGAGATGTGAGTTTTCCTTAGTGTAGTCGTGGGTCAAGTCATCAATGTCAGCCCACTAGATTATTTTATCCTAGTCATAGGATAGTGTTATGCTAATATGTCATTCAGTCATAGATCTGTATGGTTATTTGTATTTGTTGGTTATGTGTTATGTTTGTTTGTTACATATGTCGACATATTTTGGTTAGGTTGAGGGAGTTATGCTTTATGTAGAAGGCCAAGACACCTGGGGCGGTCCAGATATACTGTAGGCCCTACGAGGCGTTCCAGTTAGGCCGAAGGCCTGTAGTGCAGTCTAGATGCAAGGCAACCCAGTCTTGTTGAAGGCTCATATTTACATGCTTCGTTTGAGATGTAGTGTGTTGGTACTTTGGGGGAACACACTAAGCATGGAAGACCCCGGGTGAGCCCGTGGCAGTTGGAAATAACACCATGTGGGGGAGCCCATGGCATTCCCGGGTAAAGACCATGTGGTGTAGTCCATGACACGGTGCTATAACACGCTAGGGGAGCCCACAACATCCATATATATTTATGTATGTCTTAGGTAGTATAATAGATACTTCTGTGATATATGATATGCTAGTTGATTATGTGGTTATTGCATGGATGACCCTAGGGGGAGCTCGTGGCAGTTGGAAATAAGACCATGTGGGGAAGCCCATGACATTCCTAGGTAAAGACCATGGGGGGAGCTCATGACACATAATTGTAAGACCATGTGGGAGAGCCCATGACATCCTGGAGTAGGACCCTGAGGAGCCCACAACATCCTTATATGTTTATATGCATTGTTTATGTGATATGTAGTATATTAGTTGTTTATGTGGGATGTGGTATACTAGTTGTTTATGTGACGTGTGATATGCTAGTTGTCTTTGTGATACTTGCATGGAAGACCCCGGGGGGAGTCTGTGGCAGTGGATATAAGACCATATGGGGAGCCCATGGCAATCCTAGGTAAAGACCATGGGGAACCCGGGGAATGAAGGTATAAGACCCTTGGGGGGGGGGGGGGGAGCCCACGACATCCTTATATGTTCATATGTATGGATTATGTGATTGATATGGATTATGTGTTGTTATAGCTGATACATATTAAGTAATTATGTGGATTGTGTGGGTATGCTTTAGGGAACTCACTAAGCTTCATGCTTACAGTTTTGTTTATGGTTTCAGGTATCATTGTTTGGAAAGGAAGGGCTCAGCTTGATCAAAGTGTACACACATGTGCTTCCGCAATATATGATTTTGGGACGAACTTTGATGAATGTTTTTAATTAATCATGTTTTTGGAATGTTTGGATTTAAAGACATATATATTTTGACAATATTGAAAAATGAAATTTTTATGCTTAATTTTTGGGTCGTTACAAGTTGGTATCAGAGCCTTGGTCTGAGGGATTTAGACATACTTTCGGGTGTGTCTGAACTCAAACTGAGGATTTGTTGAGTTTTCAAAAGGAAAATGTTTTAAGTAAAGAATTTCTAAGATAAGAAAGGGTATGGTGCATGCAATCAGCCGAGCACAAGTAAGTTTCCCAGAATACCCACATATGTTGTCTGTTATGACTTGGTTTATGAATATGTGAATCTCATGCTAGTTAGGGTTAGGGGAGATGTATGTATATTTTGTATGAGCTGATAGACTTACATGCTAGTGTTGAGTAGTCAACAATAGGTTGGCCTGATATGTGGTGCTTGTAGCCTTGGGAATATTTGATGTCATGCTAGAATGAGAATGCTTATTGGTATTAGTAACTGCTATGTGTATGCTTTTAAAATTGTATACGGCTAGGATCTTATAGCCTTAGAGTAATTGATTTGGCCTTATTTCCTGTTCCTCGTCTGGTTGTGGTCCTATGGTAGAGTCTATTATACGACGGTCTATTAGATCCTGTTTTGTGTACAATTTGCATGCATAAGGTAGCCGACAGTAAGGATGGATGGATATGGACAGCATGAGTTGTGATATGTGGGTTGAATGTTCGATGATATTTCTTTGGATCGGGGTGCTACTACACGAATGTTGCTTGCTTGGTGCTTTGTGGAACTCTTTAGTGATGGGAGTGAACTACTAAGTGGATATGAAAATATCCAGGAGGTAGATGGCCGACATCATGGGGAGTTTTTCAGCAGCTGATGGCAGGGCGAGGTTGGGAACCTAGGAAAGCCTAGAATATGCTCTAGTGAGTTAGTGGGGCGGTTCAGTGAGGTTGGAAACCTAAGGGGGCCTAGGAGGTGCTTCGGTGGATATTTTATTGTTGCTTAGCAAACATTTAGTACATCATGGGAGTAGGTGACTTAGAGGATTCGGGATGATCCTGGAGGAAAGTATGGATAAGTGTGGAAGGTAGTATTGGGCCTGTACTACTTAAAGCACTGGATCCATACTCGAATCAGGGAAAGTCTAGGAGAATCTAAGAATCATGGGAAGGAGAATTAATTGTTACGATTAGACTGTGAGGATAGCTGTTGTGTGGAATGCGAATGAGCACGCAAGGGGAAGGACCAAGGTTTGGTCCCAGCTTCGGTGGAGAGCCAATTAGCAGAAGGACTTCCAGGATTTTGAATTCGCCTTGGATCTCTAGTATCAGGAGGCAAGGATTGATTGTGCGATCTACTACACTTTGGAGATGAGAGATTAGGTCTTGGGGGTACTTTGTAGCCCAACTTAGGGCAGAGGTTGCTTCAACTACTGTAGTTCCATCGTGGACGATTGAGCTGGTGAGTGTGCCAGGCTACGAGACCCTGAGTGATATGATTTCTAGAGCTCGAGAGCAGGGATTGATTTGGAACATGTTGGGAAGAGGGGATTCAGTGTAGTTCTTGCGGGAAAATGCACAAGCGAGTTTTTCATTTCAAGGGTTTTAGTAGGCGTATCTATGGGTTTGCTTCATTGTTTGTGTTTGGAATATGCCTTCAAACATTGTCGTATACTATTTGCATATCATGAGTTACAAAATGGTTAGAAAAGGCAGTTTTCCTCTTTGATGGATTGGAGCATCAAACGGTATCTGGGTTTATGGTTGAGATCGATTCAGACACGTGATGCGGAAGGTCTAAGGTCAGGATTGCTGAATCAACCATTATGCTTGGGCCGACTTTTAGAAGAGCCAGGGGAAGTGGTTTACTGTTGAGGCTTTGTTCTAGGCATCGGTTATTTGGACTTCAAGATATAGGTGGGGCATCATTTCAAGATGTCTGAGATTATTAGTCTCACTGGGATTCGGGAAGTGTTTGTCTGATCTTTAGGAGTAGCGTGGTCCTTGGGGATTTGGGCCAGTAATAGAACACTCATACAGACAAGAAGCAAGTTGTCAACAGTTGGTTATTAAAGAGTAAGAAGGATCGAGAATCCTTCAAATCTCATGTATTATGAAGATTTACTCGAATCTAAGTGGGGGAGAATCGTGCAGGTATTCAGGACAGGGACAGGTATGAGACTGGGATGGGTTTCTCATCCTCATCGAGGAAAATGGCGGCCCAAGTGGCTATTTGGTTTGTAGGTTGTGCCAGTTTAAAGTCCAGTAAGACTCCCCGTCATGTGAATTGCGTCTTCTTAGGGCCTTGATAAAAAAAAATTGGGTAGACAGGTTGGGGCTCCAGACAGGAATGGAGTTCAGTTCGGGTGTTCGGTGGAGTGCATGCTCGACTGTGCATGCATTTCGAATAAATAGATTATGGGTAAGGTATTCGGCTACGATTGTGTTAGGATGAGGGTGTTGTAAGACTACGGAGGAGCCGTAGCATTCACTAATGGTCAGTTGGTATGAAAGTGTTGTCAGTCTACGGGGGAGCCATAGCATTCAGTAATGGTCAGTTGGTATGGAAGTGTTGTAAGACTACCGAGGAGCCGTAGCATTCACTAATGGTTGGTTATGATGAAAGTGTTTTAAGACTATGGGGGAGCCGTAGCATTCACTCATGGTCAGTAGGGTGAAAGTGTTGTAATACTACGGGGGAGCCGTAGAATTCAGTAATCTTTAGTTATGATGAAAGTGTTGTAAGACTACGGAGGAGCCGTATCATTCACTCATGGTTAGTAGGGTGAAACTGTTGTAAGACTACGAGGGAACCGTAGCATTCACTACTAACCAGATAGTGTGGAAAGTGTTGTGAGACTACGAGGAGCTGTAGTATTCACAACAACCAAATAGTGTGGGAGATAAAGACATATTGTAGGGTAGCTGTGATATTCATGGATTCGTTCGGATGGCTTAGGCCAGTGTGGGCCAGTTCACAAGGTGGTGAGAAGGTCACAATATAATTAGAATCAGGGAATGGTAGGTCGAAGGAGACCGCTTGTGATGTAAGACTACAATTATTCTGGTAGCATTCACCTTTTTGCGTTGGATTCAGTGGCGACAGGTTGTCAGCCTATCAAGATCCGATGGATCGAATGGATTGAAGGAGCCATGAGTGGTTGTAAAGATAGTGTAGTTATAGTTAGACAATGTATCCTTCGGAGGTCGCACGGGACTGCTACGTGTGTTTTTGACCCAACAATCAGTTAGGTGTCCGATATTCTGAGTAGTTGACAAATAAAGTGAGATTAGAGAGGTCTCGGCGACATTCAAAAAGCAGCAAGTGGTAGCCAGAAGAGTCAAAATGGGCTCAGTGATTTGGGATCCGTGTGTAGGGTTGCCTGTCATTCGGGGCGTATACTAAGTTGGTTACTGTTGGACTAAATAATGTCATAAGTTGAATAGCCATTTGGGAGACCAGTACAATGCACTCGACAATGATTTGATGCGGGCGATCGGTCAAGGAGGCAGACCATCTCGAGACTATAGATCTCAGACGGAGTACAAGCGATCATGTTGCAAGGAATTCATTCATATTCGGGTTTCAAAACCCTTTGGGGTCGGTTTTGGTTCCCTTAGAGAGGCTATGGTATGCTTGTGGTTGTGACTATGTCGTCCAAGTTGTCGGCAGGTAAGGAATTATTTCGAGGACGAAATCTAATTTAAGTGGGGGAGAGTTGTAACATTTAGTTTATTTAATAAATAAATAGATATGTAAGGATTTATGGAGGTAGGGGCTGATTAGTAACATTTTGGACTTTATTTGGAATGGTTTTCGGAAGTTGAGGTTAAAAGGGTAACTTGTGAACTTGTTTTGAAAAAGAAGGGAGACTGAGGGGCCATTCATGCCAATATAGCAACAAGTTGTAGGACATGGTTATATAAACCCTCCAAACAAACCGTAACCCTAGAGGCTGATACAACCACTACCCTCTTTAGTCTCTGGCGCCGCACCGCCCGCTCCCTCTTGTTCTCCAGCAAACGAAGAGCCGAACGACCGCTTGCTGCTGCCTCACTTCGCGATGCCACTACAACCCGTTTCACCTTGTTGTTGTCGCTACTGTCATTTCCAATAAGAAGAGAAGTCGGGAATAGGAGTATCACCGTCCCACTTTTGCATTGTCGCAGCTACTATGCCATCAAAACGCCTTAGCCGCTGCCGGTGACATTGTGAGTGTCGCTGCCGTCGCTCCCAGTCACATCTCTTCTCCGTTCCAGTGGTGCTACACCTAGCTATTCCCGACACCACCCTAAGCCTTGAGTGACCACCTTCTGTGGTATTTCCGGTTGTCACTTGCCACCAATGTGGCTGAGTTCGTAGTTTGCAACGGGAGGGTATGCTGTTGTATTGTGCTAATCTTCGTGGGGTGTATTTATGTACGGGTATGTGTTGTGTGTGGGGTTTATTTGGCCGAAAAAGCCACCACCACCACCGTGAGGTGGTGGCTGCCACCATATGCCACTTTCGTGTAACATCCCAAAAATACGACCCAAACTTTTTTTTTGTTTTAATAATAATAAAAATCATATACTGAACAACATATCACAAAACCATACGTCAAATATTTCAAATCATAATAAAATGTCGTGAAACAACTGTATCAAGTCAAACTAAGAATCAAAACATACTCCCAGGACAAATACTGAAGTTGTGGTGTGTGCGATGCCATCCACCCGAGCTCTTCCCTTTGCTTGCGGAAGTACCTGAAACCAAAGCTGAAACTGTAAGAACGAAGCTTAGTGAGCTCCCCCAAACTACCACATACCATACAATAACATGTAAACACATACTGGGCCTTGCCCACTTCATCGTACCGAAGTCCGAAAACTGCATCGGACCGAAGTCCAGAATTAACCAGGGCCTTGCCCTCTGTATTGGATCGGAGTCCGGAAACTGCATCGGACCAAAGTCAGGAACTGACTGGGACCTTGTCCCCTACATCGGACCGAAGTCCGGAACTAACTGCATCGGACCGAAATCCGGAGCTGATTGGGACCTTGTCGCCTGCATCGGACCGAAGTCCGGATACTGACTGAGCATAACATAGCATAGCATAAACATATCAACTAGCATGAACACATAAACTGTATACTGCATCGAGCCATAGCCCGGAACACATAACACATAAATCCTGTCTGAGCCACAAAGGCATTAAACATACTAACTATTGCATCATACCGAATTCTGGAAACTACTGCTAGCTAAACGGGCCGACATTGTGGCCTTAGACCCGTTCCTACTAGAAGGAAACTCACCTCGTGATGCTGACTGCTGAACTCCTGAATGAGAAATCCCCGACTGCTGCTCTGATTGCTTCCCAACTATCATGGGGAGTAAAATACTAAATGAGAATAGGGATTCTCCTATGGGTAAAATGACCATTTTACCCATGTTATGGCATGGGTCACAACATGGCCCAAAACCCTCAATTCCTTCTAAGCCCATCCATGGCCCCACTAAAAGCCCACTAATGGCCCAATTTTCTCCATTGGGCCCAAAGCCCTTTATTGGGCCTTACCCAAGCCCAATATTAAGCTTTGGCCCATAATACAGAATTCTGAAGGCCACTAAAGCCCAAAGACCCTAAATCCCAAACTCAGCCCACACCGAGGCCCAAGCGCTCGAAGCCCAAACTGGTAGCGTATGCGGGGCGTACACGGAGGTACGTTGAGCGTACTGGCTACTGGTTGGTACGCGGCGTGTACCTCCTTGTACGTCCAGCATACAACCCTGTTAAGCCAAAGTCTCATTAAGTGCTTAATAATCCGGGTCAAAAGCTAAAATCTTAGATCCAGGTCTTATCCTACGTCTGAAACCATAAAGTTTCTTACTTGATGGCTTACAATACTCTCTTAAACTCAAACTTCTAAAAACAACCATTTATAACCAAGAAGGAGGCTAGATCTCATGCATGGCTTCATGAGAGCCTCAAAAATCGAAACTTTATTGCTATGGGGGCACTTGAGCTTCAAGGATAGCAATCCCAAGCTCCGGAAACGAAGTTGCATGATAAAGGTCCTTCCTTTGGACCTAAAAGGTCCAACTTCCAAAAACTCTTAGATCTATGCTTACAAGAGGTGCTCAAGTTCTCCTTCTTCCACTTCTCTTCTTCTTCTTCCCAACTTTTCTTCACAAAAATGAGCTCAAAAGATCAAACACAGACACAACATGGAGAAAGGGACGAACTAGGGTATTCTAAGAGTGAGGAGGCTGATGGGAAAACAGGGATGGAGGCTATAATGGGGTTTATATAGCCTTAAACCCCTAAAATTAGGGTTTTTCCTCTGGCCGCGTACGTTGGGCGTACCATATGGTACACTGCACGTACGCTTCTCCTCCCCGCATTTCATTAAGTCACTACGCCCAGCGTACAACGGGTTTACGCCTCGCGTACGGCTTATGGGAAGACTATGGCTTGGCCCAAAACAAGAGGCCCAATCCTATACACAATTCTATTATAACCCCACATAAAACTTGGGAATCTAAATAAATTTATACCTCGGAAGACGATCGTTACACGTCGGCCACTACTAGGGTCGTTTTGTGTGTGTTTGTATTAGTTTGTGTGTGTGTGTATTATTTTAGGTTTTTCTTTGTAAAGTGTAATCGTGCTGGAATAATAATAAAAGAAACTCATAACCACCACTGTGAGGTGGTGGCCGCCGCCGTGAACCATCGTCGACAACCACTACCCGAGGTGGTAGTGGGTGGTGCCCGCCTTATGAAACCCTAATGGGCCTTATGGGACCCTAGTGGGCCTAATGAAGCCCTAATTGATATAAGGACTTAGTTTTGGGGCTATTGGGCTATGATTGGGTTGGAAACCCTAATTAGGGTTTAGATAACCCTAATTTTGGGATTGCTGATTTGGACTTATCGGGACCCGCATTTTGGACCATCGGAGTGAAGTTATGACTCAAGCCCAATTTCATTGTATGTTTGGACTTAATGGATTAAGTCCTTAATGGGTTAAGTTGGAACACTTAACCCTAATCGTCATTTTATGTGAAAAATCTTAATTGGGTTTGGATGCTTGTTGGCCATTTATTAGACTAAGTTGTTGTGGGCCTTTGCGGGCCAATTGGGAACATATTTATGGACTAAGGGAAATTATTGTGCTTAGGATAATACCCATTAGAGAGGCTTGGGTCCAATTTGGAAAATTAGGCCATAAGTAGGCCATATTTTGGCCTTGAGGATTATTAGCTAATGGGCCATCAAAATGCCAATTGTTTGGACTAGAATAATTGGTTAGGCCTTAAAATAAGTCCATGTAGAGGTTTGGGCCGAATTTGGAAAATTGGGCCATATGTTAGGCCTTGGTTGACTATTGGGCTTTTGGGCCTTCAGGGTGTGAGTTTGGCCCTTGGTTTTGAACCAAGCTAGGTGAAGGGTAAAATGGTCCATTTACCCTAAGTGTGGAATATGGTTGTGTATTGGAACCCAATTATTAATTGGGTTTGGTTTTGATGATCGACAATTCGGGAACCTGTCAACCAGCAGCTAGGGTTTATCCACGGGACTTCAGCAGTGTAAGGTGAGTCTCCTCACCATACTAATGGGTCGAAGGCAATAAGGCCGACCCATTTTATGTTATGTGGTACACTAGTTGTAGTAGAGATATGTGGTATAGTAGTTAGCCTTATGCTAAGTGGTATGCTAGTGGTTAAAAGTTATTGCATGGAACATCCCGGGGGAGCCCGTGGCAGTTCGATATAAGACCATGTGGGGGAGCACATGACATTTCTATGTAAAGACCATGTGGGGTAGCCTATGGCATGATGGTATAAGACCCTGGGGGAGCCCACAGAATCCTTATATGTTTATGTATTTGTTAGGTGGTATGACAGATACTTCTGTGGTATATGATATACTAGTTCATTATGTGGTTATTACATGGAAGACCCCGGGGGAGCCCATAGCAGTTCGATATAAGACCATGTTGGGGAGCCCATGACATTCCTAGGTAAAGACCATAGGGGAGCCCATGGAATGACGGTATAAAGACCCTGGGAGGAGCTCACGACATCCTTATATGTTCATATGCATGGCTTATGTGATTGATATGGGTTATGTGTTGTTATAGCTTATACGGATTAAGTGATTATGTGGATTGTATGGGTATGCTCTGGGGAACTCACTAAGCTTCATGCTTACAGTTTTGTTGATGGTTTCAGGTATCATTGTTTGGAAAGGAAGGGCTCAGCTTGATCACAGTGCACACAACCGTGTTTCCGCAATATATGATTTTGGGACGAACTCTGATGAATATTTTTGATTAATCATGTTATTGGAATGTTTGGATTTAAAGACATATATGTTTTGACAGTATTGAAAAATGAAAATTTTACCCTTGATTTTTGGGTCGTTACAAATTATTGGGCATGCATAACTCCAACTTTCTGGTTTGGGACACCTTTTTAGGTGTAGATTTGATTTGGGATGTCTGGACGTGATGTATTAACAGTTTAATGAAGACGTGCATGGCCACAATGCACGTAATGCAAACCAAGGAGTACATCAGGCGTAGGTGGTCAGCGACACGCTTTCTGGTCAAGGCGGGTACGTTGAACGTACAGCTGAGTACGCCCTGCGTACTCAACCTATTGGGGTTTTGCTAGCTTGGGCTTCAAGTTGGGCCACCTTTTGGGCCTAACTGTCCAGGCCTTTATTGGACAATCTGAGTACTGAGCATTTTCGGCTAAGTAAAGTATTGAAGCTTAGAGAAAAGCCCCAATAGGAGTTGGGCCTTATTTGGGAAATTGGGCCCAGTTTTGGCTTTGTGCGATTATTTATTGTTGGGCCTTTTTAGACCAAGAATTGGGCCCGGGTCATAGCCTAATTAGGGAAAGGGTAAAGTGGCCATTTACCCTAAGTATGAATCCTTAGTAAATTATGGTAATCTAGTTGTTAATTATATGTTTGTTTGTTGTGACAGCTCAAGATTTTTCGTGAGCCAGCAGTTAAAGGTTTTAGTGTGGTTTGACTTTGTGAGGAGAGTTTTCCTCACTATACTTTTTAGTCGAAGGCACCAAGGCAAGCCCATTGGTTTGACAACCTGATATTGTGTTTGGCTTCAAAATACCCTTTTTGATCCCTAATTATTTTTCTAGCTCTTTGCTAGTCTTTGGAATAAAATCTTTATTTGCTAAAAAAAACAACATTCTTTAATACTACTAAACTTTAAATTGTATTTATATCAAAGATCACTTATAAATAAAATTGTGTTTACATGAACAATTATCTATAAATTTAAGGATAGTTCTTTGTATTATGAGTTATATTCATAATATTTGTAAATACTAGGTATTTTGTGTTTTTGTGCTCATAATGTTTGTAAATTCTACATAATTTATTTTAAATGGTATCTCAAAATTTATTTATGGAGTATTATTAAATAAAATAGTTAGATTCATTTTTCTATTGAGAAGAAATTTGTAAAATAAATGTGGACCCAAAAACAACTAATTAGAATAAAACATGTGTAGAGTCTCAATGAATGTTCAAAATCAAGAGTGTGACTGGATCATTGAAAAATGTTGCAAATAATTGTATTTGTTGTGTTCATATCATTTTTATTCAATTTAAATTTCGTATGAACAATCTATCATGCACTTGTGATTTTTTTAGACCAATGCGTATGTTACCGTATTTTAATCTATTTTTGGTCACTCATGTCAGCTTTATATATATTGTTTTCACATGACCCAGGTCCGACTCGGACTATACCCTTTGTGAAACTAAACAAGGGCTTAGGCCCCAAATTCTAAAGGGCTCCAATTTTAAAGTTCATTTTATTAACTATATATGTATATATACATATTTCTTTGGTTATAATGACGTGTTGGAACTTTGTCCAATGGTAAAAGCATTGTTTTATCAAACTAAGTGTTTCATGTTCCCATCTGTTGGCTTACCTTTCATTCATTTTATCTTGAAAACTAATTAAAGATATACCACATCGTTCATGGATGAAACTCACCCAACTCTCCTCTTTTATATAAACTCGACCATCCTCTTGCTTCATATGAACTCTACCTTTGAGTCTCACATACGTTGGGAGATCAAAACCTCATCAAACTTAATATTTATCTTAGTGATTAGCTGAGACGCATTAAGAAATAGATTGAGATTTGGTTTAAGTTATAAAAACGATGGGCTATAATTTTTTTGTTTACTTAGAGCCCCAAATAAGTTAAGCCAGTGCCTACCCCCACAAAATTGATATCAAAACAGCCACCTAAACACCTTTCACCCCTATTTTTTTTAGTATTATATATGTACAAGTAATATATCAACGTTACACTTTATTTTGTAGGATTTGAAAACCATGAATTTGAGTAGGATATTGATTATAAAGAAATTTCACTTGTATCACAAGAAACTTTCCCTCCTTCATGTGTGTATACGCAGAGATATTTTTTTTGCCATTTCTATTAATGTTCTTTATTTTGATCCACCAGAAGACAGATAATGCACCAGTACGCTGTGAATCTACATGCCTTTAATTGGCAAGTGCTGTGAAAATGACAGGTATATAGAAAGGAGAGAGCCAGGGAGGTATATAAAAAAGGTGATGACATTACAAAGATAACAGGAACACTATTTTACTTGAAAATGCAAGACAAATCATAGAGACATATACAGTCATACATGTCTTTCTCAAACATAATTAATAGTGTTCTCCATGATTATTGTAATCTAGATATATATGATTCTAATCTTCCAATTACATCCATAAACATCACGGACTCACTGCACCCTGCAAAAACCACATCAATACAATTAAACTTTATTCCTGAAAGATTTAAGCCAGTAGATCGATGAGTCTATCAACTGGAAATTGAAGAAAATAAACAGATATTTGAACATACTTGGAGCAATCAGTGCTAGGACTGATCTTGTAAGGGATGTTGACACCACACATGCCGGGGAGGGCAGCAGCGTTACCAGCATTGATGCCGGAATTAGCTGAGTAAGCACTCTTTAAACAGCCACAAGCAGTCTGACGATCAGGGGTTGATTGTGCAGCGTTATTGAGTGCGGTAACCCCACTGCAACATCCCGATGGCACAGCACCACCATTTTTTAGGTAGCCAAGGCATGGAGCTAAGTTGCTTACCACCTGACCACATGTAATAGCCTATGCATAGGGTGCAGCCACCACCATGCAAGTCACTACTACACAAAAGACCATCATTGCCATCCTTGCCATTTTTCAAGTATACGAGCACTAAAGCTGTAGGAAACTTATATGTTTGCTAGTTATGTTATTCAAAATGTGTTTGGTGCAACAAACGTTGTCACTGGTTAGGGTATTTATAATTAAAGATTCTTCTTCTGTCTATACAAATGTGTGTGTGTGTGTGTGTGAATGGATAGGTTAGTTGGAAGTTGGATTTGATATTAATGGAACCTTAATGTAAACCTTTGATGTATAATCTTCACCAATTAACTGTAAACATTTCATTTAACTTCATAAAAACGACGGAATTCGGTTTTAAATATATGGCGAACAATGTATCACCGTGAATGCCGACCATATATATGCTGCCGTGTGGACTTGATGATCGTCAATTATCAATAAATGCATTTGTTTTTTTCTGGAGACAAAATTGTACGCCAACATTACTCACTTGCA
Organism: Lactuca serriola; assembly: GCF_051521515.1. Lineage (NCBI taxonomy): Eukaryota > Viridiplantae > Streptophyta > Magnoliopsida > Asterales > Asteraceae > Lactuca > Lactuca serriola. Next base: position 91,817,529 of record NC_136408.1, read on the forward strand.
TATCTGGCAATCGGTAGGCATAATTGAAAGAGTAAATAAATGAAAATAATAAAATATATTAGTAAAAGAAGATGAGTAAAAAGTTTAACCAAAATGATTTTGTTTTTCTATAGCAAATTTTTTTTTTTTATATCTTGATAATTATAATCAATACATTTAAGTTTTTAGTATGTATTACAATGTTTTTAGTAGATACATATGGTTTAAAACAACATTGCGTTTGTGGTTTGGCCGATTTTATGAGATAACTTTGCAATGCTCCACTCAATTGCATTTGTGTCGGAAATGCTTTTGAAAATTAGAGCTAATTTTGTCGGAAATGTTTTGGAAACATTGTCACCAATTAGTATCAAGCTTAGTTTTAATCTGAAATTCCTCATAATTCTATGAAAATGAGTTGTGTGTGAAGTCTCTTTGGTACTTCCAACAACATATATTTATCTGAAAAATTGTCCCTTGGAAAAAGCTCGCAAAAAGTTTCCTATGTATAGTTTTCTGAAGAAATTGTTTTTGTCCGAAAACTGTCGCGTAAAGTTGTTTCCTACACATTTGTGACAATATACTTTTGTAATGGTGATTAAAAGATCTAATTTTTTTTATCATGATACACTGTATAATAAATCAAATTTTTTTTTATCATGATACACTGTATGAAAAATCACATGAAAAACCTATATAAAATTTTTTCCTAGGACAACTGTTTTTTTTAATAAGTAGAAACACGTTTAACTGACGGAGTTGTTGAAAAATATAGCAAAAAAAAAATAGATCTAAAAATGGTTTTCTATAGGTAGAAACAAGATGAACAATTTTTAAACTTATAGAAAATTTATTGTGAAATAATAAAACTGTATGAGAAACCAAGTATTAAAAGTAATTATAAGGTCTAAGCGTTGACAAGGGATAGACTCAATATATATATATATATATATATATATATATATATATATATATATATATATATATATATATATATATATATATATATGTATGTATAATGTTTACTAGGCAAGTGTTATCATGCTTTTTGGAAGAACACAAAATTTTCTAAAGATAAGATCCAATGAAAAAAGATTAAATACAAAGAAGTTAAGAAACAACAAAATATAAGCTATAAATATGGCCGGTCCAAGGCATGTTTAGAATGTGCTTGTGAATAGGGGCTACAAAATTTAGGGCCCAATTTTTCCCCCTGGTTTTATAGAAGGTTATGCTCCTTTTTTGGCCCAAATAGGTTAACTATATTTTGTGTATCATGCGAGAAAGGAAACGACGCAAGTGGCACCGAGAATTATAAATATTTTAGGAAAATGGAGCGACGCTTAGGTTCTCACTGATTGTGATTAACTGAGTAGGATATATGCATTGGAATAGATTAACCATCGGGATTGAGGCTTCGAAGTCACTATTTCCCATGGAAATCACTCAATCAAAAGCTAAAGCTTCAGTTCGTACTTCTGTAACATCCCGATGATGAGGTATTTCCAAATTAAACACTAAGTATAAAGATTTATTGTATTTAGCCCTTGTGTATGAAAAATGTTGCAAAATGGCCCATAGTGGCATATTTTTAATATTTTGCCCGAGGTCACGTACGCTGGGCGTACCAAGCATATGCAGGACGTTCGTGCATGATCCTCAAACCCTAATTTTTAAGGTTTGAACCCTATTTAAACATCCTTAAGTCCCCAACCTACCTTCTTTCACCAGCCTCCAACTTACCTTTGTCCCCAAAAATACCATAATCCGCTTTTAAGCACTCTTGAGCTTTGTGTGTGTCTGTGTGTTTTGGTTACCTTGAAGGAGAGAAGAAGAATACAAGATCATCTTGGAGGAGTAAGATTCCTTGGATTCAAAATCTCATCACCATTTGGCATCACCTTGAGATAAAAAAAAGCATTGAACTTAATGAAACTATGCATAGATCTAAGTTAGCCGTGAAGTTGGTGTCCTTCTTGTTCCATTAGTTTGGGATTTTGAGTATGAGCTACTTTAATCCATTTAATCTATCCTTTCTGAAATTTCGAAGTGTCTAGAAGCAGAAAACAGTGCTCTTAATCATTTCTGACCTTCCATGCATGAGTTACAAGGTCTTAATAGGTTAAGTAGTAAGGGTTTCTAGTGCTAAGTTCTTATCGGACATGCAAGACCATAAAGTTGGAAACTTTATGGTCAAAGACAACATTTGGCACCTGGACCTACTTTTGGACATAGAGACCTTATGTATTAAGCTCTTAATAAGAGATAGGGCTAACCGGGTACATACACTAGGCGTACCAAATAGTATGTTGTGCGTACGCGGTCAAAGGCCCATCTTTTCAATCAAGCGGAGTACGCCCCACATACAAATGAGTACGCCCAACATACTAAATTGGGTTGAATTGGATGGTTTGTTGACTTTGACCTTTGACCAAGTTTAGGCTAAGGGTATTCTAGGTAATTTGAGTGGTATTTGAGATCGGCCATTATTTGGTGTTTAGGTGACCAGTTGAGTTGTCGTTCGCAATTGTATTCTATCAGATATCTTTTCAGACCAAGAGGTGAGTTTTCCTCACTGTACTCATGGATCGAGGCATCAATATCAGCCCACTAGATTATTTTATACTCGTTATAGGATAGTAATATGCTAGTATGTGATCGAGTAGTAGATCTCTATGGTTATCTATATTTCTAGTTACGTGTTTATGTTTGTGTGTTATATGTGTAGACATATTGTGTTTGGGTTGAGGCAATCATGCTTTGTGCTGAAGGCCAAGACACCTGGGGCGGTCAGGATACATTGTAGGCCCTACAAGGCAGTCCAGTCCGGCAGAAGGCCCGTAGTACAGTCCGGATAGGTTGTAGGCCCTGCGACGCAGTCCAGTCTTGCTGAAGGGTCATATTTGCACGCTTTGTTTGATATATAGTATGTTGGAACTTTGGGGGAACTCACTAATATTTGGCTTACAATTTTAGTTTGTTGTTTTAGGTACTTTTGAAGATCGTTGGAAATCAAAGGCATGATCATGAACATCTTCCTATTTTCATGATATGGATTTGTTGATACACTCTGATATGACTTTACTATTGAAACAATTACTCTTTTTATAAATAATGATGATTGGTGGTTAATTTTAGAATTTTTAAATTTCTATGATTTTTGGAGTGTTACAAGTTGATACCAGAGTCTTAGTTTGAGAGAATTGGATGAACATCCGTGTGGATTTAGACTCAAACTAGGGAACTACAAGTTTAAAAAAACTCATTTCAAAATTGTTTTCATAAGTAACCAAGGAAGGATGCGACGTGTACGATCAGTCGAAGCAAGAAAGTATACCCCAAGTTATCCACATTGTTATTTGATGTTATGTTTATGGTAAAACAACATGCTAGTGGTCGGCTAGGGATCTTCAGGAAGTGCATGATATAATTGCCTAATATGTGATGCTTGATAGCCTAGGATTAATTCTTGTATGGAATTGACATCATTACTGTAGTTGCTTAGTGTGTGAATAATAGTTGTATATGACTAAGATTCTATAGCCTGAGAATGTTTGGTTTGAGCTTATTTCTTGTTCTTGTTTAGTGAAGGGCTTAGGATAGAGTCAAGTATTTAATTATCAATAGGATCCAGGGTTATGTATGATTAGCAGAAACGAGTGTTGCAAGGTTAGTGGAAGTTTCATGGATGGGTTTATGTATGAGCATCCGGCCAATTGAGGAATATCTATCCTTTCTCTAGCGAATGAGAATACGATGTATACGTATCCAAGTGTGTGCTGTTAGGGTTGTTTTGATGGTCTTCTGAGACAAATACAGGTATGTGTGGAAGGTAGTATGGGTCCGTACTACCGGAAGCCCAAGACCCGTATGCATAGCAAGGACGTCACAACCCTTAGGGTTTCGTTATTTAGAATAGATCATACAATATGAAATGCGTCTTGGTTGATATTTTTTTGGTTTATTTTTAGTATGGTGCTCATGAGGGGATCAAGTTCAGGAGTCGGAGTGGGTGGCCACGATAGGCCAGGGTTAACTAAGGATCAGATTATGGAGTTGATTTCATCTGAGGTAGTTATCGCTCCATCACCAACCACATTGAGGATCATAGATGGCCTCCAGGGAAGGGTGGAGCCCTTGAGTGCTCGAGTTCGTGCTTTTCATCACACAACAGAGGAAGCCAGGGCGGCACCGAACGTCGTTACTGGTATGTTTCAATTTATCATTGTGTCAATTATTTTATGGTATGCTTATGTTTACGCTTTTGATTGGTAGCTTCTTAATGAATTCCTTGCCTACTCTTGTCTTTTTCGACTCGGGTGCGAGTAAGTCCTTTATATCTCTGTCTTTTAGTAGGGCTTTCGATATGAATCTTCGAGAGCCAAAGTGTCTGTTTGCGGGTTTTTGTATCACCAACGAGCATGAGATTTCTGCATCGAGTGTTTTCTAGGATTGTGTATTTAAGATTTTTGGGTTGCCTTACTCGATTGATCTGATCCATATCCCCATGGGAGACGTGTATGTGATTGTAGGGATGGACTAGCTGAATAGATTCGGGGCTATGACCGATTGCGAGGGTTAGTAGACGATAGTTCGAACCCCAAGTGGGGGAGAACTGGTTGTTTATGGAGATGGTACCAGATTGGGATCGGCCTTTTGTTCTGCTTCCAAAATTTGGTAGTATATTCAGCACGTGCTGTGTGGGTAATCCTGTTTATGTGGTTGATACCTGAGTTGAGAAGCAAGCTTAAGTTTTGGACGTGTCGGTTGTTATAGAATTTGCTGATGTGTTCCCAAAGGAGTTTGCTGGTGTTCCTTCAGAAAGGTAAGTTGAGTTCAGTATTGATTTGGTCCCTGGTGCGGCTCCGATTGCCAAAGCGCTATACCGACTGGCATCGCCTGAGATGCAGGAGTTGCCCTCTCAGCTTTACGAGTTGTTGGGCAAGTTATTTATTAGACGAAGTAGTTCGCCATGGGTAGCACTGATTTTGTTCGTCAAGAAGAAGGATTGTTCACACCGGATGTACATTGATTACTAGGAGTTGAACAAGTTGATGTTCCGGTTATTATCAAATGAAGGTCAGAGAGGAGCGTGTGGAGAAGACTATGTTCTAGACTCATTATGTTCATTACAAATTCGTGGTTATGCCATTAGGGTTCACCAGTACGCCTGCATCTTTTATGGATTTGATGAATTGGGTATGGAGGCCAATGCTCGATCGATAGGTCATTGTTTTAATTGATGATATCTTGATGTAATACTTGGATTAAATGGGAAATGGTGTTAATGGAAAAAGACAAATGGGGTTTGGGTGTTACGAGTTAGTTACATTTAATCAAGCTTTTTTGCAAAAAGTGATGATGGAGGTTTCTTATGGAATCCAACTGCTTTGGGAGCGGATTATTACCTATATCCATGGTATTAATGGGGTATTGAGGTAGTTTGATCAAAAGCCTAATAAATGTATAATTTGGTCTTCTATGGTTATGTTCTTTGAAAAGATGCATGTTCACAGGCTTATTCCTCATAATATGGCTCAAAAAATCTTGGGAAATGGTCTAAATACGTACTTTTCGAAGAAATTGTAGCTTGGTAGTTCAAATTTTATGGACCTATTTCCTAGGCTTCAAGCTTGGAGGTTCATTCAGATTGTCTTATAGCCAATAGATAGGGGGATTCTACCTGGGTGTAAGATTGGTGATCCTTTGTGTGTGAAGGTGTTATAGCTGACCCATACGATGGATTGTTGTCAATTCTTCAAGGTGTGTCGTTGTCTTATGAGCGTAATTGATAGGAATGGGATTTAGCGGTGGATGTTAAGTTCTCGGTGGGAGCTACTAGGAAGCATATTGACTCTCTTAGACTTCATCAAGTACATCATAGTACTAGATAGTATACGTTTTCTCTCGTTAAGGTTGATGTCTTACTATCTACAATCTTTCTAATTAAATTGGATCCCTACTTATGTTAACCATGTGAACCGTGACATTGATGTTCTTTTTACTTTGTGTTCAACTTTTCACTCAACTAAAGAGGATACCGTTCATATTTTTACATTTTTCATGTTTGCGTGTCAAGTATGTGTGTGTATGTGGAGGGGGGTAATTTCTAGGTAGGTAGATCTTTCTTTCCCATCTCCGATTAACATTGCAGAGCTTCTATCGTAAGTTGGCATGATGAATATATTAAAGCCTAAAAAGAAAGTTGTGAATCTAATTATAGTGACGAAAATTTGTATGATTTGGCTTTAGAAATGATTAGGTATTCCAATCGATGATCTTCTCAAATAGTTTGATTCAGGAGAAAGTTATTGTTACTACTTATGGGTGATATAATAGTAGGAATAAGAAAAATGTAATTATTTGGAATGTTTGACTTCAAAATATCCTTTTTGATCCTTAACTTTTTTTCTAGCTCCTTGCTAGTCTTTCGAATAAAATCTTTATTTGTTCAAAAAAAAACATTCTTTGATACCAATGAACTTTAAATTATATTTATATCAAAGATCACTCATAAATAAAATTGTATTTATATGAATAATTATCTATAAATTTAAGGATACTTCCTTGTATTATGAGTTATGCTCATAATATTTCTAAATACTAGGTATTTTGTTTTTTTGTGCTCATAATATTTGTAAATTCTAGGCATTTTATTTTTTATGGTATCTTAACATTTATTTATGAAGTATTATTTATTAAAATAATTAGATTCATTTTTCTATTGAGAAGACATATGTAAAATAATTGTGGATCCAAAAACTACCAATTGGAATAAAACATATATACAGTCTCAATGAATGTTCAAAATCAACGTTCAAAATCAAGAGTGTGACTGGACCATCGAATAATTTTGCAAATAATTGTATTTGTTGTCTTTATATATATATTTTATTCACTTTAAATTTTCTATGAAGAATCTATCATGCACTAGTGATTTTTAAACCAATGGGTATGTTACCATATTTTACTGCATTTTTGGTCACCCATGTCAGCTTTATATCATTTTCACCTGACCCAGGACTGACTCTACCCTTTTGCAAAACTAAACAAGGGCTTACGGCCCCTAATTCTTAAGGGCTCCCAATTTTATAGTTTATTCTACTAATTATATATGTATATATACATATTTCTTGGGTTATAAAGACATGTTGGAGCTTGGTATGGTGGTAAAAGCGATGATTTATCAAACTAAGTGTCTCAGGTTCCCATCTGTTTGCTTACCTTTCATTCATTTTATTTTGGAAACTAGTTAAACATATCCTGCATCGTTCATGGATGAAACTCCGCCAACTCTACTCTTTTATATAAACTTGACCAATCTCTTTCTTCATATTAACTCTACCTTTGAGTCCCACATCGGCTGGGAGATAAAAACTTCAACAAACATCATATTTATATAAGAGATTAGCTGAGATGCATTAAGAAATAGTTTGGGATTTGGTTTTACTTATAAAAACCAAAGGCCCTAATTTTTTTGTTTGCTTAAAACCCCTAAATTAGTTGATTTGTCCCTAACCCACACATAATTGATATGAAACGACCACCTAAATACCTTTCACCTCTATTTTTTTACTATTTATATATGTATAAATTATATATCAATGTTATACTTTATTTTATAGGAATTAAAAACAATGAATTTTGATTTAGTTTATATATATATATATATATATATATATATATATATATATATATATATATATATATATATATATATATGAAAATGATTTGTGACACATGTTATCTTTTCCATGTACTTGGACGCATAACATTTTCTGAATTTTTTATTTATTTAATATTCCACTTGTCATTAGACCTGTGTTTTGAAATGCCACCTAATTAATATTTTTATATAATCACTTAAACATTTCTTAGTTTTATCCTAAATTGAAAGGAAATTACCCGTATCTTTTAATGCCTCTAATTTGACAACTAATACAATGAATTCGAATAAATATCATTGTATAATATATGGAATGTTTGATTATTATGGTGATTTAATTTTAGTATAACATCAAACTTTGAATTTCGTTTTTTTGCTAATCATGGAATTTTGTATCTCTTTCAATTGTCAAATGCAATTACCTGATTTATCTCTACTAGAGTTTCCTTTGTTTTTGAATCTCTGTGTATGTGATGTTATATTCTTTCAATCAATCTTTTTCATTATAATGTGTTATCCGTTAGAGATGATAAACTAATATGCTGGTATTCGTGTAGACCACACTGTCACTTCAAACTTTTTTGACCCAAGGATTAACCACCAACAGATTATCCTACTTCGATAGGAAGATGATATATTATTTGTACATTCATTTTTGGGGCACTATCTTTTATACAATTTTTTTGTTGACGGTCTTTAAAATCTTCTTGCAGACCTAAGCAGTCTATGCATTTTTTTTTCTTACAGTGAATGGAAACGAACGCTCCACCATCATTAGAAAGGGACCGTTTCCTACTTCATCATCTCCCACAAATACGTTGGTTTCTAATCTCCATTCCTAGTTTGTCTCTGTTTCTCATGCAAGAAATAGGTGACCCTTTTCACTTTGTTCATCACTGTCCCACCATCTTATTGGTCTTTCCAACACCATCTTATCATTGTTGATAACGAGCAGGTAAACCCTCCTCATGGGAGGCATTAAGGGGGTCAAAATGGTGAGTTGCACAAGGCCCAATTTTTTTGCTATGTATTTCTATTTAAAAATAAAAACGTATAATAACGATAACCGTTCCATTTTTTCTGTCTCTTCCTATGCCTTTAAAGATATTTCATGCCTCAGGCCTTGACCCACTACTAGAAAACTAGCGAATTACATACGTTAGTATTTGTAGGAAATCAGTTGGAGAAAGTTGTTACCTACAAAATTCCTACAAAAAAACGGATTGTATGAAAAACCCTTGTGGGTAATTTTTTCCTACAAATTACCTACAAACATTCCTACGCATTTCCTACGGAATATTCTGTTACAAATTTACCTTCCGAACGCATACGGAACATGTTTGCTACGGAGTACCTATAGAATACATACTGGTTTATTTGTTATGGATCACCTACAAAGCACCTACGGATTATTTTCCTACAGAATACCTACCAACTAATTATCCAACATAATACCTACCAACTGCTTTTCCTACAAAATACCTACAAACTTTATTGGATTTTATTTCCTACAGAATACCTACAGAATATTTATTTCCTACAAATTTTTATATGATTTTTTTGTCAGTTTTTATTAAATACAATTCTGACAAAAAATTGTTGCTATATAAATTTATAATTTAAAACAAATCCAAATTTTCTTCTAAAAATTAATGCAAAAAAAATAATAAAAAAAAGCAAACAAAATTATAAAATAGTCATATACCATTACATTCATTGCCGTTAAAATAGTCAAGAACATAAGATTCATACATTCAAATACTCAAAATACCATTACAATGCCATGACAAAAACTAAGAACTACATGGTGGATTACCAGACGGGTCGAGTTATCTCATAAAAGCCGTTAATTGTCCTTGCACTTTCAATTTCATGTCATTTCGCATTTGTTCCATTTGCAAATCCATTTGACTTTGCCTTTGATCCATGGCTTGTTACATGTTTGACACTTGTTGTCGCAACTCATTTACTTAAAAATAGCTAGACAAACACATGCAGTTAGGGGTCGTTTGATAGTTGCTGACCGAGTCTGAGTCGGTGCCTGACTGGGTCTAAAGCTCTGATTGCATCTGGTTCTGGTTCTGACTGAAACCGTGTTGTTTGATTACATATCTGACTGGTTGTTTTGACTGCTAAAAATGACCAATATACCCTTATTTTTTGTTTTTTGTTGAATAAAAGGTATATGTTTATAATTGATAAATTATATGAAAAGAATTGATGAAGAGTTATACAAAATATTATACAAGTACAACCATTTATAATATATACACAATAAGAGCTCAACAAAGACAAAGCAAAAAGTATTCACATGATCTGGGTCTTCCTGCTCACCTGTAATTACAAAACAAAGAAATAAAGAAAAATTTAATCAATTCATTTGATTCACTAAGCTCCAACAAAACAACTTCAATTTGTTTTATTCTCACTCTAAAAAACCTTCCATTAATGTATGCAAAGCCTCAAATCTGCCGTAGCACCCATCTTAAACATTGAATTTATGCTAATCTACAACTAGTAGTCATGAAAGAATAAAGTTTTACATTTAAGACAAGAAACATACCAATTAATAGCATTTATGCCCCTTCCAAATGAGTGTGTGTGAAAGGAAGATGGATGGCGGTGCTGCGGTGTTGACTGGCAGCGTCCAGTAGCGAAAAACAAACTGAGATGGGAAATTGGCATTTGGGGCAAATACAGATTAGGGGATTCACAATTCCTTGCATTCGTTTAGACTTCGGAGTAGTTCGGACGATTAGAAACGGGAGGGGCACAACCCAAGTTTCATATTGCTAGGAAAAACCATCGATTTCATATATAAAAACGAAAAAAACCATTGATTTTTGATTCGCAAATGAAATAAAAAGGCGGGAAAAATACATGTTGTGAAGTTGAGTTCTGCCAGACGTTGTGAAGAAAGCAGACGCTGATGTGGTCGGAGGTAGTAGAGAGCTCGACGGGAGGTAGCCCGAGGAATGGACGACAGTGCTGAAATCGATTGGAGCAGGTGCCTTTAGAGAATGGACGTTTTTGTGTTAGGGCAAAAAAGGGATTTGAGGGATATGAGCGGGAGGAAGTTTTTATGAGAGCGGGATAAATTGCTTTTTTAGAGGCATAGGTATTCTATAGGTAGTAGGGATGCGTAGGTATTCTGTAGGTGTCGAACATGGGCAATTTCAGAGTGATACACGCCATGGCTATTATTATTATTATTATTATTATTATTATTATTATTATTATTATTATTATGTTGTGGAAAAGATGAAACGAAAAAACCTGACCATCGAAAAATAGAAAATACAAAAACTGTCGTAGGTAATCCGTAGGTAATACCTACAGATTATTTACGGATATCTTTTATTTGTAGGTAATCCATAGGTATTTACCTATAGATTACCTACGCCAGTTTTTGTATTTTCAATTTTTAGAGGATCATTTGTCGTTTATTTCATTTAATTTTTTTCACAACATCGTTATATGTTGATTACTAACATTTCACCAAGTTGTACATGATATAAACGTACGCACAATCGTGTGTACCATTACAACTCATCATTATACATTATATATAATATAAAAACTATATATGGTTTTTTCGTGAACCAAAATTAACCATCATTTAACATATACATGATAAACTAAATATAATACTTACATATGTGATTGTTTGTATTTATGTGCCCTTATATTCGCTTGTACCGGAAATATCATGCATTTCTATAAATAAAGATGATAAATTTTTGAATGGGTAATGGTTATAATGGTACACACAGTTATACATGCATTAACATTATGTATAACTTAGTTAAAACTAAGTAATCAAAATATAATGAAGTTGTGAAAAAGGTGAAACAAAAAAACGACATCCGACCATCGAAAAATAGAAAATACAAAAACTGTTGTAGGTAATTCGTAGGTAAATACCTACATATTACGTACAGATATCCTTTATCTGTAGGTAATTCTTAGGTATTTATTTACAGCCTACGGTAGTTTTTATATTATGATTTTTTCGAGGGTCAAATATCGTTTATTTCATTTAATTTTTTTCACAACATCATTAAACGTCAATTACTAAAATTTCACCAAGTTGTACATGATATAAACGTACGTACAACCGTGTACATCATTACGACTTATTATTATACATCATACATAATACGAAAACTATATATGGTTTTTTCTTTAATCACAATTAACCATCATTTAACATATACATTATATACTAAATTGAATACATACATATGGGATTGTTTGTACTTATGTGCCCATATATTCTTTTGTACTGAAAATATCATGCATTTCTACAAATAAAAAGAATAAGACTTTGAATTAGTAATGGTTATAATGGTATACACACAGTTGTACATGTATTAACATTATGTATAACTTAGTAAAAACTAAGTAATGAAAGTATAATGATGTTGTAAAAAAGATGAAACGAAAAAAAAAACGACATTTGACCATCGAAAAATAGAAAATACAAAAACTATTGTATGTAATCTGTAGGTAAATACCTACAGATTACCTATGGATATCCTTTATCTGTAGGTAATCTGTAGGTATTTATAGATTACCTACGATAGTTTTTTTATTTTCAAGTTTTCGAGGGTCAAATGTCGTTTATTTAATTTAAGTTTTTTTCACAACATCATTATACGTTGATTACTAACATTTCACCAAGTTGTACGTGATATAAACGTACGTACAACCATGTGCACCATTACAGCTCATTATTATACATCATAGATAATATAAAAACTATATATGGTTTTTTTTAACCACAATTAACCATCATTTAACATATACATGATAAACTAAATATAATACATATGTATGTGATTGTTTGTATTTATGTGCCCTTATATTCTTTTGTACTTGAAATATTATGCATTTCTACAAATAAAAAAGATAAATTTTTGAATGGGTAATGGTTATAATGGTACACACAGTTATACATGCGTTATCATTACGTATAACTTAGTCAAAACTAAGTAATTAAAATATAATGATGTTGTGAAAAAGATTAAACGAAAAAAAAACAACATTTGACCATCGGAAAATAGAGAATACAAAAACTATTGTAGGTAATCTGTAGGTAAATACCTACAGATTACCTACGAATATCTTTTATTTGTACGTAATCTGTAGGTATTTACCTACAGATTAGCTACGATAGTTTTTGCATTTTCAATTTTTAGAGGGTCATATGTCGTTTATTTCATTCAATTTTTTTCACAACATCATTATATGTTGATTGCTAACATTTCACCAAGTTGTACATGATATAAATGTACGTACAATCATGTGCACCATTACAACTCATTATTATACATCATACATAATATAAAAACTATATATGGTTTTTTCATGAACCATAATTAACCATCATTTAACATATACATGATAAACTAAATATAATACATACATATGGGATTGTTTTTATTTATGTTCCCGTATATTCTTTTGTACTGGAAATATCATGCATTTCTACAAATTAAAAGGATAAAACTTTGAATGGGTAATGGTTATAATGGTACACACAGTTATACATGCATTAACATTATGTATAACTTAGTCAAAACTAAGTAATCAAAATATAATGAAGTTGTGAAAAAAGATGAAACGCAAAAAACGGCATTTGACCATCGGAAAATAGAAAATATAAAAACTATTGTAGGTAATCCGCAGGTAATACCTACAGATTAACTACGAATATCCTTTATCTATAGGTAATCTGCAGGTATTTATTTACAGATTACCTACGATAGTTTTTGTATTATCAATTTTTGGATGTTCGAATGTCGTTTATTTCATTTAATTTTTTCAACATGTTATATATATCATATAAATATACATACAATCATATTTACCATCGAAATTCATGACTCATTCCAATAATAATAATAATAATAATAATAATAATAATAAATTTATAAAATAAAACATAATAACTATAAATTTAGAGATATATAGGATAATAAAAATAAAACAATAATTATAAGTATAAGAATAAAAATAAATTATAGTTTTAAATGTAATAATAATATCAATAAAGAAAAATATATTAGTAACAATATAAAGAATAATGAGGGAAATAAAACTGTTTACCATAGATTACCTACAAAATTTGAAAACTTTCTTTTATGTTGGTATTCAGTAGTAAATTACCTACAAAATTTCTACAAAATTTGAAATAATATGGTTTTTTACGTTTCCATAGCTATTCCGTAGCAAATTAACTACAAAATTATTTTTTGGAGCTATTCTATAGGAAATCCGCTATTAAATTAGAACAACTTTATTTCGTAGGAAATCTGTCACTATTTCGTGGGTGTTTTCCTACAGAAAAAAATTGTAGGTATTTTTTGTAGCACCTTACTCCCTTTTCTAGCAGTGACCCTCCTTACTACATGATCTTTCGATATATAAATCAGTCTCCAACAATTAGGACGCACACCCTCTACTAACATACATTGGTCTTTGTAAAAGCTTATTTTACGATTGATTCGATGATATTAATTTAGATAAAACAGATACACTAATTTGTCTTTTGAAGTTTGACAAACAATCATATATGTATGAGAAAAAAATAATTGATGACTCGATTTTTTTTCTTTTTTATCACATTTGTTTTTTAAATTGAGAATGTTTGAAGGTGCCATGATAGCCATTCACGACAATCTATTAGGCATTCTGGTATGCTCATAACGAACATGTTTGTGGTGTATGTGGCCATCAACAAAAAATGTGAACAACACCCCATACCCTTAATGGTGGCTAGTGGTGGAAAAATTCGTGGTCAAATGTAGTTGGGAGGACGAACAACAATACCAAATTAATAAACTTTTTTCCCCTTCCATGTCTCTCTATCTCTCTCTACCTCTCTCTACATTTTAATTAATATATATATATATATATATATATATATATATATATATATATATATATTAAATCTAAAAATAAAAAATATGAAAAATATATAGTGGTTGGTATAACGAATGACCTTATACATCAAGATATGGTGAATTTTCTTTTTTGCAAATTGATTTTCAATGATGTGAGATAACCTTTAGCATCCTCTAAATAACTTTTACATATAAATAAGACATTACTGGTTTTTTTTTTTTTTTTTGTAAATAAGTTCTAATGAACCTGATTGCATGGTCTAAATCATATTTTACATCAACTATTAGGAGGTAAATTTCTATTATTTTTTTAGATGTTGACATCCAAATATCAAAAACCTCTTAAATCTATTTTGAATACATTTTTTTTTTATTCGAATCCCATTGCCACTTTGTAAAGCACTGCAAGAAGCTTAAAAAAAAAGACATTTTAATTGTATGTTTGCATTTTTGCTCATGGATTGCCTACAATCAATTAAAGTGCAACACTTCCTCCTTCCATGTTGGACATTTCATCAGTAAGACTATATTGAGTAT
Organism: Lactuca serriola; assembly: GCF_051521515.1. Classification (NCBI taxonomy): domain Eukaryota; kingdom Viridiplantae; phylum Streptophyta; class Magnoliopsida; order Asterales; family Asteraceae; genus Lactuca; species Lactuca serriola. The sequence continues at coordinate 91,832,619 of NC_136408.1, forward strand.
ATTTATCTAAAAAATGTCCATATTTTTACTTTTGAGAGTGATAAAATTAAATGAGTTTTAATTTTTAAAATTAACAAGAATGGTACAATTATTTCTAGAAGACAATCTGTTAATATATAAATGGCTTACAAGATTTTTTTTTAGCAAGAACTTAATTTAATTTATGCATTCAATTATAATTATGAATATAACTTATTGATATATAAATGGTTCACAAGAGTTTTTTTAGCAAAAATTTAATTTACTTTGTGCATTTATAACTGTGAGTATAATTTGTTGATATATAAATGGCTTGCAAGATTTGATTGAAGGTATTTTCACTTTCATCCAACAGTACACAGATAATGCACCAGTACGCTGTGAATCTACATGCCTTTAATTGGCAAGTGATGTGAAAATGACAGGTATATAGAAAGGAGAGAGCCAGGGAGGTATATAAAAACGGTGATGACATTACAAAGATAACAGGAACACTATTTTACTTGAAAATGCACTACAAATCATAGAGACATCTACAGTCATACATGTCTTTCTCAAACACAATTAATAGTGTTCTCCATAATTATTGTAATTTAGATATATATGCTTCTAATCTTCCAAACATCCATAAACATCACGGACTCACTGCACCCTGCAAAAACCACATCAATACAATTGAACTTTATTCGTGAAAGATTTAAGCCAGTAGATCGATGAGTCTATCAACTGGAAATTGAAGAAAATAAACAGATATTTGAACATACTTGGAGCAATCAGTGCTAGGACTGATCTTGTAAGGGATGTTGACACCACACATGCCGGGGAGGGCAGCAGCGTTACCAGCATTGATGCCGGAATTAGCTGAGTAAGCACTCTTTAAACAGCCACAAGCAGTCTGACGATCAGGGGTTGATTGTGCAGCGTTATTGAGTGCGGTAACCCCACTGCAACATCCCGATGGCACAGCACCACCATTTTTTAGGTAGCCAAGGCATGGAGCTAAGTTGCTTACCACCTGACCACATGTAATAGCCTATGCATAGGGTGCAGCCACCACCATGCAAGTCACTACTACACAAAAGACCATCATTGCCATCCTTGCCATTTTTCAAGTATACGAGCACTAAAGCTGTAGGAAACTTATATGTTTGCTAGTTATGTTATTCAAAATGTGTTTGGTGCAACAAACGTTGTCACTGGTTAGGGTATTTATAATTAAAGATTCTTCTTCTGTCTATACAAATGTGTGTGTGTGTGTGTGAATGGATAGGTTAGTTGGAAGTTGGATTTGATATTAATGGAACCTTAATGTAAACCTTTGATGTATAATCTTCACCAATTAACTGTAAACATTTCATTTAACTTCATAAAAACGACGGAATTCGGTTTTAAATATATGGCGAACAATGTATCACTGTGAATGCCGACCATATATATGCTGCCGTGTGGACTTGATTATCTTCAATTATCAATAAATGCATTTTGTTTTTTCTCGAGACACGATTGTACACCAACATTACTCACTTGCATATCTGGCAGTCGGTAGGCATATATAATTGAAAGAGTAAATAAATGAAAGTAATAAAATATATTAGTAAAAGAAGATGACTAAAAAGTTTACCTAAAATGCTTTTGTTTTTCTATAGCAAAAGATATAGTTTTTATATCTTGGTATTTAGTATAATTTATGCATTTAAGTTTTTAATATGTTTTACAAGTTTTTAGTAGATACATAAGGTTTAAAACAGCATTGCGTTTGTGGTTTGGCCGATTTTATGAGATAATTTTGTAATGCTCCCCTCAATTTTTTAAACTGCATTTGTGTCGGAAATGCTTTTGAAAATTAGAGAAATGTTTCGAAAATGTTGTCACCAATTAGTGTCACGCTTAAATTAAATAAAAGTCACTGGAAAATACTTTATTATTAAAATTATAGTTAATAAAATTAATTTAACGGTATGGTTTAATAATAAATGTCATAAAATTTAAATGTTTAGATTAAAGGTTTGATGTATCTATGTTAGTTTGCAAAAAAAAAAATAAAAATAAAAATAAAAATAAAAATAAAAATAAAGTAATAAAAGATGCGTAGCTTCTTATAAGCCAAAAGGCACGTGGTTTTTTCTTGAAACAAAGGTGCATTGATTTTTGTACAGTGTATATGAATATTAGTAGATAAGTATTAGATTGGTGTGTCCTACTTTGAACACACCACTCTACAAAACACCAACATATATATTAGGTTTGCTTTTTAGGTGAACCATGGTAATTATCATCATATAATTATTATTTACTTTACTTTTTGAATCATCATTACAATATTATTATTATTTGACTAACTTTTATTATTAATTCATTATTACATAATCTATAAATCATTATTATTTAATAATTACATTTTTTACTAACTTACTTAATATTAATAATTTTATATTTATTTTTTTATTAAGATACGACAATAAAAATTCAATATATTTTATTTTTTGTTAGAAGAAAACCACAAACATCTATAAAAAATGAGAAGGTTTAATGTTGCATGGGAAAAAATTATATTTTTAAAGAAAATCAATAAATATATTGTATGCATATCTTTAATAATTAGACTAAAAAAAGTCAAAAGTTGTGTAACTTAATAGCAAAAAAGAAAAAGAATACATGACTTTTTTAGAAATAAGTTCTACGAAAAGTCAAAAGTTGTTTGAAATATTTTTAGACTTTTTATTTTTATTTTCATAAACCTAATATCATTAATTATAAAAAAAATACAATATTGACTAGAAAATATATAAACCCATAATTTTTTTCCATGTCCGTTGATAAAAAAAATTACCTCAAAAAAGTAATGCATTTATACATATGTACATTCATTTATCAAATAAAAACCAATAAATTTCTTTTTGTCAAACAATTTATTAACGTTCGAAGTATATTTTGTTTGTTTACCTTTATATTTTAGTTACAACTTTATGTTAAAATATATAAATGTTAAATGACATTAATTAAAACTTAGTTGATATTACAAAATATTTTATTTGTATTTCGTTTTAATATAATATAAATTAAATAACAATCATTAGAAAATACTTTATTATTAAGTTTGTAGTAAATAAAATTAATTTAACACCTAGGTTTAATAATAAATATCATAAAATTTAAAGATTTAAATTAAAAGTTTGATGCATCTAAGGGTTAATTTGTAAATAAACAAGAAAAAAAAGCAATAGGAAATATTTTGTTTTAATATATTATAAATTAAATAAAAGTCACTGGAAAATATTTTATTATTAAAATTGTAGTTAATAAAATTAATTTAACGGTAAGGTTTAATAATAAATGTCATAAAATTTAAATGTTTAGATTAAAGGTTTGATGTATCTATGTTAGTTTGCAAAAAAAATAAAATAAAATAAAATAAAAAATAAAATAAAAAAAAGTAATAAAAGATGCGTAGCTTCTTATAAGCCAAAAAGGCACGTGGCTTTTTTCTTGAAACAAAGGTGCATTGATTTTTGTACAGTGTATATGGATGTTAGTAGATAAGTATTAGATTGGTGTGTCCTAGTAGAATGGTGTGTAAAATAAAACCCAATGAAAAACCCTTCTATGAAAATGAGTTGTGTGTGAAGTCTATTGGTACTTCCAACAACATATATTTGTTGGAAAATTCTCCTTAGGAAAACGGTCCCTAAAAGTTCCCTATGGCATGTTTTCCGAAGATATTGTTTTTGTCGGCAAACTGTTGCGTAAAGTTGTTAACTACACTTTTTTTTGGAACCGGCGATAATTTATAAAAAGCAACGGCCATCAAGAAACAGGCTGGGCAAAAAAAACAATTAATTACTTAGTGAGTAAAAGATATAATTTTCTTTATCATGATACATTGTATAATAAATCACATGAAAAACTTATACAATTTTTTTCTTAGTACAAACAAAACAAAATGTTTTTTTTGTAAGTAGAAACTTTTTTAAGTGATGGAGTTTTAGAAATATAAAGCAAAAAAATAGATCAAAAAATATTTTTCTATAGGTAGAAACAGGATGAACAATTTTTGAACTTATAAAAAATTTATTATGAAATAATAAAACTTCATGAGAAATTAAGTATTAAAAGTAATTATAAAGACTAACTATTGACAAAGGATGGACATAATATTTTTTATTTTTATTTTATTATGTTTATTAGGTAAGTGTTATCATGTTTTTTGAAACGCAAAAGAATTTTATAGAGTAAAAGCCAATGAAATAAAGATCAAATACAATTTTTTTTTTTTTTAACTTTTTTTAAATTTTTTTAGTTTTATTTTTATCTTTTTGGAAACGGCTAACAATTTTATAAGTGAGTCACACCTAGCAAGAAGCTAGATGAGCCCAGCAAGAAAAGTACAAAAAAAGGTTACAGGGGAAAGAAAAAGGAACAAGAAGCAAAGAAATACACCACATTATAAAAGAGAAAAAGGAGACACGATCCAATCACACCACCGAATACTTCCCATTGATCCCCTGTGTTTTATCCAATAAAAGACCAATGTTTGAATGTCATCAATAACCCAGGTTGGACTCCTTTTCTCCTGATTGAAGATCCTAGCATTTCGGGCTTTCCAAAGACTCCAGATCATCCCGTAACATATCATCGTAGGTATTCTCCTTTTCTTCGAACACTGACTCCAGTTGGCTGGAAAATGTAAGAGTTTCTTCGTGCTATCAATACATCCCGAATTAGTATCACACCAATTCATGATCCAGTTGCGCTCTATAACTGCTAACTCATACTGAGTGAAAATATTGTCTGCTGTTTCGACACGATTCAGACAATATCCACAATTTAGTGATGATGTTTGAACCCCTCTAACTTCCAAAGTCTGCGTTGATGGGATTCTACCCCATTTGGGCCTCCAGAAAAAACACCGTACTTTGAGTGGGACTTCTTTCAGCCATTCAACTTTAGGACTGAGTAGGATAGGGGTAAATTCGTCCAGTTTATTCTGGAAAGCCTCCACCGTATACATCCCATTCACTCCAATTGTGCAACTTCAAGTATCTGGTCTGTTTGATATACGAGCTTGCCCCAACGATGCTTCGAGATGACTCAAGTTTTGGTTCAGATGTGGTGCCATGGGATCCTAGTTCCAGTCCCATGTGAATCCATCGTTTGATATACGTTCACTAACTAGACATCTTTTACTGCAATCAATGTTAAATAATTTCGGGAACCTCGATTTAAAAGTTTCATTTCCCCACCAAACATCAACCCAAAACAATGTGTCCCGTCCATTCCCAATCGCCTTTTAGAAAATATTGTTGTGTTCCAATCCAGCTTTCTGAACTTCATTCGAGGCCCTTGCTATGTTATTCCACACTCCACTTATAGTCTTTCTTGAAAGTTGGTCGGTTGCCCGCTTCTTAAGATTGTGTATCCCATTGATGACGTGACACCACAAGGCAGATTAGTCCACCCTTAGTCTCCACCACCACTTGACCATAAGTGCAATATTTGGATTGCGAAGCAATCCCACCCCAAGTCCACCTTTCTCAAGTGAATTAGTGACTCTATCCCACGATACCCAATGAATTTTGGATCTATTCTCACACCCACCTAACAAGAAATGCCTTCTGATCTTTTCTAGCAATTCTTGAAGTCCAAAGATAGATGCTCCAACTAATGTCTCAACAACGAGCTGCTTCCCTTCCTCCGCCAATCAATAATGGTTACTAAAACCACTAAATCCTGACAATGCTAAATAACCATCCTGTGGGACCCGGTCCGCAGACCTCCCATATAATACCCTTCTTCCCAAAGTGCTCCAACAAATCTCCCGCTATCAGCTCTAGAAATCATATCATTTAGGGTCTCGCACCTGACTCACTCGCCAGCTCGATCATCCACAACTGAACTGTAGTAGCTGAAACAACCTTTGCCCTAAACCGACCATATCTACTCCCAAGACATAGACTACAATCCCCAGAAGTGAAATAGACCGCACAATCAATCCTTATTGTCAGATACAAGAGATTCAAGGTGATTCAAATCTTAGCTCCTATAGTGGGAACGATAATCGTGTATGCCTCATGAGATACTCATGCCACATCCACCTACCTACGCTCACCAATGCTGAAATATTGTCGCCAACCTCTGCGACTAACTGACCCCGAGTTGGAATATAACCTGATCCTGGGGTCACAAGTCTGCTCACTCCTTCGAGCTCGAAACAGCGAGGCAAAATCATTTCCCTAAAAAACGCAACCCAATCCGTCAAATAACCATTCCACTTTCAGCTGGAAAACCCCGACTAAACATAATCATCTCTCCTTTCTGTAGTCCCGCGACTCACATTCTGGCCTCGAGCGAACCCCCGAGCCTCAAATCTAGAAACTCATGTGCTATCCTCTCCCGCTCAACCCGCGGAATATAAGGACTATAAAATATCTCCCTGATCTCAAGTAACCACAATCCTCTGCTCATCAGAATATGTCCTGACAACAAGTCCTGATAATGGAAAGCTCGACCTGCTCGTCCCGCTGTTGTTGTTACTGCTGCTATAGCTGCCGCGGCAACCATCTCGACAATGGTTGCATAGCGCTCGTCGAAATACTTAACCATGGCGGTCATAATAGACCCAAACATCTCCGGGAACTGTCCCCAGACAACCCCGATCACCTCCTCCCGGATGATATCACTGACACGGTCCTCTGACAATGCTGACCTAGCCTGGCTGCCAACTCCCAATCCTAACCTAGATCCGGCCTCAACACGTCTCGTAACCATCATTTGGTAAAACACCAGAAGGATCGCTGATAACCCATATAATGACAGGGAACCAACTCCCAATCCAACCCTAGGGGTTGTGACTTCCTTGCTATGTGTATAGGTCCTGTGCTTTTAGTAGTACGGGCCCATACTACTTTCCACACCTACCCATATTTGTCTCAAGTATCACCACAACACCCTAACAATATACATACACATGGTGGCCGCCCAACCTCAATCCTAGAGGAATGCTAACTATCTCACAACTGACCTACCGGTCTCACACAACCCACCCACCTATGAAACTTCCACCAACCCTACAACACCAGTGTATGTTAGTCATACATAACACTAGACCTTATAGACTTTCAAAATACTTGATCCTACCCTAAGCCCTTCATCAAACAAGAATGGGAAATAAGGCAAAACCAAACATTCCAAATCTATAAGATCTTAGTTATGTACGACCATGATGCATACACTAAGCAACTACAGTAATGATGGCAATCTCATATAAGGAAAACCCTAGGCTACCCGACATCATGTAATCAGACAATTCTATCATTCAATTCCTGAAGATTCCTAGCCTAGCACTAGCATGTTGTTCTAAAATATCACATAATCAAATAACCATATGGTATTTTGGGATCAACTTACTAGCTTCGTCTGATCGTACACCCTGCATCCTCCTTTACTTATTTTGAAAACCATTTGAAAATCTTTTCCTTGATTTGAGACTGGAGTCACACGAGTGTTCCTCCAATTCACTCAAACCAAGGCTCTGATACCAACTTGTAACACCCATAAAAATCATGCGAAATTTAAACTTTTAAAAACATTTCAAATCCATTAACCATTACAAAACTTGTTTTCAAAATGTATCATATCAGAGTATCCCAGAAACAAAGTCATAAAAAGTGAGGAGCTGTACGATCACGCCTTTGCCTTGCCACGATCCCCTGATGCACCTGAAACAATAAATTGAAACTGTAAGATCGAAAGCTTAGTGAGTTCCCCCAAAATACCCATACCCGCAACAATACACATATAATCATAACAACATACTATGAGTCCAGTCAACCACCGGGTTGGAATACCCCAGGCCCTCAACCATCCGGTTGGAATGCCAACAAACTAGGGGTCCAATCATCCTTGGGATGGAATACCCCAGGTCCACAACCAACAAGTTGGAATGTCCACATGCTATGAGTCCAATCATCCTCGGGATGGAATACTCACGGCCCACAACCAACAGGTTGGAATGCCCACATACTATGAATTCAATCATCATTTGGATGGAATACTCACGACCCACAACCAACAGGTTGGAATGCCCAAGTCTATTGGCTTTCGCATAAAGTAGATAAGCCTCAACCGCCAAACAAACATGTGCACACATAACAGATAATCACATAACAGTCTATAGATAACAACTGATCTAACAGATCATATCGCATACCACATAATGTTATCCTACCCTCTAGGATACCGATTTAGCAGGTCATACGACACATCACATAATATCATCCTACCCTCTAGGTATCGATCTAGCAGATCATACTAGGACAACATAACCAAATAACAATTCAAAGGGCCGGCCTTGATGCCTTAGACCCTTGAGTATAGTGAGGATAACTCACCTGGCACACTGCTGAAGTCCTGCACACAAAACTCCAGCTGTAGGTTGACAGATTCCCAAGTTGTAAACATCAAACAACACCTAATTAATAATTGGGTTCCAAGCCCAAGGTCCAACTCACACTCCAAAGGCCCAATAGTCAACCAATGGGCTAAAGCCTAACATATGGCCCAATTTTCCAAATTGAGCTCAACTCTCTACATGGTCTTCCCCTAAGGCCCAACCATTTAATCCAGTCCAAACAATTGGCATTCAAATGCCCAATGTCTCATAATCATCAAGTCCCAAATATTGGCGCATCTATGGCCCAATTTTCCAAATTAGGCCCAAACTCTCATATGGGCCTTACCCTAAAGCCCAACAACATATTCTAATACATATCATTATTCTTGGATGGCCCATTAATAATCCCATCAGCAAGGCCCAATGGAAAGGCCCAACTCAAGGCCCAAGTGAAATATGGTTTCACATAAAATGATGATTAAGGTTAAGTGTTTCTCACTTAACCCATTAAGGACTTAATCCATTAAGTCCAATATTGCTTAGATTAATTTTTTTGCCAATGATTATTATTTAATATCTCTAGTTATTAAATGATTCTCGTGTGTCCCAATTATTTCCCCAAATTAGGGTTTTATTGGCATTATTGTTTTTCCAACCCAAATACTAGCCCATTTATCTATTTGTTGGGCTTTTAGGTCAAGTAGGGTTTTATTGGGCCTATTAGGCCTACTACAATATCATTAAACCTATTAGGGTTTTCCTTAGGTCAATTAGGGTCCATTAGACCCATCAGGGATTCAAGCACCCCAAACGAATCAAACTCACATGGCAAGTACACCGCCACCTGGAACGGCAGCTGGTGATAATAGGAGGCGGCAGCCGCCACCCTAAGGTGGTGGTTTTCAATTTATTTTATTAGTCCATTTTTAAATTACATTTTACAACTCAAAATAAAAACACTAAAAGGGAAATGAACACACACACACAGCCACCTTGTGGTGGTCGGCGGTGGCAGGCACCACCTCACCGTGGTGGTGGTCGCCTTCTCTGAATTTCGGCCAAACAACACATACCCACGTGACCTACACTTGAAACACCTCCAAAGATACACACACCCGCACCCAGAATAGTAACACCACAACCCACCTAGCGGTGCACGACGGTGGTGGTGGGCTGAGCTTGCGAACGGTGACATCTTGTGGTGAAACAACCGCATGGAGACGACAACTACAACGAACCCCAATAGCAGCCGGTTCAACCAACCCTCCCACGACCACCCTATTAGTTTAAATCTCGTCTTTTCCGGCAAAGAGAGTAGTGGCTGTGGCGCGTCGGCATAAGGAAGAAAGAGAACTTGTCTTCGTCGTCGACAGTACAACAACGGTGGCGAGGTCGTCTTCGACAGCGACAATTATCTATCGTGATTTGCGTCCTCGAGTTTGCTGGTGACCGGAGCAGTGAAAGCTCACGCTAAAGCGTAGAGATGGCGGTTGCGAAGGTATGAAGAAGAGGGTGACAGCTAGGTATAGTGAAATAGGGTTACGGTTTACGGTGGTATTATGCTTAAATACCCGGATCCTTTAAGATCCATCCCATAATCACACAAATGGCCCCTCCTTCCATTATTCTTTCCAAATAAGGTTCGAAATTTACCTTTGAAGCCCAGCCTCCTGAGATTCTTTACAAATTATGTTCGATACTTACCAATAGCCCCTTAGCCTCCAAAATCTTTTCAAATAAAGTCCCAGAAGTTACCATTTAGTCCCTGCCTTCATAAATATTTACAAAACTAATATGAAACTTACAATTTTAACCCCTGACTTCTAACATCCGATATTTATTACTTGATTTTAGGCTATAATAATATAAAATAATAATAAAAATTACTTCTAGGGGTTTCGGGTCATTTATTTAATTATTATATTTAAATGGGATATTACATGTAGGAGGAGGTACATCCATTTGCAAATTTTCCATATCTCTCGAAATGCTTGGCAAAAGCCATGATATCCAATTCCTTGATGTCCTAGTAAGTCTTTATAAATTGGAAGGTGAAGCCATCGGGTCTGGGGGCACGGTCACTTCCACAGGCCCCGACAACCTCCTTAACTTCCTCATGTGTAATGGGGGCGTCAATGTGATTCACCTTTTCTGGTGAGAGTGAGCTAAAAAAACGAATTTATAAGTTTTGGTCTCATGGTCCGGTGCTCATGGAACTTATTTTTGTAGAACTGGAATACTTCTTGTTTGATTTTTCTAGCCTCCGTGCACCATTGTCTATTAATTGTTAGACCATTTAGCCTTGTGCGCTTGTTTTTGTGTTGTTAATGAAGCCATGAAAGAACTTAGTGTTCTCATCCACATCTATAGTCCATTTAATTCGACTTTTCTTTTTCATGTCAATGGCTGCCAACCGCTTTGCTTCAACGATTTTTTGGAAATTTGTGTTTTTTATACGTTCCGCCTCCAAGAGGGGCCTCACTTTGGCTAACCTGTCAAGTTCGTCCACAATCTTTTTCAAATTATTAAGAGAGTCTTTTTTAGCAAGGTAGATCGAGTTCCGCCATTTCCGAATAGCTTCCTTAAGATTTTTGAGTTTAGCAGCAAGGTATGCGTCTGGAGGTCCATAGCCACGAAATTCCTTCCAAGCCGTATGCACGATGTTATCGATACCATCACTCATAAGCCAGGAGTTGAAGAATTTAAACGGAGGAGGACCAAAGTCAATATATTGAGAGATAAGAGTGAGCGGAGTATGATCGGAGAGTTCCCGGGGAGGGCCAGTACAATAACTGTTGGGAATGAGCGGAGGAAGTTTTGGCACACCAAGAACCTGTCTAGTTTACTCAGTTTGACCCCAACATGACACTAGGTGAACCTTAGTCCACTCATGTTTAATTCATGTAATCCTGCTTCCTGTATAAAGTTGTTGAAATCTGTTGCAGCTCACCGACAATAGACGGAGTTGAGTCTCTCTACCGGCCTGTGCACATCATTGAAATCACCGAATATAACCCATCTACCAGCCTTGGATCGAATGATGCTATGTAATTCTTCCCATATTTTGACCTTGTCGTAGGATGCCTGAGGGGCATATATGTTGGCAAAGATTGTATCTCCATTCTGACCAATCCAACGTTCAATAATTATTAGGTAGTTCCTAGATCAAGGAACAAGGAATGAGGCGGAAGTCACAGATCCCATTGTTTGTTACATATTCATTGTATATAACCCTGGTGTATTCATTTGGTACTCACGGAGTTAACTGTAATAGTTTCTTTATATTTGATGAAAACATTCTTTAAGAAAAACCCATATTTCCTTTAGTAAAAATGGTACCCATAATAGTTCCTTCTATAATCACTTATTTCATACAAGCTATATATAATCTAATATTGAATGGATAGTTAATTGTATGAATCAACCCTAAGCCCACAACCAAACGAAGAACAGGAAGTAAGGCGGAAAGCACACATCCAACTATCTATCGGATATTAATTATATATAACCCTGATGTATAAACTAAGGTATTATAGAATTAACCACTAAAGGTCCTTTAGGTTATACTAGTTTAATAAAATGGATTAAACCCTTAACTGATAAGTTTCTAGTTTAGCCTACTAAATGTTCTATCTGGAAAAAGTATGTTTTTGAACTTGAAAACGGTGTATTGAATTTGTATACTATGACCTGACCCATACCTGGTACTCATTATTACTTGGTGTATACGAAATATATGTGTAGCTTAGATCGAATAGATAGTAGACTGGGTGCATCTGCTCTAAGCCTACAAACAAACAAGGAATAGGAAATGAAGCGGAAAGCACACATCCTATTGTCTGTTGGACTCGATTAATATATATCCTTGATGTATCTACCGAGGAATCATAAAGTTAGCATTATAGGCCCCTTTCTAACCGAATGTAATAAGATTCGACTGTCCTGTTTGCCCTTTTTAAAATGATGAAAGTATTCAGTAATGTTGTAAAAGTGACAACTGAAGCACTAACTACCTTAAAACCAGTTTGTTAATTTATGTTTAAAATGTGATCTGGTTATAACCATATTGATATGACACGTGATAACAGGATGACCTAATGGCGCCAAAATGGTGTGATATTTGTCATCCGTAGACTTTCAAGTCCTACTGTAGCTAGCAGCAAGGTGTGGGGTGTCAATCCCGTATAGATCTATACACAAACTCATGCTCTCCCTCCAGGAGACTATGGTTACAAAATGCGACCTAACAAGTATATTGCTAAGACGTGAAGTAGTGGTTTCACATTATTGTTATAGTATTCTTGTATATGTATAGTATGTTCCTCCCTGTTTCTCTTTATAGTATGTTCCTCCCTGTTTATCTTTATAGTATTTTTTAAACCCTTAAACTATACCTATTATAGCTTACTAGTATATTTGTTTTGAACCGACTCTAAATTGTAGAAAAGACTCATTTATCAATCGAGTTCTGCTCGTACTTTAAAAACGGAGTTTTATAAACTATAAAGTAACATAATTTAAAAAAAAATTGAAATGGTTTTGATCACTTATAAGGTATAAGAAATCCTTTGAATATGATGGTTATCACAAATACATTTACACAATTATCATTGTGTTCAACTTGTATTCCCCCCCTTAAAAGCATTTAAAAACATTTAAAAGATTGATTATAGGGTATGAACTCACCTTATGTGGGTGATTCAATTGTAGATTCGCGTAAGGATGAGAAGTTCCACGAATGAATTCTCGAGACACAAATGAGTCCTAAATGACATATCATGGCATATATAGGCATTTAATTAGTGTTTTAAACAACTAGCATGCAAGGAAACACCCTTAGGGACTAGGAACCACTTGAACTAAGTGTTATAATCACATGTGATTGACTAAAAAGGTTTTACGGCCACACAATGGAGTATACGGCCAAGGGGTGTACGGTCATCGAGTGTACGGTCGTACACTCATGGAAAACATGCATTAAGGGTTGTTTGATCCATCAGGAAACTAGTGTGAAAAATGCATAACAAGAGGATGAACAAAGCTTTCATTTTGGAAGGACTTGAGGTGTGTACGGCCGTACACACTCCAAAATGGATGCATTTTCGGTCATCATTCATAGGGATTCAAGGATTCAAGAGTTCTAAGGGATAACAAGTACCTAGCAAGTGTTTAAGGCCTTAGGTTATGAACCTAACAAGGGTATACAGTTGTAGATAGAGTGTACGACCGTACACTCTTGATGTTCATGAGTTTGATGATGTTTCATGGATGGAATGATGGATCTTCACTAGATAAAGCAATGTATCAACTAATCAATGGAAGGAATACTTACGTTTTTTTTAAAGATCAAGGTGAAAAGCTTGATGATAGTTGAGAGAGAATTGACTTTCCTGACTTGGAAGTGTAAGAAATGAAGTGTAATGAATGAATAGTTTATATATGGGCATCGGTTCACGACCACCTTGAGTGTACGGCCGTACACTCTTATTGATGGAGTGTTTGGCTTGAATGCAACTTGAAGAACCTAAGTTAACTCATCCCTAAACCTAAAACTTGAATGTACTAGGCTTAGAACAACCCTAAACAATGCTAAAAGATAGCAGAAACGAGTCTAACTCTCGATTGATTGGCTGGACTTACAAGGAAAAAGTTTTTTTTGTAACACCTGATTCTCGGTAAGTATTTAATTTAAGCATTCCTGTATTTTCTCTGGGACTCGACGAGTTGGTGGCCCAACTCATCGAGTAGGGTCGTGATCCGTGGGCATTTTAAGTGACCTACTCGACGAGTCGGGAGACTAACACAGCGAGTAGGTGCTGTTTGAGAGAAACCCTAAATCAAAGGGTTTGCACCCTATTTAAACGACTTTAACTCAGCCTCCCTCGTGCCTATCTCTCCAAAGAAGTTGTATATCGAAACCCTAACCGTTTTTGTGTGATCTAATGCCATTTTGGTGCTTTTGGGTGGTTTGTGAAGCTTGAAAGTAAGGAAGAAGCTTGGGAATTCGAGTTGGGGCTTGTAGATCCAGAGATCTTATTCAATCTTCAGCTCAATCAAGGTAATTTCCCCCTGTTTTGGTCTTCCATTTGGTTGTTCATCTTTAGGGCTTAGATTTTGGGTGCATTTAGGGTTTCCCAAGCCATTTTCGGATTTTGAAATGATTCATGGGGTTCTACTTTCAGATATGAGTCATTGGAAGGGTCTCATGGCATAAAGGTGCCAACTCTATGGCCATGAGAGCCCCATGCACTTTGTAGAGCACCTTTTATGGATTTTTGAGCCAAAAACCCCATGCATGTTCACCAAGTTTGGAACTTTACATATAAAATGGACATTAGGAGGCTAGATCTATGGTTTTGGTGTGTTAAGACCCATTTAAATCGGCTGTATAGAACGGTCAAGAAGGGACTCGATGAGTTGTTCTTGGAACTCGGTGAGTCGGTGTGTATTAACCACCAAATCCTTTTTGTGGATGGACCAGTTGTTTGGGAAGAAAGTCTCGTAGATGCTTAGACACGTAAAGGGACTGTGGAATCATGGGACTCGGCGAGTCCAAGGCAATCTCCCAACCGTTGAAGATGGACTCGACGAGTTGTTCATACAACTCGGCAAGTCATAGAATGGACACGTTTTTATTAGGGAGATGAACTCGCCGAGTCAGATGAAGATGGTCCTAAGGGTTTGAATGAAGGAGAACTCGACGAGTTCTTGCTAAACTGGACGAGTGGAGTTGGGGTTGGATCGGGTTAGTGAAGCATGGACTCGACGAGTTGGTAGACCAACTCGGCGAGTCAGGTCAACTAGGTGTTGACTTTGACTGGATATGGTATTGACCCTGGTTAGGGTCATATGTTCTGTTTGATGACTTAAGGATTGTCATGTAGGGATTGAGGAGTCGAGGAGAGTCGATCTTCACGCAGTGGATGGTTCAAACACTATACCACATCAAGGTGAGTTACCTTGCAATAGGGGTGGGTCTAAAGCCACAATGCCAAACCACCAACCAGGGTATTTAGTAGATAATTGTCTTTGTGATAATTATCTTGGTTTGTTAATGTGATTTGGTCATGAGATATGCCTTCGTGATATGATATTTGTGTCAGCGGTAGTGACAGCGAATAGTTTTTACCTGACATAGGTCATTAGGACCAAGGGGTAGGTCAGTACCCCGATATGCCTGATTGTATGTTTATATCTTGCTACTGTATGCTAGTGGTAGGGGTGAAATAGTCCCCAATTACCGGTTGAAAGATACCGATGGCAATTACC
The DNA here is from genome assembly GCF_051521515.1 of Lactuca serriola. Taxonomy (NCBI): domain Eukaryota; kingdom Viridiplantae; phylum Streptophyta; class Magnoliopsida; order Asterales; family Asteraceae; genus Lactuca; species Lactuca serriola. The sequence continues at coordinate 91,848,256 of NC_136408.1, forward strand.
GGTTGAAAGATACCGATGGCGGTTACCGATTGAAAGATACCGATGGCGTTTACCGGTTGAAAGATACCAATGATTGTTACCAATTGAAAGATACCGACGGTATTATATGGTATGCGGTATGATGGGGGAACTCACTAAAATATGTGCTTATAGTTTTTGGTTTGGTTTCAGGTACCTCGTCGTCGAAGGGGAAGGACCCGGCGGTGTAGCAGCGCATCACACAAGCATGGTTTCGGCTTTGGGTTTTTGGGATTGTACTCTGATTTTTCATCACTTTTGATGTTAAGGTTTTGAGACATGACACTACGGTTCTATGTATTGACATAATTTTAGCAATGACTTAATAAGTTATTTTATAAACCACTTAATAAAAAAAGAAATTTTTGGCCTTGATTTTTGGGATGTTACAAGTTGGTATCAGAGCCCTGGTTTGAGGGATTCGGACACACCCTCAGAGGTTTCTGGACTCAAACCGAGGGACAAAAAGATTTTTCAAGGAAAACAGTTCTAAAATTTTAAGTTAAGGAATTTTGAGAAAAGACAAGGTGTGTGATGCGTGCGACCGGCCCAACTCAAGTAATTTTTCCCCAAGATACCCATACTTGTTATGTTATGTGTATGATTCATGATTCTGAGAACTGCATGCTAGATTAGCGCTAAGGATCTAGAGGATGCCATGAATGCCTGTTGTATGAGCTGTATGTTAGGACTGTTTAGTCAGCAGTAGGATAACCTGATTAGGTTATGCCTGATGTGATTACTCGATGTACGAATGCTGCCTGCTTTGTGCTTAAGGGGTCCTGGCTAACTTTAACTAAGTAGTGAGAGGATCTGTACTCAGGTCAAGGAGGGTCGAGATGGAACCAGGAAACTTAGAGAGTGTGTGATACCTCTCGGGGGTATGTATGATCCTGACGTTTATGTGTTTACTTTCAATATGGCGATCACATGACATGGAGCAGGAGGATCAGGTTCAGGATCAGGCTCGGGTGTAGGATCTGGGTAGGTTGATGAGGGGCTACGCAAGTTCACCGCATCTGAGATCATGAGAGGTATCCTTGATGCGACCCCGGTCATTTCCGAGTCGATCAAGGAGGGGATTGTTGAGCTGATAGAGGATCGCCTCCGGACATTGAGCAGTGATCTGGCGTCTAGCCAGACGGGTACGCACATACTGTCCTTCAAAGACTTCCGAGGGAGTGGTGCACTGGATTTTCATGGGGGTAAAGGACCCCATTCCTGCTAGGAGATGGATCGAAGACATTGAGTCTGCGCAGTTGATGAGCTTTTGCCTGAAAGGGTCGAAGGTCTATTTTTTTGCAGGATGTTTGAGGGATCGAGCTAGGGATTAATGGGAGTTAGTTGGTGATTCGTTAGGATCCCCAGCCGTCGAGGCTATGACTTGGTTAGATTTTGTGACCCGATTCAGGGCTGAGTTTGCCCCAGCTGAGGAGCTTCAGCAGCTGCCCAGAAAGTTTTTGGATATGAGACAAATTATGGAGACCATGGCGGAGATCACCACCAAGTTCCGAGAGAGGGCCTTGTTGGTACCCCAGTATGCGGGGGATGAGGACATGCGGATGACCCGCTATCATGATATGTTGAGAGCCGACATTCGGGAGCACGTCAGCTATTCGGCCTGCCCGACCCTGGAGTCCATGATTGCTAGGGCGTGGGAGAGGGAGATTGATTTAGAGCACCTCAAGAAGAGGAAGTCAGAGACTGCGCAGGTAGTAGGGGTTTCGGGGAAGAAACCTAAGGGATTTGACGCGAGGTCGAAGGGCCAACATGGGCGGGACCGCTGTGGAAAGTGCGGTCGGTCACATGAGGGAGTTTGCCACACTGGGTCGGGTTCTGGTTGCTATAAGTGCGGCCAGATTGGACATTTTGGTAGGGAATGTACTGCCCCTTCTCCAACGGTTCCTATATTAGACCTAAGTTGCTTTCATTGCAATCAGAGGGGCCATAAAAAGGCCAACTGCCCTAGATTGACTGCAGTGTCAGCAGCAGCGCCATCGTCGGCGCTGACCCCGGCGTCGGCACGGGTAACGGATGGCCGGAAGGCCAAGGTAAAGGCTACAGTGGTACAGAGTCGAGCATTTTAGTTGACAACCGAGGAGGCACGCTCTGCACCCGATGTGGTGACGAGTACGATTTCTTTCTTATGCTTTTATGTTATGTCGCTGTAATTTTGATATGTTATGTATGTGCTTTGTTTAGGATCGTTCCATGTGAATGGTATCCCAGTTCAAATATTGTTTGATTTGGGTGCTACCCAATCATTTGTCTCTCTTGCGCTTAGCAAGAAGTTTCCTGAGTCCTCGGGCATGCTGGATTCCCCTTTGGAGGTCGAGATTGCAGACGACCGATCAGTGCGATCATCAAAGGTCTACTGACATTGCGTTTTGAGTCTTTTCGAGGAGAGTTACCTGGTAAATCTGGTTGCCATACTGTTGCGGGGGAATAAGGTTATTATTGGTATGGATTGGCTAAGCCCCAACGGGGTAGTGATTGACTGCGCGCAGAAGTTGGTGAGGATCAGGACCCCAAGTGGGGGAGATCTGGTGGTTCAGGGCGAGAGGCCACAATGAGTAGCAACTCTATGTTCAACAGCGAGAGCTAGGCACTACCTTCATCAGGGTTGCACAAGATTTGCCGCCTATGTTATGGATACCCGGGAAGCGAGTAAGGCGACGGTGGGCGATGTGCCCGTGGTATGAGAGTTTGCGGATGTATTCCCTGAGGAGTTGCCTGGGATACCTCCGGAGAGGCAGGTAGAGTTCAGGATCGACCTAGTCCCTGTTGCGGCTCCGATAGACAAGGCACAACTACAGGAGCTATTAGACAAGGGATTCATCAGACCGAGCAGTTCACCCTGGGGAGCCCCGATTCTGTTTGTGAAGAAGAATGACGGGTCGCATCGGATGTGTATAGACTATCGTGATTTGAATAAGGTAACGATGAAGAACCATTACCCACTCTCGAGGTCTGATCACCTCTTTGACCAGCTACAGGGAGCATCTTGGTTCTCAAAGATTGATCTGCGTTCAGGATATCATCAGATGAGGCTCAGAAAGGAGGATGTGAAGAAGACTACGTTCCGGATGCGTTATGGCCACTATGAGTTCGTGGTGATTCGTTTTTGGCTCACCAATTCTCCTTGCATATTGATGGATCTCATGAACCGCGTGTGCAGACCGCTGTTGGATCGGTCTATGATAGTTTTCATCGATGACATCTTGGTTTATTCCAAGACTCGAGAGTTACATGAGGAGCACTTGCGAGAGGTTTTGGATACATTGAGGAGGGAGAGCTTGTATGCTAAGTTCTCAAAGTGCGAGTTCTGGTTGCGCGAGGTGCAGTTTCTTGGGCACCTTGTCAACCAGGGCATGATTTCGGTTGATCCAGCCAAGGTGGAGGCCGTGATGTGGTGGGAGGTTCCGAGGTCTCCATCTGAGAATCGAAGCATCCTGGGACTAGCGCGCTACTATCGCAGATTCATTCAGGACTTCTCCAAGATAGTCGTGCCCCTGACCCGGTTGACGAGGAAAGTCGTGATTTTTCGCTGGGGGCCTGAGCAGACGTTGAGGCAGAGATTGTACAAATCACCAATCTTAGCCCTGCCAGAGGGAATAGAGGATTTTGTGGTATACCGTGATGCGTCCATCTCAGGTTTGGGTGTGGTATTGATGCAGAGAGGGAATGTTATAGCTTACGCTTCGAGGCAGCTGAAGCCTCATGAGGCGAATTACCCAACGCATGATTTGGAGCTGGGGCTGATGTTTTCGCCCTCAATATTTGGCGCCATTACCTCTATGGGGTTCGTTGTACCATTTACACGGACCACAAGAGCCTGAGGTATCTCATGGACCATCCAAATCTGAATATGATGCAGCGTCATTGGCTTGATGTGGTAAAAGATTATGATTGCGAGATCCTCTACCACTCGGGGAAGGCCAATGTCGTGGCCGATGCGCTTAGCCGCAAGGCAGTGCCGATCAGGGACATATGTATAAGGATGATAATTGTGACTTCGTTGTTGGAGCAGATTCGGGAGGCTCAGCAGGAGGCCATGAAGGAGGAATATTAGAAGAGGGAGAGAATTGTGGGCGAGGTTTCCTCCTTCGACTATGATAGCCGGGGATTGTTGACTCTTCACCATAGGGTGTGGGTCATGTATCATAGGGGTGTGCGCCAGGTACTAATAGCAGAGGCGCCCAAATCCAGGTTCTCCATCCATCCCGAGGTGACGAAGATGTATAGGGATCTTCGTCTCGATTATTGGTGGCCCTGCATGAAGAGGGACATATCTTGGTTTGTGGAAAGGTGCCTGACTTGTAGGAAGGTCAAGGCTGAGCGCCAGAGACCTCACGACAAGGTCCAGCCGTTGGATATCCCGCTAAGGAAGTAAGAGGATATTACTATGGACTTTATTACAAAGCTTCCTAGGACCGCGCGAGGGGTTTATTCTATCTGGGTCATCGTTGATCGATTGACCAAGAGCGCCCATTTTATTCCGATTCAGGAGAGTATTTCGGCCGAAAAGTTGGCTGACATCTACATCTGAGAGGTAGTGGCGCGGCGTGGGGTGCCAGTTTCGGTGATTTCAGACAGGGACGTGCGGTTCACTTCCAGGTTTTGGAAGAAGTTTCATGACGAGATGGGTACCTGACTGTATTTTAGCACCGCCTTTCACCCGCAGACGGATGGTCAGAGCGAGCGGACCATCTAGACTCTGGAGGATATAATGCGGGCGTGTGTTTTAGACTTCGGAGGTAGTTGGGATACTTACCTTCTGTTGGCTGAGTTCTCCTATAACAATAGCTATCATGCTAGTATCAACCGTCCTCCCTCCGAAATGTTGTATGGGAGGAAGTGCATGACCCCGATATCTTGGGGAGAGGTTGGGTAAAGAGTCATAGGGAGTACTGAAGTGGTACTCAAGACTACGAAGAAGATCCCACAGGTTCGGAGCAGGCTTCAGACTGTTCAGAGTCAGTAGAAAAGCTATGCCGACAAGCGACGGTCGTGCCTGGAGTTCCAGGTCGGGGATATGGTACTCCTGAAGGTGTCTCCATGGAAGGGCGTCATTCGATTCAGGAAGCGGGGCAAGCTGGGCCCCAGTTATATTGGACCCTTATGGGCTATATCTCGGGTGGGCGAGGTGGCATATAGGCTAGATCTGCCAGCCAAAATCAGACAGATTCATAGCACCTTTTGTTGGATTAGTGTCAAAGTCCATAACTATTTTGGTATGTACTTGACCCGATGGTGCATGGTCCTTTTGGGTTGCCTTCACCAAAGCAACTTGATAGGATGAATTATGGAGAGAAAGGATTAAATATGATTTATTAATATATTATGGGAATAATATATTAAAGGAGAAATCATATTGTTTAATTAATATTAGTCAATAATTAATTGGTAATTAGTTTTGTGACTAAAAGAGATTAATTAAACTTAAGGGACTGGAATTGTAATTATAAGATAATTGCAATTTGGGCCATGGATTGTCTTAAATCAAGAGATGGACGAATTCTTATGGGAAGCCCATAAGGAAATCGTCCAAGGGCTTGATTAAAGGAGTCTATGGGTTGCTTAGGGCTTAAGCAACCAAATTAGGGTTTCCTTGTTAGATAACCCTAATAGCCTCACTATATATAGAACCCTTAAGGCTCAAAAACGTGGGGAACTTCTCTTCTAGGGTTAGAACACGTTTTGGGCAGCCTCCATCCTCTCTCCTCTTCATCCTCTTGCTTATGGTGTTTGTGAACCATTAGAGGAGTGACACTTGTGACTCTAAGCCTTCCAAAGTCAATTCAAGGAGGAATTGGGATTGTTATTGCTATATAACAATCAAGGTAATATCATAAACCTAATTATATGTTAATATTGATTTCCATATGCTAGAATTAGGGTTTATAGTCTTGGATTCAAAGCATGTACAATAGAGAAACCTAGATCCAAGCATTAGGGTTTGTATGAGCACATAGGATGTCTTATGACCAAAACCCATCAGTGGTATCAGAGCCTAGCTTGGTTTCAATTGTATTGATGCATTGCATATCTGGAAAATTCGTTTTTTGGGTTTCTGGAGGCTGGACTCGCCGAGTCCATAGCTGAACTCGCCGAGTCCAAGGTGACTCGACGAGTCCAGGCTTGACTCGACGAGTCAACTCGTCAGATGGAGGTTATCTCGGGATTTCTTGCTGTTTTTGCATTGGGATAGTTACCTTATCATGTTAGATCAATATTAATCCTATTATATGATATATTTGAGTATAATTTTGATCTAATTGAAGATTTTTATCAATTAATAAGATAATTGTTTCCTTATAAGATAATTGATTAATTATTTTGACTAAATTGATAAATTGTTTTGCAAGAAATCATTAAACAAATCAAATATGGATAATTATGTGATTAAATGTTAATTTAAATTATTTGTTATTTGATCCTTGTTGTTATGAAAGGTTTCATATTTTTCCCTTTAGGTTTTATAGTTTAAATTTGAACCCAAAAGTTTTGTTGTTTTGAAATTTAAATAGTTGAAACCCTTATGTTTTGAAAAAGGTTTCAAAACTTGCCCTCAAGTTTTGGAATTTAAATTTTGATTAAATAGTTTAATTTTGATATATATTCTAAACCCTAATGATTTGAAATGTTTCAAAACTTGCCCTTAAGTTTTGGAATTTAAAAGTTGATTAAAAGTTTAATTAGGAATGTTAAATTCTGAAACTCTAGTATTGTTTTGAAAAAGTTCAAATCACACCCTTATGGTTTTATTAATTAATTAAGATGTATAATTAAAAGAGATTTAATAAACTCATAAAGTTTTGGTTTACATTTAATTAAATTAAAAGTATAATTTACTAAATTAAACCACCTAGTATTTTAAAAGTGTAAAATACACCCTATACTATATATAACATTAAAAGTCTAATATTATATATATGTATGAGTAAAAGTCAGTCTTACCGTTAGTAGGCCTCATTCACGAAGTTGGTCTATAAGGGGTGTTGAAGGAAATTGCCTATAAAATGACGATTGAATGGGTATCCACTCTTACCCACCGCACTCTTGACTAGTGGAGGGTCGTTAGCCGAACAGGTAGGATAGGACGAAACCTTCCATTATAAGTATAATGAATTATAAAAGTAACTAAATATTTTCAAAATTCCCAATCTTAGTTACTTAGGCAAAAGTGAATTGATGCAATTCCATGAAATTACACTTTGTGCCCTTGCGAAGACGTTAGTGGAGCGTGTGTGGTTTACCGGCACACTAAATGGTTCTAAGAAAAGGTAGAAAAGGGTGAATCAATGTTTGTCATAGTTCGGTGGAGCGTGTGTGGTTTACCGGCACATCGAATAGGTGACTGTAACATGTGAGGGCACCATGTAAATTTGCATGGTTATTCACACCCGCTTTGTGATCCTCGGCATCCCAGTCACAAACAAGAGGGGCATATCGAGATTTAAACATGCCAATGAAATGTTCAATGAATCTCAAAGGATCTAGTAGTTTTCATAGATTTAAAACTTAAATTTCTTTTTTGTTTTTCATGGTGGAAATTAGTGAATCGTCATTCACTTACCTTCAAATGTTCTGCAATTTGGGTTACGGCATCCCTCTCCCGAGTTGTAGAATATTGTGTTGGGTCCTAGCCTTAGTATCTCATTTGGGTGATTTACTAAGGACTCAATCAATCAACTAACTTGAATTCGTTTTCTCCCGTTTTGTAGATGTCAAAGTTTGACAACTATGGTCTTCTCAAATCCCGTGGAACAAGCATTCCACATGAAGATGATATTCCACGATTCGATCGAGGAACAAGAGATCATACATCACTTCCTTCTCCTCCTCCAGTTATTCTCCCTAACCCACAAGTTCAAAGGCTTGAAAAGTTCAAGATCACTCAAGCCCTTTTGGCAAGTAAACATAAAGAAGGATAGTCGGTGTGTGCACACGTCCTAGGGATGAAGTCACACATTGATAGGTTAAGAATGTTGGGATCCGTTGTCTGTGAGGAAATGGCTATTGATTGGGTTCTTCAGTCACTTCCTAACTCATATAGTGAGTTCGTAAGAGAGTACTATATGATGAACCGCGACGTGACCCTTATAGATCTCACCTATATGCTTATTGCTGCTGAATCAACAATGGTTTGGCGCAATGGAAAAGCAAAGTTGATTGGTGAACTGCCTTCGAGACCTCTATGGATATAGACAATGGCAACGAAAGACATGCTATGATCGAAAAGTTTGATCATAAGAGAAAGGCAATGTCTGAAGTAGTTCCATGTCATGTTCCAAAAGAGTCAATTTGCTTTTATTGCCAAGAGAAAGGGCATTGCAGACGAAGCTGCCCTATTTACCTAAGAGATCTAAGAGACGGGAGAGTCGAAACGTATGGCTCTAATATAGGTAAAATCCATTAACTAACTCTTTTAATCTTCTATTCTAGATTCTTAATACATAATGTGATAAGATTACAATTGATGTTTTGTAGGATCGAAGAAAAGAAAGGAAGCTTAAGGGAAGAAGTGAGCAGAATCTAACCGTGAAGGAATGGATTTCAATCGCATTTCTCGAAGATTAGATTCTTGAGCTACTACGTAGAGTTAGAATTAGATTTCTAAGAAAAATGTATTAGCATAGTTTTTCAATAAATTACATTGTAAGGACAAAATTTTTCCGCAATAAAATAAATTTTGATTTTATATTATTTATTTATCCTTGCAATGGCGTATATGAAAAATTGATGTTTGAATGTTTCTATTATTAGCAATAATGGATTTGGTTCTTATTATGTTATTTATGGAAAGTCAAGAGTTTACCAAATAGGGAGAGTTTCTCATCGCCCAAGTTTCAATTGGAAAGAAACTTGGAATCATGCAACTTGGTTGCACGATGAATGAGAAATTTGATATTTGGAAATTAGACTAATTCATTGACAAAGTGTCAAGTGAAGGACTAGGAGGTCGAGCACACAAAGTTGCGTGTTAATCAAGTCCACCATAAGAGTAACAATGATATTCGTCATGATTTACTAAAGGTTTAGTAAATATGATTATACTTACAAGATTAAGTGTAATTATGAATTGATTGAAAAAGTTTAAATCAATAGCAAAACGAATAAGAAGAATCATGTAGGCAGAAAGATAAAAGTTTCTCCATTCTAAGAAGAAAGAAGAGTAGCTTTTATGCTTTATGATAGGTCTTAATGATTAAGAACCATATCTCAATTAATCATCTAAGTGAGTCTTAGTACAATTTTATGTCTAAGAAGAGGAATCAAGAATTGAAGAAATGGTTAAATCAAGAAGTCAATCATACTTCGTTCCAAAACAAGTCTTAGAGTTAAGATTGTGACATTGAGTGGAAAAGTATTAAGAAGGTTTATAACATTCATAAAATGTGGAAAGTTGTGATGTCTTGGATAAGACAAAGACCAACTAGGACCAATTTATGAAGAGTTTTGATAAAAGCTACACTAACTCTTGAATATTTGTTTGTCAAGAAATGTTTTGACAAGAGAATCTTATATGTCAAGGACTCAGTGGGAGTCTTAATGGTCTTGAAAGGTTTCAAGAATAAATCAAATAAACCTTATCGATCATCACTAGCACATGAGTTGAGGTTTACAACCTATCGTAATGACATTATTTTGTTTTTGTGCTAATCCAATCGAGTTAATTATGCATGTGAGTTCGATGAGTTCTCATTTTGAACGCATAAAAGGCAAAGCACCTTCATCAATGAAAGGTACATTGATAGGAAAGGGTGAGCTGCTTAACTACTTGGAAGACATGGTGGGCAGCTGTGCTACCATAAGGCAAGAAATCAAGATTAAGAAAGTTCGGTCCATATGAGTTTGAATTTGTCGTAAACTTTGGTTTTAACAAATTCACATGGATAGGAACACATACACCGTTTAAATCTAAGTGTCATAAGATTTCCTCCTTCATGAAAATGATTGTGAGGAAATACTTTCACTAAGAGAGATTTTAAGAAGATAGTGATTGTAAAATTGCATTCTCGAATTCGATTATGGTTACGGTATCCCTTTCCATAATTTGAATTGTGAGGTTTGACAATTAGTCTTAATTGACTAGACACACATATGAACTATCGAAGGCTAAGGTGTATAAGTTCAAGAAGCCTTGATAAAAGATTATCAAAGCACTAAGTATTAGAAACATGAACTTAAGAAATTCAATAAGTATTGTTTTTTTTTTCTGAAAGTTAAGATGTTTATGAATACATGTCGAAGCTAGTGGGAGCATAAGTGTTATGTTTTATAGTAATAATCATGATAGTGGGAGCATAAATGTTATGATGGTATGATTATTAAGGAATGTATTGCAAGTTGGCAATATTAATTATAGAAAACAAAAGTCATTCTTTGCAAAGTTGTAAGGATGGAATAGTTGTTTTGCTATAATTAAGGGAGAGAATATTATGCTTCATTTCAAATCTAAAGGTTTAGGTTGAGAAATGTTAATAAATTTAGTCAAGGGTACATAGTGTGTTCTTAAAATTTCGATTATGATTACGAAATTCCTCTTCACAATTCGAATTTTGAGAACATAGCAAATAAAACATTATGCGTCGTGTCCCATACGCTTCGGGTATAGGATCGATTGCAAATGTTTTGATATTTGACCCTTCTAAAATTTTCCAAATGTCGAGCGCATTTAGAGGGAAAAGCGACTAGAATTGGTTTTGACTAAAATAATTAAACAACTATCAAAGGACAATCCAAAGTTCAACGAGGATTGGTCGCTTGTGAGTAGTTGGAAGTATAGTATTGGAAAATATGGAAATGTCTCCATATTGGATGGACAATATCGACATTATTATGAATAAAAAAGATTCTATTAAGAATGAGTTGTCATATGGAAAATATGGAAACGTGTCCATATGGGGAATTGAATATTGAAAACCTATGACTAGATTAGAAACTTTTATGCAAAAGGATGTTCAAATGAATGTTCTTTGAGTGAGAAACATCATATCTAAGGAATTGTCTTGAAACAATCTCCGATAGAGGACTTTGTAATATCATTGGCAATAGTCTTTGTGACTTTGGTGCAGTGACATCACGAAAGGATTATTGCATAGAATGTTATAATCTAGCATATTTTATAAGTAACAAGAATTTGATATTCTCACACTTATGAAAAAGGATTTGGAGTTGTGAAATGAGAATGATTGGAAATGTGTTCAATTTGATCTATTTCACAAAGTAAGAACCATAGGAAAACATTGTGTGCATGCTAGGAGCATGGGACAAGTGTTGTAATTCAAGTAAGAACTTGATTAACCGAAACGACAAATAATGAGTAATCAATATGGTGATAAATAAAAGGAGTTTTATTTATGCTCAAGGGGTTGAGGCCATATGGGATTAGTATTATCCTTGTGTTTCACATTTGCATGTTTTGACTTCCAGAATAATTGAGTTTATTAAGAATAATCGAATTATTCAAACGGGCCACAGTCGTTCATATGTTGGAAGTAGATATGAATGAAGACTGTCATGAATTGATGTGTGGATTGTCTATAAGGTATTAGACATAAGCAAATGTTTGCTGCAACGTTCATGAGTGCTTATGAATATGATTTGAGCATTGGATTAAACCCACGCTCACTTGGATCACTCCATGAATTATATCACGAGTGATTGGTGAGACGATAACATCTTATATTCTTGAAACCGAGATGTGTGAGTTGTATCTTGCAAATCGATTGCACATTGATAATATGTAAACGCACTAGTAACTTGGTGTTATAAAACATATTGTTGTGTGTGATTTGATTAGTGAGTGCAAGCAAGCATTGCATTAAAGTTTATCCGTTCCTTTTATCCAAGGTAGGATAAAAGCGATATCTTTGGGCCCCTCGATGGTTTAGTGATGACAAACGTAAATGCTCGGCCGGGCTAGGGCTAATTTGATTTGTTCAGTTAGTCAGTCGTCATAAATCGGGAATCGAGATATAGTACAAAAGAGAATGATTAGAAATCATGTCTCATATGATATCTAGAATGGAGGAATATATGATCCCTTATCTAAGGACACACGTATCTGATAGGATCAGAGTTGACAGCGGCTTTAGAAAGCTACGATTGAAGATCAGGATCTGAAGTCATACGCAGAATAGTTATTAGACTTATCCAAGTGGGAGACTGTTGGATTAGTGTCTAAGTCCATAACTATTTTGGTATGTACTTGACCCGATGGTGCATGGTCCTTTTGGGTTGCCTTCACCAAAGCAACTTGATAGGATGAATTATGGAGAGAAAGGATTAAATATGATTTATTAATATATTATGGGAATAATATATTAAAGGAGAAATCATATTGTTTAATTAATATTAGTCAATAATTAATTGGTAATTAGTTTTGTGACTAAAAGAGATTAATTAAACTTAAGGGACTGGAATTGTAATTATAAGATAATTGCAATTTGGGCCATGGATTTTCTTAAATCAAGAGGTGGACGAATTCTTATGGGAAGCCCATAAGGAAATCGTCCAAGGGCTTGATTAAAGGAGTCTATGGGTTGCTTAGGGCTTAAGCAACCAAATTAGGGTTTCCTTGTTAGATAACCCTAATAGCCTCACTATATATAGAACCCTTAAGGCTCAAAAACGTGGGGAACTTCTCTTCTAGGGTTAGAACACGTTTTGGGCAGCCTCCATCCTCTCTCCTCTTCATCCTCTTGCTTATGGTCTTTGTGAACCATTAGAGGAGTGACACTTGTGACTCTAAGCCTTCCAAAGTCAATTCAAGGAGGAATTGGGATTGTTATTGCTACATAACAATCAAGGTAATATCATAAACCTAATTATATGTTAATATTGATTTCCATATGCTAGAATTAGGGTTTATAGTCTTGGATTCAAAGCATGTGCAACAGAGAAACCTAGATCCAAGCATTAGGGTTTGTATGAGCACATAGGATGTCTTATGACCAAAACCCATCACCTTTCATGCCTCCCAGTTACGGAAATGTTTGGTGGACGATTTGGAAGTGGTGCCTTTAGAGGATATTCAGGTTGATGACAACCTTAACTACATCGAGCGGCCAGTGGAAATCATTCACCGGAAGTCGAGGGATCTAAGGAACAAGAGGGTGGAACTGATAAAGGTGCAGTGGCAGCACCACAAGGGCTCGGAATGGACCTGGGAGCCGGAGGGCGAGATGAGGGAGCATTACCCCGAGCTTTTTCAGGATCAAGCAGCAAACTTCTAGGACGAAGTCTAGAATAAGGGGGGGGGGGGAGATTTGTAACACCCGATTCCTAGTACGCATTTAATTTAAGCATTTTTGTATTTTCTTTGGGACTCGACGAGTTGGTGGCCCAACTCGTCAAGTAGGGTCGTGATTCGCGGACACTTTAAGTGACCTACTCGGCGAGTTGGTGCTGTTTGAGGGAAACCCTAAATTAGAGGGTTTGCACCGACTTCACTTAGCCTCCCTCGTCCCTATCTATCCCAAGAAGCTGTGTATCGAAACCCTACCGTTTTTGTGTGATCTAAGGCCATTCTGTTGCTTTTGGGTGGTTTGTGAAGCTTGAAAGGAAGGAAGAAGCATGGGAATTCGAGTTGGGGGTTCTAGATCCAGAGATCTTATTTCATCTTTAGCTCAATCAAGGTAATTGCCCCCTGTTTTGGTCTTTTATTTGGTAGTTCATCTTTAGGGCTTAGATTTTGGGTGCATTTAGGGTTTCCGAAGCCATTTTCGGATTTATGAAGTGATTCATGGGGTTCTACTTTCAGATCTGAGTCATCGGAGGGGTCTCATGGCATAAAGGTTCTACTTCAGGGCTTAGATTTTTGGTGCATTTAGGGATTAGTGAAGCATGGACTCGTCGAGTTGGTAGACCAACTCGACGAGTCAGGTCAACTAGGTGCGGACTTTGACTTGTTATGATATTGACCTTGGTTAGGGTCATATGTTCTATTTGATGACTTGTGGATTGTCGTGTAGGGATTTAGGAGTCGAGGGGAGTCGATCTTCGCGTAGTGGACGGTTCAGACACTACGCAACATCGAGGTGAGTTACCTTCTAGTAGGGGTGCGTCTAAGGCCACAATGCCGACCCACCAACCGGGGTATTTAGTAGATAATTGTCTTTGTGATAATTATCTTGGTTTGGTTATGTGATTTGGTCATGATATATGCCTGCGTGATAAGATATTTGTATCAGTGGTAGTGACAGGGAATAGTCTTTCCCTAGCATAGGTCATTAGGACCATGGGGTAGGTCACTACCCCGATATGCCTGACTGTATGTTTATATCTTGCTAGTATATGCTAGTGGTAGAAGGTGAAATAGTCCCTAGTTACCGGTTGAAAGATACCGATGGCAGTTCCCGGTTGAAAGATACCGATGGTGGTTACCATTTTAAAGATACCGATGATTGTTATTGGTTGAAAGTTACCGATGGCAGTTACCGGTTGAAAGATACCGACAATATTATATGGTATGCAGTATGATGGGGGAACTCACTAAGCTTTGTGCTTACAATTTTTGGTTTGGTTTCAGGTACCTCTTCGTCGAAGGTGAAGGAGTCAGCGGTGTAGCAGCGCATTACACACACACATGGTTTCCGCTTTGGGTTTCTGGGACCGTACTCTGATTTTTCGTCGCTTTTGATGTTATGGTTTATAGACATGACACTGCGGTTTTATGTATTGACATAATTTTAGCAATGACTTGATAAGTTATTTTATAAACCACTTAATAAAAAAAAATTCGGCCTTGATTTTTTGGATGTTACAATTTTGGGTTGTCACAAAGAGACTGCAGATGTATTCACCAAGTCTCTGGATGATTCCAAGTTCTTACACTTTCTAGGACGACTTGGCTTGCTTAATCCAAATTATCTAGGCATTTGAGTTTTACTCTCTTATTTGTAAATAAAAAAAATCAAAACACACTTCAAAATACCAAAAGTATTTTTTTTCTTTCTTTTTCGTATTTTTTAAGTACTTGAAAAACTCCAAAAAGATTTTATTTTCTTTTGTTTTATCTCTACTTTAGATTAAAGTAAGCTCGAAAAAGATTTTACTTTTTCTGTAACATCGTTCAAGTACTAGTATTAAACAGTGGTTAGGAGCAATGATATTTTCCAATACAGGTGAAAATTCTCTTCAATATTTCTCATTATATGTTGAAAATTATTCCCTTTGAGGCTAACCTCTAAAACCAAGATTTAATTTTGGGACACGTGTTAGATGATTTGGAAATTTCAAAAAACTTATGTGAGATTACTTGAACTTCATCAACACTAGCAAGTGGTTTCATTTCTGTGGGCATAGGCTTTATAGGTATTCTTACATTGTTAACATTATTTATACCTTGATGCTTATTTCTCATTTTGAGCAGATATTGAAATGATTAAAGACGATCCCAATCTTGATTTTCCATATTCAACACCTTGTTGTATATGCAGCCTTCCCCCAACTAGAGTTAAATCACTTCACCACGATAGTGACAAGACTACAAGATCAATCATTAAATCTATCACATTCAAGATGCTAAAGTTTATATTTTCATCATCTACAATTGATCTTTTCTCTCTCTCTCTCTCTCTGCTCGAATTTCTAAGAGTAAACGTTAAGAAAGAAATTTCAAATGTCGCAAACTCAATCTGGAAGAGAGCACAACTGGTGTCAATAGAACTCCAAGTTCACTTCAAAGGAACATCAACTTTTAATGGGAGATGAAGCACAAGTTTTTATTAAAATAAATAAAAAAATAAATAAAATTAGAAATTAAAATTTATAAAAATTATAAAAAAAAAGAATCAAAGTGTGAAACTTGTGTTCTAGTAGAGATATGAAAAGCAACATAAAGAAGAATGAATTTACTCAAATCATTAGTTTTTCTGAAGTTGTGATGAGAATATACTTATGGATCCCTCTAGTAGTTGATCAAACTCCAGGATCCAAATCTTCAAAGGCTACACTTCACTGTTAAAGATTACTCAAATCACAAGATGCAGATCAACGGTTCAGATTCCCGACGTACTGTAGCACTCACAAATAGAAAACTCATTGTTGCTCAAGACACTATGATATCGATAAACCTCTCTACACTATTGTTGCTGGAGAGATGAGTGCGGATGTTAATGAAATGAATGAAGAAAGCATATGAGTAATGTCAAAACCAGTCTGAGTGTGATCGATATCTTTTATGGGAACTAGTGTCTAACATTATTTATATAAGCTCATATAAAGGCATACTAGATGTTTGCTGAGTGCGAGCTGGGACAGCGAGAGATATAACTCAACTTTAGTGATTTACACTCTTCTGCTTCCATAACAACTAAACAACAATGTAAAATGTGAGAAATTCCTATGAGCGACTGTCTAAGATCGAGATCAAATGAACCGTTATCATCTTGGATTTGCTTTTATACTCTTAGGGAATTTTCTTAAACATCTACTTGGTTAATCTAGTCAAGAGAATTTGAGACCTAAACACAAAAACACATTCATATATATTGATGTTTAATCAATTCAAGTAGACATGTTATGATTTTGGGAAGTAAATAACTCTTCAAGTTATATCCATAACACTTCTAATTTTATCATGCTTCTAAGTCTTAATCTTACTTATGATTATTTCTCTATCCACATGCACACACATCATCATAAAGTTAGATTATTTAGTGCATGCATTTCAAACTTTCTGTTTATCATATGCCTTAGAGTCTAGGAAAAGCGGCTAAGTCAGATAGAGAATATCACTTACTTCACCATGGAGCATCCTTAGCCAAGTGGAGCATCTTCTGACAAGTGGACCATCCTTTTCAAGAAATACATATGGGCTTGTCTTGGTTCATGGAGCATTCCATTACATAGTAGAAGGAAAAGATCAAAAGCTTTAAAGGTCATTTGTGAACCATTTTGTACCAAATGGAACCATCTTGGAGCAACTTCATGCACTTGGATCAACATGGAGCAACTTTAGGCGCGAGACCAAATTTGGAGCAACTACATTCAACTTGGAGCATATTACATTCTCTTGGAGCAACTTCATTAACCTGGACCAACATGAAGTACCATACAACATCTTCACCAACTTGATCTCTTGAACCATCATGGACCATCTCCACTTCCTTGTACCAACTGGACGTATTATTGAAGCATCTTCAGTCTTCTCAGATCATCATGGACCATCTTCACCAACTTAGACCATCTTCACCAACTTGATCTCTTGGACCATCATGGACCATCTCCACTATCTTGGATCAACCGGAAGTCACTTGGACTATCTTGGAGCATCTTCACTAACTTGGAGCATGTTAAATAACTTAGAACATGTTCAAGAACTTGGAGCATCTTCAGCCACTTGGTACATCACGTCCACATGGATCATCATGTCCTCGTAGAACATCACAAATGTTTCATGCACATTTTTGTTAGGTCATGTATGTTGATGGGTTTTGAGCATACTAACACTCCTAAGGTGTTCATGTAACCCTAAATACCTTGGATCTATGTTTTCATTATTATACATGAAAAATTGAAGTTTTTGATGGGTTTTGAGCATTCTAACACATCCTAAGTGTACATACAACCCTAATAACCTTGGATCTATGTTTTTCTAATTATCATGCAAAGTTGATTTCCAAGGTTATGATCCTATCTAGCATACATGGGGAACAATTTTAACTTGAATGAAAGATAGAACTACATACGTTGTTGTTGATTTTGATGCTTGAAAACTTGTGAGCCTAGAACCCAAAGTGTGATGCCTCAAATGCTTCACACAACCCCAAATGCTACAGAGTAAACTTGGAGAGAAAGTATAACACTCTAAAAATCGACTCTAGCCCTCAAGAATGCATGTGAAGCTGATTTTGGGAAAAACATGAGCTTTATGTAGTGTTGACACATCTAGGGTTACACCTTGTAAACCCTAATGTGTCATGACTCTTCGTTTCCATGACCCATGGGTTTGTAACTCCCATGGAGCATCCAATGGGTTTAACCCAACTTGATTATCCATGGAGCCTCTTAGCCCACTATACAAGTTATGGATGATTTACATAATCAACCCATATATTTAATTAGTTATCTTTTGATCACTTAATTAATTCTAAATTAATTCTTGATCAAACTAATTAAATAATATTCTTAATATATTAGAACTTATAATATATTAATAAACCACAAGTGTTATTTCTCTCATTTAGTCTATCCAATTGCATGGTGCCATGCAACCCAAATAGACCATGCCGGGCCGGGTCAAGTACATATTTATGGACTTAGACACCTTATGCAGTAGTCTCCCACTTGGATAAGTCTAATAACTATAACTACAAGTATGACTTCAGGAACCGATCAACAATCGTAGCTCTTTTCAAGGTTTCTCGGAACTGAGAAGATGATGGTATGCCATCTCAAATAAGTGATCATATAATCCTCTGTTCTAGATATCAGCCGGACAAATACATGGAACAATATCTTACTTTTGTCCAAAAGTTTGTTTCCCGATTTCCGATTTGTTTGACATAGAACTTGATTGAACACATCACCTTAGTTCTGACCGGCCCGGTACATGGGTCAAAACAAAATCATCGAGGGGCCCAGATATCAGCTTCTAATCCAAGAAGGAACAGATAAACTTCGACTCATATGCTCGTTCTACTACTTGTTAAATTACACACAAACGCACGTTTTATAACATCGAGTTATCAATGCAGTTTCGGACGATCAATGCATAACTAACTCATAGTTAACAAGTCATATCTCTAGGTTTGAAGACTTATATGATATTACCGTCTCGCGATAACTCGAGATAAATTCCATGAAGTGATACCAGCGAGCGTGGGTTGAATCCAATAGTCAAAACTTATGAGCACTCATGAGTGTTGAGGCCATGTCCAACATCTTAGACCTCTACAACCAACTCATGACAGTCTTACTTCATATCTACTTCCAACATATGACTGACTGTGGATAATTTGAATAATATGTAAAAACAACATAAATATTCTGGAAGTCAAAACATGCAAACGAAATAATAGTAAACGATTGACAAGGGATAGAAACACTTTACTCATAAATAAACACAACTTTTATTCATCATCAAACGTCAATTACATTTTACAAATTTCAAAATTATCTAACTACTAAAACTAATATCATCCTTCAGCCCTATGCTCCTAGCATGCTGGAGATGCTTAACCCTACCCAGTCCCTTCGTGAGGGGATCTATCGAGTTGTCATCTGATGATACCCTCTTTGCCACGAGGAGTCCTTTTTCTATTCGATGTCTAATGAAATGGTATTTTCTATCAATGTGTCTGGATCTACCGTGATCCCTTGGTTCCTTTGCTAAGGAAACTGCACTTTCACTGTCACATAAAATCTCTATGGGCTCCGGTATAGTTGGTACAACTCCAAGGTCTCCAATGAAGTTCTTTAGCCATATAGCCTCCTTTGCCGCCTCGCTTGCCGCTATATACTCTAATTCGCAAGTTGAATCAGCCACTGTCTCCTGCTTGGAACTTTTCCAAGAGATTGCTCCTCCATTTAAGGTAAAGACCCAACCCGACTGAGAGCGGAAATTATCCCTGTCATTCTGGAAGCTAGCATCACTAAACCCTACAACTCTCAAGTCATCACTCCCACCAAGGGTAAGGACCCAGTCCTTAGTCCTCCGTATGTACTTGAGAATATTCTTTACCGCTGTCCAGTGAGTGTTACCAGGGTTCCCCTGATACCTGCTAACCATGCTGAAAGCAAAGGCTACACCAGGTCGAGTGCAGGTCATAGCATACATGATCGAGCCTACTGCAGAAGCATAAGGTACTCGACTCATTTCTGCTATCTCAACCTCAGTACTCCGACTCTGAGTCTTACTCAGTCTAGCATTACTCTGGATGGGTAACTCTGCTTTCTTGGAATCTTGCATGCTGAATTTCTTCAGCACCTTCTCCAAGTATGTACTCTGAGTAAGTTCAATTAGTCTTTTACTCCGGTCTCTCAAAATCCTTATCCCTAGAATATAGGCAGCCTCTCCAAGGTCCTTCATAGCGAAACACTTCCCAAGCCAGGACTTAACTTCCTGCAAGGTTGGGATGTCATTTCCTATGAGTAGTATGTCATCCACATACAGTACCAAAAAGCTAACTATACCCCCACTAGCCTTGACATACACACAAGATTCATCTTCACTCCTTGAAAAGCCAAACTCTTTGACTTTCTCATCAAAGCAAAGATTCCATCTGCGAGGTGCTTGCTTTAATCCATAGATGGATTTCTCAAGCTTACACACTCTATTAGGGTACTCTGTGCTGACAAAACCCTCTGGCTGATTCATGTGAACATCCTCAGCCAACTTTCCATTAAGGAAAGCGGTTTCGACATCCATTTGCCATATTTCATAGTCATGAAATGCAGCTATGGCTAACAATACCCTAATAGACTTAATCTTGGCTACTGGTGAAAAGGTCTCATCATAATCAACTCCTGGAGTTTGAGAAAATCCCTTTGCAACCAGTCGTGCCTTATAAGTGTGTACATTACCATCCATGTCGGTCTTCTTCTTGAAGATCCATTTGCACCCAACTGTCTTACGACCTGGCACATTGTCAACTAAGTCCCACACCTGATTGTCATACATGGATTGTATCTCGCTATCCATTGCCTCTTTTCATTTAGCAGACTCAAGGCCTGCCATGGCTTCCGCATAGCTGTTAGGTTCATCCAGACTTATCAGTGTCCCATCAATGATAAGTGTCTCACCTTATGAAGTAATATGGAAACCATAGTAATGCTCAGGTACATTCCTAACCCTTGTGGAACGCCTCAGAGGTACAATTGGAGGTACAAAAGGAGTTTCCTCCTCAAGTTGGCTGCTAGGGTTTGAGGTTCCTTCACCACTTGACTCTTGAAGTTCTTCAAGGTCAATTAGCCTCCCACTGTCTCCTTGGCTTATGAACTCTCTCTCTCTCTCTCTCTCTCTCTCTCTCTCTCTCAAGACAGCCCTCCTTGCTACAAACACCACATTCTCACTAGGTCTGTAGAAGAGGTAAACAAAGGATTTTTGTGGGTAGCTGATGAAAATACACCTCTCACTTCGAGGTTCGAGCTTGTCCTGATATTCACATCTCACGAAAGCCTCGCAACCCCAAACCTTGATGTGGGCTAGACTAGGAACTTTTCCAGCCCACATCACGTGAGGTGTTTTGGCAACCTTCTTTGTAGGGACCAGATTAAGGATATGGGTGGCAGTCTCTAAGGCATACCCGCAAAATGAGATTGGTAGCGTAGCTCGACTCATCATGGAACGAACCATGTCCAACAAGGTTCGATTACACCTCTGAGCTACACCATTCAACTGTGGTGTCCTGGGAGGTGTCAATTGTGAGACAACCCCACATTTCCTTAGATAGTTGAGGAACTCAGTACTAAGATACTCACCATCACGATCGGATCGAAGCAGTTTAATGTTCCTGCCCAATTGATTCTCTACTTCCTGTTTAAACTCTTTAAACCTTTCAAAAGTCTCTGACTTATGCTTGATTAAGTAGACATATCCATATCTACTATAATCATCTGTAAAAGTCACATAATAACGATTAGCATCCCTTGTGGCAGTTTTGAAGGGTCCACACACATCCGTGTGTACAAGATCCAACAAACCTTCACCCCTAGCACAAGAACCTGTGAAGGGTGACTTTGTCATTTTTCCAAGTAAGCATGATTCACAACTATCATATGACTTTAGGTCAAATGATTCCAAGACTCCATCCTTTTGGAGTTAGCCTATGTGTTTCTTGCTTATATGTCCAAGACGACAATGCCATAATGATGCTTTATTCAAATTATTATCATTAGTAGAATCAATACACAACACATTATTTCCTAAATTATCTACAACAGACATAGTTTCATACACACCATCACAAGGTAATGCTTTAAAATAAAACACATTTTTAAAGAAAGCATCCACAAATTTCATTATCAAAGGAAAAGGTAAAACCTTGTTTATACAAAGCATGAAAGGAAATAACATTTCTTGCCATTTCTGACGAATAACAACATTTATTCAAATCTAAAGTAAATCCACTACTAAGCAACAAAGTATAAACTCTAGTCTTGGTGACAGGTGAAACTTTCCTATTCCCTATGATCAAGTTTATCTTTCCATGCTCCACATTCTCACCTCTTCTTAGTCCCTACAATTCAGAACAAATATGAATACTGCAACCGGTATCTAGGACCCAAGAGTTAGAATAGAGTGAATTATTAGATAAGATAGTGTAAATACCTGCATGGTTGGGTTTCACTTTCCCATCCTTCAAATCTTGCTGGTACTTTGGACAGTTACGCTTCCAGTGCGCCTTTTCGTGGCAGTAGGAGCATTCAGCCTCTTTGGGATCAGAAGAAGGTGTAACGAAACCTTTCTTGGTTCCGTTAGAAGACGATCCATCAAGTGTCTTACCCTTGGTACCCTTCGAAGGCTTCTTTCTCTTCTTCCCTCTACCTTTCCCGATTGCTAGGACATGTGCTGAGTTTGGAGTAGTAGTAGGAGTGGTCACAACCGACTTACCTTTAAGACCTGATTCTGCGGTCTTTAGGAGTCCCTGAAGTTTGCTAAGTGTAACTTCCTCCTTATTCATGTGGTATGTCATTTGGAATTGATCATAACACGAAGGTAAGGAGTGCAAAATAATATCTATTGCTAACTCCTCAGGGAAGTTCACATTCAACTTCATCAATCGATCCAAATACCTTTGCATTTTCTGCATGTGGCTTGTGATGAGTTCACCATCTTTCATTCGGGTTGTGATCATAGAGGAGATGATTTCATATCGCTCTTAAAGAGCACTCTGATGGTAGCGGTCCATGAAATCCTGGTGCATCTCAAAAGGATAGTAGTCCTCATAGGACTTTTGGAGCTCCGCTGACATGGTGGCCATCATGATGCATGCCACTTTTGTAGCATCTCTTTCATGAACCTCATATTCAGCAAGCTCCTCAGGAGTAGCAGTTGGCTCAGGAACCTTGAACTCCTTGTCAAGAACATATTCCTTGTTCTCGTAACGAGTGACCATCCTGATGTTTCTGATCCAGTCAGTAAAGTTGGATCCATCAAAGATGACTCTCCCACAAAGGTTCATGAGAGAGAAGGAGCCAGCCAGGAGTAGCATTGTTGGAAGACATCTGAAAAGAAGAAAATAAGTTTAGTTTAGATATAGGGATAGTCCTTAATAAAACACCCAAATGTAATATTAAGGCTACGATCCAATCACAATATATTATAACCTAGAAGAGGGATGTCGTAATCCAAGTTATAACATATTTGAAAGGTAGGTGAATGACGATTCACTAATTTCCACCATGAAAACGAAATACAAATTATTAGGTTTTATTTGGTTTTTAGAAATTCCTAGATTCTTTGAGATTCATTGCACTTTTCAATGGCATGTTTCAATCTCGAGTGTGCCCTTCATGTTTTGTGACTGGGATACCGAGGATCACAAAACAAGGTGTGAAGTAACCATGCAAATTAATTGGTACCCTTAATGTTTTTCACTTAATCGTTGTGTCGGTAAACCAGACGCGCTCCTTCCGACCTCATGAAAAACCTTAAGTCACCCTTTGCCTCCCTTGTTAAGTCCAAGTTAGTGTGCCGGTAAACCACACACGCTCCACGAACGACTTAAACAAGGTGCAAAGTGTAATTTCATAGATTAGCACCTTATTCACATTTTTCCTTAAGTAACTAAGATTGGGAATTTATAAAACATTTAGTTACTTTATAATAATCATTATACTTTTAATGAGAATTTTTTAAGTCACTGTCCTACCCGTTTGGCTAACGACCCTCCACCAGTCAAGGAAGCGGTGGGTGAGACTGGACACCCATTAAGCTGCCATTTTATAGGCAACAAACTTATACCCCCTTATAGACCGGCTTCGTGAATGAGGCCTACTTGCGGTAAAACGACTTGATCTAATACACACACACACACACATATATATATATATATATATATATATATATATATATTATTAAAGTTATAATATTATAAAGTATAAGGGTTGGATTTTAATTTTTTTTTTTTAAATTCTAAGGGTTGGAACTAAAGTTTTAGTATGACTTTACTTGTTCCAAAACTTGAGGGAAAGTTTTGTAAACTTTCAACACTTTTCATTTCTCATAACTTATGAATTTAATTGAGTATTAAAATTGAAGACACTTCATTTTTATAACTCTTGTGTTCTTTTAATGGCTTTAATAAAAGTGTGACTTTTGGTTTTCCATAACTTGAGGACAAGTTACGGAGTCCATTAAAACACATTATGATCAAGAATTAAACTACCAAGTAGGTTACAATGAATTCATATGATCATCTAATCTTCATAAGTTCAAGAACATGAATATGAACAATTTCAAGAATCATAAATTACAGTTAAAAACTTGTAATTTTGATAATTGTCATTGTAAATGGATTTGCATAAACATTACAGCAACTAAAACAAGTTTTAAAACACCAAAACAGTTTAGGGTAATGTTTCTAGTCCATTTCCTGCAACAAAAGTCGAAAATATGCATTCTGAGGCTCCTACTCGTCGAGTCCATGAACCTACTCTGCGAGTAGGATGAGTTTACACATGAATTCGGCGAGTCCCCCCATGGACTCGGCGAGTTCAGCAGGCAGATTGCACAATATCAACTTTTTTCAACAATTTTGCACAAATAACAAATAAACAAGCCTAGGCTCTGATACCACTGATGGGTTTTGAGAATTCTAACACTTACTAAGTGTACATGCAACCCTAATAACCTTGGATCTATGTTTATCTAATAATCATGCAAAGTTGATTTCCAAGGTTAAGATCCTATCTAGTATACATGGGGAACAATTTTAACTTGAATGAAAGATAGAACTACATACCTTGTTGTTGATTTCGATCCTTGAAACCTTGTGTGCCTAGCACCCCAAGTGTGATGCCTCAAATGCTTCACACAACACCAAATGCTATAGAGTAAACTTGGAGAGAAAGTATAACACTCTAAAAATCAGCTCTAGCCCTCAAGCATTCATGTGTAGCCGATTTTAGGAGAAACATGAGCATTATATAGTGTTGACACATCTAGGGTTACACCATGTAAACCCTGATGTGTCATGACTCTGCATTTTCATGACCCATGGGTTTGTAACTCCCATGGAGACTCCATGGAGCATCCAATGGGTTTAACCTAACTTGATTATCCATGGAGCCTCTTAGCCCACTATACAAGTTATGGATGATTTACATAATCAACCCATATATTTAATTAGTTATCTTTTGATCACTTAATTAATTCTAAATTAATTAGTGATCAAACTAATTAAATAATATTGTTAATATATTAGAACTTATAATATATTAATAAACCAGAAGTGTTATTTCTCTCATTTAGTCTATCCAATTGCATGATGCCATGCAACCCAGATGGACCATGCCGAGTCGGGTCAAGTACATACCAGAAATAGTTATGGTCTTAGACACCTTATCCAACAGTTTTAGCATATGAAACTTTGATACATAGTGAATAAAATAAGTTGGGAAACATACCTTTTGTTGTGGTTGATTGCTTGGATCTTTAAGAGCCTTGCACCAATAATGTGAATGCCTCAAGTGGAATCACAAATCGCCACCAACACTCGCAAACTTTGGAAGTGAACTATCTAGCTCACAAAATTGGCCTTTCCTTTCCTTGTTAACTAACTAGGTGCCTTTTTCTTGAACCAAAGGGCTTCTTATATAGTGTGCACATTAGGGTTACACCCTGTAACTCTTGAATTTTCACATCCCTCATGATCCATGGGTTTTAACCTCCATGGAGCACCCATGGGTCACCATATGGGTTAAGCCCATCATAAGGAATTATGGATCACTGGCCCACTTTATAAGAATGAATGATTTACACAATCAATCTCTATATATTTAATTAGTCTCGTTTGACCATAAAATTAATTCGAAAATAATTATTGATCAATACTAATTAAATAATATGATTTCATATTAGTATATTATAACTAATAATATATTAATAAATCATATATATCCTCTTCTCAAATTCCAAATTGTTCCGGTGAAGTGCAACCCAAATGGGCGATGCCAAATCGGGTCATGTACATACCAAATATAGTTATGGACTTAGACACCTTATCTAACAGTCTCCCACTTGGATAAGTCTAATAACTATAATTGCCAATACGACTTTAGGACCTGACCAACAATCGTAGCTCTTAAAACCAGTTGAACTAGAATGCGCCATTTTAGACAAGTCATCATATAATCCTCTGTTCTCAAGATATTAGTGATGGATTTTAGCCATAAGAACTTTCCTATGTGCGCATGCAAAACCCTAATGCTTGGATCTAGGCTTTCTAATTAAACATGCTTTGAATCCAAGACTTCTAATGACTAAATAGATATAAGAACAATACTAAATCAGATCTAGAATCATACCTTTGAATCTCCTGTTTGATCTTGTTGTCTTGGAGCTCTAGAGTCACAACTGTCACTCCTCTAATGGCTTACAAACACAAAATAGCAAGAAGGATGATTTGGGAGAGAGGAGAGGGGAGGGAATTCGGCTAGGGGTTCTCTACTTGAGATGAAGTGCCGATTTCCCTTTGCCATAGGGTCTATTTATACTTGTAGACTCCTTAAGGGTTACAGCTTAAACCCTAGTTGGATAATCTTCTCTTAAAGCTATCCAAATCCATTCCTTAGATAGCCTTGGACAATTTTGAGCTATCCCTAGCTTCTAGAATTCGTCCAACCCCTATCCAATATGGATTTACAGTCTAAATTTTAACTATCAAACAATTGATAGTTTATACCCTCTTATTTAATTAATCTCTTTAAGTCACCAAATTAATACCAATTAACTTATGACTTATATTAATCAAATAACAATATTATTATTCTTTATATTATTCTCATAATATATTAATAATATTTATTCTCTCTTAATAAATCATCCTATCAAGTTGACATGGTGAAGGCAACCCAAAAGGACCATGCACAACCGGGTCAAATACTTGCCTAATATAGTTGCAGCCTTAGAAACTTTTCCAACAGTCTCCCACTTGGATAAGTCTAGTAACTATATGCACAAGTATAATTCGATTTGCAATCGTAGCTCTCAAAGACGCTGTCAAACTCTTATCTAATCAATTTTCTCCTTTAGATAAGGGATCGTACAGTCCTCTGTTAGATATCATGCTGACAAATCTATGGAACGATTAGTCAAGCATTTAGGTTTCTCGATCTCTGATTTATTCGACATAGAACTTAATCGAACACATCAATTCAGTTCTGACCGGGCCCGACACATAAGTCAAATCAAATCATCGAGCGGCCAAGATATGGCTTTTACCCTATTGGGATAAAAATTATAGATAAACTTCGACTTATATGCATTTACTTATTCATTAATCAACTATACACAACAATGCGTTTTATAACACCGAGTTACTGATGCGTTTTCGCATTATCAATGTACAATCAATTAACAAATAACAAACCATATATCTAGGTTTTAAGACTATATGATATTATCGTCTTGCGATCGCCCTTTTATATCATATTCCATAAGGTGATTCCAGCAAGCGCGGGTTTGTTCCAATGCTCAAAACTAGTTCATAAGCACTCATGAACGTTGTAGCAACTCTTTGCAATGTCTAATACCATTTAGACAACCTACACACCGATTCATGATAATCTTCATTCATATCTACTTCCAACATATGAACGATTGTGGACAATTTGAATAATTCGATTATTCTTAATAAACTCAATTATTCTGGAAGTCAAAACATGCAAAGAGAAACAATAGTTAAACAATTAACATAAGACAGTAACATTACTCACAAATAAAACTCCTTTATTTAATCATCAAATGTTAATTACATTTATCTATTACAAGTTTCTAATACTATCTAATCTATGCTAATATCATCCTTCAGCCCAATACTCCTAGCATGGTACAAGTGCTTAACCCTACTCAGTCCCTTCGTAAGCGGATCTGCTGGGTTATCTTCTGATGATATCCTCTTCACTACGAGTTGTCCTTCTTCTACACGATATCTAATGAAATGATATTTTCTGTCGATATGTCTTGATCTACCATGATCTCTTGGTTCCTTGGTCAAGGCAACCGCTCCTTCATTATCACAGAAAATCTCCCTGGGCTCCTTTATGGCAGGTACGACTCCAAGGTCACCAATGAAGTTCTTCAGCCATATTGCCTCCTTCGACACTTCGCTCGCTGCAATGTACTCTGATTCGCACGTTGAATCAACTATGGTTTCTTGCTTGGAACTCTTCCATGTCACTGCTCCTCCATTCAAGGTAAAGACCCAGCCCGACTGCGAACGGTAGTTGTCCCTGTCGGTCTGAAAGCTGGCGTCACTATACCATTGCACCTTCAAGTCAACACTCCCTCTGAGGACTAAGAACCATTCCTTCGTCCTCCGAAGGTACTTAAGGATATTCTTCACCGCAATCCAATGGGATATGCCAGGATTCCCTTGATATCTGCTAACCATGCTCAAAGCGAAGGCTACATCAGGGTGAGTACAAGTCATAGCGTACATGATTGAGCCAACTGCGGAAGCGTATGGTACTCGGCTCATTTCTGCTATTTCAGCATCGGTACTCGGACTTTGAGTCTTACTCAACTTGGCATTACTTTATATCGGTAATTCTCCCTTCTTTGAGTTTTCCATACTAAGACGTTTTAGTACCTTCTCTAAGTAAGTGTTCTGACTAAGTCCTATTAGTCTCTTACTTCTTTCTCTTACTATCCTTATTCCAAAAATGTAAGAAGCCTCTCCGAGGTCCTTCATAGCGAAGCTAACTATACTCCCACTGGCTTTGACATATACACATGATTCATCTTCGCTTCATACAAATCCAAATTCTTTGACTTTCTCATCGAAGCAAAGATTCCATCTGCAAGATGCTTGCTTAAGTCCATAAATGGACTTTTCAAGCTTACACACTCTATTCGGATGCTTCGGATCCACAAACCCCTCTGGCTGAGCCATGTAAACATCCTCATCCAACTTTCTGTTAAGGAAAGCGGTCTTGACATCCATTTTCCAAATCTCATAATCATGAAATGCGGCTATCGCTAGCATCACTCTAATATATTTTATCTTCGCAACTGGTGAGAAGGTCTCATCATACTCAACTCCGGGAGTTTGAGTAAAGCCCTTCGCAACCAATCGCGCTTTATATGTGTGTACGTTTCCATGCATGTCGGTCTTCTTCTTGAAGATCCATTTGCACCCAACGGTCTTACGTCCGGGCATATTATCAACCAAATTCCAAACTTAGTTATCATACATGGATTGGATCTCGCTATCCATTGCCTCTTTCCATTTCGCAGACTCTGGGCCTGCCATGGCTTCCTTATAGCTATTAGGTTCATCAAGGTTTATTAGTGTACCATCACTAATATATGTGTCCCCTTCGGTAGTAATATGAAAACCATAAAACTGGGGTTGAACTCTAACTCTATCGGAACGTCTAAGAGGTAAGGACTCGTCAATCGGTTCAACCGGAGTTTCCTCCTCGGGTTGAGTGCCAGCGGTAGAGGTTCCTTCATCTATCAACTCTTGAATCTCTTCAAGCTCGATTTGCCTCCCACTGTCTCCTTGGCCTATGAGTTCTTGCTCTCGGAAAACTCCTCTCCTCGCAACAAAGACAACATTGTCCTTCGGTCTATAGAAGAGATATCCAAAGGATTTCTACGGGTAGCCGATGAAAATACATCGCTCACTACGAGGTTCGAGCTTGTCGTGAGTATCTCGTCTTACGAAAGCCTCGCAACCCCAAACCTTGATATATGTGCCAACGAGGGAGCTTTTCCTGTCCACATCTCGTGAGGTGTTTTGGCAACCTTCTTAGTAGGGACTCAGTTAAGGATATAGGCAGCAGCCTCTAAGGCATACCCCCAAAAAGAGATTGATAGTGAAGCATGACTCATCATAGAGCGAACCATATCCAATAAGGTTCGATTATGCCTTTCTTCCACACCATTCAACTGCGGTGTCCTAGGAGGCGTCAATTGTGAAACTATTCCACACTCCTTGAGATAATCGTGGAATTCAAGACTTAGGTACTCTCCTCCTCGATCGGATCGAAGCATCTTGATTTTCCTGCCCAATTGATTCTCCACTTCATTCTTGAACTCTTTGAACTTTTCAAAGGTTTCTAACTTTTGCTTGATTAAATAGATATACCCATATCTACTATAATCATCGGTAAAAGTCACGTAGAAGCGGTTCCCATCCTTCGTGGTTGATCTAAACGGTCCACATACATCGGTATGTATTAGGTCCAGTAGATCCTCACCCCTTTCACATGTACTCGTGAAGGGTGATTTAGTCATCTTTCCAAGCAAACAAGACTCGCACGTGTTCTTCCCTAAGGTCGAATGACTCCAACACTCCATCCTTTTGGAGTTGGGCTATGCACTTCTTGTTGACATGTCCAAGACGACAATGCCACAAGGATGCTTTATCCATACTAGTGGAAGAATCTATGTTCAAAACATCATTTCCTAAGTTATCAACAATCATAACAGTTTCATAGATTCCATTACATGGTATAACTTCAAAGTAAAAGACACCATTTAGATAAGCTAAAATAGAACCATTCTCATTATTAAAAGAAAATCTAAAACCTTGTCTAAACAAACCATGAAATGAAATGATGTTTCTAGCCATTTCTGGCGAATAGCAACAATTGTTCAAATCTAAACATAAATTATTCCTAAGCACTAAAGAATACACTCTAATCTTGGTCACAGGCGACGATCTTCTGTTCCCCATGATTAGATTGATCCTTCCTTGCTCCACATCCCTACTTCTTCTTAGTCCCTGCACATTTGAACAAATCTGATAACCACAACCGATGTCAAGAACCCAAGAAATAGCATGATTAGAATCGTGAGATTTAATTGTGTATATACCTGCGAAAGACGGCTTGATCTTTCCTTCCTTGATGGCTTGCAGGTAATCTGGGCAGCTTCTCTTCCAATGTCCTATCTTATGGCAGTGGTGGCACTCTGCCTCCTTTGGGTTAGGGCAGGGCCTAGCAGGATCAACCTTGGTCCCACTAGAAGAGGCACCATCTCGGGCATTAACCTTGCGATAGTTCTTAGACGAAGCCTACCTCTTCTTTCCCTTTCCTTGACCAATAGCCAAGACAGGAGCAACGGGTGGATTGGGAGTTGGTGCAATAGACTTGTCTTTGAAGTTGCTCTCAGCGACCCTCAAGAGACCTTGGAGTTTGCTTAGGGTGACCTCCTCTTTGTTCATGTGGTAGGTCATCCTAAATTGATTGTACATCGGAGGCAAAGAGTGAAGCACCATGTCGATCGCCAAGTCTTCCCCAAAGTCAACATTTAACTTGCGAAGGCGGTCGACATACCTTTGCATCTTTTGCAAGTGCACGGTATGAGATTCTCCATGACCCATCTTAGTGGAAATCATGTTGGTGAAAATCTCATAACGCTCTTGTCTCGCATTTTGGTGGTATCTCTCCAATAAGTCTTGATGCATCTCGTACGGGTACATGTCCTCATAGGACTTTTGGAATTCGGAGTCCATGGTGGCTATCATGATGCAATGTACCTTCGTTGCATCACGCTCGTGAGTTTCAAAAGCGGTCATTTCAGCCGGAGTAGCGATTTCAGGGTTGATCTTCTCGAGCTTTTCATCAAGGATATACTCCTTATCCTCATAGCGAGCAATGGTGCGAATGTATCTTATCCATTCACTAAAGTTCGTTCCATCGAAAGTGACCTTTTGGCAAAGGCTCATCAATGTGAAAGAACTAGCAGCAGTGTTGTTTGCATTCGACATCTACAAATAGAAAGGACAAAGATAGATTAGAATATGAATCCCTAATTATCACCCAATAAGAAAAAATTAGGGCTAGGATCCAACAACAATATTTACATATTAGAAAAGGGATGCCGTAATCTAACATGCAAATAAATTGAAGGTAAGTGAATGATGATTCACTATTGTCCACCATAAAAACCTAATTATAAGTCCTAAATGTATTGAGAATTCCTAGGTTCAGACGAGATTCATTGAAACTATTCAATGACATGTTTAAATCTCGATATGCCCCTCTTGTTTGTGACTAGGCTACCGAGGATCACAAAGCGGGTGTGAATTCCCATGCAAATTCACATGGTGCCTTCATTGTAACGATCACCTATTCGATGTGCCGGTAAACCACACACGCTCCATCGAACTATGATAAACAATGAATCACCCTTTGCCACCTTTGCTTAGAACCAATTAGTGTGCCGGTAAACCACACACGCTCCACTAACTGCTTAGCAAGGGTGCAAAGTGTAATTTCATGGGATTGCATCAATTCACTTTTCCTAAAGTAACTAAGATTGGGAAATTTTTAAAAAACATGTAGTTACTTTGTATTTCATATTATACTTTTAATGAGAGGATGAGGCTGTCATATCCTACCCGATCGGCTAACGACCCTCCACCGATCAAGCAAGCGGTGGGTGTGAGTGTACACCAATTAAGCGCCATTTTATAGGCCGCAACCTTATACCCACCTTATAGATCGGCTTCGTGAATGAGGCCTACTAACGGTAAGACTAGCATTTTAGTTATATATATATATATATATATATATATATATATATATATATATATATATATATTATTCTTGTAATATTATATTAGTATAGGGTTGTATTTTAAACCTTTTAAAATCTAGGGTTTGAAATTTAAATTGTCTAAATTAAAACTTGTAATCACAAAATATAAATTTCAAAACTTGAGGACAAGTTTTAAACATTTAAAACATGGTTGATCAAATAACAAATAATTTAAATTAACAATTAATTCCCTAATTATCTATATTTGATTTATTCAAGATTTCATGCAAGATAATTACCAAATTAACCAAAATAATTAATTAATTATCATATAAGGAAATTAAATATTTTATTAGTTAATAAATATCTTTATTTAGATCAAGATTATAGTCATATATATCAAAAAATCGGATTAGGGTTGATCTAATATGATTAAGGTAAGTTTCCATAAGATAATCATGAAGAAATCCCGAATCTGGCCATTCCTGACGCTTGGACTTGCCGAGTGCACCAAGGGACTCACTGAGTCAGGCCAACTCGCCGAGTCCATGACTCAGAAACACAAAAATCGAATTTTGCAGTTAAGTTTCAAACAGACAAGCAAGAATTTAATAGAAACCAAGCTAGTCTCTGATATTAGTGATGGGTTTTAGCTATAAGAACTTTCCTATGTGCGCATGCAAAACCCTAATGCTTGGATCTAGGCTTTCTAATTAAACATGCTTTGAATTCAAGACTTCTAATGACTAAATAGGTATAAGAACAATACTAAATCAGATCTAGAATCATACCTTTGAATCTCTTGTTTGATCTTGTTGTCTTGGAGCTCTAGAGTCACAATTGTCACTCCTCTAATGGCTTACAAACACCAAATAGCAAGACGGATGATTTGGGAGAGAGGAGAGGGGAGGGAATTTGGCCAGGGGTTCTCTACTTGAGATGAAGTGCCGATTTCCCTTTGCCATAGGGTCTATTTATACTTGCAGACTCCTTAAGGGTTACAGCTTAAACACTAGTTGGACGATTTTAAG
Source organism: Lactuca serriola (assembly GCF_051521515.1). Classification (NCBI taxonomy): domain Eukaryota; kingdom Viridiplantae; phylum Streptophyta; class Magnoliopsida; order Asterales; family Asteraceae; genus Lactuca; species Lactuca serriola. The sequence continues at coordinate 91,881,976 of NC_136408.1, forward strand.
CTATCCCTAGCTTCTAGAATTCGTCCAACCCCTATCCGATATGGATTTACAGTCTAAAGTTTAACTATCAAACAATTGATAGTTTATACCCTCTTATTTAATTAATCTCTTTAAGTCACCAAATTAATACCAATTAACTTATGACTTATATTAATCAAATAACAATATTATTATTCTCATAATATATTAATAATATTTATTCTCTCTTAATAAATCATCCTATCAAGTTGCTATGGTGAAGGCAACCCAAAAGGACCATGAACAACCGGGTCAAATACTTGCCTAATATAGTTGCAGCCTTAGACACTATTCCAACAATTAGTCGGACAAATACACGGAACAACATCTTACTTATTGTCCAACAGTTTGTTTCCCGATTTCTGGTTTGCTTAACATAGAACTTAATCGAACATATCAATTGAGTTCCGACCAGGCCCGACACATACGTCAAAACAAAATCATCGAGGGGCCAAAGATATCTCTTTTAATCCTCTAAGGACTAAAAGGAACAGATAAACTTCGACTCATATGCTTGTACTAAGTATTCGCCAAATCATACACAACAACACATTTTATAACATCAAGTTACAGATGCTTTTTCGTACTATCACTGTACGGCGAACTCATAGTCAACAACTCATATGTCTAGGTTTGAATACTTATATGATATTATCGTCTCACGATCACTCGAGATAAATTCCATGAAGTGATACAAGTGAGTGTGGGTTTAATCCAATACTTAGAACTAGGGGTGTCGAACGGGTAAACATTTTGGGTTTCGGGTAGAACGGTTCGAGTAGAACGAGTATTTCCTTAAGAAAATAATACTTGATACCCGACCTATATTGTCATTCGGGTTTTCCGGTTTTGGGTATTTGGGTTTGAGGTCGGGTCGGCTAATTATCGGGTATACCCGAAAATTTCTTAAATAACACTTATTGATAACTCTTTTATTACATGTTGGTTGGTTTAATAAAGAATTGGGTAGGAATATACTCCATACAATTAACAACTACATATATAATAACAGTACAAATCATTATAGTATGTTATGTACTTTTTTAATTCCATTCCGTGCGATAGTGAGAAACTGAGAATTGTGATGATGATTCAGGACTTCAGCTTCAGCGTCGTATTCCCTTTGCAAGCTTGCGTCGACTGTCGAGTCGTCGTTCATAAGAAGGAAACGAAGGGTTTTGTTTTATTTGAAGTGTGCGTACGTGACTGCATTGTATATTTGGTATTATTTAAAAACGAATTCGGGTATTCGGGTATACCCGAAAATAAATATTCATACCTAAAACCCGAACTAAATTATTATCAGGTTAACCTATTACCCGAATGTTCATACCCGTTACCCGTTCTACCCGGCGCATTCTACCCGAATTCGGAATGGGTTAGGAGGGTAGAACGGGTTTCAGGTTTTTTCGACATGCCTACTCAGAACTTATGAGCACACATGAATGTCATAGCAATGTCTAACCATTTCAGAAAATATACAAGCCAAATTCATGACAGTCTTAATTCAATACCTACTTCCAAAGTATGAACGACTGTGGACCATTTGAATAATCTTATTATTCTGGAAGTCAAAACATGCAAAATTGAAACAATAGTAAATAATTAACAAAAGATAGTAACTTTACTCATAAATAAACAACTTTTATTTAATCATCAAATGTTAATTACATTTTATCTATTACAAGTTTCATAAACAACTATCTAATTATTAAAACTAATATCGTCCTTAAGCCCGATGGTCCTCGCATGCTACAAATGATTAACCCTATTCAGTCCCTTTGTATGGGGATCTGTCGGGTTCTCTTCTGATGATAGCATCTTTGCTACGAGGAGTCTTTCTTCTGTCTAGTGTCTTATGAAGTGATATTTTATGTCAATGTGTCTGGATCTTCCATGATCTCTTGGTTCCTTGTCTAAGGCAACTGCACTGTTATTGTCACAGAAAATCTCCATATGCTCCTTTATAATCTTATTACTCTGGAAGTCCAAACATGCAAAATTGAAATAATAGTAAATAATTGACAGAACATAGTAACTTTACTCATAAATAAACAACTTTTATTTAATCATCAAATGTCAGTTACATTTTATCTATTATAAGTTTCATAAATAACTATATAATTATTAAAACTAATATCATCCTTCAGCCCGATGCTCCTTGCGTGCTGCAAATGATTAACTCTATTCAGTCCCTTCGTGAGGGGATCTGTCGGGTTCTCTTCTGACGATACCTTCTTTGCTACGAGGAGTCTTTCTTTTGTCTTGTGTCTTATGAAGTGATATTTTCTGTCAATGTACCTAGAACTTCCATGATCTCTTGGTTCCTTGGCTAAGGCAACCACACTGTTATTGTCATAGAAAATCTCCATAGGCTCCTTTGTAGCTGGTATAACTTCAAGGTCTCCAATGAAGTTCTTTAGCCATATCGCCTCCCGAGCCACTTCGCTCGCTGATATGTACTCTGATTCGCACATTGAATCAGCTACCTGTTGGATTAGTGTCTAAATCCATAACTATAATTGGTATGTACTTGACCCGACTCGGCATAGTCCATTTGGGTTGCATGACATCAAAACATTTGGATAGACCATTTGTGAGAAGAGGACATTTGTGACATATTAATATATTATAAGTTCTAATATACTAATATGAAATCATGTTATTTAATTAGTATGGATCAAGAATTAATTTGGACTTAATTTAGTGATCAAAAGAGACTAATTAAATATATGGGGTTGATTGTGTAAATCATTAATTGTTATATATGTGGGCTTATGATCCAAGATTCCTTATGTTGGGTTTAACCCATGTGGTGACCCATGGATACTCCATGGAGGTTAAAACACATGGAGCATAAGGAATGGGTAAAGTCATGAATTACATGGTGTAAGCGTAATAGCCACACTATATAAAGACCCCTTTAGCTCAAGAAATTGGCACTAGTGATACATATATGAGGGCTAGCCAATTTGAGAATGAAGTGTCTTCTTCTCATGGTTATTCCATGTGTTCGCGATCTTGTGTGAACCATTTGAGGTGTCACATTTGGGGCACTAGGCTCTCGAGCTTCATGGAGTCAAGCTACATCAACAAGGTATGTATGTTATCCATTTTATTACCCAAGTATGAAAAAGATTGTATGTTAGTTAGGGTAATACCTTAAAATATTCATATTTGCATGTATAATAGAGAAAACATAGATCCAATGTATTTAGAGTGGCATGTACACTTAGGAGTGTTAGAATGCTCAAAACCCAACAGTGGTATCAGAGCGTAGGCTTGTTTTCTTTTATACTTGAAAAAAAATGCTTAAAAATCGAAGTTTTTTTGCTGTCTGGACAACGGACTCGGCGAGTCCATCAGGTGAATCGACGAGTCCATGCCTTAAAAGTGTTCAAAACTATCCAACTCGTCGAGTTAGTTCATGCACTCGACGAGTTTGTCCCCCAGAGAACATATCTTCGACTGTTTTGGCTGGAATTGGACTAGGAACGTACCCTAAGCTGTTTTCCAACTTATAAACCTATTTTTGATGTGGTAATGTTCATGCTAATCCAAGTTCAAAGATAATTGTCAACAAATTCATGTTTTGTATTAGTTTAATGGTTAGGCTAATTACATGAAAAAGTTTCATTGAATTATCTTGTTCTTATGAGTTGCTTAGATTAATAGAAAAGTTATGTGAAATTGTTGTTTTCAATCCAAATTAATCTAAGAGTTGATTCTAATATGTGTTTTTGTAACTTGTCCTCAAGTTATATGAAAAGTCACATTTAAGATTCATAAAAATCATAAATGTTTCCATAGGTTATGAATAAATAAAAGTCATATATCTTTTAATTGTTTAAAGTCTTCCATAATTTGTCCTCAAGTTTTGGAACTTGAAGAGTTTTTGGATTAAAACTACTTTAAACAACTAAGTTATGGAAATTGAATAGTTTCAAAAATTGCCCTCAAATTTTGGAATTTTAAGAGTTTTCCCGTATGAATGCTTTAATTCCAAGTTAAGCCCTTAAAATTTTTAAAGTTAAAATTCAACCCTTATACTTTATAATATTATAAGTTAATATATATATATATATATATATATATATATATATATATATATATATATATAAGAGCAAGTCGTCTTACCATTAGTATGCCTCATTCACGAAGCCGGTCTATAAGGGGGGTATAAGGTTAGTGCCTATAAAATGGCAGTTTAATGGGTGTCCACTCTCACCCACCGCTTCCTTGACTGGTGGAGGGTCGTTAGCCGAACATGTAGGACAAGGACTATAATTCTCCCTTCATTAAAAGTATTAATGATAAATATAAAGTTACTAAAATGTTTTTATAATTCCCAATCTTAGTTACTTTAGGAAAATGTGAATAAGGTACTAATCCATGAAATTACACTTTACACTTTGTTTAAGTCAGTTAGTGGAGCGTATGTGGTTAACCGACACACTAGCTTGATTTAACAAGGTAGGCAAAGGGTAACTTAATGTTTATCATAGTATCAGTGGAGCGCGTGTGGTTAACCGACACATTGATTAGGGTGTAAATATTAAGGGTACCAAGTAATTTTCATGGTTACTTCACACCTTGTTTTGTGATCCTCGGCATCCTTGTCACAAAACCTAAAGGGAACACTCGAGATTGAAACATGCCATTGAACAGTTCAATGAATCTCAAAATATCTAGGAGTTTCAAATCCAATTAAAAACCTAATAATTTATTTAGTTTTTCATGGTGGAAATTGGTGAATCGTCATTCACCTACGTTCAAATATTATATAGCTTCGATTACGGCATCCCTCTTCCAAGTTATAAAATATTGTGTTGGGTCCTAGCCTTAGTATTTCATATTCGGAGTTATATTAAGGACTTTAGATCAACTATATTGAATATCTCCCAAAAGATGTCTAGTTTAGACATCTATGATCTTCCTAAATCTCTTGGAACTTCACTTCCTCCACCTCACCAATTATTCTCCCTAACCCACAAGTTCAAGGTCACTCTAGCCCTATTAGCAAACAAGGTCTATGTGTGCTCACATCTTGGAGATGAAGTCACACATTGACAAGCCGGGGGAGTTGGGTGTCAAAGTCTTAAGAAAGTTGGATGTTCAATCACTTTCTATTTCACATAGTGAGTTCCTTTGGGACTGTTATGAAATAGACTATGACATGACCCTTAATGATATTATCTATTTGCTTGGTGCTGCTAAATCAAAAATGATTTGAGGATTAGTAAATTAAATTTGATTAGGAGATCAACTTCCCAATGGACATTGACAATGGAAACATTGGATATCTAGAAAAGCTTCTTTTCCCAAGGAAAGGGATTGACCATAGTCAACTCGGTTACTAAACGGTAAAGAGAAAGGAAAGTTTGCGATAGTCCCATGTACCATTTCCAAAGAGTCCATATGTTTCTCTTGCCAGAGGAAGGGGCATTGATTGTGAAGCTGCCTATTTACCTGAAAGATCATAAGGTTGATCAAGTCAAGTAGTTTGACTCTACTTCAGGTAAAGCCCACTATCAAACCCTGTTAAGTTTCTCTTTTGAGATTCTTATTACATGATGTGACTGGGTCATATGTTGATGTTTGAAGAATCAAAGAAAAATTGAAGAAAACTTAAAGAAAGAGTATGTTGAATCTGACTGTGAAGATGGATTTCTATCACTTGATTGCAAAATCAGATTCTTGAGCAGCTCTTAGTAGTTATGATAGATTGTTAGGAAACATGTAATAACATAGTTTTCATTTAAATTTGCAATGTAAGGAAAAGTTTTTTCCTCATTTTATAAAAAAAATAAATGTTTGTTTTACTTTATTTTATATCTCCTTGCAATGGCATTTGTGAAAACTTGATGTTTGTATGTTTCTAGCAATATGAATTTGATTCTTTCATTTGTGGTAGTGTCTAAATTTACCAAATAAGGAAAGCTTCTCATCACCCAAGTTTTCAGTTGGATAGAAATTGGGAATTATACAAGTCGTATAGTATGTTGAATGAGAGCTTTCAGCTTTGGAAAATTAAGACTAATTCCTTGTTCACATGTATATGTGAATCAAGTGAAGGGCTAAGGGATCGAGTACACATTATTGTTCACTGGTCAAGTCCACCACAAAAGATCGATAAGACTATTCGTCATGATTTACTAAAGTTTATTAAATATGGTTATACTTACAGGCTTAAGTATAATTCTGAATCATTGAAAAATTTCGGTGTATGGCAGAACAGATGAGAAGAATCAAATTAGGTAGAAGGATAAAAGTTTCTCAAATCTAAAAAGATGGGTGAGTACTTTAGTATCATGTTTTATGATCATCTTAATGATTAAGAGACCTTATCACAATTCATCCTCTAAGTGCATTATGATAACTAAGAAGAGGAGCTATGAATTGTTGAAGTGGTCAAATCAAGAAGATGATTCATACCTCATTCCAAAAACAATTCTTACAGTCATACTCCAATATTTTAACTCGAGTGACATATCTTAAAGGAGGTTTCTTAACACTAGTCAAATGTAAGAGTAAAACTATTCTACTCTTGTACATTTGAAATTGGTAAGTTGTGATGTTTTAGATAAAACAAAGACCAACTAAGATCAATTGTGTGAAGTGTTTGTCTTGATGAAGAATCCAAACTATCTCTTGAATATTTGTAAAGATAGTCTTATATGTTAAGAGGGCAGTGAGAGCCTTAAAGATTCTGAAAACTATTTCAAAATCTAATCAAGAATAAAAAAAAACCTGTAGTTTGACACTAGCACACGATGTGAGGTTTATTACCTATTGTGTTGACATATTTCTATTTATGTTCCCATTCCAGTTAAGGTTGGCTTTTCATATGAGTTCTTAGAGTTCTCAATTGGTTGCATAACAACTTGGAAGCAATGGCAGGCCCTTGGGCTGCCAGGTGGCAAGAAATTTAGATTGAATTCAGTCCATATGAATTTGGAATTGTCATTAACCGTGTCTTGTGTTTATGATTTTGACAAATTCACATGGATAAGAACACATACACCATAAAATCTAATGGCCATAAGGTTTCTCTCCGATTAATGAAAATAACGGTGAGGAAACACTTCCACCAAGTAGATTTGACGCAGATAGCAAAGATCTAAACAATTGAGACTATGATTTTGAAATCCTTTTTCATAGTTCTAAAATTGTTTAGACACACCTGTGAGATATCTAAGATAAGGTGTGTGATTTTGATAAAGTCTTATCAAGGCAATCTCATCTCAGAAATCTAAACTTTGGTAAGAAAGTCAGTAAAGTACTGACTTCTAGAAGGTCCCGCTGATTTCTGAGTACATGTCAAAGCTAGCGGGAGCATAAGTGTTATGCTAATAATCATCATGGTAGTGGGAGCATGATAATTATTATTAGTACTGCAAGATAGAAATGTTAATTATAGAAAACAAAAGTTTCAATTCATGGAGTTGCAAGGGTTGAAAAGTTGTTTTCCTATAAACAAGGGAGAGGAAATTATACTTCATTTCAATTCTAAATGCTTAGATTGAGGTTTTAATCATCTTTAGTCAAGGATATATATGAATTTTGTGTTGGAATGGCTCAACATAAGGAAATTCTATATATGGGTACATATTTGCATTTTAAAATTCGATTATGATTACAGCATCCCTTTTCATAATCAGAATTATGAGAACTTGGCAAATAGAAATATTGTAGCAAAAGACTGGTCTAGGATCATTTCTTTATGTGAGACATCATGAATCGTGTCCCATATGCTTCAGATATAGGATCAATTGCATGTGCTATAATATTCATCCTTTCTAAAAGTTTCCAAATGCCTGGGGCATTAAGAAGGGAAAAGTTATAGAATTGGATATGACTAAAAGGAATAAGCAATTGTCGAGGACAATATAAGGTTTACCAAAGATTGGTTGCTCAGGGACAGTTGGAAGTATAATGTTAATTTTTGGAAGGACCATATTGACATAGGCAACTCTTGTTCAGAAGTGATATTCAAAATAGGAATATGGGAAGGTGGAAGTTGTTCAATAAATTTGTGTAAGATTAGGAAACTTAATGCAAGAAGGATGTTTCCAAGGAGTTGATCTCCTTTAGAATGCTCTGTAATGTTTGTTATCAAGTCTTTGTGACTTTGTGCATTATCATTACAAGAGGATCAATGCATATAAGTTTAGAATCTAACAGATTTTGGTAAATGGCATGAATTTGGAATTCCTGCATTTGCGGTAAGGATTCAGAACTATGAAATGAGAATCATTGGAGTTATGTGCAATCGATCTATTTCACAAAGTAAAGATCATAGAAAAACTTAGTATGCATACTTGGAGTATGGCATAACTAATGTTTAGACACACATAGTGTGTATACTTGGTGTATGTCATGACTAGTGTTTAGAAAAACATAGTGTACATGCTTGGAACATGGGACAACTATTGTTTTTAATTCAAGCATAACGTTGATAGTTTGAAACAATATGCAATGAATGATGGGTAATCAATATGGTGATAAATAAAAGATGTTTTATTTACATTCATAAGTTGAGACCATATTGGATTCGATTATTCTTGTGTTTCACTTTGCATGTTTTGACTTCCAGAATAACTAGGTCGTTCTTCCTAAATGACTAAGTTATCCAAACCGTCCATAGTTGGTCATATGTTGGAAGTAGATATGAATCAAGACTGTCATGGGTTGGCTTATAGATGTCTAAGTTGTTGGACAAAGTGGTGCTACAACACTCATGAGTGCTCATAAGTTCTGAGTATTGGATTCAACCCATGCTCATTGGAATCACTTCATGGATTTTATCACGAGTGATAATGAAATGATAATATCTTAGATTCTTCAAACCTAGAGATATGAGTTGTTACTATGAGTTCGTTATACATTGATTGCACGAAACGACATTGGTAACTCAATGTTATAAAATGTGCCTTTTTGTATGATTCAACAAGTAGTAGAACAAGCCATATGAGTCAAATTTTATCCATTCCTTTTACCTTCGGGATAAAAGTGATATATGTGGGCCCCTAGATGATTTAATGATGACACATGTGAGTGCTTGGCCAAGCCAGGACTGATTTGATCTGTTCAATCAGTCAGTCGTCATGAATCGGAAATCGGGAAACAACAGATGGACAGAGAGAAAGATCTATAATCCATGTGTCAGTCCATATGATATATACAATGGAGGAATATAGGATTCCTTATCTAATGGACAAGTCATTGACAAAAGGTCAGAGTCCATCAATAAGGTCAAAGTTCGACAACAGCTTTTGAGGGCTACGATTTCCAGTTAGGCTTTGAAGTCATACTCAATAATAGTTTTAGACTTATCCAAGTGGGAGACTGTTGGATTAGTGTCTAAGTCCATAACTATAATTGGTATGTACATGACCCGACTCGGCATGGTCCATTTGGGTTGCATGGCATCAGAACATTTAGATTGAACGTTTGTGAGAAGAGGACATTTCTGACATATTAATATATTATAAGTTCTAATATATTAATATGAAATCATGTTATTTAATTAGTGCGGATCAAGAATTAATTTCGACTTAATTTAGTGATCAAAAGAGACTAATTAAATATATGTGGATTGATTGTGTAAATCTTTAATTCTTATATATGTGGGCTTATGATCCAAGATTCCTTATGTTGGGTTTAACCCATGTAGTGACCAATGGATACTCCATGGAGGTTAAAACCCATGGAGCATAAGGAATGGGTAAATTCATGAGTTACATGGTGTAACCCTAATAGGCACACTATATAAAGACCCCTTTAGCTCAAGAAATTGGCACTAGTGATACATATATGAGGGCAAGCCAATGTGAGCAGGAAGTTTCTTCTTCTCATGGTTATTCCATGTGTTGGTGATATTGTGTGAACCATTTGAGGTGTCACAATCGGGGCACTAGGGTCTCGAGCTTCATGGAGTCAAGCTACATCAACAAGGTATGTATTCTATCCATTTTATTACCCAAGTATGAAAAAGATTGTATGCTAGTTAGGGTAATACCTTGGAATATTCATATTTTCATGTATAATAAAGAAAACATAGATCCAATGTATTTAGGGTTGCATGTACACTTAGGAGTGTTAGAATGCTCAAAACCCAACACTACGGTCTCTTGCTTGGAACTTTTCCAAGTTACTACTCCTCCATTCAGGGTAGATACCCAACCTAAATAAGAACAAAAATTATCTCTGTCAGTCTAAAAACTGGTGTCACTGTACCCTATCACTCTCAAGTCATCACTCCCATCGAGGACAAGAACCCAGTCCTTAGTCCTTCGTAGGCCACATCAAGGCGAGTACAAGTCATAACATACATGATCGAACCAACAACCGAAGCATATGGTAATCGACTCATTTCAACTATTTCAGCCTCTGTACTTGGAATCCGAGTCTTACTCAGTCTGGCATTTTGCTAGATCGGTAAATCACCTTTCTTGGAATTCTCCATGTTGAACCTCTTCAACGTCTTGTCCAAGTAGGTACTTTGACTAAGTCCAATTAGTCTCTTACTAATGTCTCTCAATATCCATATCCCTGAGATATAGACAGCTTCTCCAAGGTCCTTCATAGCGAAAGACTTCCCAAGCCAGGATTTCACCTTCTGCAAGGTTGGGATGTCATTTCCTATGAGTAGTATGTCATCCACATACAATACCAAAAAGCTATCTATACTCCCACTAGCTCTGACATATACACATGACTCATCCTCACTTCTCGAAAAGCCAAACTCTTTGACCCTCTCATCGAAACAAAGATTCCGTCTACGAGATGCTTGTTTGAATCCATAAATGGATTTCTCAAGCTTACATAATCTATTAGGGTATTTAGCATCGACAAAACCCTCTGGTTGATTCATGTAAAGATCCTTAGCCAACTTCCTATTAAGGAAAGTAGTTTTGACATCCATTTGCCATATTTCATAGTCATGAAATGCAGCAACGGCTAGCATAACCCTAATAGACTTAATCTTCACTACTGGTGAGAAGGTCTCATCATAGTCAACTCTCGGCGTTTGAGTAAAGCCCTTCACAACCAGTCGCACCTTATAAGTATGTACCTTCCCATCTATGTCGGTCATCTTCTTGAAGATCCATTTGCACCTGACTGTCTTACGACCCTGTACATTGTCAACCAAGTTCCAAACTTGATTGTCATACATGGAATGTGTAAAGCCCAAAAAACGGATCTACCAATGATCAACACGAATAACAGATGCACAATACGAATCAATAAACAATAATTGAATGAAATCAAGCTTGCATACGCTTTAAAACAACAAAACATCAAATGCAACTTGGGAAAATACGAAGGCATCAACAACCTTACAAGTCTGACACAACGCCCTATTTATAGCCACGACTTACAACCACAAGGAGTTTACGGCCGTAAACACATATGGACCGTAAACTCAAGACAAAAGCAATCATCCTACACACTCACTACCACTAACTAGTATGCCTAGACCAAACCATTATTCAAGGTCTTTCAATCTCCCCTTTGGTTTGGACTAGCTCGTACCCATTCCTTTCTTCACTAGCATAACATCCATCTGGCCCATCGCGTCGTTCCACATCTTCTTGCTCAAAATCTCAGCAACCATTCTTGTATATGCCTTGGCTCCCTCCTCATAAAGGTCTTCAACAACTTTGATTTGAAAGTTGCTTAGATAATGAATATCCCACTTTCGGAAGTGCAACAGGTCTCTACGATCATACAACCGGATACAACCATTCTTAAGTTTAATGACTGCACCAGAAGTATTCTCATCATAAACCCAACACTCCATAGAACTGAGCGATCCATCTTGATAATCTTGAGCAATAGGAAATTGTTTCACTTGCTTCGTGGGTGGCCACATGACTACCTGTAGAGGTTTATCAGAAGACGCTTCGAAAACATCTAGATGCTCCAATATAACTGATTCAACAGTTGGCATTGTTGGAAAACCCTTCTTGACTTGTTCATCCAAAAAGAACTTGAATTGTGAAACTTGAGAATTATTCAGAAGATTGATAAACGGAGCCTGTGATAACTCCACAAGATCAACTTTCGTCAAAGAACTAAAGGCATGAATATCTTTATACAACTCTAAATTACCACTTTTACGAATGATAATCCAAAGTCGAAGAACATCGTGAAATCCCCAAGCAGCCACACCAGATCGATCCCCAAACATGTCTCGAAATCGAACAAACTCAAGATCAGTTACAGTTATCATAGGTCCACCCTTAGAAGCACTCCGAGTAGCATTCCTTTTGAACAACAATTGCCCTCTTTCTGCACCATCATCTTGAACTTTTTGAATTATTTCTTGAATATGAGGAGGCACAGGAGGATCAACTGCGATACGTTCAGCAGTGCCAGAAGACTGACCGATCGGTACGTTTACTGGAAATGCCTGCAAGTGTAAATCAATTCTCTGTTCTTCCGCAGTTGCCTTATATTTATCGCCAAGATCAACTTCCAATTTCTTTTTCAGTTCAAAGTAACTAGAGGTCAGCAGATTGAAATGTTCCTGTAGATCTGAAATCTGCTTACTCTTCAATTTCTTATCCTTTTTAAATTCCGTCAGTTGTCCACTAAGATAAGTTTTATCAGATTGAAGCTCGGACACTTGAATACGAAGATCAATATTCTGAGCACGAAGCTCAGCTACTTGTACATCAAGTTTGATGTTCTTCTGGCTGAGCACTGAGACTTCCTTTTGTAAGCTAGCAAGTGAAGGATTTTCATCTTGAGCACCCCCTTCATCTATAGAAATGCCCTTTCCTCGAGGACTAGGTGAAAGAAGTTGTTCTTCTGCCATGTGTAAGGCCAGCCTCTCAGAAGCAGCATTCCTATTAAATCGTGGTACTGAAAAACCAGGCGGTGCTGGAGAACTGGCGACATCAAAAACTAAACTAGGTCCAGTTGCAAATACTTTCGTGGCAGATAGTCGCGTAGTGGTAGCAGTACTTGGCGGGGTAGGAAGACCACTAACCAAACTACCAATTTGTTCGGACTGTCTTGTTTCAAGTCTTCGTCTCTTTGACTGAGGTTGGTCAGCTTGTGGAAGAAGCACACATACAAATGGTTCTGTAGCAGGAGAAATAGACACAGGAGGGTAACATCCCACAACTATCTCCATAGGAGTTGAAGTTGACACCATCTGTTCAGAAGTTGGAGTTTGCGTCTCAAGATTTTCGCTTGACTTCCCTGTCTCAATTGCTGGCAAAATAGCATCATCGACATTTTGAAAGATTGTGTCAAGATTTTCATTAGACACAATGTAGGTACTACTAGCTAAGGAAGCTGCTATATCATCATTATCAAAGCCTGTCAGGTCAAGATCCTCAAAAGAATCATTTCTCTCATCACCAATAATCATTTCACCTCCACCTTGTTTCTCTCTCGACTCTTGTTCACGATTAGAAGCATTTTGGATTTTTGGAGTTGGAGAATCTTCCTTTTCTGATTCTTCTTCTTCAGAGACATCTATTACAATATTTGCTGGAGTTGACCCTTCAGTAGATGTCTTCTCAGAAGAAGAAGTCTGTTCAGTCGATTCATACGACACTGGTGGCTCATCTAACTCCGTAAACTTGCCAAAATTTTCTAATGGATAAAGCCCTTGGAAAAAGAATTTTCCTCTTCTGTTTTGTTTGATGAGTCCCATGGTGTGTGGACCCAAAGACTTCATATCCAGTGTATCACCCGTCTTTCTCACCTCCGGAAACTGTATGTTGATGAACATCTATATGAAACGCGGATATTGTAGAAAAGTATCCCTTGTAGAAGCTCTGATGTTTATTACGAATTCCTCAAGAATAAACTTCGACAAATTGAAATGAATTCCCGCAGCCAGTGATACCAACGCACCAGTTGTGCGTTGAGAGATTTCATCTGCTCCAGATCTTCTACCTGAGACGCAGCTTACGAATACATGAGCTAAGAATCTCCAATATGGATGGAGCAGCTTTTTCAAAGTCGGCGGATATGTTCCCTCGTAATTCATCCTTCGTAGTATCCTTTGAACATCTTCGATACCAATTTCCGTCGGATAGTTAGGTTGATCGTCAATTAATAATGCCTCACGAACAAAGCTTTCATTGATCAGAATGTCTCGACCTTGCACCTTTGTCGTAACTGTGAAATTATTGTCGTCATCCATATGCGACTTGGCAGTCGCCCAAAATTCACGCACAAGATTCTGATAAATCACCGGGTTGACTGTTATTGTCGATGCTATACAACATTCACGTAGTCTGTGAATCATTGATCGCATGTCTGAATGTATGACTGGTGGATCCGGAAGAGCAATCGCCAAGTTGTGCATTTCTGCAAATTTGAGATTCGCCATAGTCTGCACTCAAACACAAGTGTAAGAAACCAAACCAAAAATAAAATTTATTTTTCAACACATTTGAGAATTTATTTCTATCAAACCCAAGAAAATCGTGACACAAGAAAACTATAAAGCCGGTCCAAAAAATTTGTTCTTGGGCCGTAAACTAGAGTTTACGGCCTAAAGATCTTTTCGAAAAAAATTGATACACGATATCGAAAAGTTGATACACGATGATTCCTGAAATATCTCAATCACATATGGGCAGCAAACACATGAATTCATGGGCCGCAAAACATGGAGTTTACGACCTATGAATATGAACTTCGATTAGTTCCCAAAAACCGACTATTTGCTTTGAGTTAACAACTGATATTTACATATTTGTGAAATTAAAGACAAATCGCACCACAATAAAATAAAATCAAGTTGAAAACTTCAAGTTTCGGAGTTTACGGCCTATGAATATGGTCGTAAACACCCTCGAATCGGTTTTTTTTTTACTTATACACACAATGATACGGTGAAATGTGAAACAAAATACATATTTGTGATCTACAAGATATTACCTTTAAGATGATGTATTCGTTTTTTCGAATATCGAAAAAAAAATTCAGCGAGTTTGGGAGTGAATTTGTGGCTGGAAACTCGTGAATGAGGAGTTTTCGGCAGTGAACTCTCTTTTTACCTTTTTAGCTTCCCTTACCTTCTTACCTGATAACAACCCAGTATATCCAACTTCCACCAATTAAATTAAATTAAAAAAATTTTAAGGATCAATTTAATTTCGAAAATAAAATAAACTAAAACAAAATAAAAAATAAAAATTAAAAATTAAAAATTGAGATAGCAAAAACCACAAAATAAGATTAGAAATTGAAAATTAAAGTTAAAATTAACATTCTTTCAAAAATAAAATAAAATTAAAATTAAATAAAATTAAAACAAAATTAAATTAAAAGAATAAAAATAAAAATAAAATTGAGAGAAAAATATTTTAACTAAAATAATTTTTACACACCAAATCTAACCACTTTAACCTTTGTGATGCTTGGATCAAAGTTGTTGGACGACCTTATTCCGCTTGTCGGTACCCTTATCTTCACATCTTCGTCTGACCGATTGCCAGTATTGTGGTCTACTTAAGCACGAAAGATTTGTGACATTTTTGGACATTTTACCAAGGACATGATTCAGGCATATATCTAATTGTAAATTTCTGTAATTATGATAACTCCTAAATCTTAAATAAATTCACCTTATGACCATTTAACTGACTACAACCAGGGATATTGTTGTCCACCTTAATCGAGCAGCGAGATCTATAGACAATCTGTATGAGTTCAATTTTAAGTGTACTGGAACGTGTTTCCCGCTTCCTGATATGCCCCAACCATCAAGAACTTCCAGAGTACTCCTTACACCGGGTGAGCAGACAACTATTCAGAGAGAGAAGAGATTCAGAATTCTATTGCTAACTACTTCAGAGGGGTTGAGAAGAAGAAGGTTGCATATGCTGTGTACCAGGTCGGATTAGAAGTCGCGCAAAGGAGACAGCATATGGCTAACAGATGAGAAGTATTTCACACATATATTTCACATATATATATATATATATATATATATATATATATATATATATATATATATATCCTGCAGAGAAATAGAGTCACATATGTTGTGTACCAGGTCGGATTGGAAGTCACGCAAAGGAGACAACATATGACTAACAGACGGAAAGAAAAGAAAATGATATTCTACAGACCTAATTTATCGAAATTTAACAGTCGCCCCATCCAACCGGAATTAAGGACAGAATCCGCACATCGAGGAAAAGTGAAGCCACGGTTTCAAGTACGGGTTCAATTAATGTGACGAGTAGATTCTCATGTTTATCTCCCTGCTCAACCTATCCGAGCGTCGTGACATCAGGTTAAACAGATCTAACTAGGTCAAAGTTTGTCGAGTCCTCAAATTCATTAGGTTCAACTTTCCTAGTCAAGTCCATTTTAAAATCTTTCGTGCCTACCAGCACATCAAGTATAGAGCGTAGATGATTCAACTTAGGTACGTTATGCCGATTCAGGTTGCCCTTTATCACTTGTTAATTTCATTTCCCATCACAGTACTTACAACCGAGGTTGTCAACAATAAATTTTAGAATGCTGAACAGAAATGACACTATTTTTGGATTTTTTGTAATTTTTTGTTGTTTTTGGATTTTATTTCTCCCCCTAAATTTGTGCATGGGTGAGAATACGAAACAAAACAATGCGCAAATTTAAACAAACCTAACAAAAATTCAAAATATAAACTAATAAAACCAAAAATAAAAGAAAAAGAAAATAAAAATTAAAAAAAAAACTTAATCCTCAAAACGTATCATTTTCAGAAATCCACAAGCACATCGAAGCGAGCTTTGTTAAAAGGTTTTGTGAACAAGTCCGCCACATTGTTATCAGTGTGGACCTGTTCTATTCGAATTAAAGAACGTTCATAACAATCTCTGATAAAGTGAATTTTAATATCGATGTGCTTGGTTTTAGAATGTTGGACTGGGTTTTTAGCAATTTGTATGGCAGCTTCATTATCACAATAGATAGGGGTTTGTAAGTAATTCAAACCGTAGTCCAACAACTGATGTTGGATCCAGATAACTTGAGAACAGCAAGCTGATGCAGCTACATATTCCGCCTCTACTGTCGAAGTCGAGACAGTGTACTGCTTCTTGCATTGCCATGAAACTAATCTGTCACCTAGGTATTGACATCCTCCTGAAGTTGATTTCCTGTCAAGCTCACAACCTCCATAATTGCTGTCAGTAAAAGCATAAATTTTAAATTCAGAATTCTTCGGATACCAAAGACCCAATTTAGGGCTTTCTTTGATGTACCGAAAAATTCTTTTAACAGCAATAAGATGAGAGAGTTTTTTGATTAGCCTGATATCGAGCGCATTGACAAACTGCAAACATAATGTCAGGTTGACTTGCAGTAAGATACATCAGCGATCCTATCATCGATCGATAGCGAGTTTGATCTACAGATTCGCCTTCAGGATTTGTAGTCAGGAGAGGTCGTTCAACCATCGGTGTAGAAGCAGATTTAGCATCGTGAAGTGCAAACTTCTCAAGAATATCCTCCACATACTTGGCCTGATGTAGCAAGATTCCTGTTGAATTCTGTTTAACCTGAAGCCCTAGAAACATGGTTATTTCTCCCAACGAACTCATTTCAAATCTTTTCTTCATTACACTTTCGAACTCTTTGCAAAGCTGTTGGCTGGTTGATACAAAGATTATGTCGTCGACATATATTTGAACAAGTATCTGTTCCTTTTCGACATGCTTTATGAACAATGTTTGATCGATAGAACCGCGGGTGTAACCATATTCGAGCAAATGTTTTGTTAGAGTTGCATACCATGCTCTAGGAGCTTGATGCAGTCCATACAACGCTTTGTCCAACTTGTAAATATGATTGGGAAACTTCGAGTCAACAAATCCTGGAGGTTGATCAACGTAGTTTTCTTCCTTCACTTTGCCATACAAGAAGGCAGTCTTGACATCCATTTGGAAAACAGTGAAATTCTATATGAAGCATATGCTAGGAAAATATGAATTGCCTCCAAGCGAGCTACGGGAGCATATACTTCAGTGTAGTCAAGACCCTCGACTTATCGAAACCCACATACTACCAGTCTAGCTTTGTTTCGCACAATAACCCCTGAATCGTCCTGCTTATTACGACAGACCCATCGTGTGTCAAGAGACTTCTTGCCCTTCGGTAACTCAACCAATTTCCAAACACCGAGTTTTTCAAATTGATGCAATTCTTCATGCATTGCATCCACCCAGCTAGGTTCATTTTGAGCCATTTCTACATTCTTGGGCTCAATTTGAGAGATAAAGCAAGAATACAGACATGTATTCACTTCTCCACTCTGACTTCTAGTTTTAACACCATCATCTAGCTGGCCGATGATGTTTTCGATCGGATGATCCCGTTGAACCCTAGAAGGTATTTCTTGGCTGATGTCATTGATAGAGACAGGTAGAGTGTGAATGTTAAGACCTCCTTCTTTTTCTTGTTGAGCAGTACAAGGTGGTTCTGCAACATACTCATCTACAATAAGGTCAGGAAAGAGCAATTCCATCAGGGTTGAAGAGACAGCGGAAGCATCATTTGGAACGAACTCTTTCTCTGAAGATATATGAGGTCTCGACTCAGCATCAGAAGAATCAGTGTGGTCTAATTGAGGACTATCATGTTCCAAGAACTGCCTCCCTTGAGGAGTAGCAGAGGACCTTTCCGAAGATGTTGCAGAAGACTCCCTCTCAAGTGCAGCAGAAGGCTCCCCCTCAGATGCAGCAGAAGGCTCCCCCTCAGATGCAGCAGAAGATTCTCCCTTGCGTGAGTTAGAGGACTCCCATTCGGGTGAAGCTTTAGACTTTCCTTTCGATGAATTAGAAGGTTTAGATACAGGCTTGTATACGACTTCTTCGTCTTCATCTTCAGAGATACTCTTCCAATGCGAATTAGTTCTAGATACATCATTTGAATACACGTTTAAGGATTTGAAAAGTGACGTATAATCAAACAACCAATTCGGACTCACTCTTGCGTCTGTCTCATTCTCTTCCAACCAACGCACGTCATAGGATTCCACAATCTGTTTGGTTTTCTTATTGTAGACTCTATAAGCGGTACTTGCAGCATACCCAACTAAATAGCAGTCATCGGCTTTGGCATTGAACTTCGGATTGGCATCTAGGTGAAGTACGGTGCAAGGACAGCCAAATACTCGAAAATGACTGACCGATGCCTTGTGACCATAGTAAATTTCATACGGGGTTTTCATTTGAGTTTTGTTGATGAGCACTCGATTCTGAACATAACAAGCAGTGTTTATCGCCACCGCCCAAAAGAAAACAGGTAGCTTGGAGTCACACAGCATCATTCTTGCAGCGTCTTTGAGTGTTCTGTTCTTCCTTTCAGCAACACCATTTTGTTGAGGTGTATGAGATGAACTAAATTGACGCAGGATACCCTTTTCAGCACAGAAGTGATTGAGAACAGAATTCTTAAACTCTGTTCCATTTTCGGTTCGAAGCGCCTTCACCCTTTGATTGGTCTGATTCTCAACAAGTATGATGAACTTTTTGATCAATTCAGTGATGCCAACTTTGTTGGATAGAAAGAAAACCCACTTGAATCGAGAGAAATCATCAATCACAACTAAACAATAAGAACTTCTATTGATGCTTAGCACGTTCACTGGACCAAACAAATCCATGTGAAGTAGTTGAAGAACCTGACTTATGGAGTTAACCTGTTTCGGCAAATGTGGCTTTCGATGATGTTTTCCTTGAGCACATGACACACATTTTTCAAACGTGATAAAGTCTTTTACAGGAAATCCACGGACCATCTCATTCTTTGCAAGACGATTTAGGTTCTTGGCGTTAGCGTGACCTAATCTTCGGTGCCACAGCATTGCAGTTTGCTCGAAGATCTTGGAGAACAAACAGGTAACTTGCTCGGGGATATTGCGATTCATATTGATAATATAGGCATTCCCATCCCTTTTCAACTTTACGAGAATCCATTCATCCGGGTTGACAAAGCCTGGCTTTAAGATCATGCATTCCTTGTCAGTGAAATGCGTAGAATAGCCCTTGTCACAGATCTGACAGACGCTTAACAGACTGTGTTTTAACTCGGGAGCGAAATTCATATTTTCAAAGCTTAGAACTCCATTTGACACCGTTCCCTTTTGTGTAATTTTTCCTCCATCTCCACCCGCAAAAGAGACATACCCTCCATTAAATGATTGAATGCTGCGCAGTTGGGTGATATCTCCCGTCATATGTCGGGAACAACCACTGTCAACAAACCAGGGTCTGACGACATTTCCCCGCAACTGTCCCTGCAAAATGTGCGGTTTTAATTAGATTTGGGCACCCAGGTCATGATCTTCCTGGGTGATCCCGATGCCTTTTCAGGTTAATTGCACTCAAACTTCTCTGAGGACACAGATGATGAATTGGGAGCAAGTTTGGGCCTCCATTTATAATTAGGTTTTCTGAAAAACTCAGTCAACTTTGTCATTTTATGTCTAACAATCTGCTTAAAGCATGTGTTACTTCTACCAGAGTTGGTTGAAGATCCACTACTGCTTTGGGATGAGCTTGACCTTGGCGTGGCTATGCTCCTTTTTGGCAGACTGCTCGGGACAAGGTGATTAAAAACCTTTTTATGTCTGTGAAAAATATCCCTTTTTCTATTTCGTTCAGCTGCCCAATCATCATTTCGAGAGCGACTTCTAGAGGAATTTCTATTTAAAGACCTTCCTCTGAACTCGTTCTCCCCTCTTGGAAGATTGTGACTCACAAACATTCGATTAAGACAATTTCTAGCAATATGACCTCTAGCTCCACAATTAAAACAAATCTGCTTGTTATTGTTAGAACTTGTGTTGCATGTATCATATTCGTTTTCCCTACAAACACCCTTGCTTGTCTCACAGAAACATGCAACGTTATTAGATTGTGAGGCAAGTGAGGGTGCTATACTTATTGAGGGTTGTGAAACTAGTGGTGTCTCAACATTTTTATCACAAACATTCAAATTGTCAACCAAATTGTTCAAAAATTTATCAGACATATTAGAAACACTCAAAACTGTATCAGAGGTAGTAGCTACTGTATCAGAATAATTAAAAACACCACAAGAAATATTGTCACTTAAAACATTTGAAAAAGAATTGTCTTTGTTTAAAATGAAAGCTTTAGGTTTGGATTCAATTTTATTTTCAGAAACACATCCTTCAACTTTGTGCTTTGACTGATTCAAGGATTGATCTGCAGGAGAAGTAGAAATGTTAGTACTTTCAACATTAAAAATCCTCCCGAAACAAAACCGGAGGGCTTGCCATAAATCATAAATGATTCATTGACAATCTCTTCTTTGGACAAAGGCTTGGACACATATGAATGATTGAAAGGAGGGGGTACATGATTATACCCTATACCTTTTGATTGATTCCTTTTAAACTGCATACTTCTATCATATTTGCAACCACCTCACTTGAGAAATCATATTTTCTAACATCAAGTTTGGCGGTCTCAAATTTTCCTTTCAAAGATTCAACTTCAGCCACTAGCTCAACATTTTGTTTGACTACATAATCATAGTTTTCACTCTTGTTGTTGTAGTCTTCCTGGAGTCTCCTAAAGTCTTTAATTTTTTATTCTAGTTAAGCTTTAAGTGGTTTTTGTCCTTTTCGAAGTCGGTACCCTTCATATCTAAGGTCTTCTACGTCTCTTATTAATTTGTCATTGAGTTCACGAAGAATCCTAAGATTTTCTACTTCATTGCCTAATGTCTCAATTTTATCCTGTAAAGTTTTCACATAATCTATACAAGCCTTAGAGCATGATGGGAGACTTACCTTGGACGAATTAGGTTCATGGGAAGAGGATACCATCAAGCCAAATTGTAGCTTCATCAGACTGTCTTCAGCTGCTACAATCCCTGCTAGAGTGTCATCCCTTACTTGTGCTAGATGAGCATTTTCTGGTCCAGATAAATTGAGAGCTTGTATTTGATCATCCCAGTCGAAAGATTGTGCAACCATAGCTTTTTCATTGTTTGCTTGACCACTGCTTCGGTTGTTCCCAACTGCAACCATTGTTCTGTCATTATTAACCCTTCTATCGGGGTATGGGAAATCACGAGCAAAATGCCCTGGCTCGTGGAAATTGAAACATCGAAGCTTTCCTTTGTTGAATCCAACCTTCCTGTCAGCACTCATTCCCCAATTATTCTTTCATGTCTTCTTGGAAAATTGCTCTTCCCTAAAGACAGCCATGGCAATTTGCCATGTGATGTCCATCTCCTCAACATCCTCCGGATGGATTTGATCAAGATCTGCAAACGACAGTTGAGGAGGTAGCTCCCCAGCTACAAGAGCATTATAGCAATTGATTAGCCCTGCAGCAAAAACAATGTTCTCATCAAGCTCCTTTCCCTTTGAAGACGAAGAAGAAGCCACATTTGAAGGAGCTGTCAAGAATGATTGGTTCTACGGCTGAGGCATGGCTGAGACAATGGGAGTCGATGGATGAGAGAGTATCTGAGTCTAAGGAGGTGCATTGAAGGATAAGCCTACATATGAATAAGAAAATGAAGACAGAGCATTGTTAGTTGAAATGCCAAGGTTTTGCAGTCGAGTATGAGTTAACATGGTTTATCTCTCTTTGCTTGTCAACAATGTCACATGCTTTGATGATAGCCATCACTTCAGCTAGGGTTAGACGATTAAGATCTTTGGTCTTCTTAATCACAGCCACATTCATGTCCCAAGATTTTGGAAGAGCATTTAGTAGCTTCTTGTTGATCTCAGACTTTGTATAGAAGATCCCCGCTACAGTCATTTAGGTATTAAGAGTTGTAAACCGCTGCAACTGGGCTTCAAGAGTCTCGCCGGGCACATAATTGAACATGTTAAATCGTTGCCTTAACATGTCTTGGCGACTTTCTCGCATATCCTCGTTTCCTTCATATACTTCAATCAGTGCCTCCCATAATGCTTTGGCAGAAGTGTATTCTCTGAAACCTTGTGCAATGTCTGGTGATACCTTTTCTTGTTCTTCTACACTCTCAAAATCTTCATCAGTGTAGTTCTCAATTTTCTTGTCGACCACCGGCCCCCCAACTGTAGTGGTGATTCTGACTGGATCCTTTATAACACATTTCCAAATCTTGAAGTCCTTCATCTTTATATATTTTTCGATTTTGTACTTCCACTCGGGGAAGCCATCAGCAGACATAAGTCGAGGAATGCGCGTAGTTGATCCCATCACAACATCAAGTTCTTGGTATTGATTTGAGTTTTGTGTTTCCATTTTTTTATTAAGAAAAAATTTAATTAAAATATAATTTTTAATTAAACACTTAATTTGCCGTAAACTGATAAGAGATTTTTTAAAAATTTTCTTTAGGCCGTAAACTTCAGTTTACGGTCAAAGAAAAATTTGAATTCCGATTCGTAATAAAATTTATTGATTATTAATTAATCAAATTACCGTAAATCTTTAGGCCGTAACTCTAGTTTACGGTCCAAAGACAATTTTTAATATTTAATCAGAAAAACGACGGTGCAATTATCGGTTAACAGAAAATTAATCTCACGAGTTTACGGTCAATGAAAATTAAACTCAGGTATTAGATTTTATTCTGAAAATAAACTCAATTAAATGCGATAATTAAAACTTGATATCAAAGGCTCGATTGCTATGTGAGAGAATTGTTTGCGGGGAATGAATCTTAAAGAACTTGTGGCCGTGAATACGAGTTTACGGCCGTAAGCTTCGAGAAACTTCAAATTCGACTGGAATGAAACCTTCTTTATCACTGTGAATATCGATTTGGCTAAAAACGCAACTGTAGGACGTCTTTGACACTGGTTATGTCTCTGATACCAATTGTAAAGCCCGAAAACGGATCTACCAATGATCAAAACGAATAACAGATGCACAATATGAATCAATAAACAATAATCGAATGAAACAAAGCTTGCATACGCTTTAAAACAAAAAAACGTCAGATACAACTTGGGAAAATACGAAGGCATCAACAACCTTACAAGTCTGACACAACGGCCTATTTATAGCCACGACTTACAACAGCAAGGAGTTTACGGCCGTAAGGAGTTTACGGCCATAAACACATATGGACTGTAAACTCAAGACAAAAGCAATCATCCTACACACCTACTACCACTAACTACTATTCCTAGACCAAACCATTATTTAGGGTTTTTCAGACTGAATCTCGCTGTCCATAGCCTCTTTCCACTTTGCAGACTCGGGGCTGCCATGGCCTCCTTATGAGTGTTAGGTTCAGCCAAATTTACCAGTGTACTCTCACTAATAAATGTATCACCTTCTATAGTAATATGGAAACCATAAAACTAAGGTGTATTTCTAACTCTACTGGAATGCCTTATAGGTACAGACTCGTCAATCGGATCGACAAGAGTTTCCTCCTCAGGTTGATCGCTAGTGTTTAAGGTTCCTTCACCACTTGACTCTTGAAGTTCTTCAAGGTCAATGTGCCTCCCACTGTCCCCTTGGAATATAAGTTCCCTCTCACGGAAAACCCCTCTCCTTGCAACGAAGACAACATTGTCACTTGGTCTATAGAAGAGATAATCAAAGGACTTTTGCGGGTAGCCGAGGAAAATACACCACTCACTTCGAGGTTTGAGATTGTCGTGAGTCTCACGCCTCACGAAAGCCTCGCAACCCCAAACCTTGATGTGTGCTAACGAGGGATCCTTCCCTGTCCACATCTCGTGAGGTTTTTTGGCAACCTTTTTAGTTAGGACTCTTTTAAGGATATGGGTGACAGTCTCCAAGGCATACCACCAGAATGAGATTAGTAACGAAGCTCGACTCATCATGGAACGAACCATGTCTAACAAGGTTAGGTTGCACCTCTCATCCACACCATTAAGATGTGGTGTCCTAGGTGGCATCAACTGTGAAACAATTCCACACTCCTTAAGATAGTCCAGGAACTCGATAGTAAGATACTCACCACCTTGATCGGATCGGAGCATCTTTATCTTCCTGCCCAACTGATTCTCCACTTCTTGCTTAAACTCTTTGAATTTCTCAAAGGTTTCTGATTTATGCTTGATTAAGTAGATATAGCCATATCTGCTGTAATCATGAGTAAAAGTTGCATAGAAGCGGTTAGCATCCCTTATGGTGGTTCTGAAGGGCCCACACACATCGGTGTGTTTGACATTCAACAAACCCTCACCCATTCACAAGAACCAGTGAGGGGTGACTTTGTCATTTTTACAAGTAAACAAGACTCGCAAGTGTCTTCCGACCTTAAGTTGAATGACTCCAAAACTCCAGCCTTCTGGAGTTGGCCTATGCGCTACTTGTTGACATGTGCAAGACGACAATGCCACAAGGATGCCTTATCCAAGTCATTAGAAGAATCGATATGCAACACATTATTTCCTAAGTTGTGTACAACCATCACAGTTTCATATACACCATTGCAAGGTAATGCTTTAAAATAAAAAACACCATTCTAATAAGCATTTATTACACCAATTTCATTATCAAATGAAAATGTGAAACCTTGTTTTGACAAACCATGAAAAGAAATAACATTTCAGATGAGTAGCAACAATTATTCGAATCTATTTCTAGCCCACTACTAAGCAATGAAGAGTAAACTCCAATCTTGGTGAGAGGTGAAACCTTCCTATTCCCCATGATCAAGTTTATCTTCCCATGCTCCACATCCTTACTTCTTTTTAGGCCCTACACATCAGAACAAATGTGAATACCACAACCTGTAAGAACCCAAGAGTTAGAATGTGATGAGTTTTTAGATAGAATAGTGTAAATACCTACATGGGTGGGTTTAACCTTCCCATCCTTAACATCATGCAAGTACTTGGGGGCAGATTCGCTTCCAGTGCCCCTTATCATGACAATAGAAGCACTCTGCTTCTTTTGGGTTGGCCAAGGGAGTAGCAAAACCTCCTTTGGTTCCACTTGAAGAGGATCCATCAAGAGAGTTTCCCTTGTGGATCTTGGAAGGATCCTTCCTCTTCTTCCCCTTACCTTTCCTGATTGCCAAAATAGGGGCATTAGCAGTAGGAGTGGTTACAACATTTTTACCTTTGAAACCACCTTCGGCAGTCCTCAAAAGGCCCTAAAGTTTTTTTTTAAAGTGACTTCATCCTTGATCATATGATATGTTATGCAGAACTGATCATAACATGGAGGTAGGAAGTATAGGATAATATCTATTGCCAACTCCTCATCAAAGCTCACATTCAATGTGATCAGACGGTCCACAAACCATTGCATTTTCTGCAAGCGGCCTGTGATGAGTTTACCATCCTTCATCTTTGTTGTAATCATGGAGCAAATGATTTCATAACACTCATGACGAGCACTCTGATGGTATCTTTCCATCAGATCCTAGTGCATCTCAAAAGGGTAGAAGTCCTCATAGGACTTTTGGAGTTCAGGAGACATGGTGGCAAGCATGATACAAGCTACCTTGGTGACATATTTCTCATGTGCCCTAAAATCAGCAATCTCATGAGGAGTAGCAGCAAACTCATTCATGACCTTAAGCTCCTTGTCTAGGACATATTCCTTGTCCTCATAACGAGTGACCATCCTTATGTTCCTAATCGAATCATTGAAATTAGTTCCATCAAAGATGACTCTCCTACAAAGATTCATGAGAGAGAAGGAGTCGGTAGGGTTTGAGCCAGAAGCAGCATTATTGGAAGACATCTGAAAAGGAAGAAAGACAAAGTTTAGATTAGATATAGATTCCTTAATATAATACCAAAAATGAAATATTAAGGCTATGAACCAACACAATATTTCACAATTTGGAATAGGGATGCCGTAATCTATCTTGCAAAATATTTGAAGGTAGGTAAATGACGATTTACCAATTTCCACCATGAAAAACGAAATTGATTTATTAGGTTTTAGATGAATTGAAATTCCTAGATACTTTTGAGACTCATTGAACTTTTCAATGGCATGTTTAAATCTCGATTATGCCATTCAAGTTTATAGCTGGGATACCGAGTATCACAAACAAGGTGTGAGTAACCATACAAATATACTTGGTACTCTTAATGTCATTTATCACCTAATCGATGTGCCGATTAACTACACATGCTCCATCGATCTATGACAAACATTAAGCCACCGTTTGCCACCCTTACTAGTCCATGTTAGTGTGCCATTTAACCACACACGCTCCACTAAAGACTTGGTAAGGTGCAAAGTGTAATTTTATGGGTTAGCATGAATTTCACATTTTCCTAAAGTAACTAAGATTGGGAATTTATAAAACATTTAGTTACTTTATATTTATCATTATACTTTTAATGAGAATTATAGTTTTTGTCCTACCTGTTTTGCTGACGAACCTCCACCAGTCAAGGAAGCGGTGTTGAGAATGGACACCCATTAAGCTGTTATTTTATAGGCAACAACCTTATACCCCCTTATAGACTGGCTTCGTGAATGAGGCCTACTAACGGTAAGACTGACTTGTTCTTATATATATATATATATATATATATATATATATATATATATATATATATATATATATATATATATATATATATTATTAAACTTATAATATTATAATAGTATAAGGGTTGAATTTTAAACTTTTAAAATTCTAGGGTTTGGAATTAAAGTTTTAATGTGTGACTTTACGAATTCCAAAACTTGAGGTCAAATTTTGAAACTCTTCAAAACTTTTCAACTTCATAACATATGAGTTTAATGGTCTTTTAAAATGAGACTCTTCATTTTTATATAACCTATGATTTTTTAATGATTCATTTAAATGGAAAAACTTTTGGAATTCCATAACTTGAGGACAAGTTATGGAGTCCATTAAAATCATCAAGAACAACAATTCAACTAACAAGAATGTTCAAGTTCTAGATTAAACTCATACGATGAAGGCAATTCAGATCAAACAAATTCCTTATAATTTGGACTAATTATATAAACTAAAACAAAACACGAAATTTTGACAATCACCTTACAAATGGATTAACATGATCGTTACCATATCTTTAAAAACATATTTTTATGATTCAAACAGTCTGGGATAATGATCCTATCCATTTGGAGCCCAAAAAATCATTTTTTTGCACTCAGTATAGCCAACTCGGCGAGTCCATGAACTGGACTTGTCGAGTAGCTCAATTTGTATATGGACTCGTCGAGTCTAGTAGGGGACTCGGCGAGTTCATCCGCTAGGAGGAAAAAAAACTTGATTTTTCCAACTTAAAACAACAAGTAGCATCAAGTATAATTGAAAGCAAGCCTAGTCTTTGATAGCACTGATGGGTTTTGAGCATACTAACACTCCTAAGCTGTTCATGCAACCCTAAATACATTGGATCTATTTTTTCACTATTATACATGCAAACTTAAAGTTTCCAAGGTATTAACCTAACTAGCATATAAAACTTTGATACATCGTGAACAAAGCTAGTTAGGAAACATACCTTTTGTTTTAGTTGATTACTTGGAGCTTTAAGAGCCTACCACCAATAATGTGAATGCCTCAAGTGGAATGACCAATCACCACTAACACTTGCAAACTTTGGAATAGAACTCTCTAGCTCACAAAATCGGCCTTTCCTTGTTAACTCACTAGGGTGCATTTTTCTTGAACCAAAGAGCTTCTTATATAGTGTGCACATTAGGGTTACACCATGTAACTCATGACTTTCCACATCCCTCATGATGCATGGGTTTTAACCTCCATGGAGCACCCATGGGTCACCACATGGGTTAAGCCCATCATAAGGAATTATGGATCACTAGCCCACTTTATAAGAATGAATGATTTACACAATCAATCCCTATATATTTAACTTGTCTCTTTTGACCACCAAATTAATTCCAAATTAATTATTGATCAATACTAATTAAAGAATATAATTTCATATTAATATATTAAATCTAATTATATCCTCTTCTCAAAGTCCAAATTGTTCCGATGAAGTGCAACCCAAATGGACCATACCAAATCGGGTCAAGTACATACCAAATATAGTTATGGACTTAGACACCTTATCCGGCATGTATTTCAAATATGGCATTTACGTTTTAATGAGCCATGCACGTTGTAAGTAAGCCATGAAAGTTTCAAGTAGGCCATGTACGTCTCGAGTAGTCTATGTATATTCCTTAGTTGTCAGGCCCGTCTCTATGTTGATCATCCATGCATCTACCATCTTTGCTTTCTTGATTCTGAAGTCATCATCATCTCGCTTGTTTCTCAATATTGATATCATCATATTTATAACAGGGTGTTATTGAAACCTTCCGAGCCCACAAGATGGATCATGCAAGCCCTACTACGGCCCGTTGATAAACCCTAGAAACCTCCACCTATAAATACTTCAATTCTATTGCTCATTCTTGTTTTGTAACTCTCTCACAAATTCTTGCACTCACACCCATTTGGAATATCTTCTAGCCGCAATTCCATTTGGAGCAACTTCAGAACCTACATTGAACCTTGGAGCAACTTTGTGATCAAGTACCCCTTTGAAGCAAAATCGAGACTTTTTGTTGTTGGAGCAACATCAATTTTTTTGGAGCATCTTTGGTCTTGGCGTATGATCAACACCTCACAGAAGAACCCTATCGCAACTTCGGTCATGGTCCACTCCCCCCCCACCTTGAAAGTTCCTTGGCGCAACTCCTCTTAGTCCAACTCCCATTCGTAGGCCGCTTTGAGCATCTCCTCCCTTTTGCAAGATCTTCTCGGTGCAAACTCTTCTTGGTCCAACTCCGCCCTCGCAAAGCCCTTGGTGAAAACTCTGCTTGGCCCAACTCTCCTCTCTTCGCATAATCTCTTAGTGAAACACCTGCTTGGCGCAACTCCTTCTTCTGCCAGTCACATTCTTGCACCTTACACCCTCTTGCGCCATACACCCTCTTGCAGCACACAACCTTTTGCGCCACACACTTCTTCTCCTAATTTCTTCATCTCTCCTTCTTGTGTCATTCGATATTTTGAACCAAAGGCACACATTTTTCTTGGCGCAACACTCTAGTCGAAAACGCCTCCCTTACTACATATTCAACCCACGAGACCCTTCTCTACTTGCGACATACTCCAAGAGTTTGTAATTGTACCACACCCAAACCTCATATCTTCCTCCTCACTCCACCCTAGCTAAAAAATACCTTATAAAAATCTCAAATCGTGAGCCCTTGCCGCATTTTCTCATGTCCATACCGATCCACAGCCAACATCGATTTTTTCGCAACATACCTTTGGCGCACCTTCTTCATCAATCATACCTTTGGAAAAACATCATCTTGATCCAACTTAACTTGCGCCATCACGATCCCTTGAAGCAACGCAACATCACCCTTTCTCTTGTCTTGGTGCAACTTGTAACACCATCAGAATATTAGCGCATCTAAGATCAAACTATTGGCGCAACTTCTACCCATCCAATCTCATCTTGCGCCATCAACCAAAATCCTTCTTTTGCCATACTCTCACTTGTACCATAAGCTACTCTAACTAAACCTTAGTTTCATGCAACTTGATCTTGTTTGACACTCTTGGTGCAATTACAACTCTTGTGCCACACTCCCTCTTGCTCCACCTACTCGTTGCATCCCACCCTAGCCGAGATACTCTACAAAGTCTTTGGTGCAACATTGAAGTATACAACAATACCTCTTGGTGCACCATCCTTTTTGCATATCTCCATAATTAAGAGCATAGTTGTACCAACTCTTCTTCTATCATGATCATCAAGCAAAAAAACGAGGATACCTTTCTCTTGTGCCGTTAACAGTTGAAGCAACATCACTTGGTATCAAAACCCTACTTGTTCCATTCACAATCCCAAGGTGATCATTATGACTTTTAATCGATTTTTCTTTTTTCAAAAACCCTAGTGATCGAATTTTCTTTAAGAAGCCCTAGTCTCTTATGTGGAGCATCACTAACTTTTTGTGTTGGAGCATCATCATTGTAGCACACTCTCTCGTGGACCATCTCCAAAGTCTAGGTAAGCATCATCATCTTGGTATGAAACCCTAGTTGTCAAGTTTTTTTCTTGAGCATCATCATGTTTTGTATGTACAATACTTAATTATTATGTGTACATCATAACCTTTTTTTTGATAACTCTATGCTCAGTCAAAACCATCAAGGGTTTCATCATCATTCTTTGTTGAGTATCACATTCCTTGATCACTTTAGGTAAGTATTCATTCTCTTTCTTTTCCTCAATGATGCTCATGGCATACATACCATTTTTTTTGCTTCTCTTGACATAACATAGATTTTAAAAAAATTTCAAGTGTCATTGTCAATGTGTGTACCTCTATCTTTGTGTTGTTCATTGGTTCAACAAGACATCAACCGGTAAGTCATATCCCTCTTTCTTGTTCACATAACCTCATCTGATAATATTGTCTTTCCTTCGTTGATAACTTGTATGTTCATTAGTTTATACATACCTTCCTATGTTAAGGTTCCCCTAGTATTGGTCTATCACTTTCTCTTTATGAACACCACTTCTTGTTGCAATCATATTGGGTGAGCATCACACTCTTTTACTATTCTTTTTTTGTTGATCATTGATTCACTTTCACATACCATGCTTAGGTTACTTACTGTTAATCCTTTGATCATATCTTTCCTCTGAGCATTATACTTATTGGTGCATATCTTGCTTTTCCATCTTCAAGAGTCTATTACCTTCACTCTTCTTCCTCAAGGTAATGTCTCTTTTGTTATCTCTTTGGATCTTACTTCTCATGCCTCATTCATTTTTTTTAAGATCAACATTTTTTTTCTTTTCCAAATCTATCTAAATCCACACACTCTTCTATGTGTTCTTGGATTTACATATATAGTTCTATGATACATATTCTCTTTGTTAGTATCTAAAGACATCATCGTTTGATATGTCATAGTTATCATAGGCCATAATTTGGTAGTTTACTTGATCCTTGCACTTTTGCTATGATTTAATAACATCAAATTTTTTGTTGTTTTATATGGCATCAAGTCCTTTCTCTTTTATTCTTACTTGTTACGTCATTCACTTTCAGGCTTATACTTAGTGAATTTCGAATTTACAGATTCTTCCTATATATAGTTGAATCAATAGTACTACTCAAGTCATAACTTTGTTTATACTACTCAAGTCATAACTTTGTTTAGTTAATGCAAATTCGTACATCTTATTTCTCCCCCCCCCCCCCCCCCCTTTGTTTTTTCTTGGAATTTAGTTAACGTTATATGTTAGGAGTAAAGCTGCTAAGGTTATACGTGGTTCAGTCAAGATGACCTACATCCACGTAATAAAAGAGATAGAATTGAGAAAATTGATGTGATAGTGTTTGTAAGAAAATGACTCTGTGCTTAAGAGACACGCATTTTTATATTTTGCTGGACCTCAAATAAGTTGGATGATTAAAAGTGCAGCCTCAAACCGGTCCTCTCTGTGTGTCCAAAAAGTATTGCGCTTAAAGCTTAGCACGTGTAAGTTAATAAACCTTTGCGGTTAAAGAAAAAGACAATACTGATATATTAAAAGTAAGTAGAGGAAGGTACATAAATAAGACGATGACATACAAATATTACATGCATAGGCACCAGTCAAAATACCGTACAAATCATGCATAACCATATGCGGTAATATATGTCTTTTTCAATCAAAATAGTGCTCTCGATATTTATTGTATATTATATATGCTTCTAATCTTCGGAACATGCATTAAAATCACCTTACTGCACCCTGCGAAAAACACCAAATGCCAAGCAAAATCAATACAACTAATGTGTGTTCATGCAATATTTAATCCAAATAGATGTCTACTTAAATTTGTAACTGATTAAAAAATATAAGCATATATATATTTGAACATACTTGGAACAATCAGTGCTAGGACTGATCTTGTAAGGGATGTTGACACCACACTTGCCGGGGAGGCTAGCAGCGTTGCCAGCATTGACGCCACCAGAAGCCCTCTTTAAACAGCCACAAACAGTCTGACGATCAGGAGTTGTTCTTGCAGCGCTATTGAGTGATTTAACCCCACTGCAACATGCCGGTGGCACAGCACCACCATTTCTTAGGTAGCTAGCGCATTGAGATAAGCTACTTACCACCTGACCACAGGTAATAGCAGCCTCTGCATAGGGTGCAGCCACCACCATGCAAGTTACCACTACACAAAAGACCATCGTTGCCATCCTTGCCATTTTTCAAGTTTACAAGCACAAAAGTCGTCGGAAACTTATATGTGATTGAAAATGCAGTTGGTGCAAGAAACGTTGTACGTCAAAGGTATTTATAGCAATTCTTGTCCATGCATATGTATGTGTGAATGGATTCGTTGGTTGGAAGTTGGATTTAATATTAATTGAACCTTCAACGCCTTCGATGGAGCTCGCTTTTAATTGTAGGGCATAGCTATCACTTTCCATTGCCGACCAAGTTTGGGCTTTTGGATCTTCAATTCTATATATCACAAACTAGTTTTTACTTTTCCTCCCAACAGAATTTCACTGTAACGTTTCTCACTTGCATCCAATATCACCGAGCCATACCACTTTCAACGTCATTAACCATCGTCGAACATCTCTACATTGATCTCCTTTACAACCGAGCATAAACCACCATCAGTTGAAACCGCACTAACAAAGCTATTTTTTAAGGCGGTTGTAATTGTTTTTTTTGTGCAGTTTCCACATTATTTTTTGGTGCGGTTTAGAAAACCGCATCAAAAAATGCTTTAATGGTGCGATTTTGGGAAACCGCACTAACAAAACTATTTTATGGTGCGATTCTCTTATTTTTTGATGTTGTAGATATTTACTAAGGTGGTTTTTAGAATGGACCAAAATTAAAAAATAACAACCATTCACACTATTAAATGACTTGTGTACTAATGTGTGTGTGTGAATGACAAAGAAAATATGTGGTTTGATAATGTGAATACGTTCAATATTACATATTTATTGTCATTATCAAGCATTCTCACCAATTAAATTGTCTTTAAGGTTATTATAGATTTTTTTTTATTATTCTCATTCTGTGAGAATGTTATCTGGATGTTTACTGAGTCGTATTCTGTAAAAATGAAAATTAGTAAAAAACAATGTGTGAGAACAAATTAGTGAGAATGCATGGAAATGACAATAATGGCGTGAGGTTGAACGTATTCACATTACTAAACAACTTATTTTTTAGTAATTCTCATAGAATAACATTGTCCACACGTCCGCACAATAGTTGTTCATCCACAGTATATTATATATATATATATATATATATATATATATATATATATATATATATATATATATATATATATATTGTCACACCCCCGAACCAAGGATGGCGGAAACGTCCGGGGGTGGAGGACTTCATGTGTAGTATCATAACAACAATGATAATAGTGATAAAAGTAAACACAACCAACATATATATAATTGAAAGAGTTACATCAATGTATGGATTACATGTTTCAAAATCAATTACAATATGTTAACAAAATATGATAAGTTTGACGCCTCAACGTCCCATCCTCAAAAGTACTTTGAATACCTGTTTAGCGATTTCCTGAGAATACAAGTAGTTTGAAAAAGTGTCAACACAATGGTTGGTGAGTTCATAAATTTTTATATATAATTATGAAAAGCTTGACAATAAATTGTATAATTATTCCAGGAAATCCGATATTTTCTTACAAAGTTATGTAGTCCTAAATACTAGGACATAAGGTTTACAATAAAGTATGTAATTGTTGATGTAAAAGGTGGTTTTTAGAATCGACATAAAACCATTTTTGATATGAAGGCGTATAAGTATTTTTCCATACTTAAAGTAATTTTAGTGAGTTAAATGAACATGACTCGTTAATTTAAAGTTAGAACCCGTAAATCTTATGATTGTTAATACCACATGTGAGCTATTATAACCATACTTGACTTGGGTGGCCTCGTAATGCGACGTTCTTCAGGCGTCGCCGTTAAATGACACTTGTCACCACAGACCTGCCGGTCTAGCTGTAGCGAGCAGCTCTGGTGTGGGTTTGTCAAACCCAATATAGATCTATACACAACTATCACGTTCTCCTTACAAGAGACTCTGGTTACAATTTACAGGACTTTTTGGCTTTGTTACTTTGGAAGTAACCCGAAGGGAATGACTCACAAATTTATTCATTAACAGATTTACGTGAACTAAACGGAAAACCATCGATAAATAAGTTTGAGAAGTAATGATACATAAACTATACCTATTATAGTTTATCCAAAACGTTTGTAATGTGTGAGAATTCTTTTATAAATGCTTTAATGTGATAAATTCATAAACTATGCTCATTGTAGTTTAATATTCTTGTTCCAAATAAATGGATAATCTTATCACATATGACTATACTCCAGTTATGATGATAACTAACAAGGTAACACATTCAATATGTAGAACTTGACATTATACACTTTGCTCAACATAATACAAAGTGTTATAAAAATTATAAGCTGTTAACAAGTTTTCAGCCTTTCTACACCGTTTTTGAAAATTCAAAGAAAAATCATACGAAGTCGAAAACTAAATCCGTAAATTCTGGGAGTTCCCAAAATGTGTCTACTTTACTCATAATTTTTATCATGATTTTTAATGACCTGCAACTTAGGTGGAAAAGTCCATAATCAAAAACTGGTCCGGATTGGTGTTTGAAATGATAGGCAGTTTTGTAAAAATCACCATAAATTGTAGAAAAATCGTATGGAGGTGTGCAAGTAGTCATTTTAAAGATAAGAAGTGGAACTACATGCACCTAAAACAGTTTTGAAAACTAAAATGTTTAAGAGGTCCAAAAAAGTCCGTGAATGGAATCCAACTTTTCTGATGAAAGCTGTTAGAAGAATTTAGTTATGTTCTTGGTGTTTTAACTTGTATGCCCCCCTTAAAAACTTGAGAAAACATGAAAATGTAGGGGTATGAACTCACCTTATGTGTTTTCAGTAGATGATTGTTGAAGAATGGAGGTGCTTAACTCGAGGACACTTGGAAATGTCTTGAAGATTTTGAGAATCTAGCATGATAGTTATGGAGTTTGTATGAGCTATCAATGATTTGAGTAGAACGAAGTGTGAGAATCACAAGGAGGGTGGATTACACTTACCAAGAGTGGAAGAACACTTGATGATTAGCCTTGAAATCGTGAGTGAGAGAGAGAAGTTGGAGAGAAAGAGTTGGAGTTCAATCTTGGTGAAATTTGAGAGTGTTTGAAGAGAATGAGGAGAGAGGGTGTATGATCAGCCCTTAGATTGTGGGGGTGACTTGTGAATGAGAGTAAAAGGTACAAGGTATGGTGGGGAGGAGTGTGGGTTGTCATGGAGTGGGTGTGGGGGTTGCTTGCGTCATAACTAAGGTAAGGTCAACACTCTTCTTTTTGTACTTTACCAACTCCTTTTTAAATAAGATTTTATCCTTAAAATATGATTAAATCATTTATTTAGGGGTCTTATAATTAAAAATAAAGTTTTGGGTGAAAATCCTATGTTAAAATAATTAAAAATGGGTTTAAAACGCAAAAATACGCAAAAACGGGTGAAAAATGAACTTTCCCAGCGAGACTCCTCGGATCTCGGCCGAGGCTCGATCTCTGGGCCGAAGTTCGGTCAGGTGATGCAGGGTTCGGACGCGAGCGGCTGAATCAGGAGGCGGGACGCGAAGCGATGGCTCGGTCCGATGAGAAGCAGTCCGACGCGAAGGCAAAGGTTCGGTCCGAGGTCAGGCTAGAACCGAAGGGACTGTTGTGAACAGTAATGAACAGTACCTTTGGTTCGGATTTCCCTTCTATGCGAGGTTCGGTTCGGACCTTTCCTCTTTGCATGGTTCGGTTCGGATCTCCTTCAATGCCGAGTTCGGTTCGGATGAACAGTACTTTCGGTTCAGCTCATGAACAGTACTTTCGGTTCGGACCCTCATGAATAGTGCTTTCGGTTCGGTTCATGAATAGTACTTTCGGTTCGGAGGGTTCGTTTCCTTATGTCCGTTTTTCGCGTAGACTTCCGTTCTTGGGCTATTTTTCGCCAAATTCGAGGGTCGGGATGCCCCGAGTGATTATAGAAAGTTGGGAGAGATTTCGAGAGAGATTTGAGAGAGATTCCTCGTTCTCAGAGAGATTTGGGAGAGATTTGACGTACTTGGAGAGATTTCACATACGAAGAGATACGTGAGAGAGATTTCACATACTTAGAGAGATTTGGGAGAGATTTGACATACTTGGAGAGATTTCACATACAAAGAGATATGTGAGAGAGATTTCACATACTTAGAGAGATTTGGGAGAGATTTGACATACTTGGAGAGATTTCACATACAAAGAGATCGGTGAGAGATAGAGTGAAAAACGATTGAGAGTGTTTTCATGTGTGATGAATGAGAGTGTCCGGCTTCGCAATGCAAGGTCCTCAGACCCCGTTGTGCCATGTTTTAGGATCTTACACACTCCCTATGAGTATGCAACATTGTTTTATTGTTTTTGTTCGTTGTTTAGCACTAATGCTAAGGAAATTTAAACACATGAACTTTCCAAGTGGTGTTTTCTCATTAAAATAGTGGGTTATACAATAATTACATAATATAAACCCTATCATACAAGGTTTTAATTGAGTTGACCGGTTTGACTCGGACCTTGTCCGGCTTAGACTTGACACGAATTTGACTATTGTCACACACACATATATATATATATATATATATATATATATATATATATATATATATATATATATATATATATTAACACAATAAATTCTTTATTAAATAATGATATAAATATCAATTTGTAGTTGTGAGACTCGTATGTTATACGGGTTGGATAAAAAAATTAATTATAAAGGTTTAAATGACAAATGGAAAAAATATTTATTCAAAAATACCAAAAAATGACATGTGTCCAAGTTAATGAAAGACATATTCTTTGTCCTCATAACGAATAGTCATACTAAAGTTTTGAATTGAAGTTCGAGCCATCGAAAATGACCCTCCCACATAGGTTCATGTGACAACCCGATATTTTGAGACAATAAAATATAACACCAGTCAAATTTAGGCCAAAATATAACTTTCCTAAAATCTTATTTGGGTTAAATAAAATGATAGGAATCGTATGAAGGTTTTTGTACATATAAAGAACACTAAAATCCGAGTTATAACGAAGAAGTTATGACCACTCTAAGATTCGCGGCAAAAACCGGCAACGCTGATAGACGTAAAACGCAAAGTTTCGATACAATAATTTTTAGCCTTAGGTATCTAAACGAAAGTCGTAGATTACGTTAAACCGTGATCATGCATAAAAGGAACGCCCAAAATAGACTTTGTATGAAGAAGTTACAAATTTTTCTAGCTTTCGTAACAGCGGTAGACAGCTAAAAACTCGAAATAAAGATCGAGTGATTTTTAGCCGACACAACTTAAACGAGAGTTGAAGGTCTCGACAATAGTAGTTCGATGGTAAAAAGACAAACGAAAACGGACGTCGGATAAAGAAGTTATGAATTTTTAATGAAGTTATCGTGTCCCGGCCTATTAATTAAAATATAATTAAAAATAAATTCAAAATTAGCTGACGGAGTCTAAATGAAAATTGTAGAGTATTTTCTCACCTTTGTGTGGATATAAAGAACGTCAAAAACGGAGCCCGTATGAGAAAGTTATGGATTTTACAAGTTCGAGGCACACATACCAAGATGATTTACCCCAGCGTACTCAGGTGCTAGGCCTCGGTTCGTCCACGTCGCTCCGGGACCCATCCAATGCTCCGCCCGAGGATTCGGTAAGTGCCGACGTCGCGTACGCCCAGCGTACTCCGAAATTACGCCCAACGTACTCCGAATTGATGCCCAACGTAATCCTTCTTTCAGCACCCTATAAATAGAATGCGAGGGTGCCGGCCATCCTTGCTCATTTTCTTCGCTTCTCTCACAGTTTCACCTTGTTTTTCGTGCCGACAATATCCCGACTTCCCGGTTTCATATCTAAGCCCCGACGGAGGTCCGAAGACCCGAGTTTCTCGAAAAACTCGTCACTTTCCGGTCGAGGCGCCGCCTGAGAAAAAGCTCGTTTTCTTCAAATCACGCACTTTCTTCGGTGAGTTCATACCCCTATAAACTACACTTTCAAATGTGTTATCAATGTTTTTATACACTTTTAAGGGGGGGGGGGGAATACAAGTAAACACACAGTTATTATCGTGTGTAACCTAAAGCTTCACTATATACTCTTTTTATCAAGTAAATCATATGTGATTCATAATTTCTATATGGAAAATTTCGTACGCAAAATATATCACGATAACATATTGTCTTTTGAAATTAAATATGTTGTTATACATATACGAATCAAACACTTTATTTATACTTTGAGCATATATGTGTTCGTTTATGTCACTACAAAAGTTACACTTTACATAACAAGTGAACATTTCACTAGGGTTTACTATACAAACGAAACAAACTTTTGGAAAAACTATAATAGTCTACGACAAACATTTTTACATGTTAAAAACTCTTTATAAAATTGTGTTCCATACTTTATGTTTCCTTTCAAACGCTGTTAGAATCGTGTTTCAAACAAAGGTCTTCTTATACTTAAAATTGTTCTTATCAAACAAACTACTTTCAAATCGTTTTATAAACTGACATCAAGTCATCATTTCTTATTTATTAAACTTTTCAAACATTTTACAAAACTTCTTTTATATTTTCATTGTCAAATGAACGCTTATATATGTGTAGTTATATATATATATATATATATATATATATATATATATATATATATATATATATCATGTATACATATATAGACATAAAAGAAAAGTTTTCCATCAGTTGGTTCAATACCTTTGGGTAGCAAAGGCATACTTCGGTTATACACGTACAATACTAGTAACTATAATAGGTATAGTTAGGATATACTACTTACCATTCCAAGTACAAGGAATCACACAAGAGTCAGTTTATTTTTAAGTCTATACTAATACATTACATACTATATGAAGAGATACGATTACATACACTTACAAGGCATATAATTTCAAGACATACAATTACAAGAGATACGATTACATAAGATAGTGTACTAGATATTTATGAAATTTTACGTACTGCAAGTACCATATCAAAGAGATATTGTCATATAACAGTACAAATGGACATTTTCATTCGTAAATCTGTTTTATACTAGGTTTTGTGAGACATTTCACGTACTTTCGAGTATGCATTATTAAGTCCTGTATTATATACCATAATCTCTTGTAGAGGGAGCGTGATACTTGTGTATAGATCTATTGGGGTTTGACAATCCCGCACCTAAATTGTAAGCTACAGTTAGACCATCAGGTCTGGGGTGACAAATGTCAAAACATTCCAACGCCTGAGGAACGTTGTTACAGGCAGTCTGAGTCATTAGCATGGTTATAAAACTCACATGGAGTATTAAAAACACGTTGATTTACGGGGTTATCAAATACCTTAGCGAATTTATACGTACACAAATCTACTATTTCAGGCATGAAAAACACCATGGTAGTTCATTTTTAGGACTTTTAAACTACCACCCACTTATGGGAAAATATTGGATTTCTAAAAGCAAACATTCAAAACAATCGGGTCTTTGTAGAAGGCTACTTTTTATACTAGTAGAAAATATGGGATTTTCTAGGGTTTTCAAATGTTTACAATTACTTATAAACATGTTCATTGGTACAAACTTTCCTTTAAACATTTACACGTCTTTCTTTATTGCTTTACAAATCAAAGTCACATAAATACTTATGAATTCACCAGCATTATTGCTGATACTAGCTTTCAAAATAACTTGTATTCCCAGGTCACAAATAGACGGGTATGACTACCAGGTTTTGTGAAGACAGTGCGGTCAAGACTCGTCTTTTATTTTGAATATTCATTTTGTAGAATTATACTATGAAAAGAACTCACATGTAATTAAAATTATACTATTAATGCAATGTATGATGTTGTTGCTTGTTTACTACTTTGCATTGTTGTGATACATTACATGATGTCCTCCGCCCCAGAACGTTTCCGCCATTCTTGGTTTTGGGGTGTGACAGATTGGTATCAGAGCATTGTTTATAGTGAATTGACTATATCAACCCATAAAAGATATACAGACTATAAATACAATAGGGATTAAAATACTCTGATAAAGAGTCTGTACTTTTAAAATAATAAAATATTTAATTAAGTATACATGCCTACATTTATACTAAAATCAGTGTCACTAAGACAGAACAAAATTAGTACGATTGTTGGGCAGCACAAGTAGACTTAGAGACATATAGTCAAAACTGGGATGATATAGCCTGATCAACTATATTATCTGTGGGTTGACTAGCATGTGCCTAAGTGTGGTTGTGAGTTGCAACAAGTCTAAAAACTAACCCACAATACCACAATGAGAACAATAGAACATAAACCTAAAATACTATAGGAGTATTTTGTGTATTACTATAAACTACTTATGTGTTAGATTCTTATACCCCAATTATCGCATAGATAACATAGTTGGACCCCTTCCCCACGACGACCCGTGCTTCCCGAACAAAGGCAATGCTGGATGGTTCAGAGAAGAACCAGAGAATGATCATCTAATCCCTTTTGAATGATCACCATGCTGAAGACCTTTCGGATGATGATAACTCCGAACTCGAGGATGAGAACCTACCCCCGGTAGCTCCCAATTAAAACCCTAACCCTCGTCCAACTCTTCATGGCCCGACGCCTCCTTGGGTAGAATGCCTGGAAACATGGAGCAAAGAGCAAGATCAACCTATGCCGTTTATAGGAGACCGAAACTGCTACAACTTAAGGGGAGCTCAGCCGACAGAGTTCTACAAATCCTGATCCGTAAAGTTGCCCGAAACGAAATTCAGGGCATGACAACTCTCCATTGTATCAAATAGGTTAAATAGCAATGCAACTGATGGGATTAAAACAACTTTTAATCTAACAAGATC
The DNA here is from genome assembly GCF_051521515.1 of Lactuca serriola. NCBI lineage: Eukaryota > Viridiplantae > Streptophyta > Magnoliopsida > Asterales > Asteraceae > Lactuca > Lactuca serriola. Next base: position 91,923,987 of record NC_136408.1, read on the forward strand.
GATTAGATCTTGAACAAGTATATGAATATAAGACAGTTAACAACGCAATAATAAGAACAAACAGCTTGAATCAAACGTGTCGAATGATTAAATAAAATCCTTAGAAGAGCTCGATTAAGAACATCAACTGTAAAGGATTAGAAGATTACAAGAACGATTACAGAAAAATATATTACTCTTGATCAATCGCTGTATCGATAATCTCTAGAATCTTAACCTAATATGCATGCAAGCATTTAACTTATATACAATACATAAAAGGCTCTCGGTTGGACAGGCCCAAACCGGAGAATAAAAGGCTAATCTAACGAGCCCAAAAGACGCAACATCAAAACTCTTTTCAGCCCAACAATCTCCCCCTTTGCGTCAATTTGGAGCGAGACTTTCACTTCCTACTTGGGCCGGCGGCTGAAGCTGGTACCTTCTTCTTCACGGTACTAAACAGACACTTGGTTATAGAAAGGATGGTCTGTCTAAACCGGATGTACCAATTGATCATATCATTGAAGTATTTGATATCACCAGCCGAATTGTCTTTACACTTCTTGATGATGAATAAGATGTGCTCCAAGCAAGTTGTAGTGTAAAGATGTTTGTCAGCTAAAGCGAAGAGACATTTCTGTCCTTCGGCTCTAGTGAACATCACAGAGTTTCGCCCCGAATCTATCTTGCCCATCAGCATTTGATTCAGATCACTGGCCGATCCCACAGGCTTGACTTTCGGTTTCTTCTTAAAAACTGTGGCAACCTCCTGATCCATTAGGGCCACCTCCATGATGTAGCATGCCAGCATCCTTTTGACATGGTCTAAGATGGGACCATATTCGGCTTCGTTTGTCAGCAGGATGTTGTACAAGACTATCCAATCATGAGGGTTCAGATTGGGCAGATCCGCCAGAGAGATCATGTGAGCAGTTCTTGCAGATCCTCGGATAAGCTTGAACTTGACGTTTGTGAATCTCCCCACGGCAAAAGGCTTCATCACCCGAACATTGACAATCTTCTGGGCGCTCCATGTAAGGAATTGAGGGCGAGCGGCCTCCAGGTAGAAGTCAATGAGCTCCCTGTCAAGCTCATCGTTCGGCTTCTTCAGCTTCACGTGCCACACGACTGACATCGTCATCAGTATTGCGACTGTTCTTTCTCTTTAACATGTCCGCAATAGTCTCCTTGTCTTCATCTTCATCTTCATCTTCATCCTCTGCTACGTGTTTGCCCTTGTTCTTCACACCCGAACCCGAGGCATGACCAGTTTGGGGTGGTTCGGTTGTGTGAGTAGCGTTGGAGGACGGAGGTGGTTTCGATCCTTTCTTCTCTTCTCCCCCTTGTTTCGGAATGGACACGAAACTCGGAAGGCCTTCAATTTTGCTTAAGAGGGCCATGGCCGGGGAGAGCTTTTCAGCGAGGGTGCGCCTCACCGAATGATTAAGGATTGGGTCGTGTGCTTCCAGGATGTTGGATAGAGCCGCGTGGACATCCGAAACACACGTCTTGATGACTTCCCTCTCGGATCGAAGAGCTTCCAATTGTTGTTCAGAGTTGGAAAGCTGCGTGCTCTTGACCTTTAGGGCAGTTGTTTTACTTGCCAGAACGTCCATCAGAGAGTTCTCTGCCGCAAGATCCTCTTGTAGTTTTGCCAGACGGGCATCGATGGAGGCACGGAGTGCCGAGTTGTCGTCGCTGAGGTTTTGGCGGAGGGTAGCGAACGAAGTCAACTCCGTCGAGACGAACTTGGCCAATTGTTGAACAATCGGTTCAAGAGTCGTCTTGGTGGCAGTGGCGCTTTCCTGCAGAGACTTTAGCAGGTCCGAAGCGTCGGAGAATAGTTTATCGACTTTTTCGGTCGCTGCCTCACAGGCTCGGGTGGAGGCGTCTATCGCAGCAGATGCTGAGGCTACTGAGTCATGTTGAGCCCGGGAGAAGGCATCAACGATCCTCTGAAGGGCAGCTTCAGATAAGGTGGACTGCTGGTTTGAAGAGGAGGCGAGAAGTTGATCAACCTTCTCGTTAAGATCGCGGAGATGCTTCTTTGTCACTGGAGCATCATCCTCCTCATCACTCTAAACTTGAAACGGACTATAGTAGACCGAATCAAAGTTCATGTGATCACCACCAAGGTATTGATCATCGCCATCGGAGGCGTCTTCTGGAGATTGAGGTGGTGGTGAAGCTGGGGGTGTTATGGGTTTAGTTGGTTCAGGTTGAGTAGGTGGGGGGTTAGTTTCGGGTGGTGGTTGTGTATGGGTTTCGGTTTGTGGAGGTTTGGTTACGGGAGGGGTTTCGGTTACAGGTGGTGTTTCGGTTGAGGTGGTGAATATGGGTGGAGGTATAGGGAATGAGGTTGGTGGTATAGTAGGGGTTATGGTGGGAATGGAAATAGGTATTGTGGGTGGAGGGGAAGGAACTGGGGATTGGTGAAGTTCCATCTCCGGGGTTGGGGACCGAGGGGGTGTGTTGCCTCGTAGAGGAGAGACATCGCCTTGGGATCCCTCATTAATAAACCATCCTGTAAAATAATTAGTAACGGAATTTTGAAAATCTAGGATTTTCGTGCAAAGAGTGTAAAAGATAAGGAAATAAAGCAACTCTTTTTGGGATTATCTGTGATGTCAATTATGACACGAAACTGATGATCCCGGGCACGAATCTCTTCCTTCAAGATCAAGAGAGACCTCAAAGTGTTAGTGTGGAATCCCGTTGAATTACGATCAAACATTTATTAATAAATGTTGAAAGGCTTCTTTTAATAAGGCTAATTAAGGGTGGTTACGCTTTGATTCAACAATTCAATTCTTGATATAAGAACGAACGTGAACAAAGTACTTGTGAGACCGGTGTAGTCTGTTGAACAAGTAGGTTGGAGTTGATTTTTAAGTGACTTGGATAAGTATAAAATCTCAGATAAAAATTATAACCGGATCCCATGGGAAGAAATGTTATGGTGTGTAACAATTTCATTGGAATCGAAAAAAAAAACGAGATTTCATGAAGGTACATTCGTCAATTCATTGGTAAAAACTTGATCAAATTAATTTGTCACCGTCAATTCTTTGGTGTTGAATTTTGGGTTTCACTCAGCTCGTAGTGGCACGAAACTAAGATCATAAACACAGATGTTGTGTAACCATAAACGTCAGTGGTAGTTTCTGAGAGTCTCAAGGGTTACAGTGATGAAACGAATGTTATGGAGAAGTGTAATGGGGATGGTGAAAGAAGACATAGTACCTCTGCTGCGAAAGAAAGGACCAAGCAGGAGACTCTTAACTCATGTGAGAAGAGTGTGAGGTAGCTCACGATTAGAATAAATAAGTTAGCCTGATTGGGAAGACAAGGTTTGTGTATACCAAGTCGTGAAGGCAATTATTCAAAATCTTATGAGGCTTGGGACACATACAGCAGCATGCTTCTAGGGACACTTAAGTAATTCAGCAAATATATCCCCATAAGTAAACGAACATACAAAAAAAAAATAAAAACATATTTTTGGAGTGTTTGAAATTTATATAAAAAAAATAAAAAAAATAAAAATAAAAAATAGAAAAGATAAAAAAAAAATTAAGACAAGAAAAAAGAAAAAAAAAATGGAAAACCGAACCCGAACGTTCGGTTGGTTTCGGTTGGAAAAAGTTGAAAAACCGAACCCGAACCTTCGGTTGGTTTCGGTTTAGGAAAATTTTGAAAAACCGAACCCGAACCTTCGGTTGGTTTCGGTTCTTGAAAATTTTGAAAAACCGAACCCGAACCTTCGGTTGGTTTCGGTTCAGGAAAATTTTGAAAAACCGAACCCGAACCTTCGGTTGGTTTCGGTTCTTGAAAATTTTGAAAAACCAAGAAGTTTAGAGATAAAAAAACTTGTTACGTAAAGAAAAAAAATTTTTGCACAAGAAATATACAACACAGAAAAACTACCTTTGAAGTAATGAGCGAGTCAGATGGTTGAACCGAACCCGAACGTTCGGTTGGTTTCGCTTCTTACGGTTGAGATTGAGTGGTAGTGTGAGGAACTGATTCTGATTCCATCATACCGAGCCCTTGCAATATTTTATTGAATGATGCTTCAGGAAGAGCTTTGGTAAAGACATCAGCCAGTTGATCAGTGGTTCTTACGAAGTGAACTTCGACATTTCCATCTTCCACATGATCTTTGATGAAGTGATACCTTAGTGCTATGTGTTTGGTTTTAGAGTGTTGCACTGGGTTATGACAGATCCTAATTGCACTTTCAGAGTCACAATATAGTGGGATCTTCTTCATATTGAGTCCAGAGTCTCGAAGTTGACTCTGGATCCAAATCACTTGTGATGTGCAGGATGCAGCGGCAATATATTCCGCTTCAGCAGTAGACAGCGACACACATGTTTGTTTCTTGTATTGCCAGCTGACCAACTTCCCATCAAGAAATTGACAGCCACCAGTTGTGCTTTTGCGGTCGAGTCCACATCCTCCAAGGTCAGCATCAGAATAGGCTTGAACGAAAAAGCCTGAATTGGATGGATACCAAAGACCTAAGGAGGCGGTTCGCTTGAGATAGCGTAGGATGTTCTTCACTGCCAGCATGTGAGGTTCGCGTGGGTTAGCCTGAAAACGAGCACAGTAACACACAGAAAACATGATATCAGGCCTGCTAGCAGTTAGATACATCAATGAGCCTATCATTTGACGATAGAGCGTGATGTCAATAGCTGGTTTATCTAGTGAAGGGGTCAGCTTGGTGCCGAATGCCATTGGGACTTTGACTTTTGAGTCTCCCATCATTCCAAACTTCGCTAGGAGAGTCTTAGTGTAAGCTTCCTGGTTGATAAAGATGCCTTCGGGTCCCTGTCTTATGTTTAAACCAAGGAAAAAGTTAATAGGACCCATTGAGCTCATTTCAAACTTAGTCTCCATCAACTTTCTGAATTCAGCTGTTAAGCTGGGATTCGTGGAGCCAAAGATGATGTCATCGACATAAATTTGAACTATCATAAGGTGGTTACCTTCCTTTTTACGAAAGAAGGTTGGGTCAACCGAACCTTGTTTGAATTTGGACATCTTCAAAAATTTTGTAAGCGTTTCATACCAGGCTCTCGGAGCTTGTTTGAGGCCGTACACAGCTTTATCCAGAATGTAGCAATGATTTGGATACTTTTCGTTCACGAACCCAGGAGGTTGCTCCACATACACAGTTTCTTCAAGTTCTCCATTGAGAAATGCACACTTGACGTCCATTTGGAAAACCTCAAAGTTTTTGTGAGCAGCATAGGCCAGAAATATTCTAACCGATTCTAGCCTAGCTACTGGAGCGAACGTTTCTTCGTAATCTATCCCTTCCTCCTGACAGTATCCCTTGACAACCAGACGAGCCTTGTTCCTTATGACATTACCTTCCTTGTCCATTTTGTTTCTAAAAACCCATTTAAAACCAACAACCGAAGCATCTGGAGGAGTTGGAATGAGGCGCCAGACCTTGTTCCTTTCAAACTCATTCAGTTCATCTTGCATCGCTTGAACCCAATCAGAGTGATCGAGGGCAGTGTTCACTGTCTTCGGTTCAACTTTTGATACGAATGAGTTAAACATACAAAACTCAACCTTTGAGAACAAGGATGTCTGTTTTGCCTTCAGTTGAGATCGGGTCAGAACCTTTTCAGATACATCACCAACTACTTGGGAGATAGGATGATCTCTGGTCCATTTTGTGAGAGGAGGGTAATTCGGATCGAAGGTTGGATCTAGTTCAGCATTGATCATCTCTTCGGGCTCAGATTGGCTATCGTCATCATTCGTCATATCATCATGCTCCCCCTCAATTGATGAGTCTTGAGAAACATGAGTTTCAGGGGTTTCTTGTGGTGCTGGAGTTTCAGGCATTGAAGCACCTTCGTTTGGAGGGGCACCTTCGGTTGGAGAAGTACCTTCGGGTGAGGTTGTAGAGCTTTGCTCCCCCTCGATATGAGAACTTGGCTACCCCTCGACTGAAGCATTGTTGGTTGGAGAGTCATCAGTGGGCGATTCTCCTTCATGCATTCTTCTTGCAGCATCTTCGACAATCTTCTTCATATGATCTATCTTGTTGTCAGCTGCACCTGCTTCGGAGAGAGAAGCTTTTTCCGGTTCGTCAAAGAGATCCAGAAAGTTCTCGTACATATTGGCGATTGAGACTGTGACTTGACCAGTTTGAGGAAAGATTTCCCTGGCAGTGTCATCTATGGCCTGTAGCTTCTTGACATAGCTATCGTCGAAGGTCACATAGTATGTCTCTTCAATCCTTCTTGATCGTTTGTTTAGGACCCTGTACGCCTTTGAAGTGAGTGAGTAACCCAGAAAGATTCCCTCGTCAGCCTTGACATCAAACTTGTTGCGGTGTTCTTTAGAGTTAAAGATGAAACACCTTGAGCCAAACACGTGGAAAAATTTCACGTTGGGTTTTCTGTTATTTATTATCTCATATGGTGTGAGCGTGAATCGCTTGTTGAGATAGGACCTGTTTTGTGTATAACAAGCAGCAGAAATAGCGTCAGCCCAAAAATAAAGAGGTAAGGAAGCGAAACTTAGCATAGTTCGGGCAGCTTCACACAACGATCGGTTTCGTCTTTCGACGATTCCGTTCTGCTGTGGTGTGTAGGGAGCTGAGAAATTATGACTGATTCCCTTTTCTGCAAGAAACTCTTCAAACTCTTTGTTCTTGAATTCGAGACCATTGTCGCTCCTTATGTTGCGAACGACCTTCTTGAGCTGGACTTCAATTTGTTTGATAAACGCTTTCAGCTTTTGAGTCGCTTCAGATTTGAGCTTTAGAAAGAACACCCATGTAAATCGAGAGAAATCATCAACGATAACAAGAATGTACTTGCTACCACCGATGCTTTCAATAGATGAAGGACCACACAAATCGATATGAAGCAATTCGAGTGGTTCAACAACTTTTGTGTTAATTATGGATGGGTGACTTTGACGACTCTGCACCGTTGTGTTTTATTTGTAACGCTTTATGTTCAAATCTAATGTCGTTTACTTCTAAGTAAGTCTGACATTATCATACAAATTGAGTAAACTCGATCCGCACAATACTAGTTTCTTGCGTACTTCTCCTTCTCCGAAAAACGTCTTTCTAGCGAAGCCGTCATTCTAGAACACCGAAGCAGTCATGCATAGAGGACCTCATGTTTCTTATCATTTCCAAAGAAACCATAGCAAACCTCCCTGAAGTACCACTCGTGCAGTACGTCAAGTTCAATCCAAAGACCCACCTTTTCAATCTTAATTATATACGACTCGTATACACAAGACCGTGATTGATGAACCAGGTATGAATTCTACTATGAACTTCAGGACGGAGACTGCCGAAGACTGCGAGTGATCGTGCTTCCGTGAGAATAAACTTAGAAATGCCTATCCTTTTCCCTAATTCATGAGTAGTCATAGTTTCTTTTAGATCTTCACGACATCTAATCAACCACATGGTTTTGACGTCATAATCAGTAGGAGTTGGTTAAGTCTACATCGAGCCGACATCAGGTGCTGTGATAAAGCAGTTCTTCCTAACCTCCCTAAACAACGAAGCCCTAGTTATTTACATCGACGAACCAAGTACGAACCCTCTCATTATTTTGTGTATGCAAGCTCAGAAATGCTTATGAAAGGAATATCATGCATTTCTTGCACACATCGCCGAGACGTACGGAGAAGTGAAGGAGATTCAGAACATCCCAAAAGTACGCGAATTTCCTAACACCTTTCCAGGAGAACTACCGATATTACCAACACAACGTCAAGTCGAATTCAGAATCGAGTTAGTTCTAGGGGCTACCCTAGTAGCCACATCACCTTATTGTCTAGCGCCAACCGAGATACAAGAACTTCATAGAGATCTTAACAAACTCCTCAGAAGGGGATTCTTTAGGCCAAGTTTCCCACTTGGAAGAGCACCAGACTTGTCTGTAAACAAGAAAGAGTGTTCCAAACGTTAAAGTAAGCTTGATGCATCGCACCAATATTATCCCTCCCAAAAGGGATAGAATATTCTATGGTGTAATGCGATGCATCCAACCAAGGGCTTGGTTGTGTTCTTAAGCAAAAGGAAAATTCACGACCTATACCTCAAGATAGGTTAAAACACAGGAAGTTAACTATTCAACACGTGATCTTGAGTCATGAGCAGCAGTAATTGCTCTGAAGATCTGGAGACAGGGTACATGGTGTACTATGTTCACAGACCACAAAAACATTCAACATACATTCGACCAAGAAGAGTTATCACCCCAGTGAAGGCAAGCGAAAGAAGCAAAGTCGTATCCCGATAGTGAAAGGTTCGCTGGAATGCCAAGCGAGGACCAGAGTTCACTTAAGAACACGAGTAGCAAATAAAACTTCTATCTGTCGCATGATTATGAATTCTACTTAAACTCTAATTTCGGGACGAAATTCCTTCTAACAGGGGATGATGTGACAACCCGATATTTTGAGACAATAAAAAGTAACTCCAGTCAAATTTAGGCCAAAATATAACTTTCCTAAAATCTTATTTGGGTTAAATAAAGTGGTAGGAATCGTATCAAGGTTTTTGTAAATATAAAGAACACTAAAATCCAAGTTATAACGAAGAAGTTATGACCAATCTAAGATTCGCGGCAAAAACCGGCAACGCTGATAGACGTAAAACACAAAGTTTCGATACAATAATTTTTAGCCTTAGGTATCTAAACGAAAGTCGTACATTACGTTAAACCGTGATCATGCATAAAAAGAACGCCCAAAACGGACTTCGTATGAAGAAGTTACAAATTTTTCTAAGTTTCGTAGCAGTGGTAGACAGCTAAACACTCGAAAGAAAGATCGAGCGATTTTTAGCCGACACAACTTAAACGAGAGTTGAAGGTCTCGACAATAGTAGTTCTATGGTAAAAAGACAAACGAAAACGGACGTCGAATAAAGAAGTTATGGATTTTTAATGAGGTTATCATGTCCTAGCGTATTAATTAAAATATAATTAAAAATAAATAAAAATTAGCCGACGGAGTCCAAATGAAAGTTGTAGAGTATTTTCTCACCTTCGCGTGGATATAAAGAACGTCAAAAACGGAGCCCGTATGTGAAGGTTATGGATTTTCCAAGTTCGAGGCACACATACCAAGACGATTTACGCCCAGCGTACTCGGGTGCTGGGCCTCGGTTCGTCCACGTCGCTCCAAGACCAATCCAATGCTCCGCCCGAGGATCCGGTAAGCGCTGACGTCGCGTACGCCCAACGTACTCCAAAATTACGCCCAGCGTACTCCGAATTTACGCCCAGCGTAATCCCTCTTTTAGCACCCAATAAATAGAATGTGTGGGTGCCGGCCATCCTTGCTCATTTTCTTCACTTCTCTCACATTTTCACCTCGTTTTTCGTGCCGACAATATCTCGACTTCCCAGTTTCATATCTAAGCCCCGATGGAGGACCGAAGCCCCGATTTTCTCGAAAAACTCGTCAGTTTCCGGTTAAGGCGCCGGCCAAGAAAGAGCTCGTTTTCTTCAAATCACGCACTTTCTTCGGTGAGTTCATACCCCTATAAACTACACTTTCAAATGAGTTATCAATGCTTTTATACACTTTTAAGGGGGGAAAACACAAGTAAACACACGGTTATTATCGTGTGTAACCTAAAGCTTCACTATATACTCTTTTTATCAAGTAAATCATATGTGATTCATAATTTGTATATGGAAAATTTTGTACGTAAAATATATCACGATAACATCTTGTCTTTTAAAATTAAATATGTTGTTATACATATACGAATCAAACACTTTATTTATACTTTGAGTATATGTGTTCATTTATGTCACTACAAAAGTTACACTTTACATAACAAGTGAGCATTTCACTAGGGTTTACTATACAAACGAAACAAACTTTTGGAAAAAACTATAATAGTCTATGACAAACAGTTTTACATGTTAAAAACTCTTTATCAAACTGTCTTACATACATTATGTTTCCTTTCAAACGCTGTTAGAATCGTGTTTCAAACAAAGGTCTTCTTATACTTAAAATTGTTCTTATCAAAAAAACTACTTTCAAATCGTTTTATAAACTGACATCAAGTGATCATTTCTTATTTATTAAACTTTTCAAAGGTTTTACAAAACTTCTTTTATATTTTAATTGTCGAATGTACGCCTATATATGTGTAGTTCTATATATATATATATATATATATATATATATATATATATATATATATACATATATATATATATATATATATATATATATATATATATATATATCATGTATACATATATAGACATAAAACTTTTCCATCAGTTGGTTCAGTACCTTTGGGTAGCAAAGGCATACTTCAGTTATACACGTACAATACTAGAAACTATAATAGGTATAGTTAGGATATACTACTTACCATTCGAAGTACAAGGAATCACATAAGAGTCACTTTATTTATGATTCTATACTAATACATTACTTACTATATGAAGAGATACGATTACATACAATTACAAGGCATACAATTTCAAGACATACAATTACAAGAGATACGATTACATAAGATAGTGTACTAGATATTCATGAAATTTTACATACTACAAGTACCATATAAAAGAGATATTTTCATATATAAGAACAAATGAACATTTTCATTCATAAATCTGTTTTATACTAGGTTTTGTGAGACATTTCACGTACTTTCGAGTATGCATTATTAAGTCTTGTATTATATACCATAATCCCTTGTAGGGGGAGTGTGATACTTGAGTATAGATCTATACGGGATTGACAATTCTGCACCTAAACTGTTAGCTACAGTTAGACCGGCAGGTCTGGAGTGACAAATGTGATAACATTCCAACGCCTGAAGAACGTTGTTACTGTCAGTCTGGTTCATTAGCATGGTTATAAAACTCACATGGAGTATTAAAAACACGTTGATTTACGGGGTTATCAAGTACCTTAGCGATTTTATACGTACAGAATTCTACTATTTCAGGCATGAAAAACACCATGGTAGTTCATTTTTGGGACTTTTAAACTACCACCCACTTATGGGCAAATATTGGATTTCAAAAAGCAAACATTCAAAACAATCGGGTCTTGGTAGAAGGCTACTTTTTATACTAGTAGAAAATATGGGATTTTCTAGGGTTTTCAAACGTTTACAATTACTTACAAACATGTTCATTGGTATTAACTTTCCTTCAAACATTTACAGGTCTTTCTTTACAACTTTACAAATCAAAGTCACATAAATACTTATGAATTCACCAGCATTATTGCTGATACTCGCTTTCAAAATAACTTGTATTCCCAGGTCACAAATAGACAGGTATGACTACCAGGTTTTGTGATGACAGAGCGGTCAAGACTCGTCTTTTATTTTGAATATTCATTTTGTAGAATTATACTATGAAAAGAACTCACATGTAATTAAATTTATACTATTAATGCAATGGATGATGTTGTTGCTTGTTTACTACTTTGCATTGTTGTGATACATTACATGACGTCCTCCGCCCCAGAACGTTTCTGCCGTTCTTGGTTTTGGGGTGTGACAGTTAATGAGGGAGAAAGAGCCTGAAGGGATTGGGTTGGAAGCATTATTTGGGACAGACATCTATAAAAGAAGAAGAACAAAGTTTAGTTTAGATGATAATCCTTAATATTACATCAAATATGAAATATTAAGGCTAGGACCCAACACAATATTCTACAATTGCAAAGAGGGATGCCGTAATCCAATTGTAAAATATTTGATGGTAGGTAAATGACGATTTACCAATTTCTACCATAAAAAACGAAATAGATTATTAAGTTTTAATTGGATTTGAAATTCCTAGATCTTTGAGATTCATTGAAGTTTTCAATGGCATGTTTAACTCTCGATTGTGCCCTTCAAGTTTGTAACCGGGATACCGAGGATCACAATCAAGGAGTGAATAACCATGAAAATTAACTTGGTACACCCAATGTTACAAATCACCTAATCAATATGATGGTTAACCACACACGCTTCATTGATCTATGATTAACACCAAGTTACCCTTTGCCACACATTGTCAGTCCCAGATTAGTGTGTCGGTTAACCACACACGCTCTACTAACGACTTAACAAGGTGCAAAGTGTAATTTCATGGATTAGCACCATTTCACATTATTCCTAAAGTAACTAAGATTGAGAATTTAATAAAAGTTTAGTTACTTTATATTTTTAATCATTATACTTTTAATGAGGGAGAATTAATGTCATACCCTACCCATTCGGCTACCGACCCTCCACCAGTCAAGGAAGCGGTAGTTGAGAGTGGACATCCATTAAATTACCATTTTATAGACAGTAACCTTATACCCCCTTATAGATCGGCTTTGTGAATGAGGCCTACTAACGGTAAGACCGATTTTGTCTTTTATATATATATATATATATATATATATATATATATATATATATATATATATTAAACTTGTAATATTATAAAATATAAGGGTTGAATTTTAAGTTTTAAAACTCTAGGGTTTGGAATAAAAGTTAATTTTATGAGATTTTGCAAATTCCATAACTTGAGGGCAAGTTTTGAAACTGGTCAAAACTCCTCACATTCATAACCTATGAGTTTATTTGATTTTTATGAAGAGACCTTTCATTTTCCATAACTTGAGGACAAGTTATGGAGGTTATTAAACATCAATTAGATCATTTTTTCTAACAACTAAATTATTACATAATCTATGATCTAACTAAACTCAAAATCAAGATAATTTCTAGCCAACAATTTGAAAGCAATTTTGTTTATCATATAAAAACAACAATTATTTTAAAACTTTGACAATTATCTTGTGATTGACTGAGTACAAGGACTATCTTATCATAAAAAACATTTCAAATGATCGAAAACAGTTTGTGGTAGTGTTCCAAATCCAAACCAGGCCAAGAAACTCAAAATTTTACACACAGAGCCTCCACCTCATCGAGCACATGAATTGGACTCGACGAGTTGCTCTATTACTGAGTGGACTCGTCGAGTCTATTCATGTACTCGGCGAGTTCACCAATTAGAGGCAAAATTTTCGACTTTTTCGGCTTTGAAAAACTAGTAAGCATCAAATATAATTGAAAACAAACCTAGGCTCTAATACCACTGTTAGGTTTTGAGCACTATAACACTCCTATGGTGCACATGCAACCCTAAATGCTTTGGATCTATGTTTTCTCTATTGGGATAACTATAGTAAAGTCGCTATCTTTTTGCAAAAGTTTCAATAAAGTCCTAAATTTTTTTTAATGAAAAAGCCCAATAAACCGGACAATTTAGCCCTTATCATTCGGTGACCCTCATTTAGCTGGTTACAAAATTCTACATGGACTAGGCATGCTTAGGTGGATGGTGATTCACTTAACAAAACTTAAATATATACATCATTCACTCATTCGTGCCCTAAAATCGGACCAGGAAAAAATCGAAGTAGGAGGAGGAACCATAAATGTCGTCTTAATCTTCTATAGGAAGCAGAAGTTCAAATCGAAGAGTGATGAATCGAATGAGAAGTAGGTGCTACTGTGGTGATCCCGTTGGAAAATGGACTTCGTGGATTCCGTTTAACCCAGGAAGAAGGTTTATAGGTTGCCCAAATTACCAGGATGTACTCAAAGAATACAAATTCTTCCATTAGGTGGATCCTCCTCTACCAAATCAGTGGTATGCAAATCTCTTACTAGAATTTCACAACAATGTTAGTTTGGAGAACAGTGCAATTTTCGGGGACTATGGACAATAACAAGTTGAAAGGAACCTTTTTGAGGACATTTTGGAACAACCACTGGCACAACCACCAATGGAAAATCAACTCGTGGAAGGAGTGGCCATTCAAGTCCAGAATGGACAAGAAGGTGGAAAATAGAAATCTTTTTTTATGTGTTCATGCTTTCTTTTGTTTTTGTGTTGGTAATGTTGAAGGATTTGTAGGATAGACAGAAGATGTATGGAAAGTAATGTTTTGGTGTCATAATTGGTGTGTTTAGTATGTATTGTGTTGTTTCCTTTTGTCAAGTGAAATGAATTAACAAGTTTATGTTTATGTGTGAATTAACATGTTTATGTATAAGTGATTCCAAGGTAATCAGGAGTGAATAATATGGATAACAATCAATTGAATGAAACATGAATGGAATCATTAATGAATTGAATCAATAAACAATGGTTGGAATCATGCATGACCAGAATGGAATCATTAACAAACAATGGAATTATTAACAAACAATGGAATCAATAATGATTGGAATCATTTATGACTGGAATCATGCATGACCGGAATCAAGTATGGTTGGAATCATGCATGACCGGAATCAAATATGGCTGCAATCAAACATGGTTGGAATTCGAGTTAACTTAACAATGTAATCAATCACCATATTAACATACACAATAGAATCAAATCAAGCACAACATAAACATACACAAGTTAATCAAGTTAAAGATACATTAACCATGTTAATCATAGAAAATGTAATATCAACCAAAGCCAAATGTTTGAATGACTAGTTGTGTAAATGACCTAAACATAATCAAGGGGCCCATAGCCTATACTTTATATGGCTATCAACAAAAGGGGCTATTAAAAAAATGGGCTATCAACAAAAGGGGCTATCAACAGTTGCCCAAAGCCAAAAGTTTGTACATGTTCTTCACAAAAGCATGGGTTAGAAACACCTTAATCTAGACTAAGTGGTTGGATGAACTCATCCCCTTCCTATTTTTGACAACCACCACCTTCTTTAATTGTATTTTTGTTATCCTCTCTGAAGTCCTCCTCTTTCTCAGTTTTGGCCTCCTGCCTATGTCCTCCACAACCAGGCCCTCCTGCTCTATCTTCTATACACCCATGCCATTCTCATTGATTCTGTCTTGATCCATCCCTTGTACACCCCTTCCGTCCTGATTCATGCCATTCTCATTGATTCCCTCCTAAGTCATGACCTCTTGATCCATACCTTCTTATTCCATGCCCTCCTTACATATGCCTTCTATACCCATATCCTCTTCAACATTCCCTCTGGATCCATACCCTCCAGATCCATTACAATTGGTTGACTTTTAGAGACTGTTTCTACAGTCAATTCGCTAGCAAATTCAAAACCCTACAACAATCATATTGTGACATCACCAAAATCACGGCCAGAAAAGACCGTTTTAATTTATGCTTTTAAAATAATTTCAGAGTAAATCCATTGATTTAAAAGAGTTGCGTAATTTGTTCCCAAAAAACAAAATATGATAAAATAATACTTACCAAAGCATTTCATAAAAAATGCATTTTCATTAGATATCAAAACTCAAGATGTCATGTTCCGATACAGACCAAAAAGCATAAATGACAAATTACAAGGCCTACAACAGTTATACACAACTACAGGCTTATAAACAAAATAACTTGATGATTCATCCATCTTATGCCCTCGCACCACTTCCTATAATACAAACAAATTGAGTGGGTCAGGCTTGGGAGCCTGGTGAGCATATAGGGTTTTCAGCCCACAATAAATAATTATAGTTAATTTCACCAACCAATAATAACCTGATTACCCATTCCCGTTATCCTCACTTTATGTCCCTAAAACAACATCTATCTTAAGGGACCTAATCTAGGATTTTCCATCGGGACGGATATTACTGCAAGGGGTTTCCACAACAATAGATGGCCTAAATGCAACCATGAGGGGGTAAGAGTACACCGGTGAACACATCGTTCACAACACCTATAGGTTATGAACCTGCCAGGGTTCCACTAGACAGTCTAGAAAGAGTCTGTGGTCGTCATCCATACTCCGCTAGATGAGTAGATTAACAACATCAACATCGAGGCCTCTCATCAGTTTATCACACGACAACTATCTACCCAAGTTCTACCCAACATTTTTTTGATAACAATATACATATGCATACATATGCAACTTAAAAACTGATAAGATATTCATTTAATACTCATTCCAAATATACAGATTCATTCCAAGTAACCTATAATATATATGTATATACACATAGCGCGCATTCACTAGGAGATACTTTATATCTACGTGCTAGAAGAAAAGGAATACACTCACACCAAACATATACCTAATACATTCAATCGATACTTGTATTAAATCGTGTATATGGAAGGGACTATGCACTCACCTGATCAGAAGATGATTGGACATCACTGCGGCTTGTAAAAGTAGTATTCTTCGGTGAAACTGGAAGATCTTCACACACCGAGCTTCTCGCAGGCAGAGCTTCAGCTCGGAAACTCTTTTCTTCTCGGGATCTTTGGGCTTTGGGACTCGCTTTGGGTCTCAGGATGACACCGGGGGTTTCGGGGGGTTAAAATAGGGCATAGAGAGAGTATCAGGAGTGGAAGAGTAAGAGATGAGCAACCAAACTCGGCCGCCCCTTGAATTCTATTTATAGGGCAAAAATGCTAGGCTCACCTCGTGAGCCACATATGCTCACCTCCTGAGCGAAATATGCTCACCTCGTGAGCTCGATATGTCATTGCCTTCATCATGGCCACTTACCTTGGAAGACGTCCACCATCTACTCACCTCGTGAGCCACTAATGCTCACCTCGTGAGCTTTGACACAGCCTTGGGGTTCACGCCATGAACTTCAAAAATTCATATCTTTCGCATACGAGCTCCGTTTTCTATGTGCTTTATATCCACAGGTAGGTGAGATTATGCTCTACAACTCTCGTTTAGACTCTGTTGCCTAATTTTGAATTTATTTTTATTATATTATTTTTAGTAAGCCGGGATAGGAAAACTCCGTTATAAATTCATAACTTCTACATCTGACGTCCGTTTTCATCTGTATTTTTACCGTTGCACTACCATTGATGAGACCTTCAATTCTCGTTTAGATTATTTTGGCTAAAAACTATTTGATCTCAAATCGAGTATCCGGGCTCGAAACTTCGAAAAATCATAACTTCCTTATACGAAGCTAGATTTGGGCGTTCTTTTGTTGTACGCTCTCGATTTAATGAACTCCATGACTTTTGTTTAGATCACTAAGGATAAATATCACTCTATCGTACATTCACATTTTACGTCATTCAGCGTCGTGCTGGTTCTATCGCGAAACTTCGACAGATCATAACTTCTTCGTTATAACTCGGATTTCGGCGTTCTTTATATCTCTGGAATCCTTGTTTCGACTACTACAAGTTTATATAAAAATATTAGGTTTATCTCACACTTAAATTTTGACACTTATTTTATCCTTAATTTAATCATATTTTTATAAACAATTAAATAAGCACAAAATTCACATAATTCACATAATACTCAAATAATTCATCTTTATTACTTCAAAAAGAGTTACAATGGTTAACGTAGACTATTACATCAACAATAATGCCTAGCCTGAAAACGCGAAAGTTACAATTCTCTCCCCTTTAGGATGATTCTGTCCCTAGAATCACACATCAACAAACGAATGTGGATAGCGACTCAACATGTCACTCTCCGTTTCCCAAGAGAGATTTGGCGCATTCATATGTTTCCAATGGACAAGCACTATTTCGACCATCTTGCGTCATAATTTCTTAGTCATTCGGTCAATGATTGCCTCAGGTTCTTCCATCAACCTCTTGTTCTCACCCAATCTTAATTTAGCAATTGGAATTATGTCGGGAACTTCAACCGTGAACTTCATCAAATAACAAACATGAAAAGTGTTATGAATCTCATTCAGTTCTTCTGGTAGTTCGAGCTTGTAAGCTTGGTTCCCAATCCTCTAAAGAACATTAAACGATCCAATAAACCTTGGACTTAACTTTCCCCTTTTACCAAATCTTATAAGTCCCTTCCACGGCGAGACTTTAAGCAAAACCAAATCTCCAACTTAAGAATTCATCGGTCTTCGCTTCTTGTCAGCATAGCTCTTTTGACGATCCTGAGCGACTAACATTCTTTCTCTGATTATTTTAAGCTTTTCAGCGGTTTGATGGACCATCTCGGGTTGCATAAACTGCTTTTCTCCAGCCTTAAGCCAACAAGACTGTAACACTCGTGTTTCTAGCCTAGGCATTTATATGAGGTGATAGTCTAGGTTAACCTTTGTAACTCATTTTGAAGAAATGAAAAGGAATTATGTGAATACTATGTGAATTACGTGTTTTATGCTTAATATTAGGGCTTAATCAATTAAGAATAAAAATAAGCGTCAAAATTAAAGTGTGAGATAAGCCCTATATCTTTACATAAAGTTGTAGTGGTCGAAACAAGGATTTTGGGGACATAAAGAATGCCGAAATCCGAGTTATAACGAAGAAGTTATGACCTGTCGAAGTTTCGCGACAAACTGGCATGGGGCCGAGTGTCGTAAAAAGTGAGTTTTTGATAAACTACTTTTTAGCCTTTGTGATCTAAACGAAAGTCATAGTATTCGTTAAACCGAGAAGTTCGATAAAAGGAACGCCCAAATCTAACTTCGTATGAGGAAATTATGATTTTTCGAAGTTTCAGCTTAGCAGTAGAGAGCTAAAAACTCGAATTTTAGATCGAGCGATTTTTAGCCGACACAACCTAAACGAGAATTGAAGGTCTCGTCATTAGTAGCACAACGGTAAAAAGTCTAACAAAAATGGACGTCGGATGAAGAAGTTATGTATTTTTAACGGATTTCCTGTACCGGTCTGTTAAAACTAATAATAAAAAATTAAAGTCAAAATTAGTCGACAAAGTCTAAATGGAAGTTGTAGAGCGTAATCTTAGCTACGTGTGCATATAAAGAACGTCAAAAACGGAGCTCGTATGCGAAAGTTATGGATTTTAGAAGTTTTGGCGCGAAAATCGAGAAAATTTGCATAGTCATGAGTTGCCACGTCACCCTCGCTGAAAAAGTGCCACGTGTCCAAAAATGGATGAGTCACCTCGCATGAACAGTAGCCACGTGATCCTCTCATGCAACCCACACGATCCGACCCGCATGTCGCTTGCTGATTGGAACGAGGGTGCGGTCCAATGATCTTCCGACGCCTCGCTTCTGACTCATCATCCGAGCCTCGCTGGCCCAATCCGAAGGTGTCGCGTGTCCGAAGCTCGCACCCGCCACCTGTCCTCGCTCCGCGGATGCCACCTGCCTTCGCTGACTCCTCCTTCTCGGCCGAACCCTCGCAGCTCTCCCCTATAAATAATGGCCTTGCGAGACTTCCCGAATAATTTTAGGAAATTGCCCATTTTTACCCATTTTTCAATATTTTGGTTATTTTGACCACCCGATGCTCCAAGATCATTTCCAACGCCCGGAACACGTCCCGGAGTGCCTGAAGGCCCGTAAAATTTATCTTTTCGGTTTTGAAGCCTGACCTTTCGTAGAGCCCGGTTTCTCAATAAAACTCCCGGTTTTATTAGAAACGATCGTTTTAGGAAACGAATTGCTGCCCGATTATCGTCAAATCAAGTGAGTGTACATTCACTTTCAATTTACACATACATATGAAGTATTTACATTAAAATATGTGTTACGTGTAACTATATTAATTGTTTATTTGAGGTGACTGTTGTGTTGATATTCTATACAAGTTTTAAACTGTATATATATTTTTATCTACAAATATGTTGGATAGAACATGGGTAGATAGTTGGTGAAATAAAAGTGATGAGAGGTACCGATGTTTAAGATGATCTAGTCATCTAGCAGAGTATAGACAACGGCCACCGACTATTTTAAATAGCCCAGTGGAACGTTAATAGACTTGTAATCGGTACGTATGTTTGAACTATATGTTCGGTAGGTATTTTTCAACTATGTGTTCATCCATTAGTTCTTCCTTTTGACACTATTACATGTCGGGGTACGGGAGCGTACAGGAGTACATTTCATCAGTATTTTCCCTATACTTTTATTTGGAAGAGCTTTGAAGTCTTTGTTCATTTATGAAGTGATTGGACGAGCTTCATGAGTTAGTGATATAGATCATGAGTTAAATAGTGGGTGTGTTATGAAAAATGAGTTTAATAGATGAGATGATCAGTGATATAGATCATGAGTTAAAAGTGAGTGGTGAAATATGGGAAAAGATTTTACTCAGATGTTGGCGTGAGTGGTGCAATATGAGAAAAACCCTTACCCAAAGTTGACACCCGTCATTCAGCAGAGTATGGATGACAACCATGGACTATTTTGATGGTCTGTGGAACACTAGCAGGCTCGTAACCTGTAGGTGTTAATGGACTAAAGTGTTCATTCGCTGTACTCTAAAACCCCCGTCATTCAGCAGAGTAGGGATGACAACCATGGACTGTTTTGATGGTCTGTGGAACACTAGCAGGCTCGTAATCTGTAGGTGTTAATGGACTTAAGTGTTCATTTGCTGTACTCTATTCCCCTCATGAGTGCCTTTAGGGAAAGTAAGGCTGGGGAAAACCCCATAGTATGTTCATCAGCTGCATGGAAAACCCATTGACATGTATTGCGGGGAAACCCCGTGGGAAATACCATCAATGAATAAGAGCTATGGACTAGCACATGGTGACGATGTGTCTTCGTGCCTATTTGACATAAATTGCTGAAGGAAAGCGATTTTGTTACCTTGTTGGTTGTTTTATGTTAGGATGTCTTGTTTGACATAAATTGGTGAGGGAAAGCAATGTTGTCACTCCGATGTTTGTTTTATTTGACATAACTTGCTGAGGAACCCCCAAAGCAATGTTGTCACCCCTAGTGATAATCCTTAGGCTAGGTCCCTTATGATAGTTGTTTTAGGGACGTAAAGTGAGGATAAGTGGAATGGGTAATTAGGGTTATTTTGGTTGATGAAATTAATAAATTTATTGTTGATTGAGAACTTAATGAGTTTATTATTTATTGTTGGTTGAAAACCCTATATGCTCACCAGGCTCCCAAGCCTAACCCACTCAGTTTATTTGTATCACAGGTATCGATACGAAGTTGCTTTACACTGAGAGATTAAAAGAGAAGTAGATCACTAGTGTAAATGAATGTAAGTCTTGTTTATGCTTATGTTTTTGTATTGACAATGACATCCCAATGGTTTAAGTGAATAAAATACATTTCTTCAGAAATGATTTGATAACATAGTTATGATGTTTATCTGGGAACAAATTCCGCAAGACTTTTAATCAAATGATTACACTGAAATTATTTTAAAAGAATAAACGAAATCGGTCTTTTCTGGCCATGAAATTGGGGATGTCACAGTTGATATCAGAGCATTAGTTTGAGCGAACTAAGAAATTGTAGGATTTCTAGACTTAAACTTAGAATGTTAAGCGATGATTGTAAGTTGAGTGTGTCTATTATATTTTAGGTAGTACACCTAAATTGACACGAGCACTAGTTTATTTTAGGAAGGATGCCTAAAACGCTTTTATGTGCTAAATGTTTTGTGTTATAATGATGCTATTATTTGTTCGGATCTATGGTGTATTTCCGACCGGATCTGGAAACCTTATATGTGTAGGATTCTAAGTGTACCACTACGATATTAGAACTAGCATATAAACGTTTCGGAGTGATAAGGGGATTTATATGTCTATCGTAAATAAGGCTTTCTTATCTTAAATTCTCGCCTGGTACACCGAACGTCTGCTAGGGTGTACAAAATGTTATGGTGGAGACTCGTAGAGAATTGAGTAAATGGAGGAAATGAAAGGCTTATGATAGTGAATGACACCTATCAGAAGATATCGTAAGAGTGGTATCTTGCCTTTAGAATATGTCTAATAAAATAACGAAACGTTTAGAGGGGTACGTTACGTCTGAAATACACCTTCGATTGGCAGGATGATGGAACGAGTGGTGTAATTCTTGAAGTTGTCCCATTGTCTGGAATTTCCATCACCAACCAAGTTGAAGTAGAACTGATGATTGAAGATACTCGTGGAAGAAGTCCTAGTAGAGTCTAGGAAAATTCTATGGTTAATTGGACATATTCGTATGTGTTAAATTGTTTTGTGATTTTAGAACTTGGGGACTGCGAGACAATACTTGGGACGAGTATGAGTAGGTGTGAATAGTAGTAGAGATCTATACTACTGGAAGCACAGGACTCACACTTGGATCAGGGAAAGTCACAAGGTTACCAAGAAACTAGTGATTGATTTCGTTTTATTCAGATATGTCATTACCATCGTTTCGGTAATGACTAAGAAGATGATTGTTATTCCGACCCTAGTAGTCATATCGAATTGAGTCCGACTACGATGAGTTGGTTATGTGGTTCAGAGAACCAAGTTCGATGTAGCAGTTGACTTAAGCCGAACTAAAGTAAAGGTTGATCAAAGCGATCAATAGAAGTATTGCGTTCGTTGTTAAAGAAGTTGGGTTAGGTTGTATTCTCACCCAAAGGGATGAAGTGATAGCGTATACACTGAGGAAACGGCGCTGGCTAGAGTTACTCAAGGACTACGACTGTGAGATACTTTACCACCCTGGTAACACAAGTATTGTTGCTAATGCTCTAATTCGGAAGGTGAATCTTGAAAAGAAAAGGCCAAGAGCGTTGAGAATTGAAGTTGTCTCTACAATTGTGGGAAGTATAAAAGAAAGCTCAAGAGGAAGCTTTAGAGAAAAATGACCGAAAGAAGGAACATTTGCAATAAAACGATGGTGTTTGATACAAAAGGTCAAAGACTGAAGGTATTCAAAGATAGGATTTGGGTACCTAAGATGGGAGGAGTAAGAGGATTTCTGATGGAAGAAGCTCACAAAACCATGTACTCGATTCATCCCGACAATACGAAAATGTATAGGGATCTAAAAACCCTATTACTGGTAGCCGACGATGAAGCTCGAAGTTGCTAAAGTATGTGGCTGAGTGTGTAACTTATGCTAGGGTTAAGGCACAACATCAGAAACTATATGGGAGTTTAGATCCTTTACCTGTACCCATGGGTAAATGGGACGGTATCACTATGGATTCTGTGACCAAACTGCCCAGAACAAGGAACGGTCACGACATGATTTGGGTGGTCGTTGATCGCTTCACTAAGAGTGCGCATTTCATAGCAGCCAACAAGAAATGGTCTACGGATAAACTTGCAAATTCTTATGTGAAGGAAAGTGTGAGGCTTCACGGTGTTCCATTAACGATTGTATCCGATCGTGACAAACGTTCTACCTCAAGGTTTTGGAGGAGTCTATAAGAGGAATTGGGTACGAAGTTGTGTTTGAATACAACTTACCATCCGTAAACCGATGGTCAGAGTGAATGAACGATTCAAACGTTGGAGGATATGATGAGAGCATGTATCCTAGAATTTCAAGGTAACTGGGATGAACACTTACCTCTAGTAGAATTCACCTATAATAATAGTTTCCACTCAAGCGTTAAGATGGCACCTTATCACGCTTTGTATGGGAAAAAGTGTCAGATGCCATCATGTTGGCTGGAAGCTGAGGAAAAGCAGTTTATGGGACTTGAAATAGTCCATTAGATTGCTAAATAGTGGTAAGTGATTAGGGAAAAGGATGTTACTTGCTCCAAAGAGCTATGCTGACAAGAAAAGACAACCAATATCATTCGAAGTTGGAGATTCGGTTTCACTTAAACTCTCATCGTGGAAGGGCCTAATAAGATTTGGTAGAAGGGGAAAGTTGAGTCCAAGGTTTATTGGACCGTTTA
Source organism: Lactuca serriola (assembly GCF_051521515.1). NCBI lineage: Eukaryota > Viridiplantae > Streptophyta > Magnoliopsida > Asterales > Asteraceae > Lactuca > Lactuca serriola. Next base: position 91,947,591 of record NC_136408.1, read on the forward strand.
AACTTCTTCTAAGAATCGGGAATAAAGCTTACAAGCTTGAATTACCGAAAGAACTAGAAAGCATTCATAATACCTTTCATGTGTGTTATTTGAGAAAGTTCATGGGAGGTGTGCCCGACATAATTCCCATTTCTGAATTAAGGTTGTACGAGAACAAAACGTTAATTGGAGAACCTGAGGAAATCGTTGACCGTAAGACTATGAAGTTACGATGCAAGATGGTCGATTTAGTGCTTGTGCGCTGGAAACATACGGATGGACCAAATCTCACTTGGGAAACGGAGAGTGACATGATGAGTCGCTACCCGCAGTTGTTTGGTGATATGTGATTCCGGGGATGGAATCATCCTAAGGGGGAGAGAATTGTAACACTCATGTTTCCAGCCTAGGCATTTATATGAGGTGATAGTCTAGGTTAAACTTTGTAACTCATTTTGAAGAAATGAAAAGGAATTATGTGAATATTAAGTGAATTATGTGTTTTATGCTTAATTATTAGGGCTTAATCAATTAAGAATAAAAATAAGCGTAAAAATTAAAGTGTGAGATAAGCCCTATATCTTTACATAAAGTTGTAGTGGTCGAAACATGGATTTTGGGGATATAAAGAACGCTGATATCCAAGTTATAACGAAGAAGTTATGACCTGTCGAAGTTTCGCGACAAACCGACACAGGACCGAGTGTCGTAAAAAGTGAGTTTTTGATAAATTACTTTTTCTCCTTAGTGATCTAAACGAAATACATAATATTCGTTAAACCGAGAAGTTCGATAAAAGGAACGCCCAAATCTGACTTCGTATGAGGAAGTTATGATTATTTGAAGTTTCAGCTTAGCAGTAGAAAGCTAAAAACTCGAATTTTAGATCGAACGATTTTTAGCCGACACAACCTCAACGAGAATTGAAGGTCTCCTCATTAGTAGCACAACGGTAAAAAGTCTGACGAAAACAGTCGTCGGATGAAGAAGTTATGAATTTTTAACGGATTTCCTGTCCCGGTCTGTTAAAAATAATAATAATAAATTAAATTCAAAATTAGCCAATGAAGTCTAAATGGAAGTTGTAGAGCATAATTTTAGCTACGTGTGCATATAAAGAATGTCAAAAACGGAGCTCGTATGCGAAAGTTATGGATTTTAGAAGTTTTGGCGTGAAAATCGAGAAAATTAGCATAGTCACAAGTTGCCACGTCACCCTCGCTAAAAGACTGCCACATGTCCAAAAATGGATGAGTCACCTCGCATGAACAGTAGCCACGTGATCCTCGCATGCAACCCACGTGATCCAACCTGCGTATCGCTTGCTGATTGGACCGAGGGTGCGGTCCAATGATCTTCCGATGCCTCGCTTCTGACTCATCATCCGAGCCTCGCTGGCCCAATCCGAAGGCGCCACGTGCCTTTCGTGTGTCCGAAGCTCGCACCCGCCACCTGTCCTCGCTCCGCGGATGCCACCTGCCTTCGCTGACTCCTCCTTCTCGGCCGAACCCTCGCAGCTCTCCCCTATAAATAATGGCCTTGCGAGACTTCCCGAATAATTTTGGGAAATTGCCCATTTTTACCCATTTTTGAATATTTTGGTTATTTTGACCTCCCCCGATGCTCCAAGATCATTTACAACGCCCGGAACACGTCCCGGAGTGCCTGAAGGCCCGAAAAATTTATCTTTTCGGTTTTGAAGCCTGACCTTTCGCAGAGCCCGGTTTCTCAATAAAACTCCCGGTTTTATTAGAAACGATCGTTTTAGGAAATGAATTGCTGCCCGATTATCGTCAAATCAAGTGAGTGTACATTCACTTTCAATTTACACATACATATGAAGTATTTACATTAAAAGATGTGTTACGTGTAACTATATTAATTGTTTATTTGAGGTGACTGTTGTGTTGATATTCTATACAAGTTTTAAACTGTATATATATATTTTTATCTACAAATATGTTGGATAGAACATGGGTAGATAGTTGGTGAAATAAAAGTGATGAGGGGTACCGATGTTTAAGATGATCTAGTCATCTAGCAGAGTATAGACAACGGCCACCGACTATTTTAAATAGCCTAGTGGAACGCTAATAGACTTGTAATCGGTACGTATGTTTGAACTATATGTTCGTTAGGTATTTTTCAACTATGTGTTCATCCATTAGTTCTTCCTTTTGACACTGTTACGTGTCGGGGTACGGGAGCGTACAAGAGTACATTTCATCAGTATTTTCCCTATACTTTTATTTGGAAGAGCTTTGAAGTCTTTGTTCATTTATGAAGTGATTGGACGAGCTTCATGAGTTAGTGATATAGATCATGAGTTAAATAGTGGGTGTGTGATGAAAAGTGAGTTTAATAGATGAGATGATCAGTGATATAGATCATGAGTTAAAAGTGAGTGGTGAAATATGGGAAAAGATTTTACTCAAATGTTGGCGTGAGTGGTGCAATATGAGAAAAACCCTTACCCAAAGTTGACACCCGTCATTCAGCAGAGTATGGATGACAACCATGGACTATTTTGATGGTCTGTGGAACACTAGCAGGCTCGTAACCTGTAGGTGTTAATGGACTTAAGTGTTCATTCGCTGTACTCTAAAACCCCCGTCATTCAGCAGAGTAGGGATGACAACCATGGACTGTTTTGATGGTCTGTGGAACACTAGCAGGCTCGTAATCTATAGGTGTTAATGGACTTAAGTGTTCATTTGGTGTACTCTATTCCCCTCATGAGTGCCTTTAGGGCAAGTAAGGCTGGGGAAAACCCCTTAGTATGTTCATCAGCTGCATGGAAAACCCATTGACATGTATTGCAAGGAAACCCCGTGGGAAATACCGTCGATGAATAATAGCTATGGACTAGCACATGGCGACGATGTGTCTTCGTGCCTATTTGACATAAATTGCTGAAGGAAAGTGATGTTGTTACCTTGTTGGTTGTTTTATGTTAGGATGTCTTGTTTGACATAAATTGTTGAAGGAAAGCAATGTTGTGACTCCGATGTTTGTTTTATTTGACATAACTTGCTGAGGAACCCCCAAAGCAATGTTGTCACCCCTAGTGATAATCCTTAGGCTAGGTCCCTTATGATAGTTGTTTTAGGGACGTAAAGTGAGGATAACTGGAATGGGTAATTAGGGTTATTTTGGTTGATGAAATTAATAAGTTTATTGTTGATTGAGAACTTAATAAGTTTATTATTTATTGTGGGTTGAAAACCCTGTATGCTCACCAGGCTCCCAAGCCTGACCCACTCAGTTTATTTGTATCACAGGTATCAATACGAAGTTGCTTTACACTGAGAGATTAAAAGAGAAGTAGATTACTAGTGTAAGTGAATGTAAGTCTTGTTTATGCTTATGTTTTTGTATTGACAATGACATCCCAGTGGTTTAAGTGAATAAAATACATTTCCTCAGAAATGATTTGATACCATAGTTATCATGTTTATCTGGGAACAAATTCCGCAACACTTTTAATCAAATGATTACTCTAAAATTATTTTAAAAGCATAAATTAAATCGGTCTTTTGTATCCGTGAAATTTGGGATGTCACAAAGACGGCGTACGCCACTTATGTCCGTACAAAGCTTGATAAGGTGCCATCTTTATGCTCGAGTGGAAACTATTATTGTAGGAGAATTCTACCAAAGGTAAATGTTCATCCGAGTTACCTTGGAATTCCAGGGTACATGCTCTCAGCATATCTTCAACTGTTTGTATCGTTCATTCGCTCTGCCCATCAGTCTGTGGATGGTAAGCTGTACTCAATTCCTCTTGTAGACTTCTCCAAAATCGTGAGGTGATATGGCTGTCACGATCTGACACAATCGTTAATGGAACACCATGAAGCCTCACAATTTCCTTCACATAAGAATTTGCAAGTTTATCCATAGACCATTTCTCATTGGCTGCTACGAAATGTTCACTCTTAGTGAAGCGATCAACGTCCAACCAAATCATGTCGTGACCATTCTTTATTCTGGGTAGTTTAGTGACAAATCCATAGCAATGTCTTCCCATTTACCCATAGGCATAGGTAAAGGTTCTAAACTCCCATATGGTTTCTAATATTGTGCCTGTTGGATATAGTGTCTAAGTCCATAACTATATTTGGTATGTACTTGAGCCGACCGGAGATGGTCCATATGGGTTGCACTTCACCCGAACAATTTATGGATAATCTTTTAAGAATAGTATAAGTTATGATTTATTAATATATTATAAGTTCTAATTTATTAGTATGAAACCATATTATTTAATTAGTGTTGATCTATAATTAATCCAGAATTAATTTAGAGATCAAAAGTATGACTAATTAAGTATGGGCTCTTGTATTTATATAGTGTGGGCTAATGCTTATTTGGAATGGGCTAGGCTTGCCTAGAAAGTCCATGGATACTCCACGGAGCTTTAACCCATGGATCTCATGGAAATGAAAAGACATGGGTATTAGGGTTTACATGGATGTAACCCTAATCCACGACACTATATAATGGAGGCTTTAGTTCTTGAAATCACACTAGTTATGGTGTGAAAACCAAGAGGGCCGATTTCAAGAAGTTAGTGACTATTCTCTTAAGTTTCCAAGTTTGTGGTGATTTGTGACTTCCATTTGAGGCATCCACATTATTGGTGCTAGGCTCTCAAACTCCAAGCAATCAACTACAACTACAACTACAAGGTAAGTAATTCTACTAGCTTTATTTGATTCAAGCACCCTATGCCATGCTAGTTAGGATAAGAACCTTGGAAAAATAATTATTTGCATGTATCTTAGTCAAACATAGATCCAAGGTTTCTAGGGTTACATGTACACCGTAGGAGTGTTAGAATGCTCAAAACCAATCAGTGGTATCAGAGCCTAGGCTTGTTTACTTGATACTTGATGCAAATAGCTTGAAAAACAAATTTTTTTGTTTACTGTATGTATGAACTCGCCGAGTCCATGAATAAATGCATGCTACTCGTCGATTCTGTTCATGCACTTGACGAGTAGAGGCTGTAGTGTCCAGTTTTTCGAGTTTTGCTGCTGGAAATGTACTAGAAACATTACCCTAAACTGTTTTGGTGTTTTAAAAATTGTTTTAGATAGTGTAGTGTTCATGCTAATCCATTTACAATGGCTATTATGAAAAATTACAAGTTTTATATAAGTTATTTATGATTCTTGAAATTATTGATAATCATGTTCTTGAACTTATGAGTTTAGATGATCATAGGAATTATTTGTAACCTCCTTGGTAGTTTAATTCATGATCATTATGTGTTTGAATGGAGTCCATAATTTGTCCTCAAGTTATGGAAAACCAAACGTCACACTTTAATTAAAAACCATTATAAGAACACATGAGTTATAAAAATGAAGAGTCTTCATTTTAATACTCAATTAACTCATAAGTTATGAGAAATGTAAAGTTTTGAAAGTTTACAAAACTTGCCCTCAAGTTTTGGAACAAGTAAAGTCATATTAAAACTTTAGTTCCAACCCTTAGAATTTTAATTTTTAAAATTCAACGATTATACTTTATAATATTATAAGCTAATATATATATATATATATATATATATATATATATAAGAACAAAGTAATCTTACCATTAGTAGGCCTCATTCACGAAGCCAGTCTATAAGGGGGGTATAAGCTTGTTGCCTATAAAATGGCAACTTAATGGGTGTCCATTCTCATCCACCGTTTCCTTGATCGGTGGAGGGTCGTTAGCTGAAAAGGTAGGACAAGGACTATAATTCTCATTTAAGTATGATGAATATACTAAAGTAACTAAACCATTATTAAATTCCCAATCTTAGTTACTTTAGGAAAATGTGAATAAGGTGCTAATCCATGAAATTACACTTTGCAATGTCTTCCCATTTACCCATAGGCATAGGTAAAGGTTCTAAACTCCCATATGGTTTCTAATATTGTGCCTGTTGGATATAGTGTCTAAGTCCATAACTATATTTGGTATGTACTTGAGCCGACCGGAGATGGTCCATATGGGTTGCACTTCACCCGAACAATTTATGGATAATCTTTTAAGAATAGTATAAGTTATGATTTATTAATATATTATAAGTTCTAATTTATTAGTATGAAACCATATTATTTAATTAGTGTTGATCTATAATTAATCCAGAATTAATTTAGAGATCAAAAGTATGACTAACTAAGTATGGGCTCTTGTATTTATATAGTGTGGGCTAATGCTTATTTGGAATGGGCTAGGCTTGCCTAGAAAGTCCATGGATACTCTACAGAGCTTTAACCCATGGATCTCATGGAAATGAAAAGACATGGGTATTAGGGTTTACATGGATGTAACCCTAATCCACGACACTATATAATGGAGGCTTTAGTTCTTGAAATCACACTAGTTATGGTGTGAAAACCAAGAGGGCCGATTTCAAGAAGTTAGTGACTATTCTCTTAAGTTTCCAAGTTTGTGGTGATTTGTGACTTCCATTTGAGGCATCCACATTATTGGTGCTAGGCTCTCAAACTCCAAGCAATCAACTACAACTACAACTACAAGGTAAGTAATTCTACTAGCTTTATTTTATTCAAGCACCCTATGCCATGCTAGTTAGGATAAGAACCTTGGAAAAATAATTATTTGCATGTATCTTAGTCAAACATAGATCCAAGGTTTCTAGGGTTACATATACACCGTAGGAGTGTTAGAATGCTCAAAACCAATCAGTGGTATCAGAGCCTAGGCTTGTTTACTTGATACTTGATGCAAATAGCTTGAAAAACAAATTTTTTTGTTTACTGTATGTATGAACTCGCCGAGTCCATGAATAAATGCATGCTACTCGTCGATTCTGTTCATGCACTTGACGAGTAGAGGCTGTAGTGTCCAGTTTTTCGAGTTTTGCTGCTGGAAATGTACTAGAAACATTACCCTAAACTGTTTTGGTGTTTTAAAAATTGTTTTAGATAGTGTAGTGTTCATGCTAATCCATTTACAATGGCTATTATGAAAAATTACAAGTTTTATATAAGTTATTTATGATTCTTGAAATTATTGATAATCATGTTCTTGAACTTATGAGTTTAGATGATCATAGGAATTATTTGTAACCTCCTTGGTAGTTTAATTCATGATCATTATGTGTTTGAATGGAGTCCATAATTTGTCCTCAAGTTATGGAAAACCAAACGTCACACTTTAATTAAAAACCATTATAAGAACACATGAGTTATAAAAATGAAGAGTCTTCATTTTAATACTCAACTAACTCATAAGTTATGAGAAATGTAAAGTTTTGAAAGTTTACAAAACTTGCCCTCAAGTTTTGGAACAAGTAAAGTCATATTAAAACTTTAGTTCCAACCCTTAGAATTTTAATTTTTAAAATTCAACGATTATACTTTATAATATTATAAGCTAATATATATATATATATATATATATATATATATATATATATATATATATATATATATATAAGAACAAAGTAATCTTACCATTAGTAGGCCTCATTCACGAAGCCAGTCTATAAGGGGGGTATAAGCTTGTTGCCTATAAAATGGCAACTTAATGGGTGTCCATTCTCATCCACCGTTTCCTTGATCGGTGGAGGGTCGTTAGCTGAAAAGGTAGGACAAGGACTATAATTCTCATTTAAGTATGATGAATATACTAAAGTAACTAAACCATTATTAAATTCCCAATCTTAGTTACTTTAGGAAAATGTGAATAAGGTGCTAATCCATGAAATTACACTTTGCACTTTGATTAAGTCCTTAGTGGAGCGTGTGTGGTTAACTGACACACTAACTTGTACTTGTCAAGGTGGGAAAAGGGTGACTTAATGTTTATCATAGTATCGACGAAGCGTGTGTGGTTAATTGGCACATCGATTGAGGGGAAATACATTTAGGGTACCAAGTAATTTGCATGGTTACTTCACACCTTGTTTTGTTATCCTCGACATCCCAGTCACAAAACTTGAAGGGCACACTCGAGATTGAAACATGCCATTGAAAAAGTTCAATGAATCTCAAAGAATCTAGGAGTTTCTAAACCAATTAATACCTAATTAAATATTTTGTTTTTCATGGTGGAAATAGGTGAATCGTCATTCACCTACCTTCAAATATCTTATAGCTTAGATTACGGCATCCCTCTTCTAAGTTATAAAATATGGTGTTGGGTCCTAGCCTTAATATTACATTTGGGTGTTTTATTAAGGACTATCTCTATATCTAATCTAATATATTCCCTCTTCTTTTCAGATGTCTTCCAATAACAATGCTTCTAGCTCAAACCCTATTGGCTCCTTCTCTCTCATGAATCATTGAGGGAGAGTCATCTTTGATGGATCCAACTTTACAGATTGGATCAGACACATTAGGATGGTCACTCGGTATGAGAAGAAAGAATATGTTCTCGACAAGGAGATGAAGGTACCCGAGCAAACTGCTACTCCTGAAGAGCTTGCTGAATATGAGGTACATGAAAGAGATGCTACAAAAGTGGCATGCATCATGATGGCCACCATGACAGCCGAACTCCAAAATTCCTATGAGGACTATTATCCTTTTGAGATGCACCAGGACTTGATGGACCGCTACCATCAAAGTGCTCTTCAAGAGCGATATGAAATAATCTCCTCCATGATAACAACCCGAATGAAGGATGGGGAACCCATCACGAGCCACATGCAAAAAATGCAAAGGTTTGTGGACATCTACTGAAGTTGAATGTGAACTTCCCTGAGGAGTTAGCAATAGACATCATTTTGCACTCCTTACCATCATGTTATGTTCAATTTCGCATGACATATCACATGAACAAGGAAGAAGTCACGCTCAGCGAACTTCAAGGACTCTTGAAGACCGCCGAAAGTGGTCTAAAGGGTAAGTTGGTTGTTACTACTCCTACTCCAACTCCAACTGCGGGCAATGTCTTGGCAATCGGGCATGGCAAAGGGAAGAATATAAAGAACCCTTCTAAGGTTACCAAGGGTAAGACCCTTGAAGGCTCCTCTTCAAGCATAACCAAGAAAGGTTTTGTCACTCCTTCTGCTAACCCTAATGAGGCTGAATGCTTCTATTTCCATGAAAAGTCGCATTGGAAGCAAATTGTCCAAAGTACCAGCAACATTTGAAGGAAGGGAAAGTAAAACCCAACCATGCAGGTATATACACTATATTTTCTAATAATTCACCTCATTTTAAGTCTTGGGTCCTTGATACAGGTTGTGGTATTCACATATGCTCTGATGTGCAAGGACTAAAAAGAAGTGAGAATGTGGAATGGGGAAAGATAAACTTGATCATGGGAAACAGGAAAGCTTCACCTGTCACCAAGATAGGAGTTTATTCCTTAGTGCTAAATAATGGGTTTACATTAGATTTGAATAAATGTTATTATTCGCCAGAAATGGCAAGAAATGTTATTTCCTTTCATGCATTGTATAAACAAGGTTTTACCTTTTATTTTGATAATAATAATGGTAGTATTGATGCTTTCTTTAATAATGTTTTTTATTTTAAAGAATTACCTTGTGATGGTGTGTATGAAACTGTATCTATTATAGATAACCTAGGAAATAATGTATTGTTTATTGACTCTTCCACTAGCTTACCACTAGCTTAGATAAAGCATCTTTATGGGATTGTCGTCTTGGACATGTAAGCAAGAAACGCATAGGCCAACTCCAAAAGGATGGAGTCTTGGAGTCATTTGACCTAGAGCCAAATGATAGTTGTGAATCTTGTTTGCTTGGTAAAATGACAAAGTCACCTTTTACTGGCACTTGTGCTAGGGGTGAAGGTTTGTTGGACCTCATACACAAAGATGTGTGTGGACCCTTTAGAACCACCACAAGAGATGCCAATCGCTTCTATGTGACTTTAATTGATGATTTTAGTAGATATGGATACGTCTACTTAATAAAGCATAAGTCAGAAACCTTTGAAAAATTCAAAGAGTTTAAGCAAGAAGCGGAGAATCAGTTGGGAAGGAACATTAAGATGCTTCGATCCGATTGAGGTGGTGAGTATCTTAGTTCAGAGTTCCTCGACTATCTCAAGGAATGTGGGATTATCTCACAATTGACACCTCCTAGGACACCTCAGTTGAATGGTGTAGTTGAGAGGTACAATCGGACCTTGTTGGACATGGTTCTTTCCATGATGAGTCGAGCTTCACTACCAATCTTATTTTGGGGGTATGCCTTAGAGACTGCCGCCCATATCCTTAATCTAGTCCCTACAAAGAAGGTTGCCAAAACACCTCACGAGGTGCGGACTGGAAAAGTTCCCAATCTAGACCACATCAAGATTTGGGGTTGTGAGGCTTTCGTGAGACGGGAGACTCACGATAAGCTTGAACCCCAAAGCGAGTGGTGTATTTTCATCGGCTACCCACAAAAATCCTTTGGTTACATATTCTACAGACCCAGTGATAATGTGGTCTTTGTAGCAAGAAAAGGATTCTTTCGAGTGAGAGAATTCGTAAGCCAAGGAGACAGTGGGAGGCAAATTAACCTTAAGGAAATTCAAGAGTCAAGTGGTGAAGGAACCTCAACCCCTAGCCCTCAAGCTGAGGAGGAAACTTCTGTTGAGCCGACTGAAGAATCTATACCTTTGAGGCGTTCCACCAGAGTTAAGTATGCACCTGAGCATTATTATGGTTTTCATATTACTGCAGAAGGTGAGACACTTATCAGTGATAACACACTGGTAAATCTGGATGAGCCTAACAGCTACACGGAAGCCATGGCAGGCCCTGAGGCTGTTAAATGGAAAGAGGCTATAGATAGCGAGATACAGTCCATGTATTACAATCAAGTTTCAAACTTGGTTGACAATGTACCTGACCATAAGATAGTTGGGTGCAAATGGATATTCAAGAAGAAGCACGACTGGTTGCAAAGGGTTATTCTCAAACTCCGGGAGTTGATTATGATGAGACATTTTCACCAGTGGTCAACATTAAGTCTATTAGGGTTCTGTTAGTCGTTGCTACATTTCATGACTATGAAATATGGCAAATGGATGTCAAAACCGCTTTCCTTAATGGAAAGTTGGATGAAGATGTTTATATGGTTCAGCCAAAGGGTTTTGTCAGTACAGAGTACCCTAATAGAGTGTGTAAGCTTGATAAATCCATCTATGGATTGAAATAAGCACCTCGCAGATGGAATCTTTGTTTTGATGAGAAAGTCAAAGAGTTTGATTTTTCGAGATGTGAAGATGAATCTTGTGTATATGTCAAGGAAAGTGGGAGTATAGTTAGCTTTTTGGTATTGTATGTGGATGACATACTACTCATAGGAAATGACATCCCAACGTTGCAGGAGGTAAAGTCCTAGCTTGGGAAGTGTTTCGCTATGAAGGACCTTGGAGAAGCTGCCTATATCCTATGGATAAGGATTTTGAGGAACAGGAGTAAAAGACTAATTGAACTTAGTTAAAGAACCTATGTGGACAAAGTGTTGAAAAGGTTCAACATGCATAATTCCAAGAAAGGTGAGTTACTTATCCATTATAATGCCAGACTGAGTAAAACTCAGAGTCCGAGTATAGAGGCTGACATAGCTGAGATGAGTCGAGTACCATATGCTTCTGTTGTAGGCTCGATCATGTATGCTATGGCTTGTACTCGTCCTGATGTTGCCTTTGCTTTGAGCATGGTCAGTAGATATTAGGAGAATCCTAGAAAGGCTCACTGGACAGCAGTAAAGAATATTCTCAAGTACCTGCGAAGGACTGAGGACTGGATCCTTACCCTTGGTGGGAGTGATGACTTGAAAGTAGTAGGGTACAGTGATGCTAGCTTCCAGACTGACAGGGATAATTTCTGCTCTCAATCGGGTTGGGTCTTTACTCTAAATGGAAGGGAAATTACTTGGAAAAGTTCCAAGCAAGATACAGTGGCGGACTCCACTTGTGAATTAGAGTGTATAGCAACAAGCGAGGCAGAAAAGGGGGCTATATGGCTAAATAACTTGATCGGAGACCTTGGAGTTGTACCAGCTATAAAGGAGCCAATGGAGATTTTCTATGACAGCAATAGTGCGATTGCCTTAGCCAAGGAACCAAGAGATCATCGGAGATCTAGAAACATTGATAGAAAATATCACTTCATCAGACATTGAAGAGAAGAAGTAATCCTCCTGGCAAAGAGGTTATCATCGGATGAGAACCCAACAGATCTTCTCACGAAGGGACTGACTCGGGTTAAGCATCTCCAGCATGCTCGGAGCATAAGGCTGAAGGATGATATTAGTTTTAGTAGTTAGAAAATCTTGAAATTTGTAAAATGTAATTGACATTTGATGATAGATAAAATCTATTATTTATTAGTAAAATGTTGCTATCTCTTGTCAATCGTTTACTATTATTTATTTTTGCATTTTTTGACTTCCAAAATAATTATGTTATGGTTTATATCATATTATTCAAACTCTCCATAGTTGGTCATATGTTGGAAGTAGATATGAATCAAGACTATCATGGGTTGGCTTGTAGAGGTCTAACATGTTAGACAAAGCAGGGCTACAAAACTCATGAGTACTTATAAGTTTTGAGTATTGGATTCAAATCGCACACAGTAGTATCACTTCATGGAATTTATCTCGAGTGATCATGAGACGGTAATATCATATAAGTCTTCAAACCTAGAGATATGATTTGTTGCCTATGAGTTGGTTATGCATTGATTACACAAAAAAGCATTGGTAACTCGATGTTATAAACCGTGCCTTTGTGTATAATTCACAAGTAGTAGAGCAAACATAAGTCGAAGTTTATTTGTTCCTTCTAGGATTAGAAGCGATATCCCGGCCCATCGATGATTTTGTTTTGACCTATGTATCGAGCCCGGTAAGAACTAAATTGATGTGTTCAGTTAAGTTCTATGTCATTCAAATCAGAAATCGGGAAACAAATGTTGGACAATAAGCAAGACCATGTTCCATGTATTTGTCCCGCTGATATCTAGAACAGAGGATTATATGATCACTTATATAAAATGGCGTTTCATAGTTCAACAAAGTTTAAAAGAGCTACGATTGCTGATCGGTTCCTAAAGTCATACTTGCAACTATAGTTATTAGACTTATCCAAGTGGGAGACTGTTGGATACAGTGTCTAAGTCCATAACTATATTTGGTATGTACTTGACTCGACCCGACATGGTCCATTTGCGTTGCACTTCACCTGAACAATTTATGGATAATCTCTTGAGAATAGTATAAGTTATGATTTATTAATATATTATATGTTCTAATATATTAATATAAAACCATATTATTTAATTAGTGTTGATCTATATTAATCTAGAATTAATTTAGAGATCAAAAGTATGACTAATTAAATATGGGCTCTTGTATTTATATAGTGTGGGCTAATGCTTATTTGGAATGGGCTAGGCTTGCATGGAAAGTCCATGGAGACTCCATGGAGCTTTAACCCATGGAACTCATGGAAATGAAAAGACATGGGAATTAGGGTTTACATGGATGTAACCCTAATACACCACACTATATAAAGGAGGCTTTAGTTCTTGAAATCACACTAGATGTGGTGAGAAAACTAAGAGGGCCGATTTCAAGAAGTTAGTGACTATTCTCTCAAGTTTCCAAGTTTGTGGTGATTTGTGATTTCCATTTGAGGCATCCACATTATTGGTGCTAGGCTCGCAAACTCCAAGAAATCAACTACAACTACAAGGTAAGTAATTCTACTAGCTTTATTTGATTCAAGTACCCCATGCCATGATAGTTAGGATAAGAACCTTAGAAAAATTATTATTTGCATGTATCTTAGTCAAACATAGATCCAAGGTTTCTAAGGTTGCATGTACACCATAGGAGTGTTAGAATGCTCAAAACCCATCAGTGCCTTGACCCGCGCAAATGTCATACACTCCGCCACGTACTTTGCAATATCAAGCTTCATCGTCGGCCACCAGTAATTGGGTTTCAGGTCCCTATACAATTTAGTGCTACCGGGATGAATTGAGTACATGGTTTTGTGAGCTTCTTCCACCAAAAGATCTCTTATTCCTCCTGACTTAGGTACCCAAATTCGATCTTGGAATACCTTTAGTCCATGACCATTTCTATCAAACACCAACGTTTTGCCCAAACGTTCCTCCTTCCAGTCATTCTTTTCAAAAGCTTCCATTAGAGCTTTCTTTATACTTTCCACAATGATCGAGACAACTTCTATTCTCAACGCTGTTGGCCTTTTTCTCTCAAGATTGACTTTTCGACTGAGAGCATCAGCGACAACGTTTGCTTTACCGAGATGGTAAAGTATCTCACAGTCGTCGTGATTCAGTAACTCTAGCCAGTGTCGCTGCATGATATTCAATTCTTTCTAAATAAAGAGATATTGGAGACTCTTATGATCAATGAAAAGTTTGCACTTTGTGCCATAGAGGTAATGCCTCCATATCTTTATAGCAAAAACTACCACTGCCAGCTCCAAATCGTGAGTGGGGTACTTTTTTCATGCTCTTTCAGTTGTCGAGACGCATATGCTATCGCATTTTCTCTTTGGATCAAAAAACAACCTACCCCAACACCAGACGCATCGGTATAAACAACGAAGTCTTCAACTCCATCATGTAGAGCAAGAATCGGTGCCTCACATAGCCTCTTCTTTAGCAACTCAGATGCTTCTCTGTGCTTATCATTCCAAGCATAAGCAGCTCCTTTGTGGGTCAAAGCTGTTAATGGACTAGCAATCGAAGAAAAGCCTTGGATAAACCTTCATTAATATCCAGCTAATCCCAAAAAGCTTTGGATCTTCGTGGGACTTTTTGGTTGCTCCCAGTTCATTACAGCTTCAATCTTTGCTGGATCAACCATTATCCCTTCTTGGTTGACCACGTGAATCAAGAATTGGACTTCTCAAATCCAAAAATCACATTTGGAGAACTTAGCATACAACTTCTCCTTCTTCAAGACTTCTAACATTTCTCGCAAGTGTTTACCATGCCCCTCTTGGCTTTTCGAATAAATCAGAATGTCATCTATGAACACTATCATAGATTTATCAAGTAACGGATTACAAACTCTGTTCATTAAATCCATGAATGTTGTTGGTGCATTGGTTAGTCCAAACGACATAACCAAAAACTCGTAGTGTCCATATCGTGTTCTGAATGTAGGCTTCTCTATATCCTGCTCTCTTACTTTCAGCTGATGATATCTTGACCTTAGGTCGATCTTTGAAAAATAACTTGAACCTTGTAGTTGATCGAACAGTGTAACGCCTGTGTTTCTGGGCCTGTCATTAATCTTGATACAATAGTCTAGGTTAACCTTTGTAACCCGTTTTAAAGTAATAAGAATGTATTATTTGAGTATTATGTGTTTTGTGCTTAATTGCTTAATTATGTGGTCTGATTAATTAAGAATAAAAATAAGCGTCAAAATTTAAGTGTAAAATAAACTTAATATCTTTGGTTAATGTCGTAGTAGTTGAAACGAGGTTTCCGAATATATATAGAACGTCCAAATCTGACTTCGTATGAGGAAGTTATGATTTATCGAAGTTTCGACTTAGCGGTATGCTGCCTCAAATACTCGATTTGAGATCGAGCGGTTTTTAGCTGAAGCATTCTAAACGAGGATCGAAGGTCTCGTTGTTGGTATCGAAGCGATAAAAAGTTAGGCGAGAACGGACGTCAAACGAAGAAGTTATGAATTTATAACGAAAGTTTCTGTCGCGGCCTATTAAAAGTAAATAATAAAAATAAATTCCAAATTAGCCGACGGAGTCTAAACGAAAGTTGTAGAGCGTAGTCTCACCTTTCCGTGGGTATAAAGAACGTCGAAAACGGAGTTTGTATGAAGAAGATATGAATTTCCGAAGTTTGACAAATAAATTGTATTTATTTTTAATTAAAAAATCCGGCATTATCTGAAGGGGGAGTCACCAGTCCGATCCGACGTACGCCCCGCGTACGCGAGTATGCCCCGCGTACTCCGAAGAATGTCGACACTTCGGATGACGCATGCAGTGACGATTTCAGAGGCCAGTACGCCCCGCGTACGCCCGTACGCCCCGCGTACTCCGAGGCTCCAGCCTCCTATAAATAGGATGCGAGTGCAGCCGGCTATTTTGCTAATTTCTTCTCTTCTCTCTCTCGTTTTGCATCGTTTTGCGTGCCAGAAATACCCCGAAGCCCCGGTATTATTCTCGAGCCCCGAGGCAAGTCCCGAGATCCCGAAGATCCCAAGAAGTGCGGTTCCCGAGCCGAAGCTCTGCCCGCAAGAAGTTCGATTTTTGTGAAGATCTTCCAGATCTGCTGAGGATTACTACTTCTGCAAGTCGTAGTGCTGTCCGATCGTCTTCTGATCAAGTGAGTGTATACTACCTTTCATAAACACTATAATAATACAAGTATGGTTTGAGTGTATTAAGTATATTGTTGTTTATGTGTATAATTTTGTTGTTATAAGTATGAATGTGTATTCATTCTCTTCTATCTCATAGATCTGATTTACTTTCTATGAAATACGTGTTATGTGGGTGTGCCTCATCTGTTATGTGGAATATGTATTGAATGGAAATGATATACAGGTTTTAAACTATGTATGAATGGAGTATATGATTTCATCTTCATCACTAGATTCTTTAGTGTTTTTCTCATCATCTACTTCCACTCGAGCATTCCCTCCTTCACCTTCTACTGGTTCGTCTTCCTTGTCTTCACAAAGAACCTTAAGGAATTCATCTTTGCATCTTGAAAATCATTTGGTTTTTACAAAATCATCAGCTTGAACGTTGAGTATGTGAGGCTCATGTATTTCATCCATCGCCAAAGGACACGAGCATAATCGATCGATCGATTTGTTGGGAATAAAGGAGACAAGAAAAGGGGTTTTCTTAAAAAACCCTAAATTAATGAGGTCAACGATACAGTTACCATTAAGATGTCATGTAGACTTTTGTAACCGGCTAAATGAGGGTCATCGGATGATCAGGGCTAAATTGTCTGGTTTATCCGGTTTGTTGGGCTTTTTCATTCAAAAAAAAATTAGGACTTTATTGAAACTTTTGCAAATATATAGGGACTTTACTGTAGTTATCCCTTTGTCTATTATACATGCATATTTTCAATTTTTTCAAAGCATTGTCCTAACTAGCATACAAATTGCTAATTGAATAAAACATCTAGTTAGATGACATACCTTTTGAAGAATAGTAGTTCTTGACCCTTGAAAGCTTTAGCACGTCAAGTGTGATACATCTAATAGTTCACAAACACCAATTTGCAAGAGGATGATTTAAGAGAATAATTGAATAAAACATCTAGTTAGATGACATACCTTTTGAAGAGAATAATCTATTTATCTCAAAGACAAGAGGCCACCGATTTTGGTCTATGGAGGGTTCTATTTATAGTGTTGTACATGCTAGGGTTACACTTGGTAAACCCTAATAACCCATGATTTTCCACATTCTCATGCTCCATGGGTTTAACCTTCATGGACTATCCATGGATTAGTTTAGCCCATAATCATGGATCATTAGCCCACACTACAAGAATGATTGATTTACATAATCAATCCTCATATATTTAATTAGTCTCTTTTGATCACAAAATTAATAAATTAATTCTTCATCAATACTAATTAAATAATTCCATATTAATATATTATACTTGTAATATATTAATAAACCATAAATAGACTTATTCTCAAAATTCATCCTATCAAATTGCACTGGTGAAGGCAACCCAAAAGGACCACGCTACAATCGGGTCAAGTACATACCAGTTATAGTTATGGGCTTAGACACCAAATCCAACACATTATATTCATCATAACTCGAGAGATCACACATACTACCGTTTTCCTAGGTTCATCTCAGCTTTCCTTGATTCGAGTACGGATCCTCTACTTTCAGTAGTACAGGCCCATACTACCTTCTACATGTATTCGTACTTTCCTCAAGAACTATCTTCAATTCACCAAGTCCCTTTTCAATACTACTGCTCTCTGCTAATCTCATCCTAGGCTTGCCCTAGGGTAATCTCCAACCCATTCTCCGCCATCAGCTACCTAAGAAGTCCCTACTATGTCCCCCTAACTAGCTCACGCATACCATTACATATCATTAAGACCAGGTAATTCTTCGAATGAGAGGTCCTACCCTACAATGGTTAGACTCAAACAAGAGCTGTGAAATAGAGCTAAACCTAACCTTCTGAAATTTTTAGGTTATCATAATCTGTACCTTAACGTATTTGTTTACTACTTAGTCAAAGATAATTAGAACTCCAAAAAGTTCAAAACAAGCAGAATTCTAGCATTGAGTAACCTAATCAAGCATATCATACACAGGCCATCATATTACTAACTAATCAATACTAGCATGCAGTCCATAAAGCTCATACACATATAATAGGCACATAAGGCATCCTTCCTAGATCCTAAGCTCTAATCTAGCATGCAGTTCTCATAAGCATATCATAAAATAAACCTGTATGGGTAATTTGGGAGTACTTACTTGAGCTCGGTTGATTGCATGTACCACACCCTTTTTCTCTTTTCAAAATACTTTTTGTAAAAAATGTTTTTATTTTAAAATTTTTATACCAAGTCCTTAGTTTGAGTTCAGACACACCCGAGAGTGTGCCCCGCCCGACACTAGACTGAAATCTGGAAGAATATAACATAAACATATGAGCATTCCTCGGGCTTACCGCGACATCGGACCAAAATCCGAAAACATATAAAACAGGCACATGCAAGAATCACGAAGACATCAAGCATACAAGCATCCCTCGGGCTTTCCCCGACATCGAACTGAACTCCGGAAACATATAAATGTACATCGGGCCTTACCCGACATCAGACCTTAGCCCGACATATACTAACATATAGAAATGGGCCGACATTAGTGCCTTCGACCCGTTCCTACAGGAGGAAAGTCATGTCACAAAGCTGACTATGGAATCTCACGGTAAGGAATCTATAACGGCTGCTCCAACGACTCCCCAACTATCATTATCACAAAACACTTAGTCAAAATCCAAAAATCCTTCTTAGGGTAAAAGACCATTTTACCCCTAGTCAAAGTCAACATTCTGGGTTGAGTCAACTCGTTGAGTTGACCCATCGACTTGCCGAGTTCCATAAATCAGAAACCCTGAAATCGTGATCCAACTCACTGAGTTCCTCACGAACTCGTCAAGTTTGTCCTATCATCAGAATCGGGACTTTCCAACTCCACTCATCAAATTCATCCTGAACTCGTCGAGTTTTTCTTTCTACGGGGTCGGGGCATTTTGACCCAACTCGTCGAGTTCCTTTATGAACTCATCGAGTTCTCAGTCTGTTAAGCTATCTTAACAGATTAAGTCCCTATCTTTCAGATCTAATCTCCACACTTGATATATATACTGAAAATGTCCTTTTAAGGGTAAAGTTTCCAACTTTACCCATTAATACCCTTCCTTAATGGGTTTAGCTCAAAATCTAACTATTTTAAGACAATGATCTTGACCTAAAAGTCATTAATACTTCAAGCTAAGGCATACAAACTGAGATCTAGATCCTAGACACTACATGAACATGTAAAGTCTCTAACTTTCTCTCAATGCATGGCCTTTTGGAGCTTAAAAGGCCAAAATGACACCCTAAAGCTTGCATGGGGCTTCAAGGGCCATAAAGTTTGCACCTTTATGCCATGAAAGCCCTTCAAGGCCCTAGATCAGGAAGTACACTCACTTGGGACGTCTATTTCCCAAGGATTAAGATATTTGGACCAGAAAACTCAATAAAAGTGAAGATGAACAGATCTAAATAATCATTAAGCAAGTTTTAGACTTGCTTACCAGAAAATGCTACAAATGGAGTCAACTTTATGGATCTACTCACTTCCTCTTGAGCCCTCAAACTTCTTCTTCTCCCACAAGCTTCAAATACACAAGTTTTCTCTAAAAAATAACTCACAAGCTCACACAAGGCATTACGGTTTCAAGATTTGGGGTTTTGGACATGGAGTGTCACACCCCCGAACCAGATGGCGGAAACGTCCGAGGGCTATTGTGACTTAACTGAATACCATCACAATGATTATACATGATTCATAACATCATTCATCACCATGCATTGAAATATTACAACCGAGATTGTTTACATTCAGTACATTGTTTTAAAACATTACATTTCCAAAACATAAACCGTTCGATGCTAATTAAACAAAACATCATGACATCACTGGATACATTTTCTTCGATTTACCTGTTACCTGAGAATATAAGTATTTTGGAAAAACGTCAACATATGAAATGTTGGTGAGTTCATAAGTAAAGTTTGAAAAGAAATGATTTGTATAATTTTGAAAACCACCAGAAAATCCGATATTTTCTGAAAAGAGTATTGTATATAAGAAAAAGTGTGCAGATCCGTAAGTATGCTTGTTGATTTCTATAAACGCGAATAATTGTTAGACTTTGTATACATCACATAGGTGAAAGTGTTGAATTCCCTAGGAAAACCCGATGTTTTCCTAATACATCAAATTACGTGTCTTATTTATTGTTATACCGATACGACGTTTGTTTTCAATAATTCCAGGTGACATTGGATTAATTATGGGTTGTGAGTCGTTATAATCACGCATTAATGAAAATGACTAGTTTACAACTACCAAATACAAACGATCCCTTGGGCGTCGTCCGTACTACTCACTTAATCCAACCACCCTGACTTCTCATAGCCCCACAACCGAGGAGAAAGGAGGGTACGAAGCCCCCGTTATTTCCATAAGTCGTTCAAGGCTATCGTGAATGCGAAAGGCACTTGGCCCGAATCGCATTTGACTTCTCGACTTTGCTAGCAGTACCAATGGGACCATGGGGCCCAACAACACAATAAAGCTATTGAAAGTCCTTTTACACGGAATTAGGTCACAGAAGACCCAATAACATGTAAGCGCGTTCCCTTTGGGCCTAAAGATCATGTCATTGGGCTAGCTAGGCCCAACAAGCACGATTTGAAACTTTCAAGCCCAAAGATTGAAAATTGACTTCTCGTAAATTTTCACGTGTGTATTGAAGTACTATTGTTTATTGATTTTTGATTCGTTATTGATTCGAGACCGAATCAATTTGTTTGGTAACGATATTGATGTTGAAAGTGTATTTGCTATTACGTTTCGCCGGTAGCCGTGGTACTCGTATTTTATCTTAAGGGATTTATTGTTTTAACTATTAGAGATTTCCTTTTTATGCCCCTTCTTGGATAAAATTTACACTTTTAACCCTTTATATAAAAGAATTTCCATTTTAGTCCTTAAACCATTTTTCTTGACACTTTAGTATCAAAACTAGTTGAAAAGACATTTTCAGCCCAGATTTACTTAATAAACAGCTTAAGTCCCTCAAAAATGAAATTTTCTCGGTTGAAACCCCCATTTTCGCAACTTTTACAATTTTGGCCCAAAATGGAAAAGTTTTGCATTTTTGGTCTGTTTTTAATTTGAAAAGCGTTTTTGGCCTTTGAAATGGTTTTAGATTACTTTTAATCCCCTGTTTTACAGAAATGTACATTTTCAGCCCCTCAATTTCAGAAATCTCGCAAATTGGGGCTTTATTGGGCCGAAAAGCCCATTTTAGCCCATTATGTTCAAAATTCACAATTTTAACCCTTCAAAAGTGTTGATATTCAGAAAATATATACTAGAAACTGTTTAGACTCATTTCCACTTTCAGAAATTATCTTTTGTCGGTTTGGGCCCCTTAGTTTTGTATTTTTGACATTTTGAGCCCAAAAATGGGTTTTAAGTCCAAAAATGTTCATTCTAACAAACTAAACTATTTTTCTAGACTTGATTAGTGTGAAATGGTATAAGTTATACTTATTTCACTCCTCATATTGTAGTTCTCGGTTTTTAGGTTCTTTTGGCTAACATAAACATCACAAATCACATAAGATCATACATATAAGCATAAAAATCACACAAGGCATACATTTACTCATAGATCTACACATTTCCTTGTATTATCCCCCACAAAACTTATAAAAACCGAAAAAAGAGGGGGTATGAAGCTCACCTTGGGTATGGTTTCGGTTTTGGAAGGAAAAATGAAAAGAAATTCGGCCTTAGCAACCTTCCTTGGAAGATTTCGAACTTGGATGCTTCTTAGGTGCTAGATCATGAGTTTGAATGAATTAAGAGGTGATTTTTGGATGAAATGAAGTAGCTAGCTTAAGGATCTAAGAAATTTCTTACCTTAGATGATGATTTTTGTGTAAGAATCCCCTTGAACACTTCTTAGATCTCGAAAATATGGAGGAGATATGAGAGTGTTTCTTGAGAGAATGGAGAGTGAAATGTCTGTGTGTGTGTGCTTGGACTCGGCCGAGAGCAAGAGAGAGAGGGAGAAGAAGAGATGGTTTGCATGGAAGTATGGGAATGCATGAATGTATGGGTCCTCTTGCATTGAAATCCCTTGAATAATTGTGAGGTGGCACCCAACAAAGTCAACTCTCCCTCTTTATGGGCTTGGGCCGAGAATAGAGAGGGGAAAGAAGAGATTTTTGGGCTTTTTGTCCGTAAGCCCACATTATAGTTAAGTTAGATGATTTTTGGCCCTAAAAAATATAAATGTGATTTTTATGACCTATTAGGGCTAAATTAGGTTAATTATGGCGCAAAATGGTTCTTATAATTAATTTATTTTATTCTAGGCCCAATATGGCCCAAAATATTGAAATAAATGGAAGTGGGTCCAGTTAGAGCCCATTTAAGAGTTCTAAGCCCAAGATGGTCAAATTGGAAGCTTATTGGTCCATTGGGCCCAATAAGGAAGTCCTAGTCCAAAATGGACTTAAACAAGAACTTCTAGGGTTTCCAATTGCTTATTGACTACTTGAAATGCTTGCATGGGGTGTTTGTTTGAAATTTTATTGTCATAAAGAATGCATCATACATGCTCTTGTGTCTTTGATTCATAATTTGGCTTAATTGTTGTAATTTACAAGGCACAAAAATTTCTAATTGTGACATGGAGGCTGTAAATGAGGCCAACCTTTGGAGGTTAAGGTGTTTAAATAGGGTGCCAAACTTTGAATATTAGGTTTTCACTCAGCCAGTCCTACTCATCGAGTTGGGGCTCTCAACTCGTCGAGTAGAGTTTACATCCCGCGTCCAGTTTCATTCCTACTCGATGAGTTTGGGGCCTCCAACTCGTCGAGTTTCTATACAAAATTGAATAAATATTTAATTAAATACATACCAGGAACTAGGTGTTTCAACCTTATATTTTATTTTGTTATTTTTGTATTGTTCAACGTACGCAATGAATACGATCCATGAATAAATCGCATAGCCCGACATTTCTGTCATCTGTCAGGGTGGTTGAAAGTTGGATTCTACATTAATGGAACCATCAAAACCTTTAATTTAGGGGTTAATTCTTCCACATCAACTTTTAAACCGTCCACTTCAATTATATGTGTTTCCAATTTTACCATTATTTAAATTATATATAATTATATAATTCCTATAGTCTTTTAATTTACCTTTTTTTATTCCAACATTTGAATCTCACCAAAATCTCGCCATTCTAACACCATTCCCAACAATTATCTTGAAAAACTGAAGAGTCCACCACCCCTCGCTTCTGAGGTCGGACTATATAGGCTATAACACGACTGCATAGACCAAAGCCAAAATTCTCGATAAGATCAAAACCACCATTCGAACTATATAACTCACTAATAATTTTAACCCATAGGAACTTATCATTCTTAGTGAATCTCCACCACAAGTTTGAAGAAGAGCTAAATTAAAGGCACCCAAACTACCAATATCAAGGTCGCAATTCTTTTTATCAGCAACTATTACCTCCCATTTAACCCAATACATTTTTTAAGTATCATATCTCTTCCCCCAAAAAAAGTAGAACCGGTTTGAGCAACATAGATCTTCCTCCAAAAGAAAGTGCATACACTTTCCATTTGGAAAGCTTTTTAGGATAGAGATCGATAATAACCTTCGAACCAACCATTCTATTCAAATTTTGACCCACCGGAAGACCCAAACAATTAAAAGGTAGTTTATCTAATCTGCATCCCACATCTGAAGAAAAATTATCCACATATCCAAGCAGAATACACACACCATAAAGATTAAGTTTCTACAAATTATCATTTAAACCCGAAACCAAATAGAAACAATGTAATAGTCTAACAATATTAGTAATATTAGATTTGTTTCAATCTCAAAGGAAGATCACATCATCCACATAGAATAGATGTGACATTCTCATATTGCCTTTACCAACCTAAACTTTAGAAGAAAAAAATTAGTTGCCTTTACATCTCCAATACCCACATGTAATCCTTCTATGACAAGGATAAAAAGAAACGGGGATAGTGCATTTCCCTGTCTTAAACTGATGGGTTTTGTACAAACAATCCTATGTGTGCATGCAACCCTAGATTTGGATCTATGTTTTCTCTATTAGATACACAACATTATGAACACATGAAGAAACCTAGCATGCTCCTAGTATTTTCGAAATTCATATAGTAGGATAGATCACATACCTCTTGTTGTTATATTGCAATAAAAACTCAAATCTTCAAACCGTAAGTCTTGAAAGCAAGTACCACAAGTTTAGTACCTTTAATGGCTCACAAACACCACAAGCAAATGGAGAGGCAATAGAGAGAGAAGAGTGGAGGTAGAAATTGGCTCTAGGAACCCTAGGGATCAAGTGGACGATTTCTACAGCCTTAGGGGTATTTATATAGGGTAGAGATTAGGGTTTTAGTCCTTATCCTTACCTAGTTGCTTGCCCACCAAGTAACCAAAAGATAAGCCTTGAAAGCCCTATCCTTGGATGATTTCAAGCTTCCTTATCCCTTGAATTCATCCAACCTATATCTAGAGTAACCATTGCCCTACTTTGCAACTATCATATAATTACAATTCAGCCCCTCTAGTTTAATTAATTACACTTGATGACAAAATTAATTCTTAATTAACTATTGTCCAATATTAATTAAAAAAATATGATTTCTCCTTTAATATATTATTATTATAATATATTAATAAATCATAATAACCACTTTCTCTATTTATATTTCTAGTCATGTTGCTTTGGTGAAGGCAACCCAAAAGGACCATGGACAACCGGGTCAAGTACTTACCAAATATGGTTATAAGCTTAGACACTAATCCAACAATCTCCTGCTTGGATAAGTCTAGTAACCACAAATGCAAGTACAACTCGATTAGCAATCATAGCTCTCAAAGACGCTGTCGAACTCTGATCTCATCAGTAACCTGTCCTTTAGATAAGGGATCGTATAGTCCTCTGTTTAAATATTGTGCGGACAATCTCATGAAACTTTGTCATACTTATTATCCAGCAGTTTGTTTCTCGATCTCAGATTCATTTGAAATAGAACTTAATTGAACACATCAATTTAGTCCTGACCGGGCCCAGCACATAAGTCAAATTAAATCATCAAGGGGCCCTAATATCGCTTTTACCCTCTTAGGATAAAAGTAACAGATAAACTTCGACTTATATGCATTTACTATTCACTAATCAATTATACACAACAATGCGTTTTATGACATCAATTTATGATGCAGTTTCACATTATCAATGCACAATTAATTAGTAAACAATAAACCATATATCTTAGTTTTGAGACCATATGATATTATCGTCTTGCGATCACTTGTGGTACATTCCATAAAGTGATTCCAGCAAGCGCGAGTTTATTCCAATGCACAAACCTTTTTCATAAGCACTCACGAATGTTGTAACAAACCTTTGTTATGTCTAATACCTTTCAGACAATCTACACACCAATTCATGACAGTCTTCATTCATACCTACTTCCAACATATGAATGACTGTGGACCGTTTGAATGATTCGATTATTCTTAATAAACTCAATCATTCTGGAGGTCAAAACATGCAAAGTGAAACAATAGTTAAACAATTAACATAAGACAGAAACCATTAAATAATACTCCTTTATTTAATCATCAAATGTCAATTACATTTATATATTACAAGTTTCCAAACTATCTAATCCAAACTAATATCGTCCTTCAGCCCAATACTCCTAGCGTGCTGCAAGTGCTCAACCCTACTCAGTCCCTTCGTAAGCGGATCTGTTGGGTTATCCTCTGACGATATTCTCTTAACTACGAGGTGTCCTTCTTCTACTCGATGTCTAATAAAGTAAAACTTTTTGTCGATATGTCGAGATTTACCATGATCCCTCGGTTCCTTGGTCAAGGCAACCGCTCCTTCATTATAAAAGAAAATTTCCATAGGATCCTTTACGGCAGGTACAACTCCAAGGTCTCCAATGAAGTTCTTCAACCATATCGCCTCCTTTGATGCTTCGCTCGGTGCAAGGTACTCTGATTCGCATGTTGAATCAGCTACAGTTTCTAGCTTGGAACTTTTCCAAGTCACTACTCCTCCATTAAGGGTAAAGACCCAGCCCGACTGTGAACGGTAGTTATCCATGTCGGTCTGGAAGCTGGCGTCACTATACCCTCGCACCTTTAAGTCACCACTCCCTCCGAGGACCAAAAACCATTCCTTGGTCCTCCGAAGGTACTTAAGGATATTCTTGACCGCGGTCCAATGCGCTTTGCCAGGGTTACCTTGATATCTACTGACCATGCTCAAATCAAAGGCCACATCAGGGCGAGTACAATTCATAGCATACATGATTGAGCCAAGTGCGGAAGCGTAAGGGACTCGGCTCATCTCTGCTATCTCGGCTTCGGTACTCAGACTTTGAGTCTTACTCAACTTGGCATTACTTTGTATCGGTAGTTCTCCCTTCTTCGAGTTTTCCATACTAAAACGTTTTAGTACTTTATCCAAGTAAGTATTCTGACTAAGTCCTATTAGTCTCTTACTTCGCTCTCTCACTATCCTTATTTTCAAAAGACTAATAGGACTTAGTCAGAACACTTACTTAGATAAAGTACTAAAACGTTTTAGTATGGAAAACTCGAAGAAGGGAGAATTACCGATACAAAGTAATGCCAAGTTGAGTAAGACTCAAAGTCCGAGTACCGAAGCTGAAATAGCAGAAATGAGCCGAGTACCATACGCTTCCGTAGTTGGCTCAATCATGTATGCTATGACTTGTACTCGCCCTGATGTAGCCTTTGCTTTGAGCATGGTTAGTAGATATCAAGGAAACCCTGGCAGAGCCCATTGGATTGCGGTCAAGAATATCCTTAAGTACCTTCGGAGGACGAAGGAATGGTTTTTAGTCCTCGTAGGGAGTAATGACTTAAAGGTGCGAGGGTATAGTGATGCCAGTTTTCAGACCGACAGGGACAACTACCGTTCGCAGTTGGGCTGGGTCTTTACCTTGAATGGAGGAGCAGTGACTTGGAAAAGTTCCAAGCAGGAAACCGTAGCTGATTCAACGTGAAAATCAGAGTACATTGCAGCGAGCGAAGCGTCGAAGGAGGCAATATGGTTGAAGAACTTCATCAGTGATCTTGGAGTTTTACCTGCCATAAAGGAGCCCATGGAAATTTTCTGTGATAATGAAGGAGCGGTTGCCTTGACCAAGGAACCGAGGGATCATGGTAGATCTAGACATATCGACAGAAAATATCACTTTATTAGACATCGAGTAGAAGAAGGACAACTCGTGGTTAAGAGGATATCATCAGAAGATAACCCAGCAGATCCGCTTACGAAGGGACTGAGCAGGGTTAAGCACTTGCAGCATGCTAGGAGTATTGGGCTAAAGGATGATATTAGTATAGATTAGATAATATTAGAAACGTGTAATAGATAAATGTAATTAATGTTTGATGATTAAATAAAGGAGTATTATTTATGAGTAATGTTACTATCTTATCTTAATTGTTTAACTATTGTTTCATTTTGCATGTTTTGACTTCCAGAATAATTGAGTTTATTAAGAATAATCGAATTATTCAAATTGTCCACAATCGTTCATATGTTGGAAGTAGGTATGAAAGAAGATTGTCATGAATTGGTGTGTAGATTGTCTAAATGGTATTAGATATAGCAAAAGTTTGCTGCAACGTTCATGAGTGCTTATGAACTAGTTTTGAGCATTGGAACAAACCTGCGCTTGCTGGAATCACCTTATGGAATATGATAAAAAGGGTGATCGCAAGACGATAATATCATATGGTCTTAAAACCTAGATATATGGTTTGTTATTTGTTAATTGGTTGTACATTGATAATGCAAAACCGCATCAGTAACTTGATGTTATAAAACACATTGTTGTTTATAGTTGATTAATGAATAAGTAAATGCATATAAGTTGAAGTTTATCTGTTACTTTTATCCTAAAAGGGTAAAAGCGATATCTCGGCCGCTCGATGATTTGATTTCACTTATGTGCCGGGCCCGGTCAGAAATGAATTGATGTGTTCGATTAAGTTCTATGTCGAATAAATCTGAGATCGAGAAACCAATTGCTGGACAAATTCTTGTCATTTTTCAAGTTTACAAGCACAAAAGTCGTCGGAAACTTATACGTGATTGAAAATGTAGTTGGTGCAAGAAACGTTGTACGTCAAAGGTATTTATAGCAATTCTTGTCCAAGCCTATGTGTGTGTGAATGGATTCGTTGGTTGGAAGTTGGATTTAATATTAATTGAACCTTCAACGCCTTCGATGGAGCTCGCTTTTAATTGTAAGGCATAGCTATCACTTTCCATTGCCGACCAAGTTTGGGCTTTTGGATCTTCAATTCTATATATCACAAACTACTTTTAACTTTTCTCATATTATTGTTCACTAGTTACTAATTAAGCTCGTCCAAATTAAATCTATCATTGTGACCACATATAAGACATTATCAATTATTAAGTTTGTTATGTATCATGCCTACGTATCATTATGACCTCATATAAGACATGTTTTACTAGATTTTAGATGCTTATTGTTTGGTGTCTACATAAGACGTGTTTTACCTGATTTAGATGCTTATTTTTTGGTGCCTATATGTCCTAAGTAATTTTTTAGAAATCAGCAAATATATATAAATAAAAGAAAAGACTTCCAACTGCCAAGGAGCTAAACTAGGAAGCCAAGGAGCTTAACTAGGAAGAAATGAATACAAACTAAAGTAAATGAATACAAACTAAAGTAAATAAAAAAAGCGACAATCCGAAACAAACATAGTAACACCTCAAGAACAAAGAAATGGACATGTAGTCCACTCAATCCAATTAGAGACTCATTTGGTGCTACGGTGCTTTAACCATAAAGACTTCATTGATTTTACCTGGTCCACCACTTTTGCAAGAAAAATCCTAGAGTTATTGAAAATACGCTCATTCATCGCTTTCCAAATACACCAATGATTTACGTTGCCCACTCCAGCATGATTTTTTTCTTCATTGGGCAGTCAACCCACTTAGCTGCACACTCCAAAAAATCCTTGACTTTACCAAAATGATTAAGTGTAACACCACACCATTTGAAAATCCACTAGCTTTCGCGAAAGAACAATCTGTAATACCCGGTTTCGAATCGTTTCATTATTCGGGGCCGTGACCCGAACATTAGTTATCATAAGGCTTCAAGAGATATTTAGACCTTTTTTGGATGTGGGTATTATAGATTTGGTGATCTGGAAGTTCGCTTCGTGTTTTGGAGCCCGAGGGTATATCTGTAATGTGTTAGTTCGACCCTTTATGGATTTTGGATATGTAATTAAAAAAAAGCTTTAAGGCAAGGGTAAGTTGATATAGCTGTAGAGCTCCTTATTACCTTTCCGTGGATATTAAGAACGTCGAAATCTGACATAGAATGAAGAAGTTCTGGCCTCCGGAAGTTTGGTGGTTTAAGAGTTAAGCCTAGTACACTGGGCATACAAGGGAGTACGTTGGGCGTACTAGGCAGAAGAAGTGTCGGCAACTTATGGAGTACCCTGGGTACAAAGAGTACGCACGGCCTACTCCAGTGAGATGAAAACTCTAATTTGTAGGTATGAGCCCTATTTAAACATTCTTATGGCCTTTAGACAACTAACCTTATCAGCCCCTATTTCCATTTCGTCCTATTGAAACCCAAGTTCACCCTTTGAGTGTTCTTGAGCTTTGAATTGGTTTTTGTGGTATTTTTGTGTGTATTCAAGTGGAAGAAACTTGGAGACTAAGCATTTGTTGAGGATGAGCTTCTAGATCCAGATTCTTCACCAACTTTGGGAGCTTTGGAAGGTATAAAGTTCTTACCTTGATGATCCATTATGATAGTTTGATTTTAGGGTTGTTTAAGAGCTTTTTTGTTGTCCCATAGGTTCTCCTTATGAGTTTGTGTAACTTTAGGAGTTGGATATGTTAGATCCTAATCTCTTTGTTGCTCATGATGCATAAAAACATCATCTTGATGGTTGATATGAGACCATGCATGAATTTGAGTCCTTCATATGAGCTTTGATGCATAAAAATGGATGTTGGGTTTCATTAAGACATGCTAGGGGTTAAGGTTTCCAACCTTAAGTATTAGAACCCTAAGATGGTCAAGATCTGAAAATTGGACCCTATTGTTGAATAGATTAAGCATTAAATTGCTTAGGGTGGCAAGCAGCCCAGTACGTTTGGCGTACCAAGTGGTACATTGCACGTACTGGTGATCGGTGGGGTACGTCAAGTGTACAATGCGTACACCGAGCATATGAATCTTAATGGGCTTTTGGATATCGATTCAGTTTGGTCATTTGGGCCTTAGTTAGGTGTTGGGCCTTGGCTTGTTTAAAGTAGGTGGGCCTCATAATTTATTAGTGGGACTAAGTTGCATGATTTGGGCCATATGGGCCTTGAGGTCATTATTTTGTTATTGGGCCAAGGTTGGGTAGGCCCATTATGGGAAGGGTAAAATGGACTTCAATCCTAGGAGTTGGGTTTGGGCTTTAGACTCATAGATATGGTTAATAACCTACTTTTGATTAGGGTTATTATTTTGTGATAGTGTGGGATCTTCCAGTTCTATAGCAGAGCATCTAATTATTTATTCAGTAGCACGAGGTTAGTTTTCTCACTATATATATGGGTCGAATGTATTAATGTCGGCCCAATACTTGTTATATGGAATCCTAGTTGTCTTTGTGATGTTTGCATGAAAGACCAAGATCTGGCCCCTGTCAATTGTATGAAAGACCAGGATCTGGCCCCTGACACCTGTATGTAAGACCGGGATTCGACACTTGACACTGCACGGAAAGACCATGGGGGCAGTCCATCACACTTGTATGATTTGGTACATGGTATTATGAGGAACTCACTAATCTTCGTGCTTATGGTTTATTTTTTTTATGGTTTCAAGTACTTCCGATACGAATGGAAAGGGTCTGATGTGACTGCATTGCATCCACATATGTTTCTGCAATGTGATGATTTTGGGATTGTACTCTAAAAACTGTTTTATTATAAACTAATTTTGAATGTTTGAATAAAAGATAATTGGTGTTTTGGTTGAATTAAAAATGAAATTTTTACCTCATAATCTTGGGTCGTTACAAGTTGGTATCAGAGCCTTGGTTTGAGGGATTTGGTCACACTTTTGGGTATGTCTGAGCTCAAACTCAGGAATAGTGTAATGTTCGGTTTCGAATTGCTTCATTATTCGGCATCGTGGTCTGATCATCAGTTACTATTAGCCTTAGGGCCTTGGGGAAGGAAGGTTTAGGCCCATTTGGATGTGGGAGATGTTGGTTATGTGACGAAAGGGTTCGGTTTGTACTTTAGAGCCCAAGGATATCGAGAAAGGCATTGGTTCAAGCCTTTTATAAATTTTGGATTTAGGTTCACTTTGTTTTCAGATTAACTAAAACTAATAGAAGTGTAGGGCTTCTTGTTACCTTTCCGTGGATACAAAGAATGTCAAAACGGATAAGGGATGCAAAAGTTATGACCATTTGAAGTTGGAAGGGTTTGAACCAAACCGGGTACACATGGCGTACACATGAGTTTGGACACGGGAGCATTTGGGAACGCTCTGCGTTCCCCAATGGAACATGTTGCGTTCGTCAGGCAAGATTAAAACCCTTATTTAGGGTCATTGGCCCTATTTAAAGACCTTAACTCACCTCCAACCCTAATTTTATTTAGCCTCCATCCTCTCTAACCCTATGAACGAAACCCCAACCCCTACTTTTGTATGTCTTCAGCTTTATGGTGATTTTTGTGTGTTTTGGTGCTTGAAGAGATAAAAGGAACTTCTTGAAGAGTCATTGCTTGACTTAGAGCTTTTGGATCTGTGTTTTGCTCACCTAGATCAAACTTATGTAGGTATAAAGTCTCAACCTTGACAACCTTTTCATGTGGATCTATCTAGGTTGTTTTGGTTATGTTTTTGGTCCATTTGTGGTGGTTCTTGGGAGTAGAAGCTACCCCAGAACCTTTGAGCTTTATATTTGGTCCTTGTTGGGGTTATGGAGTCATAAATTTTGTATCATGATGAGTATAAACCTTCCATGCACGTTTTAGTGGTCTTTTGGTAAAGTTTGGGACTTATGGTTTTGATTTGGGTCCCAGTAAGTCTTGCTAAGTCATAAATTTAGGAAATTTATTACTTAAGAAATCCTTTTGAATCAGATCAGGAAGTTTGGACTAAGGTTTTAAGGTAAAAGCTTGCATCCTGGCCTCTTTATGGAGTTAGAATGCTTGAAATCATGATAGGGTCCCTTTGGACCATGCAAAGGTTCCAATTTGACAACTTTATGGTTTAAGTTAATAATATGAACCTATTTTGAGCATTTAGACGTTGGACTTAAGGTATTAAGTCATTGGTGTAATTTTCAGACATTGGTCAGGAACATCGTGTGTTCGTCTCGAGAACGCCGCATGTTCGGGTCATCAGTGGACTCTTTGTGTTTTTTTGCTTAGAATTAATTTTGGGGTAGGTCTTTCTGTTTTGAGCCATGTTTGGACTTATCTGGTTGGATAGCCCAGTTTAGGGCTAAGGAGTTTGGGTTGGGCCTTAGTGGGCCCAACATGCATTTCAAACTTAGTAGGCCCAATTGGCTTGGGCCATTAGTGAGTCGGGTTAGATTGGGCCATAGTTGGGCCTATGTTTTAGGTTTATCCCTGGTTATTATTTTAAATTCATTTGGCTTGGCTCAATGAGTGGAGTCGGTTCACAACAACAACGAGTGGAGGATTCTGTTATAAGTCAATCAAGGTGAGTTACCTTACTTGGTTCAACGAGTCGAAGCTACTAATGTCGGTCCATGTTTATGCTATGTGGGTATTCTAGCTGTCATCGTGACACTTGCATGTGTATGTGTTTATTTGATATATGTTATATATATGTTGGGCAGGGCCCGATCTATTACCGAGTTCAGCTCGATGACTGGGCAGGGCCCGATGAGCGGGCGGGGCCCGATGCCGGACGGGGTCCATCGATCGGGCAGGGCCCATTGTGTGTTATTTATATGTATGGTATGTGGTATATTGGGGAACTCCATAAGTTTTATGCTTATAGTTTTCAGTTTATGTTTTAGGTGATTCGATTTCCATAATAATGGAAGAGCTCGGGATGATTGCATGGCACACCGCATGTTTCCACATTCTATGATTTACTATGATTTAATGATGTTTTGCTAAATATTGGCTACCTTGGTTATATGGAAATGATATGTATTAACAATTTATTAATCTAAAAATGGAAATTTTATGTCATTATTTTTGGGACATTACAAGTTGGTATCAGAGCCTTGGTTTGAGGGATTCAGGCACACTCTCGGGTATGTCTAAACTCAAAGTGAGGATTTGGTAAGTTTTTTTTTTTAAATATTTTAAAAAAAGAGTTTTCTGAAAAAAGAAAAGGGTGTGGTGCATGTAATCAGCCGATCTTAAGTAAGTTTCTCCCAAAATACCCATACATGTTATCTGATATGATTTTATTTATGAATCTGTGAACCGCATGCTAGTTAGGGCTCAGGATCTGCTTTGTTTTGCATGGTAGAATTCTAGGAGAGATGCCTTGTATGCCTATTGTATGAGCTTGTAGACTTGCATGCTAGTTCTGATTAGCCAGTGATAGGATGGCCTGATATGTGATGCATGTAG
Source organism: Lactuca serriola (assembly GCF_051521515.1). Classification (NCBI taxonomy): domain Eukaryota; kingdom Viridiplantae; phylum Streptophyta; class Magnoliopsida; order Asterales; family Asteraceae; genus Lactuca; species Lactuca serriola. The sequence continues at coordinate 91,981,635 of NC_136408.1, forward strand.
TCTAGGAAGAATGGGATACTATATTGGGTATGATTTATATGCGTAAGGAAATTAGTAGCGGGAGTGGAAGCTCCTAGTATAGGTTGTAGTATGTGGGATTGGATGCTAGTGATTATTCTATGGATTGGAGTGTTTCTGCACGGATGTTGCTTGCTTTGTGCTTTGTGGAACTCGTAAGTGATGAGAGTTAGCTATTTGAGTGAATATGTCAAGTCACATGTGGAAAAAGGTTACATAATCTCAGAGTGATGGGTTTGACCCTATTATGCAACTCTCGTTTGAGTCTAACCGTTGTAAGGATGAGACTGTTACTCGAAAGATTATCTAAACTTTGTTGCATATGATTGTGTTCAGGAGGTAGCTAATTGACATTATGAGGAGTTCTTTAATAGTTGATGGCAGGGTGAGGTTGGGAACCGAGGAAAGCCTAAAGGTTTGCTTCAAAGGGATTTGTTGTGCTGGTTTGTAATAATTGATTATTTCGGGTCAATAAAAGTCAAACAAGTCTAAGAAGTCAAACCAAAGTCAAATGAGTCAAACATAAACCATATAAATAAATAGTTAAATATTAAATCATGAAAATTTTATTACTTAAAGAGTCTTCCATTTTGGGAATCACATCCCATTGCTAGGCCAAACTCACTTCATAAGCCTAGACCGAAATCCCATTTGGCCGAAGTCAACTCCTTGACCGAAAACCCCTAGCCGAGAACCATCCCACCAAGAACCACTTGGACCGAAATCAAGCTTGGACCAAAGACTAGGAGTTCTTGGTTATACATTGGACCGAAATCACCTATGATTTCGATGGAGGATAAGCCGAAAACACAAATCTTATCCGATGACACACTATTCAAGAATCTGTGGCAAGGTTCATATCATAATTTCTCTGGTAATTTCCCAGATTCATATCATAATTTCCCAGGTTCATATCGTAAACCCTCATTCAACCCTCCAAACTTGATGTTTAAGGTCCATAACACTTCAAGGGTATGATCTAAGCTAGTCTCTAAGCATAAGGAAGGAGTTAAGGGGAATTTTGGCACCCTTTGAAGGGTTTACGGCCTAAGAACGTTCTTGGGCCGTAAACACCTTGTTCTTGTGATTATTGGGTGTTTTTAATGCTATATTGACGTGAAATGAGCTTTAACATAATCTAGGGTAAGAGAACTTATAGTTTGGGGCCGAAAACTTGAAGATTCTTGGAAGAAATCGGTTCTTGAAGAGAGAAGGTAGAGAGAGAGAGAGAGCTTAAAGAGTGGGAAAAGATCAAATTGGTGACCAATCAACCCTTATAAAGGGTTTGAGTTTGTGACCAGGTGGGAATCTACCCAATACCGACGTTAAACGGAGTTTATGGTCGTACCCGATTAAATGGTCGTAATTCGACTTGGTCGTAACTAAAAAAAGCTTATCAAGGGAATATTGAAGGTGTTTCGCATGTTTCTAATTCGTTCCGACACTTATGAAGTCATAATAAAAGTCTCAATTTAATTTTCCTGATCCAAAATGTTAACGGAAAAGTTTAATAAAAACGAGCTTTATTAACGGAAATGGGTCACAGTGACGGAATAAATTTCTGGTTGTCATATCATCCCCCCGTTAGTGGGAATTTCGTCCCGAAATTAGAGTTCAAACAACTATGTTACTACAAAATAACTAAGCAAAATGATGAGGATATTTTAGTTTCATTTGATCCTCGCGCTCCCACGTGAACTCCGGTCCTGGCTTGGCATTCCAGTGAACCTTCACATTTGGGATGCGGCTTTGTTTCGTTCGTTTGACCTCTCGGTCTATAATCTCCACAGGTTCTTCCATGAAGATGAGGCTCTCATTGATCTCGATCTCATCTAGTGGAATTACGAGAGTCTCGTCGGATAGGCACTTTTTCAAGTTCGAGACGTGGAAGGTAGGGTGTATGTTACTGAGTTCATGGGGCAGGTTAAGTTGTAAGCTACGGAGCCGATTCTAGCGAGAATCTTGAAAGGCCCTATGTATCTCCGATTCAGCTTTCCACGTTTTCCAAAGCGTATCGTGCGTTCCAGGGTGAGACTTTCTAAAGGACTCGGTCTGCCACCTAGAATTCCGAAGGTTTTCTTCGTTTGTCTGCGTAGCTTTTCTGTCGATCTCTAGCGACATTTAATCGTTCGCGAATCTATACGATCTTCTCGGTCGTTTCTCGAATGATTTCCGGACCTGTGAGAGCGCTGTCAGGAACTCGTCCTTTAGCTACTGAGTGTCACCCACCTCAGCCAAGCATTGAGGGGATCTGCACTTCCGACCGTGGAGGGCTTCGAATGGAGCTGCCTTGATGCTCGTGTGATAACTGTTGTTGTAGGGAAACTCGACAAGGGGTAAGTGGGTATCCCATGCCTTACCAAAGTCGATCACACAGGCTCAGAACATATCATCCAAGGTTTGGATAGTCCTCTCGCTCTTTCCATATATTTGCGGATGGTAGGCTATACTCATGTCCAGCCTCGTCCATAATGCGTTTTGTAACGATTGCCAAAATCTCGAAGTGAACCTACTATCTCTATCGGAGATTATAGATATAAGGACACCATGTAGTCGTACGATCTCCTTAATGTATGTTCTTGGGAGTTTCTCCATCTTATGTAGCACCTGGTTCCCGATACGTACTCCTAGTAATTAACATTTTTAAAATAATGCATTTTTGCCTTGGACTCGACGAGTTGATGGACCAACTCGCCGAGTAGGAGCGGGATAAGACGCGGGGACTGAACTTTGGACTCGGCGAGTCGGTTCTCGGACTCGGCGAGTAGACCCTGTTTGGGGAAAACCCCTAATCCGGGTGTTTGCACCGTATTTAAACGCTCTAACTTGGACTCCTTTGTCCCTAACACTTCTAGAGACATGAAGAGAGAAACCCTAGCCCCCATTTTGTTCTTGAGAGTGATTTTGGCTTTGTGAAGAAGGTTTGGAGCTTAGAAGAAGAAGAAACAGGTTGTAGTGTGCAAGGAGGGGAGGTAGATCCAGAATCTACACTGCAAGAGGCTTCCATTCAGGTAGAAAAGCCCCTACCTTGATCACTAGTTCTTTAGATTCCCTTTTGTCCCTAAAATGGTGGTTTTCAAGCCCTAAAACACCATACTCCTTGTGTTTGTGCTTAATGATCCAAAAGGACTTCAGATCTAGACATTATGGACGTATTAGAAGTATAAAGTTTATGTGGTTGGAGTGATTGAGGTCCCCATTGAGTGTATGACCTCATAAAAAGCTTGGATTTGCCTTTTGGAGCTTGTAGGACCATGCATGCACGTAAAGTTTGCAACTTTACGTGATAAGCATTCCCTAGGAACATAGATCTATGGTTTTAAGGCATTGCATGTCTCAGATTTCGTCTATATGGGAAATGGGTCAAGGGACTCGGCGAGTCCCAAAGTAAAACTCGGCGAGTTCTATGAAGATGGCCTTAGACTCGGCGAGTTGGATGAACAACTCGGCGAGTCCTATGAAGATTGCCTGGTGCTCGATGAGTTGTTCTTCAAACTCGGCGAGTTAGATGAACTGTTACTGAGTGAGAGGGTTTTACGTGTTGGAGGTCGAACCCTTCGTATCTGCACGCAGAATTAGCAATTTAGCGTGTAGCAATAGTCCTAGAAACCCAAATCCCCAAAAAAGATGCTCTGGTGAGGATTTGGAAGTGAGCAGGAGATCTGCTCGTGGGGAATCGGCGAGTTGTTCTTGGACTCGGCGAGTTGGGTCACGAGTCGGTTCAATCGTCCCAAGTAGTGAGTTAAGGGTGACTCGAGTAGGACCGGGTTAGTAGAAGAAGGACTCGGCGAGTCTATGCCATGACTCGGCGAGTCCAGTCAACTGGAAGTTGACTTTGACCTAGGAGTTGACCTTGGACCAGGGGAGGATTAGTCATTTGACCTAAGGGTATTTATGAGTGTCTAATCTATGTTCATGATTTATAGACGGAGGATTACCGGTTCAGCAGTCAGGCAGTCAGCAAGCAAACTTTAGCAGCTACTTTCGAGTTGAGTTACCTTCCAGTAGCAGTGGGTCTACGGCCACAATGCCGGCCCACCAGTAGGAGTTGTAAGATTAGATGATTGTCTCTCTGATATTCATCTAGGGTTGCTACTACATGTGTTATGTTTATTTTCTAGTATGATATGTTGCTATGTGCTAGTGACAGTAGGGGATATAGTCCCTGGTTTACTGGTCGGTAGGGCCGAAGGGGCAGTCATGCCCAACCATGCTAGATAGATTATGTGATATGTGTTATATGGTAGTAGTAGGGGTGAAATAGTCCCCATCATCCGGTCGAGAGGACCGAAGGGGAGACCAGCACCCAGATATGCTAGTTAGTATCTGGTCGAGAGAACAGAAGGGGAGGCCAGCACCCATATATGCTAGCTAATATCCGGTCGAGAGGACCGAAAGGGTAGGTCGGGCACCCAGATATGCCTGACAATATATGTTTGATATGTGGTTATATGGTATGTGGTACAGTGGGGGAACTCAGTAAGCTTCGTGCTTATGGTTTTTAGTTGTTGTTTCAGGTACCTCTTCAGCCAAGGGGAAGGAGCTGGCGCGGTAGCGGCATATCACACACACGCTCTTGTTTTTTTCCACTATGAGACATTCTGGGATTTGTACTCTGGTATTATTATGATTTACGTTTTGGTTTACAGACATAAGACATGTTTTATTAAATGATATGGTCGAATGATATTTTGTTACAAACGTTTGCAAATCACTTAATTAAAAATGAAATTATTGGCCCGTATTTTGGGGCGTTACAAGTTGGTATTAGAGCCCTGGTTTGAGGGATTCGGACACACCTTCGGGGGTGTCTTAACTCAAATCGTGGGATTAAGGAATTTTGGAAAAGAAAAGTTTTATAAAGGACTAAGTAAAGAGTTTTAAGAAAAAACGAAGTGTGTGATGTGCGTGACCAGCCAAGCTCAAGTAAGTATTCCCCAAAGTACCCATACAAGTTTATGTTATGTTTAACAGTTTCAGTAGAACAACATGCTAGAATAGGACTAAGGATGTAGGAGCGATGCCTTATGTGCCTGCTTTATGTGCTTTAGCTAATGAGAATTGCATGCTAGTAATGAGTAGACAGTAGTAGGACATCCTATTTAGGTTATGCCTAGTAGTATAAGCATAGCATTATATGATAGTTCACCTTCTCACAATGAGGACAAATTTGCTTGAGTAGTTTTCGTGTGTCCGAATGCTACTTGATTTGTGCTTAGTAGGAATCTTAGTGATGGGAGTTAGTTATTAGGTGAATACGTCACATCACATATGATCATGGTTGAATAATCTCAGAGTGCTGGATTTGGCCCTATTGCGCAGCTCTTGTTTGAGTCTAACCGTTGTAGGGACGAGCATGTTACTCGAAGGATTATCTGAGCCTCATCACATGTGATGGTATTCAGGTAATGGCTAATTGGCATTACAAGGAATCCTTCAGCAGCTGAGGACCGGTTTGGGCGGAGTCAGAGATTTTCCCTAGGGCAAGCCTAGAATGGAAATAGCAGTTATTAGTAGTAGTGAAAGGGATCTGGTGTAGTCGAGGCAGTCCTTAAAGTAGGTACGGATAGATGTGGAAGGTAGTATGGGCCCGTACTACTGAAAGCAGAGGATCCGTACCCGAACTAAGGAAGGCCGAGACAAGATCAGGGAACTTGAAACAAATGTGATCCCTTTAGAGGTATCATTATCACTAATGGTTGCCTGTGTGTATTGCAGAATGGTGGTACTACGTCAGAGGCTAGCAGGTGGCAGTTCTGGAGAGGGATCGGGTTCAGGATCAAGATCCGAGCCAGTAGATGAGAGGCTACGCGAGTTCATCGCGTCAGAGATCACCAGGGGCATCCTTGAGTCGACCCCTATCATTTTCGGGTCGATCAAGGAAGGGATAGTCGAGCTGATGGACGACCGCCTCAGGGCATTCAGGAGTGACATGGCATCTGGCCAGTCAGGATCTCGCATACTGTCCTTTAAGGACTTCAGGGGCAGTGGTGCGCCAGATTTTCACGGGGCGAAGGACTCCATAGCTGCCAAGCGATGGATTGCCGATATTGAGTCTGCATAGTTGACTAGCTTCCGCCCTGAGGGGTCGAAGGAGAGATTTGTAGCAGGATGTTTGAGAGACCGAGCTAGAGATTGATGGGAGTCCGTCGGTGACTCGTTGGGAGCCTCGGCTGTTAAGGCTATGACCTGTTCGGACTTTGTGACCAGGTTCAAGGCAGAGTTTGCGCCGGCTGTCGAGCTTCAGCAGCTGGCCAGGGAGTTTTTGGATATGAGGCAGACGATAAAGACTGTGGCGGAGATCACCGCCAAGTTCCAGGAGAGGGCGTTGTTGGTGCCCCAGTACACGGGTGATGAGGATATGAGGAGGACCCACTATCATGACATGCTACGAGCTGATATTCGGGAGCATGTCAGTTTTTCAACTTGCCCTACCCTGGACTCTATGATTGCCAGGGCAAGGAGAGGGAGATAGATCTGAAGCACATCCGGAAGAGGAAGACGGAAGAGGGGCATGTTATGGGGGCTTCGGGGAACAAGCCCAAGGGATCAGATGCGGGGCCGAAAGGCCAACAGGGGTGGGGCTGCTGTAGGAAATGCGGCAAGACGCACGAGGGACCGTGCAAGTTGGGATCGTCAGGCTGCTATAAGTGCAGCAAGTCAGGGCACTTCAGCAGGGATTATACCGCCCCTGCACCTGTGATACAGACGTCTGAGTTGCTATGTTTCCATTGCAACTAGAGGGGCCACAAGAAGGCCAGTTGCCCTCAGTTGACAGCAGCATCGACGCCAGTGAAGGCGCCAACTCCAGCGACCCTGCAGATCACTGATGGCCGGCAGGGCAAGGCAGAGGCTCCAGTGGGGAGGAGCCGGGCGTTTCAGCTGACTACCAAGGAGGAACGCGCCGCACCCGATGTGGTGACGAGTATGAATCTTTTCCTCTATTTTATTTATATGATGTTATAATATTGATATGTGCTCTGTGTTTATGAGTAGGATCGTTCCATGTGAACTGTATCCTAGTTCAGGTGTTGTTTGACTCGGGTGCCACCCGATCGTTTGTTTCTCTTGCGCTTAGCAAGAAGTTTACTGAGTCTTCGGGCATGTTAGATTGCCCTCTAGAGGTAGAGATTGTCGATGATCGATCGGTTCGAGCATCAGCAGTGTTTAGGGATTGTGTTCTAAGGTTGTTTAAGGAGCGCTTATTTGGTGGATTTGGTTCCCATTCCATTGCATGGGAACAAGGTGATCATAGGCATGGATTGGTGGAGCCCTAATGGGGCGGTAATAGATTGTGCACAACAGCTGGTGCGGATCAGGACCCCAAGCGGGGGAGAGTTAGTGATCCACAGCGAGAGGCCACAGCGTGGACCCACAATATGTTTAGCAGCGAGAGCTAGGCGCTATGTTCAGCAGGGTTGCGCGGGATATGAAGTGTATGTTATGGATACCCGGGAGGCGGGTAAGGAGACGGTGAGCGAGTTTCTAGTGGTGCGAGACTACGCTGATGTGTTCCCGGAGGAGCTTCATGGAATACCTCCGGAGCGACAGGTAGAGTTTAGGATCGACCTAGTCCCTGGTGCGGCTCCGATAGCCAAGGCACCATACCGGTTGACTCCTCCCGAGATGCAGGAGTTGTCTACGCAGCTACAGGAGCTGTTAGACAAGGGATTCATTAGACCAAGCAGTTCACCCTGGGGAGCCCCGATTCTGTTTGTGAAGAAGAACGACGGGTCGCATCGGATATGTATAGATTATCGGCAGCTGAACAAGGTAACGATGAAGAACCGTCACCCATTCCCAAGGATTGATGACCTCTTTGACCAGTTACAGGGAGCAGATTGGTTCTCCAAGATCGATTTGCGTTCAGGTTACCACCAGATGAGGGTCAGAGAGGAGGATGTGCAGAAGACCACGTTTCAGACGTGTTATGGCCATTATGAGTTTGTGGAGATGTCGTTTGGGCTCACCAATGCTCCTGCCCCGTTCATGGACCTCATGAATCGCGTGTGCAGACCGATGCTGGATCGGTCTGTGATAGTTTTCATTGATGACATCTTGGTTTATTCAAAGGCGTAGGAGGAGCACGAGGAGCATCTGAGAGAGGTTTTGGAGACCCTGCGGAAGGAGAGCTTGTACGCCAAGTTCTCCAAGTGCGAGTTTTGGTTGCACAAGGTGCAATTCCTTGGGCACCTTGTCAACCAGAATGGTATACTAGTTGACCCGGCAAAGATAGAGGTCGTGATGAGATGGGAGGTTCCGAAGTCTCCATCTGAGATTCGGAGTTTCATGGGTTTAGCAGGCTACTATCGGAGATTCATTCAAGAATTCTCCAAAATAGCCGTACCCCTGACACGGTTGACTAAGAAAGTCGTGGTCTTTCGATGGGGGCCTGAGCAGCAGGCAGCGTTCGAGGTTCTGAGACAAAGATTGTGCGAGGCGCCAATCTTAGCCCTGCCAGAGGGCGTGGAGGATTTTGTGGTATATTGTGACGCTTCCATTTCAGGGTTGGGGACGGTACTGATGTAGAGAGGGCATGTCATTGCCTACACTTCGAAGAAGCTAAAGCCTTACGAGGCGAACTACCCGACACATGATTTAGAGTTGGGGGTGGTGGTCTTCGCCTTCAAGATTTGGCGACATTACTTCTACGGGATTCGGTGTACCATTTACACGGACCACAAGAGTTTGAGGTACCTTATGGATCGGCCAAATTTGAACATGAGGCAGCATCGGTGGCTTGATGTGGTGAAGGATTATGATTGTGAGATCCTTTACGACCCGGGGAAGGCCAATGTGGTGGCCGATGCGCTTAGCCGTAAGGCGGCGCCGATCAGGGATATTTGCATGCGGATGATAGTGGTAACTCCGCTTTTGGAGCGGATTCGGAAGGCCCAGCAGGAGGTCCTGATGGAGGAACATCGAAAGAGTGAGCGCATAGTGGGTCAGGTTTCCTCCTTCGACTATGACAGTAGGGGATTATTGACATTACACCGCAGGGTGTGGGTGCCATACCTCGGAGGCATGCGCCAGATTTTGATGGAGGAGGCGCACAAATCCCGATTCTCTATTCATCCCGGGGCAACGAAGATGTATAGGGATCTTCGTCTGGACTATTGGTGGCCCTGCATGAAGCGGGATGTGGCTTGGTACATCGAGCGGTGCTTGACCAGCAGGAAGGTCAAGGCCGAGCATCAGAGACCGCACGACAAGATGCAGTCGTTGGATATCACGTTGTGGAAATGGGAAGATATTGCGATGGATTTTATCACGAAGCTTCCCATTACCGCACGAGGAGTGGATTCTATATGGGTCATCGTGGATCGATTGACCAAGTGCGCCCATTTTATCCCGATTCAGGAGAGCATCTCGGCCGAGAAGTTAGTTGACATCTATATCAGGGAGATAGTGGCACGGCACGGGGTGCCAGTATCAGTGATTTCAGACAGAGATGTGCGTTTTACTTCCAGGTTTTGGAAGAAGTTTCATGATGAGTTGGAAACTCGTCTGCATTTTAGCACTGCCTTTCACCCGCATATGGATAGTCAGAGTGAGCGGACCATCTAGACTCGTGAGGATATGTTGCGGGCATGCGTGTTAGATTTCGGTGATAGTTGGGATACATATCTTCCTTTAGCTGAGTTTTCATACAACAACAGCTACCACGCGAGTATTGACCGTCCTCCCTTCGAGATGTTGTACGGACGGAGATGCAGGACCCCGATATGTTGGGGAGAGGTTGGTCGGAGGGTCATGGGAAGCACTGAAGTAGTTCTCTAGACGACAGAGAAGATTCAGCAGGTTCAGAGCAGGCTTCAGACTGCTCAGAGTCAGAAGAAAAGTTATGCCGACAAGCGCCGTTCAGACATGGAATTCCAAGTCGGGGATATGGTTCTTCTAAAGGTGTCACCATGGAAAGGTGTCATCCAAATCAGAAAGCGAGGAAAGTTAGGCCCAAGGTTCAACGGGCCATTCAGGGTTGTAGCCCGGGTGGGCAAGGTGGCGTATAGGTTGGACCTGCCAGCCGAACTTAGCCAGATCCACATCACTTTCCACATCTCTCAGTTGTGGAAGTGTTTGGTGGATGACTCGGCAGTGGTGCCTTTGGAAGATATTCAGGTAGATGGCAGTCTGAATTTAAATTGAGTGGCCTGTGGCAATCCTCGACAGGATGTCGAAGGATCTGAGGAACAAAAGGGTGGAACTCGTGAAGGTACAATGACAGCACCGGAAGGGATCGGAGTGGACTTGGGAGCCGGTGGAAGAGATGATGGAGCACTACCCCGAGCTGTTTTAGGACCTAGCAGCAGACTTCGAGGACGAAGTCTAAGATAAGTGGGGGAGATTTGTAGCACCTGGTTCTCGATACGTACTCCTTGTAATTAACATTTTTAAAATAATGCATTTTTCCTTGGACTCGGCGAGTTGATGGACCAACTCACCGAGTAGGAGCGAGATAAGACGCGGGGACTGAACTTTGGACTCGGCGAGTCGGTTCTTAGACTCGGCGAGTAGACCCTGTTTGGGAAAAAACCCTAATCCAGGTGTTTGCACCCTATTTAAACGCTCTAACTTAGACTCCTTTGTCCCTAACACTTCCAGAGAGCTGAATAGCAAAACCCTAGCCCCCATTTTGTTCTTGAGAGTGATTTTGGCTTTGTGAAGAAGGTTTGGAGCTTAGAAGAAGAAGAAAGAGGTTGTAATGTGCAAGGAGGGGAGGTAGATCCAGAATCTACACTGCAAGAGGCTTCCATTCAGGTAGAAAAGCCTCTACCTTGATCACTAGTTCTTTAGATTCCCTTTTGTCCCTAAAATGGTGGTTTTGAAGCCCTAAAACACCATACTCCTTATGTTTTTGCTTAATGATCCGAAAGGACTTCAAACCTAGAGATTATGGACGTATTAGAAGTATAAAGTTTTTGTGGTTGGAGTGATTGAGGTCCCCATTGAGTGTATGACCTCATAAAAAGCTTGGATTTGCCTTTTGGAGCTTGTAGGACCATGCGTGCACGTAAAGTTTGCAAGTTTACGTGATAAGCATGCCCTAGGAACATAGATATATGGTTTTGAGGCGTTGCATGTCTCAGATTTGGTCTATATGGGAAATGGGTCAAGGGACTCGGCAAGTTCTATGAAGATGGCTATAGACTCGGCGAGTTGGATGAACAAGTCGGAAAGTCCTATGAAGATTGCCTGGTACTCGACGAGTTGTTCTTCAAAATCGGCGAGTCAGATGAACTGTTACTGAGTGAGAGGGGTTTAAGTATTGGAGGTCCAACCCTTCGTATCTGCACGTGGAATTAGAAATTTAGCATGTAGCAATAGTCCTAGAAACCCAAATCCTCAAAAAAGATGCTCTGCTGAGGATTTGGAAGCGAGCAGGAGATCTGCTCGTGGGGACTCGGCGAGTTGTTCTTAGACTCGGCGAGTCGGGTCGCAAGTCGGTTCAATCGTCCCAGGTAGTGACTTAAGGGTGACTAATTGAGTGGGAAGAAGGACTGGTCGAGTCGGACCTGGTTAGTAGGGGAAGGACTCGGCTAGTCTATGCCATGACTGGGCGAGTCCAGTCAACTGGAAATTGAGTTTGACCAAGGAGTTGACCTTGGACCAGGGGAGGGTCAGTCATTTCACCTAAGGGTATTTATGAGTGTCTAATCTATGTTCATGATTTATAGCCGGAGGATTACCGGTTCAACAGTCAGGCGCTCAACAAGCAGACTTTCAGCATCTACTTTCGAGGTAAGTTACCTTCCAGTAGCAGTGGGTCTACGACCACAATGTCGGCCCACCAATAGGAGTTGTAAGATTAGATGATTGTCTCTGTGATATTCATCTAGGGTTGCTACTACCTGCGTTACGTTTATGTGCTAGTATGATATGATGCTATGTGCTAGTGACAGTACGGAGATAGTCCCCGGTTTACCGGTCGGTAGGGCCGAAGGGGCAGTCATGACCTGCCATGCTAGATAGATTATGTGATATGTGTTATATGGTAGTAGTAGTAAGGGGTGAAATAGTCCCCAGCATCCGGTCGAGAGGACCAAAGGGGAGACCAGCACCCAGATGTGCTAGTTAGTATCTGGTCGAGTGGACCGAAGGGGAGGCCAGCACCCAGATATGTTAGCTAATATCCGGTCGAAAGGACCGAAGGGGTAGGTCGGACACCCAGATATGCCTGACAATATATGTTTGATATGTGGTTATATGTTATGTGGTACAGTGGGGGAACTCACTAAGCTTCGCGCTTATGGTTTTTAGTTATTGTTTTAGGTACCTCTTCAGCCAAGGGGAAGGAGCTGGCGCGGTAGCGACATATCACACACACGCTCTTGTTTTTCCGCACTATGAGACATTGTGGGATTTGTGCTCTGATATTATTATGATTTACGTTTTGGTTTACAGACACGAGACATGTTTTATTAAATGATATGGTCGAATAATATTTTGTTACAAACGTTTGCAAATCACTTAATTAAAAATGAAATTTTTGGCCCGTATTTTGGGGCGTTACATCTTATCTGTTTCCTTGATGGGTAGGAAGTGCACGGACTTGGTCAATCTGTCGACGATGACCCATATGGTATCAAGCCCACGTGTTGTCTTGGGTAGCTTGGTTATGAAATCCATAGTGATCCGCTCCCACTTCCATTAAGGTATCTACGGTTGCTATAGTAGACCTGATGGCTTCTGGTATTCGACCTTGACCTTTGCGTAAGTAAGACATTTATTCACGAAGGTAGCAATCTCTGCTTTCATGTTAGGCCACCAATATGATTTCTTGAGGTCCAGATACATCTTATCTGAACCTGGGTGAACAGAATATCGAGTGTTGTGTGCTTCCTTCATGACCAAGTCTCTGTAGCCATCATATCACGGTGTCCAGATTCGGTCCATGAGATATAATGCTCCGTCACCCTTAACTTCTAGGTTCTTATCCATTCCTCGCAGGGATTCTCCAGCTACATTTTCCGGTTTCAAAGCTTCGAGCCGAGCCTCCTTAATCTATGCGGATAGATGCGAATGGATAGTCATTGTTAATGACTTGACTCTTCGACCAGAATATTCCTTTCGACTTAGGGCGTCTTCTACTACATTGGCTTTTCCCGGGTGATAACGAATCTCGCAGTCATAATCATTGAGTAGCTCGACCCACCGTCGTTGTCTCATAGTAAGCTCCTTCTGGTTCAGTATGTGTGGGAGGCTTTTGTGGTCAGTGTATATCGTGCTTTTCGTACCTTACAGATAGTGTCTCTAGATCTTTAGAGCTAATACAACCGCTCCTAATTCGAGGTCGTGCGTGGTGTAGTTAACTTCTTGTGTCTTCAGCTGTCCTGAGGCATAGGTGATGACCTTACCTCGTTGCATCATAACACAACCGAGCCCCTGATTGGACGCATCGCAGTATACCACAAAATGTTTTGTCCCCTCGGGGAGGGACAGTATTGGTGCAATGCATAAGGCTCGCTTCAGGGTCTGGAATGCCTTCTCTTGTTTCTCTCCCTAGTCAAAGGTCATGCCTTTCTGGGTCAATTCCGTAAGGGGTTTCGCGATCCTAGAGAAGGTCTAAATGAATCTATGGTAGTAGCCAGCGAGGCCTAGAAATTAATGAATTTCCGTAGGCGTCTTCAGTGCTGACCAGTTCTCAATAGCTTTAATCTTGGATGGGTCCACGTGGATTCCTTCTTCGCTAACCACGTGTCCTAAGATTTCGACTCTTCGGATCCAGAATCCGCACTTAGAGAACTTCAGATATAACCTCTACGATCGTAGGGTTTCTAGGACTGTCGTAGATGATCGCTATGCTCCTCCTTACTTCGAGAGTAGATGAGTATGTCATCAATGAAGACGATGACGAACTGATCCAACACACCCTATTCAATAAGTCCATGAATATTGCGGGCGCGTTGGTCAGTCCGAAGGGCATCACTACGAACTCGTAGTGTCTGTAACGAGTTCGGAAAGCTATTTTTGGGACATCCTCCTCGGACACACGCAATTGATGATACCCGGACCTTAGATCAATCTTGGAAAAATAACTCGCCCCTTGCAGTTGGTCAGATAAATCATCTATACAGGGGAGAGGGTAATGATTCTTGACCGTGAGTTTGTTGAGCTCTCTATAATCGATGCACATACGGAACGATCCGTCTTTCTTCTTTACGAACAAGACCGACGCTCCCCAGGGTGAGAATCTTGGTCTTATAAATCCCTTTTTGTGCAGCCCGTTAAGTTGACCCGATAGCTCTTGCATCTCAGTAGGTGCTAGATGATAGGGCGATTTGGATACTGGGGTAGCTCCTGGAATTAAGTTGATCCTGAACTCGAACTGGCATTGGGGAGGTAAGCCTAGTAACTCTTCTGGAAAAACGTCGGGGAAGTCTTTTAGGTTTTTCTCTTTTTGGCTCGTGTCGACAACGTGTGCAAAGAACGCATGATAATCTTTACGTAAGTACTTCTGGGCTTGAAAACTCGAGATGATATGAAGACTCGTACTGTATTTGTCTCCGTAGATTAACAAAGTTTCGTTATTCGGTGGGTTTAGGCGGATGGCTTTGTCGAAGCACATGATATCAGCACGATGGAGACTGAACCAGTCCATGCCCAAAATGACATCGAAACTCTTGATCGATACTGGTATGAGGTCGATTGGAAACGAATGATTATCTAGTGTGAGGGTACAACCTATGTAGATTTCGTTAGAACTCTCTTTCTTTCCGTTAGCCATTTCTACAACGAATGTTTCTTTTAGTGGTTGTGGAGATTGCTTAAGTAATTGTCTAAAGTTATGGTTTACGAAACTTCTTTGTGCTGTACTATTGAATAGGATACAAGCATAAGAGTTATCAAGAAGGAACGTACCCGTGACTACTGTGGAGTTTGCTACTGCTTCATTGTGGCCAATAGCAAGTAGTCTCCATGTTCCTCCCGCATTCCCAACTTTTGGGCAGTTTTTCTTGAAATGCCCTACTTCGCCATAGCCATAACAGGCCTGGCTTACTCCCATCCCGGGAACCTGAGAAATGGGTTTGGGTTGAGATCTGCAAAACCGGGCGGTATGGCCCTTCCAATCGCAATTAGTGGAGTGCATTTCACGGTAGGGGCCGTTATGATGGAAGGGGCACTTTGGGCACTTGGGCGGGTTTCCAGCATAGGATTTTGCGGGTACAGGGGTAGCAGGAGTAGTAGCAGCATGGACATCCATAGTTTGTTGGTTTTGGGAAGAGGATTGAGTTTTCTTGCCCTTCTTTTGGTCCCACCGCTTCCTCTTGTTGTCGGATGTATTGGTCGGTGTAGTGGCAGTTGTTGTTGCTGTTGATGGAGTGGAAGGAAGTTCATGATCAATCAACCTGTGGGCCAATTCCTTGGCGCCGTCATAGGTTGAAGGGTGTGATGACAGAACGTTCCCTCGATATGGGGCCACTAACCCCAGATGTATCGTTCAATTTTCTTGCTTTCAGATGGCAACATGTTAGGGCACATAGCTACCAGGTCGCAGAACCTGGCCGTATAAGTCACTATGTCTGTCCCTTTCATCTTGAGGTTCAGTAGTTCCTCCTCGAGTTTCTGAACCTCACCTCTAGGGCAGTATTCCCTTCTCAGTAGTTCCTTCAGTGTATCCCAGCCCATGGTGTTGGCTGTTACTAAAAAGAGTGAATTGACATGGCCATTCCACCATGTCAGGGCCCTTTCAGTGAAAGTGGCAGCAATGAACTTTATTTTGCTTTCTTAGGGGCATGAGCACATTTCAAAGACGGCTTCTATGCTTTCGATCCATTGGGACAAAGCAAGGATCCGTCCTATCCCATTGAAAAATGTTGGTTTGCAGTTCATGAAATCCTTATAGGTGCACCCCTGCATACGTGCTTGGATTTGACCATGTCTAGAATTGGTGCCCATTCCGGCTCCACTTGCATCGCCAGAATTCATTTGGGCCATAGCTGCAGTCACAACTGCGGTTACAGCTGTCTGAAACAACACCGGATCGAACTGCGGAGGAGCAGGTGGTGGAGGTGGGATTTGAGCCGTAGGTCTGCCTTTGTTCGGGCACTTGCAGGGAGGCATCTTTTACTGAAAGTTCATAGAGTGCTGACAATAGTAAGAATCAATTGCAAACATGATGAGAGCGTTTCATGGACTAAATCGACATAGTCCAATTATCAGAGAGAGTCATAGCAACAGAGTAAGGAAAAATACGAAGGCATAAACTTTCTCATGAAGTAGGTAACTGCCAATATTACTGGTATTAATGATGTAATATGAGTTTGGGAAAAGTGACATAACAATAGGTCTTACATCACACCATAAGGGAAAATGTTGGCAGTCTAGGAGTGTAGGTAAGGTACTTTCAAAGTTAGGAATGTTTAAAGACAAGTGCTCTATCGAGCATAGAAAAGGAAAGGCTAGTACTTAAACAAAAGAGAGAGACGATTTGACATCTTCTACTGGCGACGGGTACCCATTGGGCGAACCATCAGATCAGCCAGTTGGCGTACAACTTCCTAAAGATGTCGTTCATGAGCCCTCTGACGTGCTCGAAGTTCCCTAACTTCGGCTCGGGATGCAGCTAGCTGTTGCTGCAGAGCCTCATTGGTCCTCCTCTTCCTATCCATGGCTTCTTCAAGTTGGCGGATGCGAACAGTGTTAAGGTTAGAGTTGGCATCAACTTCCACAACTCTACCAATGGCTGCTTGACCTTGCTCAACGTTCCTGGCAATCCTACGGACCATGATGGGCAAGACTCGGTCCGCTGAACCTCCCTTTCTTATGTTATAGAAGCTTCGGTCTCCGTTGAAAGGTAAATGATGACCCTGCTCATCGCTCCATCGGTTCAAGGTTATGGCCCACGTGGGAGTGGGACCTTGAAATGCTGGATGGGAGTTAGGGTTTAGAGCTATTGGGGCCAGGTTGTTGACTTCTGTTTCGGAGTTGGAGCTATCCGAAAATCCCTCAACACGATGATCATCCAAAGGGATCGGGTGATCATCTTCTGGCTCCTCATCGAGCCATCCCCCATTGCCTTTGTTTGGATAGTACGGATCACCGGGAAGGTGGAAGCCAACCATGCAATCTACGCGAGAAAGGGGGAAAGAAAGGTTAATAGATGTACTAATCTAGGATACTTATAAGATGATCGTTATTAGCCGACACAATACTTGCATAGTGCATACCAATTACATGTAACCGAAGCAGGATAGACCTTCGAATAAGTCACCCTAACTCTAAGTCCACAATCAAACAAGAACAGGAAATGAAGCAAAGATCACAGATTCTATATCTATAGCACCTTAGTCATATGTAATTGTGGTGTATCGACTTAGCAACTATTGCCCTACTAGTAACGACCCTTTTAGTTCTCACATATGTAGTTAACAGAATGCATAATACTCCTATAGTGTTCTTGTTTTAACATTCTTGTGGTTGTGTGGGTAAGTTTTTAGACTTGTTGCAACATCATAATCACTTTTAGGCACATGCTAGTCACTCCTAGGAAAATGTAGTTGATCAGGCTACATCCACCCAGATGTGACTATATGTCTCTAAGCCCAATTGTGTTGTCCAACAATCTTAATACTTTTGTTCTGTTCTAGCATGATACTGATCCTTTGTATTTATGGATGTGTATATATATATATATATATATATATATATATATATATATATATATATATACTTAGTTAAATATTTTAGTATTTAAAAGTATATATTCTTGGTCAGAGTGTTTTAGTCCCGAAGTGTTTATAGTTCGTATATCTTTTATGGGTTGATATACTTGATTCACTATAAACAATGCTCTGATACCAATCTGTCAGACACCAACACCTAGAACGGTGGAATACGTTCTGGGGTGGAGGACGTCATGTACAGTATCATAACAATGCATAATAGTAAAAAAAGCAACAACATCCATTGCATTAGTATAGTAATTGTAATACAAGCGTGTTCTATACAGTTGGTTAGACACCAAAAAGTATAATAAAAAATAAAGAGGAGTCTTGTATGTGCTGCATCTTCTCAAAAGCTGCAGCTGTACCTGTCTACTGACGACCTGAGAATACAAGTTATTTTGAAAACGTGTATCAGCATAAAGCTGGTGAGTTCATAAGAATTTAGTGTCATTGCTTGTATATAAGTGTTTACAATTGTGTAACATGAAATTTGTTATCAAGTTTGAAAATAGTGTGAATCTCTAGAAAATCCTATATTTTCTATTAAAAGTCATCTTCTGCCAACACTTGGTTACTTGTAGGTTTGATCCTTTGAGTGTGTAAAAGTTTTCCCAATTAGACTCTGAATTATAAAAATATAGTTTGAACTTCA
This sequence comes from Lactuca serriola, assembly GCF_051521515.1. Lineage (NCBI taxonomy): Eukaryota > Viridiplantae > Streptophyta > Magnoliopsida > Asterales > Asteraceae > Lactuca > Lactuca serriola. Next base: position 91,999,971 of record NC_136408.1, read on the forward strand.
TTTGAACAAAGTAAATGGGAAAATAATGTATTATTCCAGCAATGTTACTGCCGGCTGAATGGTAAATAACCACAGACTCTAGGTAGTGATATGTATTTAATACACCTCGGGAAGTCTACTTTACCTTTAATTCATAATTTGTTAATTTAGGGTTCCGAATGTGAATCTTTATGTAACCATGCGGATAGGCGATCGAATGTATCATGACCCTCTAGGTCATACGTAGTGTGGTAGCATGTTATCATCCTTGGGCCTAGTCGGCTCGGAATGTAGCTAGCAGTCGGGATATGAGAGTGTCCGCCCTGTATAGATCTATACATGTAGAGCCTGCTCTCCTTCCAGGAGACTAAGGTTACACGGTGGAGGCGCAGTAAAGTGCCGTATAGAGGAATAGTGTATCACATTCTGTTTTAGTATGTTCTCTTGTATTAGTGTATAGTATGCTTCTCGGTATAATGTATATAGTGGTCTTTTGTATAGTATATAGTATTCTTCTTGTATAGTACTTAACATGTAGAGACTCATAATAGTACCAATTTTGGTAGGTATCATAGTAATGGTAGTGAGAAATGGTAATCCTTAACTATACCTATTATAGTTAACTAGCATGTTGTAGTCATTCTTGGATACCCAAAAGTATTGAACTAAGTAAAGATATTCATATCCAGCACAAATACCTACAATATATAACTAAGAATTCAACGACATTCGGACAGATAACAATATACCCTAAGACCCCAATCAAACAAGAACAAGAAAAAAGGTGAGCTATCAGTCCTAAGTCCTTCAAGTCTTACTTATATAAATATATTGGTGTGGATATATTTTAGAAATATAAGAAGTTTAAAAGAGTTTGAAAATAGTTTTTATAACAAATTAACATGAAAATGAGTTTGATAACATTGAAAGCAGTTTTGATGGCAAAACAGTTAAAAGTATAGAAATCTTCTATGATAGTAAGTTACAAATCACATGTGATTGATACTTTAAATTGTTAGATTCAACTTTTATCCCCCCCCCCATAAAAGCAATTAAAAATATTTGAAAGGTTAATTAAGGGGCATGAACTGACCAGACGAGGATGTGCCGAATAGGACTCTAGGTGTCAATTTAGGGCTTAAACACACGCGTGGGTCCTATGTAACATGAAGTGATACATAATGGTGTCTAATTAGTTATTAAATCACTAAGTAGGTAAGTAATTACGCCCTAATGCATGAAAATACTTTGTTTTAGGTGCTAGGAGTGCCAAGGGTAGCATCTAAGGAGCATATGACCTCACCATGGAGTTTACTCCTCAAATACCCACCTTAGGTGAGTTTAAAGTTGAGGGACCAATTCTGCAATGAGTTTAAGGTCATAAACTCATGGGAGGGTGTATTTGTGTGCTTAAAGGTCTCTTGCATCACTAGGAAGGGTTCTAAGATCAAATCAAAGGCTTGGGAAGTGATTAGGATTCCACAGGGTACTCCTTTGGAGTTTGCGGTCCTTGGACCACTCCTTGGGAGTTCACGGTCGTAAACACTAGGTTTTATGGCCTTAAACCCTTCGGCACATCATTTCCTTCATTTTGTGGTCATAAGCTCATTCATACATGTTTTTAGGTGAAGTTCCAAGGCTAAGTAAGGGATTTAGAGCACATTTTGCACCATTTGAGGGAGTTTACGGCCTAAGAAGGTTCTTGGGTCGTAAACCCTCATTCAACCCTCCAAACTTGATGTTTAAGGTCCATAACACTTCAAGGGTATGATCTAAGCTAGTCTCTAAGCATAAGGAAGAAGTTAGGGGCATTTTGGCACCCTTTTAAGGGTTTACGACCTAAGAAGATTCTTGGGCCATAAACACCTTGTTCTTGTGATTCTTCGGTGTTTTTAATGTTATATTGACATGAAATGAGCTTTAACACAATCTAGGGTAAGAGAACTTACAGTTTGGGGACGAAAACTTGAAGATTCTTGGAAGAAATCGGGTCTTGAAGAGAGAGGGTAGAGAGAGAGAGCTTAAAGAGTGGGAAAAGATCAAATGGGTGACCACTCAACCCTTATATAGGGTTTGAGTTTGTGGCCAGGTGGGAATCTACCTAATACCAACGTTAAACGGAGTTTATGGTCGTACCCGATCAAATGGTCAAAATTCGACTTGGTTGTAAATAAAAAAAACTTTTCATGGGAATATTGAAGGTGTTTCGCGTGTTTCTAATTCGTTCAGACACTTATGAAGTCATAATAAAAGTCTCAATTTAATTTGCCTGATCCAAAATGTTAACGGAAAAGTTCAATAAAAACGAGCTTTATTAACGGAAATGGGTTACAGTGACGGAATAAATTTTAGGTTGTCACAAAAGGCTAAGTCTGAGATTGTCCCATGTACCACTCCAAGAGAGTCTGTTTGTTTCTATTGCCAAGAGAAGGGAATTGGTTGCGAAGCTTCCATATCTACCTGAAGGATCGCAAGGATGGTAAAGTCAAAATAGATAGCAACATAGTTTTCATATATATTTGTATTGTAAGGACTAGTTTTTCCTCACCTTTTATAAATAAAGAAAATTTAGTTTTTATCTGATGTTTCCTTGCAATGACATGTGTGAAAATTGTTTTTACATGTGTTTCCTTTAATAACAATGTTGAAAATGGTTTGATTCTTAGCTATATCAATTGTTTTAGTGTCGTATTTTTTAAGTAAAGAAAGATTCTCATCGCCCAAGTTTCAATTGGACAGAAACCTGGAATCATATGACTTGAATCATGTGATGTATGAAAATATTGATACTTGAGAAATTAGGACTAATTCCTTGTTTACATAAGTATGTAAGTCAAGTTAAAGATAAAAGGTTCTAGTACACATTGATGGGAACTGGTCATGTCCACCACAAAGAATGATAAAGGCTATTCATCATGATTTACTAATGGTTTAGTAAATATGTTTATGCTTACAAGGTTAAGTGTAATTCTGATACATTGAAAAGATTCAAAGTATAGCAGAACGAATAAGAAGAATGAAATTAGGTAGAAAGATAAAAAAAAGTTTCTCCAATCTGAAAGGAAAGGATAATACTTTAGTATCATGTTTTATGATCATTCTATTCATTATGGAACCATGTCACGCTTGATCCTCTAAGGACACCTTGGTGCATTTGTATGGCTATGAAGAGGAATTGTGAATTATTGAAATGGTTAATTCAAATAGATGAATCATACTTCATTCCAATATCGAGCCTTAGAGTCATACCCCAAGATTGTGCCTTGAGTGACATAATCTTAAGTAGGTTTATAACACATCATGACATGTGAAGTAGAAATGTTTCTTCATCTTCTACATTTGAAATTGGTAGGTTGTGATGTTTTGGACAAAAACAAAGGTCAACTAAGACGAATTACATGAAGTGTTGTCTTGATAGGATCTCACATTAACTCTTGAATATTTGTTTGTCAATGAATGTTTCTTGACAAAAGAATCTTATATGTCAAGAGGACAGTAGGAGTCTTAAAGATCTTGAAAAGTTTCAAGAACTAATCAAAAGTAAACCTATCATTAATCATTAGCACATGACTTGAGGTTTGTAAATTATTGTGTAAACTTCATTAATCTGTAATGGTAAACTGCTCAACAACTTAGAAGACATAGTATGCCCTTGTGCTGCCAAATGGCAAGAAATTATGACTGAGCTAGTTCAGTATATATGAGTCTGGATTTGTCACTAACCTTTTCATGTGAATATGGTAATGACAAATTCACATCGATAGGAACACATAAACCGTTAATCTAAGCGACAAAGATTTCTCTCCATTTCATGAAAATGATTGTGAGGAAACATTTTCACTAAGTAGATTTTAAAGCGTTAGCAGTTGTGTTAATTGCATTCTCAAATTCGATTATGATTACGCATCCCTCTTCATAGTTTGAATTGTGAGAAATAGCAAATAGTTTGAACATTCGGGACTTGCTGTTGTAAGTTCTAAAATAGTTTAGACACACATATGAGCTATCTAAGGAAATGTGAATGTGTTTGAGAAGCCTAGATAAAGGTTTATCGAAGCATCTTGTATTAGAAATATGAAATTTAGTAAGAAAGTCAATAAGTATTGATTTTTAAAAGCCCGGTTGATTTTTGGGTACATGTCAAAGCTAGTGGGAGCATAAGTGTTATGCTGGAAAGAATGCAATTGTTATGCTAGTGGGAGCAGAATTATCACGTTAAGTGTTGCAAGTTAGCAATACTAATTATAGGAAACAAAGTTTTAAATTGCAAAGTTGCAGAATTTGGAAAATTGTTTCGCTATAGCAAGGGAGATGATACTTATACTTTATTTCAAATCTAAAAGGTTAGATTGAAATTTTAATTTAGTCGTGAACATATGTGAGTGCTATGTTGAAATGATTCAACATAAGGAAATTCTATATGTGGAAATATTATAGCGAGAGACTGGTAAAGCATCATGTCTTTATGTGAGACATTATGAATCGTATCCCATATGCTTCGAATATAGGATCGATTATATATGCTATAGTATTCATCTGTTATGATTTTCCAAATGCCTTGGGCATTAAGAGGGAAAAAGGGAGCAAAACCAGAAATGATTAAAGTAGTTAAAAAATTTTCAAGGACAATCTAAGGTTCGCTAAGGATTGGTTGCTTAAAGACCATTGGAAGTATAGTAATTGATGGACCATGTTGACATTATTATGAATAGATAGGATTCTATTAAGAATAAATTGTCATATGGAAAATATGGAAAACTTTCCATATTGGGAGTTGGATATTAATAATCTATGTTAGAAACCTAAATGCAAAAAGGATGTTCAAAGGACTATACTTTGAATTAGAGACTTCGCTTTCATGGAATTGTTTTGTTACCAATCTCCATTGGAATACTTTGTAATATCTTTTGCCAAGTCTATGTGATTTATGTGCATAATCATTACAAAAGGATCACTAGATATAAGTTTAGAATCTAACATATTAAGTAAGTGGAATAAATTTTGTATTCTTACACTGTTGATAAAGATTTGGAATTATGAAATGATCATCATTGGAAATGTGTTCAATTTATCTATTTTACAAAGGAAGGACCATAGATGAACATAGTGTGCATGATTGGAGCATGAGATAACTGTTGTTTGAATTTAAGTAATAAGTTGATTAATCGAAACATTATACAATGAATAATGTGAAATCAATATGGTTGAGTCCAAATTGGATTAATTATTCTTGTGTTTCACTTCGTATGTTTTACTTCCCTAATAACAAGGTTATTCAAATATCCACAGTTAATAATCCTTTGGGAGTAAGTAAAGAGGTAAGACTGTCATGAATCTGACTGTAGACTGTCTAAGCGTTTAGACATAGCACAAGTTTGCTACAGTTTTCATGAGTACTCCTGTAATAAGATTTGAGTGTTGGATTAAATCCATGATCACATGAATCACCTCATGGATTTCATCACAAGTGATTGTGAGACGATAATATCTTATATTCTTCAAACGGAGACATATAGTTGTAGTTTACAAATCGGTTGCACATTGATGATTTGTAAACATACTAGTAACTTGGTGTTATAAAACGTATTATTGTGTGTGATTTGATGCGTAAATAGAGCAAGCATATGAGTCGAATTTTATCGGTTCCTTTTACCCTAAGAGGGATTAAATCGATATCTGTGGGCCCCTTCATGATTTAGTGATGACACCCTAAGCGCTTGGCCAAACCTGGACTGATTTAATTTGTTCAATTAGTCAATCATCATAAATCGGAAATCAGGAAATAGAACTTAGACAAAGAGAATGATTATAATCCATGTCTCATGTCTATACGATATCTTGTAGAATAGAGGAATATTTGATCCCTTATCTAATGGACGCGTCATTGACTAGGTTAGAGTTCGACAATGGCTTTTGAGAGCTACGATTGCTAATCGGATTGTGAAGTTGCATTGACAGTCATAGTTATTAGACTTATCCAAGTGGGAGACTGTTAGATTATATGTCTATGCCATAACTATAACTGGTGTGTACTTCACCTGATAGTAGCATGGTCCATTTTGGGTTGCATTCACCAGAACCATTTGATATATTATAAGTATAATATATTAATTGAGGAATCGTATTATTTAATTGATATTGATCAAGAAATAATTTTGAATTAATTTAGTGACCACAAGAGACTGATTAAATTAATTGGGATTGATTAAGTCAATCAGTAATACTTATAGTTTTGGGTTAATGATCCATATTGCTTAGGATGGACTAATTGTATGTAGGAATCCATGAAGAGTTAGTCCAAAGGGCTTATCATACCGATTATTGGATTAAAGGCCCAAGGAAGTGAATTAGGGTTTACAAGATAGACTCTAGGAATTCCACACTATAAAAGTAACCCATATACTCCCACAATCAAAACTAGTGATCCTAGAGGAGACCCTAGCCGAATTTGGAGCTTCTTAAACTCTCTCTCATTATCCACCTATTGTTGGTGGTGCTTTGTGAACTATTTGAGGCATCACACTTGAGGTGCTAAGCTCTTGAAAGCCCAAGTTCTACAAGCTACATAAAAGAGGTATTCATCTAACTTGTTTTTTTTATATTGTATATCTACAATTACATGTTGGCTAGGGTATATGCTTTGGATAATATGAAGTTGCATGTATAATTAGAGAAAACTTAGATCCAAGGTATTAGGGTTGTATGTACACCATAGAAGTGTTATAGTACTCAAAACGCAACAATAACTTAAAGAACATCACCACTCTCTTTGATATCCAGCCAAAAACACACATGAGGTTAGTTCATACCTCTACGTTTTCCATTATTTTTCTATGTTTTAGGGGGGAGATAGAAGTTAAACATAAGGAAACATGCGTTAATATGCAAACTGTTACATTTATATTTTTCCGAAAAATAAATATACATATGGTACACGTTTGATTATAATAATACCTTAACCCAAAAAGTTCATATATATATATATATATATATATATATATATATATATATAATTTTATTTCATTTTATTATCAGGGTAACTGATAATAACATACAAAGGATTCACTATTTGAAACGAAACATTTATATAAACTATAATAGGTATAGTTTATGGAACATTCACACTATCTTACCCTGATGGGGATACATAAATAATTATTTAAAAAGAATAATTATTTTCACACTATGTAAACACTATGAAAAGGTAATACATACAATTAAAAGAAAAATGGGTTTTTCAATACACTTTACGTAAATCAGTTAATACAAGGTTGTGCGACACTATCTTCACGTACTTTCGAGAGTACACAATTACCTCCTGTATTATAACCAGAGTCTCCTGGAGGGAGAGCGTGACACTTGTGTATAGATCTATACGGGAGTGACAATCCCGCTCCTAAACCTTTAGCTATAGTTAGACCGGCAGTTCTGGGTTGACAAATGTCGTACCATTCCGACTCCTGAAGAACGTTGTACAGGCCACTAGTCGCTAGCATGGTTATAATAACTCACATAGGGTATTAACTAACACATTTGGTTTAAGGGGCCAACATTCGTACAATCAGTTTTATTAAATAATAAAACTACACTAGACTATTTACAGTATAACTGGTAGTTCCAGATACATACATTTAATGGATTTTACATAGATACAACTTTACTAAACTATATTTCAGTATAGTACAACTTACATTTTGGGAAACATACGTTTAAATAGTTTATATAAGTATAAAACTACATATTACTACTTTAAGTATGGAAAATCATGTATATCTCGGTCGTGGAACATTTAAGACTACATTATATTTTAAAAGAAAATATTGGATTTTCTGGTATCACATTCATTCATTTTACAAGGAAAAACGACAGATTTCTCATACAAACGTTTATGAACTCATCAACTTAATTATTGGTACTTTTTCAAAACCACTTGTATTCTCTGTGAATCACTAAGACAAGTAAAAGAAAGCTTTTGAAGATGAGACGCTAAGACGTCACTCAAGTCTTATATCATCATATTACAATTGATTTTTGAAACATGTAATACATACAAGCCATGTAGCTTTATCAATTATATATATGGTGGTTGTGTTTGCTTTGATCACTATTATTCAATTGTTGTGATACTATACATGACGTTTTCCGCCCTCGGACGTTTCTGCTGTTTTACCGGTTCGGGGGTATGACAGATTGGTATCAGAGCATTGTTTATACTGAACTAAGTGTATCAAAACCACATAAGATATACAACTATAAATGCAATGGGGCTAAAACAATATGAACTAAAGTATACTTTTAAAATATAAGTGTTTTATAAAAAGTATCATACATGTATACATACCAGGAACAATATCACAGTAAGAACCATATAAAAGTATTTATATAAGTTGGACGTTGCAGTTAAGCCTAAATAACTATGCAATCATATTTGGGATAAATATAGCCTGATCAACTATATTTATGCAAGATATCACTAACATGTGTTTGAGAATGATCGTGGTGAACAACGAGTGTAAAACTTACTAAATTTACATACCAAGAAACTCTAGAACAGAATATAAAGTTTAAAATACTATTGGAGTATTTTATGACACTATAGAACTATACAACTAGACTCTTCATGTGTCTTTATACTGCTATTCTTGCACAGTCAACATAACTAAATAGTTAAGACACTCTGTTTCGATAATGCTTGATTTATAGCCATTATGAAAGACTTATCATTATTCCACTATTAAAACTTATGGAAGAAATATGCCACCAAAGAAGTCAAACAGGAACAAAAACAACACACCACCAACTCCTCCACTGCCACCACCTCAGCAGATGGACATTGCCATCTTCCAAGCTGTTGTAAAAGTCGCTATGGCAGCCGTTATAGCGCAAATCAGTACAAATGGTGCCAGTGGATCGGGAGGCAATACCAATAATGCTAGTCAGGAAGACAGTTAGGGATACCCGAGGGTATGTTCCTACAAAGACTTCACAAATTGTAAACCAAAGTCTTTCGATGGCACCGGAGGTGTTATTGCTCTAACAAGGTGGTTTGAGAAAACAAAATCGATGTTTGAAATCCGCCCATGCCTAGAAGCTAGCATGTTTAAATTCATAGCATGCACATTCATGGATAGGGCCTTCTCCCACTGGATCAACTATGTCAAATCGCCGACTTTCCCAGTAGCCACTACCATGAGCTGTGAAGATTTAAAAATTCTGATGCTAGCAGAATACTGCCCGAGGGGAGAGGTACGAAAGCTGGAGCAAGAGCTTTGGAATCTTTCAATGAAGGACTCCGACATCGCCACCTACACTCCCAAATTTAGTGATCTAGCAGTATTATGTCCCGGGATGGTCACCTTGGAAAGTAAAAAGGTGGAACGATACATTTGGGGACTATCCCCTCAGATTCATGGGAATGTGATTTTAGCCAACCCGTCTACATTTGACAGCGCCAAGTACTTGGCACAAACACTCGTGGATCATGGAGTTGCCAGGGCTTTATGACAGCCACTCCCGAGCAAACCAAAGGAAGTCACAAGAAGAAGAAATGTTGGAAGAAGAGAAAGGGGCAGTCGACACACGAGCCCGCAAAGAAGCAACAAACTACGGCAGTCCACGCTACTGCTGTTCCTATCGCTCCAGCAACCACCAAGCAGTATGCCGGAACTCTACCAAAATGTGATAAGTGCAACTTTCACCATATAGATCCTGTCGAGAGACATACTGCATTAATTGCAACAAGAAGGGGCTCACTGCCCGCTTCTGTAAGGCACAGACATAACAAACCACTCAAACCACTAATACCGGAGTGAGCTAGACTAACTACAGATATGGTGAAACGGGACATTTCAAGAGGAATTTTCCGAAAGCGAGGAATGTCGGAGGAGTGGGAAGAGTGTTAACAACGCGACAAGAAGAGGTCGTGAATGATCCTACTATGGTGACCGATACGTTTCTACTCAATAACTCATATGCATGCATACTTTTCGAGTGGTGCGGAAAAAAGTTTCGTGAGCCACAAGTTTAAACACTTACTTAAACAAAATCCCTAATCACTAAAAGACACATTAATCATCGAAATGGAAAACGGAAAGGCAGAGAGCACTAACAATATATACATAGGATGTACCCTCACTCTAAAAAACTACTCTTTCCAAATCAACCTAATATCGGTCACAATAAAAAGCTCGGTCGTTATCATTGGCATGGATTGGTTGAGTCCTCACCATGCCAATATCCTGTGTTACAAAAAATCCATTCGCCTAAATATGTCAAGTAGCAAAACCCTCGTCATTTATGGCCACAAAACCAACACGAATCTTCAAACCATTTCTTATGTCAAGGCTCAAGAGTATCTTCGCAAAGAATAATGCGCCTTTTTAGCTCATGTTGTGGACAAGAAACATGAAGTGAAAGACATCAAGGATATTCTTGAAGTTTGTAACTTCCCCGACATATTTCCCGAAGATCTTCCAGGAGTACCTCCTGAACGCCAAGTCGAGTTCAGAATCGAGTTGATTACCAGAGCCACCCCCGTAGCCAAATCCCCATACTATTCAACACCGACAGAAATGCAGAAACTATCTAGTCAAATAAATGAAGTTTTAAGCAAAGTATTCATCAAACCGAGCTTCTCGCCTATGGGGAGCACCGGTCTTGTTCGTGAAGAAGAAGGATGGATCGTTCCACATATGTATAGACTATCGGGAACTTAATAAACTAATCATAAAAAATCGATACCCTTTACCTCGAATCAACGACCTCTTTCACCAATTACAACGAGCAAGTTTCTTCTCAAAGTTTGACCTAAGATCCGAATACCACCAGCTACGAGTCCAGGAGGAATATATTCCCAAGATCGCATTCAGAATTCGCTACGGTCACTACAAATTCATGATAATGCCCTTCAGATTAACAAGTGCACCCATGGTGTTCATGAATCTGATGGATCGTGTGTGTCGACCTTATTTAAACAAATTTGTAATAGTTTTGATCGACGACATACTAGTGCACTCCCGAAGTAAGGAAGAACACAGTTAACACCTGCGATAAGTTCATGAAACATTAAGGGAGTAGAAGTTGTATGCGAAGTTCTCGAAATGCGAATTATGGATTCGAAGGGTGGATTTCTTAGGTCACATGGTTAGCAAGGAAGGGATACATGTGGATCCCTCTAAAATCAATGCAATCGAAAACTAGGCGACACCAAGAACTCCAACTGAAATTCATCAATTAATAGGCCTCGTTGGCTACTACAGGAGGTTCATACAAAACTTCTCCAAGATCATAAATCCACTCACCAATATGACTCAGAAGGGTGTAACTTTCAACTGGGAGGAGAAACAAGAAACTGCTTTCCAAATACTAAAGTAAACCCTATGTTGCGCTCCGATCTTATCCCTCCAACAAGGGACAGAAGATTTTGTAGTTTACTACGATGCATCCAAGCAAGGGCTAGGTTGTGTTCTTATGCAACGAGGAAAGGTCGTCTCCTATCCCTCGACAACTATACCACACACGACCTCGAAGTGGGAGTAGTGGTATCCGCTCTAAAGATCTGGAGACACTACCTTTATAGTACAAAGTGCACAATCTTCACAGATGATAAGATCCTCTAGCACATCTACGATCAAAAGGAACTCAAGATGAGAAAACGACGATGGGTAGAACTACTAAATAATTACGAATGCGAGTTTCACTGTCATCTAAGAAAAGCCATTGTAGTGGGAGATGCCCTTAGTCGAAAGGAGTACTCGGGCTGCCAAGTAAATTCATTAACCATGACTATGCATTCACACCTGTCCATGTAGATCAAAGAGGCTTAGCTGGAAGCCTTGAAACCCAAGAAGGTGGCAGGTGAAGCCTTAAGAGGAATGGATAAAAACCTTGAAATGAAGGCTGATGGAGCTCGCTACCTCACGGATTGAATTTGGATACCGAGATTCAGTGGGTATAGAGACGTTGTCACGAAACTTTATTGGTGGCCAAATATGAAGGCATATATTTCTACCTATGTGGGCAAGTGTTTGACTTGCGCCAACGTCAAGGTATAATACTAGAAGCCTTCGGGTTTACTACAACAACCAGACATACCTGAATGGAAGAGGGAGCAGATAACCATGGATTTCATAACCTAGTTACCCAAGACAACGGGTGGTCTTGACACCATTTGGGTGATAGTTGACAGGTTGACCAAATCCGTGCACTTCCTACCAATAAAAGAAATCGAGAAGATGGAGAAGTTAAACGTGACGTATATTAAAGAGATCGTATGATTGCATGGTGTGCCAATATCCATTATTTCTGATAGAGATAGTAGATTTACCTCATGTTTTTGGCAATCACTACAAAAGTCCTTGGGAACCAAACTCGACATGAGTAGAACGTACCATCCCTAGACTGATGGGAAAAGCGAGAGAACCATATAAACGTTGGAAGACATGTTGAGATCTTGTGTGATAGATTTTGGTAAAGCTTGGGATACCCATCTACCATTATCAAATTCTCATAGAACAATAGTTATCACACTAGCATCAAAGTTACTCCGTTTGAAGCCCTTTATGGTCACAAGTGCAGATCACCTCTGTGTCGGGCTGAAGTGGGTGACACGCAACTAGCAAAGGGACAAGTTCCAAACAACACTCTCACTGGCCCCGAGATCATACAGGAAAAAACAGAAAAGATCGTCCAAATTCGGGAATAATTAAAAGCATCTATGAACCAAAAAAAGAGTTATGCCGATAAACGGCGAAAGACCTTGGAGTTTCGGGTTGGTGACCACGTCCTATTAAAGGTCTCACCCGGAAAAAGAATGCTACGTTTTTGAAAACATGAAAAACTAAATCCAAGGTATATAGGGACATTTGAGATTCTTGCTAGAATTGGCTTGGTGGTTTGCAAACTTCGACTACCGCAGGAACTCAGCAACATACACCCCATTTTTCACGTATCCAATCTAAAGAAGTGTCTGTTTGGCAAGACTCTAGTAATCCCACATGACGAAATCGAGATAAACGAGAGTCTACACTTTGTAGAAGAACCTGTGGAAATCATTGACAAGGAAATTAAGAGAACGAAACAAAGTCGTATACCAATAGTAAAGGTCTGCTGGAACGCCAAGCGAGGACCCGAATTCACTTGGGAACGAGATGACCTGATGAAACAAAAATAGCCGCATCTTTTCCCTAGTTCATGAGTACCCACTTTAGAAATAATTTCGGGATAATGTAACAATCGATTAATTTGGGTCAATAAAAGTCAAACAACTAAAACCAAAGTCAAACGAGTCAAACAAAAACAATATAAATAAATAGTTAAAAATTAAAGCATGAAAATTTTATTAATTAAAGAGTTTTCCGTTTTTGGAAGCAAATCCTATGGCTAGGCTGAATTCACTTCTTAAGCCTACACCGAAATCCCATTTGGCCGAAGTCAACTCCTTAACCGAAAATCCCTAGCCGAACCATCCCACCAAGAACCACTTGGACCGAAGACTAGGAGTTATAGGTACCATACTGGACCGAAATCACCTATGATTTCGGTGGAGGATAAGCCAAAAACACAAATCTTATCTGATGACACACTGTTCAAGATGATAAGTTACACATTTTAATGCAAACATCCCATCACATTTTACCGCTTATATATATTTATGACCGAAATCAACATCCCATTTCTCATTCGTACTTCTCAAACTCCTCTCACTTTTCTCTCTAAATTCATAAGAACTTCTTCAAATCTTCAAGTTTCCCAAGAACAATATTCATATCTTCAAGCAGTTCCAGAAAACTTCGTTCAAACCTTTCCCAAAAAACTTGTAAGTCCTTATAATTAATCTAGTATTTTATTACATCTCATACATTAATTCAACTAAATTACACAGAATATCATGTGTTAAATACTCGTAGGGTACGAACACGTTCAAATATCATAACTTGATGAACATCGCCACTCACTTCAATATCCAACTAAGAACACACCCGAGGTGAGTTCATACCCGTAAGTTTTCCATGATCTTTTTATGTTTTTTTTTGTGGGGGGGGGGATACAAGTAAAACATAAGGAAACTTGCGTTAGTATACAAACCGTTGCATTTATATTTTTCCGGAATATAAATATACATACGGTACACGGTGGATTACAATAAAACGTTCACCCTTTTTTAACAAGTTGAGCAATAAGGGCATAACTATATATATATATATATATATATATATATATATATATATATATATAATTATTATTATTTCATTTCATTTTATTATCAGGGTAACTGATAATAGCATACAAAGGATTCATTATTTCAAACATAACATTTATATAAACTATAATAGGTATAGTTTATGGAACATTCACACTATTTTACCCTGATGGGGATACAAAAATAATTATATAAAAGAATAATTATTTTCACACTATGTTAACACTATGAAAAGGTAATACATAAAATTAAAAGAAAAGGAGTTTTTCACTACACTTTACGTTAACCGGTTAATACGTCGTTGTGAGACACTATCTTCACATACTTTCCAGAGTACACATTAAAGTCCTGTAGTATAACCAGAGTCTCCTGGAAGGAGAGCGTGACACTTGTGTATAGATTTATACGGGAGTGACAATCCGACACCTAAACTGCTAGCTACAGTTACACCGGCAGGTCTGTGTAACAAATGACGTACTATTTCGACGCCTAAAGAACGTCATACAGGCCACTAGTCGCTAGCATACTTATAATAACTCACATACGGTATTAACTAATACATCGTGTTTACGGGGCCAACTTTCATACAATCATTTGTATTAAATAATAAAACCACACTACACTATTTATAGTACAACTGGTAGTTCAAGATACATACATTCAATGGATTTTACATAGATACAACTACAGTACACTATATTTAGTATAGTACAACTTACAATTCGGGAAACAAAAATTTAAATGGTTTTATATAAGTATAAAACTATATATTACTATTTTAAGTATGGAAAACACTTGTACATTTTGGTTTTGGAACATTTAAGACTACATTCCATTTTAAAAGAAAATATTGGATTTCTTGGCATCGCATTCATTCATTTTACAAGGAAAAACGATATATTTCTCATAAAAATGCTTATGAACTCACCAACTTAATTGTTGACACTTTTTCAAAACTACTTGTATTCTCAGGAAATCACTAATACAGGTAACAAGCTTTTGAAGATAAGATGCTAAGACGTCAATCAAGTCTTATATCATCATGTTGCAATTGATTTTTGAAACATGTAATAAATACAAACCATTTAAATTTATAAATTATATATGATGGCTATGTTTGCTTTTATCTCAGTTATTTAATTGTTGTGATACAATTCATGACGTCATCCGTCGCCAGACATTTCCACCGTTTTAACGGTTCGGGGGTGTGACGTGGGTAGCGAGTGTTGTTGTTTGGGAATTGAGAAGGTGATTTAAAGGATTTGGAAGGATTCTTGAGGAAGGTATGGATAGGTGTGGAAGGTAGTATTTGGACCATACTACAGAAAGCATAAGATCCATACTCAAATTCATGAGAGTCTTGGAGAATCTAAGAAACCCGTGGAATGAGTTTCTTGGCAATATTTGAATGTGTTTTGTGATGTTTCGGTTTCGTTTTGAGCACTCATGAATAGGGTTCAGATTCTCGTTCTAACTCAGTAGCAGGTATTGAGTCGATTGATGCACGGTCGTAGGAGTTCAGCTCGTTGGAGATTTCTTGCATTGTTTCGGATTGGACATTGGTGGTCTTTGGTTCAGCCAAGGAAGGGAATTCAGAGTTCTTGGGTGGTCATCTCGAGGCCTTTCGGACCAAGGTTGTATTAGGACAGTTGGTATCTCATCTGGAGCCCAAAGCTAGTGGATCTCTAAAATCCTTCAAAAAGGAGGATCTTATTGTTGAATCTTGACATTTGGTATTAGAGGTGAGTTTTGCACCATGTCCTCAGGATGGTCGGGGTAACTCAGGAGGAGGAGGTCAAGATTCCTTTAGATGTTTTGTGGTATGTTATTTTCTGCTTCTTCGGGGTGGTTATCTGGAATTAGTGTTTCTTTGGAATTTTGATTGGTTTTGAATAAGTTATATCTTGGGTCCGTTCTCTGCTATTGTCTAGGTTATCAAGGATTGTTATATGCCATTTTGTATGCCAAGAATATTCAATGAATCATTAGAGGGTCGTATCTTGTTGAACGAGTTTCAGCCTATTCAGTTGCTGATCTGGGTCAATGTCAGGATCAATTCAGGTGTGACACCCCCATTTTCACGGCCAGAAAAGACCAATTTATTTATGCTTTGTTTTTAAAATCAGAGTAATCTTTTATAGAAAAAACAGTTGTGGAATTTGTTCCCAAAACAAAATATGATAAGAATTTATCAAAGCATTTCTTCAAAGAAATGTATTTTCATTATATATCCAAATCTCGGGATGTCATGTTCAATACAGACCAAAAGCATAAACAGAACAAAATAGACCTTACAACAGTTATTTATAACTACTGGCCTATAATCCAAAATCTCTCGTCAAGTCCACCGACTTATACTCTTGTGCCATTACCTGTATTGCAAAGAAAACCGAGTAGGTCAGGCTTGGGAGCCTGGTGAGCGTATAAGGTTTTCAACCCACAATAATATAACTCTTATATTTGATCATCAAACAATCAACCCAATTACCTATCCCCATTATCTTCTTTATTCCTAAGTACCTTTCCCAAGGATTTATCCTAAGGGTAATATCCTACATCCTATTTACCTCTCATCTCCTTACATCGCATTTCCTTATGTGTTTGTTCCTAAGGATCATTGCCTACATCACATAGCAATACTAATTCGGGGATCACTCCCTCAATATGTGTCTAGTAAGGGTTAGGGTACCATCGCATGATTACGCAGCCACAACATCTCCTGGACTCGTAAATCATAATAACAGTTAGACTATCATCGCATTAATACGTAGCCACAACATTGCTTGGACTCGTAATTCATAATAAGGCGTTAGAGTATCATCGCATAAATACGTAGTTACAACATCGTCTGAACTCGTATTCATCACCTACATGTTATAAGCCTGTTGGTGTTTCCACAAGACTGTCTAGAATAATCAGTGGTCGCCATCTATACTCAAGTAGATGACTACATCTTCGGTCAAGTTTATGGTATCTCCTCTCATCTCACATCACCTATTTATCATCACCTATCTATCATCACCTAATTATCATCACCTTTCTATCATCACCTATCTCTCATCACCTAATGGTCATCACCTATTTCTCATCACATAATTATATCATCAACTATCTCTCATAAGCTAATTATCATCACACACCAACTATTTCATCTACCCATGTTCTACCCAACATATTTGTAGATATAAATTACATATATAGTTTAAAACTATTCAAAAGCTCATATGAAACATTCATTCAGCATCCACCTCAAGTAAACAAACAATGTATAAACACATAGCACATATTTCATAGCAAATAGTTCATATCTATGTGTTAGAAAAAGTAACTACACACTAACTTGATAATACGATTATCGGACAGCACTATGGCTCTCCAAGTAGTAACTCTTCTGTGAAACCGGGATATTTCACACACAGGGTTTCTCGCGGACAGAGCTTCGGCTCGGAAACTCTTTTCTTCTCGGGATCTTCAAGCTTCGGGACTTGCTTCGGGTCTCGGGGTTGATACCAGGGCTTCGGGGGGTATTTCTTTGGATGTAAATCGACGCAGTACGGGTGAGAGATGAGAGAATAGGCAACCAAACTCGGCTGGCTCTTGAATTCTATTTATAGGGCGAATTTCTCATTTTCCACGTCGTGGGCACTGTTTCCACATCGTGGGCTTGGTCATCACTGCATGCGTCATCGTAAGCTGGGTATGGCAGATTCCAGGAGGCATCAGAAGACATGCCACATCGTGACCACTGATTTCACGTCGTGGTCTCTGACAGTCTTGGGGTTTCGCGCCCTGAACTTCAGAAATTCATAACTTTCGCATACGAACTCCGGTTTCGACGTTCTATATGTCGACGCATAGGTCAAAACAAGATCTACAACTTTCATTTAGACTTCGCCGGCTAATTTTGAAATTATTTTTATTATAATATTTTTATATTTATTTTAGTAGACCAGCATAGGAAAACTCCGTTATAAACTCATAACTTCTTCATCTGTCATCCGTTTTCGTCTGTCTTTTTACCGTTGGACTACTATTGACGAGATCTTCAATTCTCATTTAGATTGTTTCCACCAAAAATCACTCGATCTCAAATTCGAGTTTCGGGCTGCATACTGCTAAGCTGAAACTTAGAAAAATCCTAACTTCCTCATACGAAGTCAGATTTAGACGTTCTTTTTATTCACGCTCGCGGTTTAACATATTCTACGACTTTCATGTAGATCGCTAGGGTTAAGTATCGCTCTAATGTAAATTCACTATTTACATCGCGTTGTGTCGTGCCGGTTCTATCACGAAACTTTGACAGGTCATAACTTCTTCGTTATAGCTCGGATTTCGGTGTTCTTTATATTTACGGAATCCTTGTAACATATACTACAAATTAGTTAAGATTACTCTGTCTAAATAATCTTCCATCAAAAAATCATTTTTGACGCTTATCATCTCTAAATTGACTAGCCCTGATCTACGGGTGTTACAACAGGGGTATTGCTTGGAGGATCTTTGGTTAGAATTGGCGGGTTAGTTCTCCAATGAAGTAGGGGTTCAGTTTTTTTATCTTTTGATGTGGTGGGATCGGAAGTCATTTGTGAAAGAACTTTTGGGTTCAAACCTTACCATTTCTTGGGGAGGAGCGGTAGCAGGAAGATAGTGGTGTTAGTTGCATGATTTGTTGGTAATTGGATGTGTCAGGGGAGTTATATATTTGCATGGTTCTTTGAGAACAGAAGTTTGGGTGGATGTTCATCGGTGCAGGGCAAGGGTTGTGGTTTGTAGTCGCCAACATAAGAACCCAAGGATTTGGTATGATATCATGGGAGGTGATTTGGATTATCAGACTGGTTAAGATTTCAAGGGCATTCTCCAGGATTTCAGGAGTAGGGGATCTTTGAGTTTGGCTAGTAATGGAGTGTTAGTATTGATTAACGTAGGTCATAGGCGGTTCATGCTATAAAAGGTTGTCGGGTTGGGAATCCATCGGATTTAAGGAATGAGTAAGCTTTGTCGAGTCCAAGTAGGGGAGTATCAATCAGAAATTCTGGGAGTCGGATCGGGTGTGAAACAAGTGTAAGTTTCGCAACCTAGTATGGAGGAGAGACGACCAAAGTGGCCGTCTAGATTGATGTTGTGTAAGTTGGAAGTCCAAGAAACTTCCAACAGTCGGTCGGCGTCTTCTTTGTTATGCATAGTAGGCTTGCGGATGGATCCCGGACGAGGGTTGTGTTAGAGCCTCATTGCCTGTTCAATGAACGCTTTGGGGTTCGATACATGACCCGAGCACCTGAATGGATGCAGGATTTGGCTCAGAATGTGTGGGGTTGTGACGGTTATGGTGTGTTTAGGCTATGGGTGCTAACCATGGTTGGTTTGTAGTGTTGTGAGCATGCAATAGGATTGTAGCATTCACTAGTTTGAGGAAAACTATCATTAGAGGTGGTCACGAGCGTAAAGGGGGAATCAGTTCGTGCCTTGGGCATGTCAGCCGAGATTGTCAAGGAGTATTTCTCTGATTGAGTTAAGGACCATTGGGGTCCGAGGCGGAGTCGGGCCTGTGTAGCTCTAGACGGGTGGGTCCTGTGTGCGAGACCGCTCTATGGTATTGTTGGGTAAGACCCATGGGCAAGGCCCGTGTAATTATGGCAATACAGGTGGATCCTATTGCAGACCGTTGGGTCAAGGTTTTGGATCTTGATTCGCAAGATTAATTGGGGGGGTCAGTGTGTGACGCAGAGGGATTTATAGGCTGGGTAGCCTTGTTATTTGGCCTCTTGGGAACCTGGTGGTTGGACCAGGTGCAAGACTGGTAGTCTCGGTGATGGTTGGGAACCTTTATATCTCGGTCTAGCAAGGGGTTGTCATTAATAGAAGGTTGTGGGTCAAATTCAAGTGCATATTTGTGGATCAGGTTGGTTTCTGGTAAGGATCCCGAGTCGAGTATCACAAGTGTTTTGTGTGGGGTTTTCGATTCAGTGGGATAAGGATTGGGTATCTCTTTGTCGAGGGAATCAGTTAAAGGGTTCAATGGTAATGAAGGGATTCAGTTTTGATGATAGATCAAGCTCTTGTAATTGCTTCGAGGATTGGTTTGATGGGTGAAAGGCATCTGATTAAGTTTGGAAAATCCGATTGATTTGGAACTCGTGTATGGAGTAGCTTGTTATTTGGAGGAGATTTTAGGTCACTTGCAGTTTTGGTTAAATAATCTCAAGGTAAAAGATTTGACCCTATTGTGTAGCTCTCATTTGAGTCTAACCATTGCAGAGATGAATCTTCTACTCAAAGGAATATCTGAGCGTATTTGCCAAGTTTAGTGTTCCGCATCAATAATGGTCATTGATTTTGTCTCCTGTTAAAGCATCAAGTCAATCAAGGGTTGGAAGCATTCTGTTTGAATCTGGGCTTCAATGAGGTTTTGGTCTGGTAGTGGTATAGTATGGGCAGCCTGTCAGGGAGTCAAATCAATTCTAGATTTCAGATTTAGGTTGGTTTTCTGCATGGGATTATGGACTTGTCTTCTTCGGGTAGGAAAGTTCTGCTTGGGTTGTGTTCGGTTGCCTTGGGAATGATTGTCGGGAATGTGATTGTGTCCCTCATGTAGTTGGGTTCTGCTTGTGATTGTGTCCGTCGTGCAGTCGGGAATGAATCGCTTCATTATTCGGGACTGTGGCCTGATCATCAGTTATCATAAGGCATAGGGCCTTGGGAAAGGAAGGTTTAGGCCCATTTGGATGTGGGTGATGTTCATTATATGATGAAATGGTTTGGTTTGTAGTTCAGAGCACAAGCATATCAAGAAAGGCGTTGGTTCAGGCCTTTTATGAATTTTTTATTTACGTTTGGTTCGTTTTCAAATTAAATAAAGTCGAGAAGAAATGTAGGGCTTCTCTTTACCTTTCTGTAGATATAAAGAACATCGAAAACAAATCAAGGATGCAAAAGTTTTGATTATTTGAATTTGGAAGGGTTTGGACTAAACCAGGTACGCATGGTGTAAAAGGGGGTATGCATGGTGTACACAGGAATTTGGACGCGGGAGCATTTAGGAATGCCCTACGTTCCCCAAAGGAACGCGTTGTGTTCATTAGGCTAGATTAAAACCCTTATTTAGGGTCTTGAACCCTATTTACAGACCATAACTCACCTCCAACCCTCATTTCATTCATCCTCCATCCTCTCTAACCATAAGAATGAAACCCTAGCCCCTATTTGTGTATTTCTTGAGCTTTATGGTGATTTAGTGTGTTTTGGTTCTTAAAGAGAAAGAAGGAACTTCTTGAAGAGTAAATGCTTGACTTAGAGCTTTTGGATCTAGTCTTTGCTCACCTAGATCTTACTTTTGGAGGTATAAAGTCTCAACCTTGACAACTCTTTCATATAGATCTAGCTTGTTGGTTTTGGTTATGGTTTTGGTCCTTTTGTTGTGGTTCTGGTTAGTAGAAGTTACTCCAAAACCTTTGAGCTTCATATTTGGTCCTTGTTGGTGTTATGGAGTCATAAACTTTGGATCTTGATGGGTATAAACCTTCCATGCATGTTTTAGTGGTCGTTTGGTAAATTTTGGGACTTAGGGTTTTGATTTGGGTCCAATTAAGTCTTGCTAAGTAATAAATGTAGGAAATTTATGACTTAAGAAGTCCTTTTGAATCAGATCTGGATGTTTGGACTAAGGTCCTAAGGTAAAAGCTTGCATCCTGGCCTCTTTATGGAGTTGGAATGCTTGAAATCGTGATTGGGGTGCTTTTGGACCATGTAAAGGTTCCAAGTTGACAAATTTATGGGTTAACTCATAATATGATGCTATTTTGAGTAGTTGAACGTTGGACTTAAGGTATTAAGTCATTGGTGTAATTTTTGGACACTGGCCGGGAACGTCGTGCATTCATCTTGGGAATGCCGCACATTCGGGTCATCAGTGGACTATTTGGGCGCTTTGCTTTGGACTTGGTATTAGGGTTGGCCTTCCTGTTTTGAGCCATGTTTGGACTTATATGGTTCGATAGCCCAAGTTGGGCCTAAGGTGTTTGGGTTAGGCCTTAGTGGGCCAAACTATGGTTTGGGCCTTAGTATGCCCAATTGGGTTGGGACATTAATGGGTCGGGTTATACTGGGCCATCGTTGGGCCTATGGTTTGGTTTTATCCCTGGTTACTAATTCAAATAAGTTTGGTTTGCCTAAGTGAGTGGAGTCGGTTCGTAGCAGGAACGAGTGAAGGATTTTGTTATCAGTCAATCAAGGTGATTTACCTCATTGGGTTTAGCGGGACGAAGGAACCAATGCCGACCCATGTTTTTGCTATGTTAGTATGCTAGCTATGTTCATGACACTTGCATGTGTATGTGTTTATATGTTTTACGGGCCAGGGTCTGATGTCGGGCGGGGCCCGATGACTATTTGTATGCTATATATCTATATTTCATGTGTATGTGTTTATTTGATATATGTTATATACATACGGGGCGGGGCCCGATGTATTACCGAGCTCAGCTCAATAAGCGGGCGGGGCCCGTTGCCGGATGGGGTCCAACGGCTAGGCGGGGCCCATTGCGTGTTATTTGTATGTATGGTATGTGGTATTTTAGGGAACTCACTAAGCTTTATGCTTACGGTTTTCATTTTTTGTTTCAGGTGATTCGATTTTCAAAATAATGGAAGAGCTCGGGATGATTGCAGGGAACACACTGCATGTTTCCGCATTCTGTGATTTACTCTGATTTAATGATCTTTTGCTAAATCTTGGCTACCTTGGTTTTATGGAAATGATATGTATTAATGATTTATTAATCTAAAAACGAAAATTTTATATCATTATTTTTGGGACGTTACAAATTGGTAATCTTTTGAAAGAAAATAAGTTCCTAAAAACATTTTTTTAAAAGAAAATAAGTTTCTAGTAAAGAAAATAAGTTTCTAAAAAGATTTTTATAAGGAAAATAAGTGTCTAAATAGTTTTTGATAAAGAAAATGGGGGTGTGATGCGTGAAATCAGCTGAGCTCAAGTAAGTGATTTCCAGAATACCCATACATGTTGATATGTTATATG
Organism: Lactuca serriola; assembly: GCF_051521515.1. Lineage (NCBI taxonomy): Eukaryota > Viridiplantae > Streptophyta > Magnoliopsida > Asterales > Asteraceae > Lactuca > Lactuca serriola. The sequence continues at coordinate 92,023,190 of NC_136408.1, forward strand.
AAAAGATATGTGATGCCTTGTAGCCTAGGAAGCATTGGATGCTATACTAGATCAGGAATATGTATTGGTATCGGTAATTGATAAGTGTATGCTTTAAAAGTTAAATATGATTAGGATCATATAGCCCTAGAATGATTGATTTGGACTTATTTCCTATTCATCGTTTGGTATGGTCTTAGGGTAGTGTCTTTTATTCGACAGTTTATTTGACCCAATATTATGTAAAATTTGCATGTATAAGGCAAACGACAGTGAGAGTGGAAGTTCCAACATGAGTTGTAGTTTGTGAGCTTGAATGTTCATTGGTTATCCTATGCCTTGTAGTGTTACTAGATGAATGTTGCTTGGTTTGCGCATTGTGGAACTCTTGGTGATGTGAGATAACTATTAAGTGAATATGTCATGTTACGGTTGAGCCTGTTACTCGAAGGATTATCTAATATTTGTGGCATGTGATTATATTCATGAATTACTTAGCTAATATAAGTCGGAGTTCTTCAGCAGCTGATGTCAGGGTGAGGTCAGGAACCGAGGAGATCCTAGGAAGTGTTTTTTTAGCAGTTTCGGATGCATTGTTTAGCGAGAATTTGGAATATTAGTTTTAGATTTTGACTCGTAGGATGATTCTTGAGCAAAGTATGGGTGGGTGTGGAAGGTAGTATTGGGCCCATATTGCTGAAAGCACATGATCCCTACTCAAATGAAGGAGAGTCATGAAAAACCTTGGAAGCATATGGGTTGAGGATTCTTGGGAATGTTTTGATTATATGCAGGTTTGTTTTTCAGAATGGTGATGAGCATGCGTGGAGGAGGTTCAGGTTTTGGTTCAGGATCATTTACAGGTAATAAGCTGATTAATGATCGAATGTGAGAGTTTATCTCGTCGGAGATCACCCATAATATTTTGGAGCAGACTCCTGTAATGTTTGGCACCATCAAGGAAGGGATCATGGAACTCTTGGATGATTCTCTCGAGGCTTTTTGGGTCAAGATTGCAGTAGGACAGTTGGGGGCCCATTGGGAGCTCAAGACTTGTGGAAATCGAGGATCATTTGGGGAAGAGGATCCTATTGCTAGCTTTTGTTACGAAGGAAGAAAGGTGGATTATGCATCGTGCCTTTCGAGGGATTGATTACATGATTGGATTGCCACTGAGGTTCCGCGAGCGTTACATGAGGAATTATATGAGATTATTGGCCATGTCATTGACCGGCTTTGCCGCTAGGTTCAAGGATCGTTTGTTGGTTGTTCAGGCAATCGATGAGATGGTCGAGGTGACTCGGGAGCAGGAGCTTTATTTGGAGAGGAATCTAGCAAAGAAGAAGCGGACTCATGATTCGACTCTATCAGCAACATCTAAGAAGTTTAATGTTTCCATGTGTAGTACTAGAGGCCTGAGGGACTGCGCCATTTGTGTTAGGGGTGAACGAATACATGAGCGTGTGCGCGACAAGTCCAAATGTGATAGGCACAGATGGAACGGCCACCTTTGCCAAGAATGCACCCTGGAAGTAGAATTATGTAATCGTTGTCATCATCCTAGTAATATCAAGGAAAGTTGCCCACAATCAGTGGTTGGGGTAGCTCAAATTCCATTGCAAGTGTTTCTGCAGGAAAGGGAGCATAACGTAGAGACACTATAGGTATGTATTATATTCTTCTTTTTCACGATTAAATCACTATGCTAATAATTCCATGTTGATTCGTGTGAAATATTATGCCTTGATTATCTAAGAATGGAAGCACCTGTATGAGTAATATAGTTATTCGATCCTGAAAGCTGTCATATGCCATTTTCCTTAGCGTGGACCATGTATATAAGAAGCAAATGTATTCCGCTTAGGAGATGAATATCCGGTCAATTTTTTAGTAGTATCAGTGAGAGTTTGAGAAGTGCACAAGGTAGGCGTTTTGGGTTAAAATGCAAGATGTGTAGGGGTGTGCATGGTTTGGAGCTATTAAGGAATTGGGACGGTCGTGAGTATAAGATCGGTAGTTTTTGAGATCACACCTTCAAAGAGAGGTTAGTTGCATGGGAATTGTTCTAAGTACAAGTAAGTGGTTAAGCGGGTTAGGTACTTGTTTGAGATTGAGATGTTCCTTGTCAACCGATTAGTCGCCAAGGACTTGTTGTGGATTCAATGGAAATGCTTAAGGATTTGGAGGAGTGTTGAGGTATTAGGAATGATCACCTGTTCTTGTAATGTATAAGCACTAGGCTTGGCTAGTCAAGGAAGGCTAAATGTTGTAAAGCTCTGGTTGTCGACTACTACAGTCAGTAGGAATTAGGCACTGGTAACATATGCCTCTTAAGTGATGGGAAAGTTTCATTCGCATGGGTTATTTCATCCATTTGGATTTTCAGCAGAAATCGAATGGTATCTACCAATGAACTTTGAGTACATCGATCCTTCTGTAGGTGAGTTGTTGAATTGATGATCTGTCTATTCCGGTAAAGGGTTATAGTTCCTCGTCATGACCTGAAGTGGCTTAAGAATTTGGAATTTTATTAAGAGAAGTACTAAGGATCGTTAAGCTTGTAGAGATTTCAAGAAGTGTTCATTGGGTTTTGGAATGTGTGTGATCACTAAGGTTGTCTAGTAATGGAGTGATAGTTTTTGTAAGCCCTGGTTGTTGATAACTTTGAATTGTAAGACTGTGAGATGGATTGGTAATCCATCAACTTTTGGTGAATTGGGAAATCGTAATCAAATCCAAGTGGAGGAGAATCATTTGCTTTAAAGGTTGTACAAGAAGGGATACTCAGGTTTCGTTGCGCAACAGTAGTGATGTTTGGTGGATATTGATCAAGAACAGGTTGAGGGTTGTGTTGGAGCCTCTGCCTTTTCTTGTCTAATGAAGGCTTTGGGGTTCAAAGCATAACTCATGCACCTAGTTGGTAGTGTTGTAAGACTATGGGGTGGCTATAGCATTCACCAGATTAGCAGATAGTATGGGAGTATTGTAAGACTGCGGGGTGGCTGTAGCATTCACTAGGATAGCAGGTAGTATGGTAGTGTTGTAACAATGCGGGGTGGCCTATAGCATTCACTTGGTTCTTGAGCGGCTATGAGGGATTGGTGTGTCTATAGTTGGGCAGTGGTTCCTCTAGGTGGGATTAGACCATGGCCGAGCAGGTCGGGAGATAGTGCGAAGTTCACAACATTTATATAATTAAGGAAGGTTGTGGGTCGTATGCGTCCGGTTGAGATATAAGACTACAACTGGGCATGTATCATTCATTTTTAGCAAATGGATTTGGTTGCATTAGGTTTTATGGTTGGATAAATATGTTTGGATCCGGAGGGCTATTGGGACCATGATGTAAAATAAGCTAGGACAACTCTTGCCAAGTAAGACCCTCGTTCAGAACTCGTATGGTACGATTATGTGAGATATAGGCCTCAACAACCAATTAGAAAATCCAGCATATCAGTCATTGGGAAGGTAAGGAGGAGACCAAATGGAACAACAAGATTAGCCTAAGGTGGTGCTAGAGTTTGGACCTCATGTTAGGAGTCGCCTTGTGATTAAGTGGATATGTTAAGTCACTTGTTGCATGGGTTAAATAATCTTAGAGTAATTGATTTGACTCTGTTGTGCAGCTCTCGTTTGAGTCTAACTGTTGTTGGGTTGAGTCTTCTACTCGGAGGACTATCTAAGCCTTCTGTTAGGAGAAAAGTTTTCGGCAAACAATGAATGGTTAGTGATTATGTTTCCAGTGGAAGCAACAAGATAGTCAATGGTTGGAAGTGTTATGATTAGTTTGGAATGAGAAGTGGAGTTGAACTGACCGTGTTTTAGAGTGGGACAGTCTGTCAAGGAGTTAGACAGGGTCATCGAATTTCGGATTTCGGGAAAGTAGTAATGGTTTTCTTCAAGGGTTAGTTTTAGTGAGGTAAAGACCCACCCGTCGTAAGCAATTGAGGGTCCGAATCAAGCGAGGTTCGGTTACAATTTTGGAATGTTGTTATAGGTGTGAGTATTCTTTTTGTCCGTATCGGAATTATGGCTTGGGCTATTCAAGTTGTCTGTTGTAGCTAGATCATAGTAAGAAGTGGTTTCGAGGACGAAATCTAATTTAAGTGGGGGAGAGTTGTAACACCCAGTTTCGAATCGTTTCTTTCTTTGGGGATGTGACTTGAAAATCAGTTATCATAAGGATTCGGGCCTTGAGGAAAGAGATATTTAAACCATTTTCGGATGTGGATATTATAGATTAGGTGATCCAGAAGTTCGGTTTGTGTTTTAGAGCCCAAGGGTGTATCGGTAATGTGTCAGTTCTGGACTTTATAGATTTTGGATTTGTAATTCAAAAGGCTTTAAGGCAAGGATGAGTTGATATAAGTATAGAGCTCTTTATCACCTTTCTATGGATATTAAGAACGTCGAAATCGGACGTAGAACGAAGAATTTATGGCCTCCGATAGTTTGGAGGTTTAAGATTTAAGCCTAGTACGATGGGCGTACTAAGAGTATGTCGGACGTAGAAGGAAGAATGTTTGGCGTAAGTACGTGCAACTTATGCAGTACAGTGGGCGTACTGAGAGTATGCAGGGCGTACTCCATCCAGATGAAAACCCTAATTTTTAGGGAATGAGCCATATTTAAACATCATTATGGCCTTTGGATACCTACCTTCATCAACCCCCATTCACTACTAAAAAACAACCTTTTATCATGCGCGATGCGTGTTGTAAAATGCTCAGACGACGCGCAAATACGTGTCAAGGAAGGCCCTATCACAACGAGAGATGACACTCTTTTGCGCGCCGTCTATAGACGACGCGCATTTACGACGCGCATTTATGACACGCAATGCGTATGATTAAAGCCGCTGTCAAGAAAGGCCATGTCGTAAATGAAGATGACACACATTTTTGCGTATCGTAATTTTAATTTTTTTTTAAATTATTTATAGATTTACTAATTTTCAAATTAAATTTGCATTTCATGTTTCATAATAGAAAATAAAATATCATATACAAAAAACACAATCCATTGCACAAAAGTTAATGTCATACAAATAATCATTCCAATAGTAGACAAATATTTGTACATTATTATTAAGAGATTTTCCCTAACTATTTAACCTAGTACTACATTTCTATTTCCTTAGTTTGTGTACATTGTTGTAAGAAAGTGTAGATTGAAGCACCTTCCATGCAGTAGTACCCCCTAGACCAATGCTAGTATCAGAACATAAAGCACCTTTCTGCACAAAAAACAACAATCAGTATAAAATAATTTAAAAAATATATCATTTGACCAATGCTAGTATCAGAACATAAAGCACCTTCCATGTAGTAGTACCCCATTTGAGTGTTGGTAACTCATAATTTTTGTGTTATTGAGCCGTTACCATTTGCAGGAAGAGAGTTACTACTAGCAGGTTCCAAATGCAACTGAAGAATTTAAAAAATAAATTTTTTTACCAAAATTTAGTATAAAATAATAAATAAATAAACATACTAGGTGGTGGATGGGTAGGACCAAATCTATCTAATAAATCCATCATAGGTGAAGGTGAGGAAAGGTTGCCTAATGGAGTAACTGAAGTTTTAATATTATTATTATTATCTTGATTTATTGATAATATATCATCATGTGGTGTACATGAACCATTTTGATGAGTACCTGAAATAACATACCTCTGGGTTTCGGGTTTCAAGTCAAATTAAAAAGACTTCACCAACCCGTGACCGAACAATAGTCAAATTAAGTCTTTGACAAATCTCCATGCATATTACACTAAGTAAAATCGCTGCTAAAAGGGTAGTTTATATATATATATATACATATATATATATATATATATATATATATATATATATATATATATATATATATATATATATATATAAGCAGTTGGTGGATCATTGAATGCAACCCTTTGAAAGACCAAAGTCACAGATCTTGAGTTTGCAATCCGTAATGGCCAAAATATTTTTGGGTTTTAGATCTCTGTGAAAGACATTTGCTGCAAAAGAAGTAATTCACAATCAGAATACACAAAAATATATCATGTCTTAACAATTGTATGCAAAAGAAGTAATTCACAATCATAATTCACGATGTAACATGCATGCAACCAAGAACGTAAAGGAACTGCTCTATCAAAATCACAAAGCTTAACAACTGCACATGTTTCACTTTCATCCATCTCAACCAAAATATTCTCACTCTTCAAGTCACGATGTATTATATCTTTTGAATGCACTTCAGATAACGCCGAAGCAACATCTCTAGCAATTTGCAAGCCCAAATTCACAAGAAAATGCTTCTCACCAGATCTTCCAAGCTTTTCTACATACCCCTGTTTGTTATTCAGAGGACAATTAAGGTAATCTATTTATATTTAATGGCTTAATAGATAAGATAATGTATGACAAGTACCTTTAAAGATCCACCTTTTACATGATCCATAAAAATGGAAGACTGCAATATACGATGATGTTCTAATATTCCATCTTCTGATTGTGAAGGTAACCACTTGGTACATATGTGACGACCTAAAATTATTACTATGCAAGGGTGCTTAAAAGCACTTAGAAGTCTCACTTCCCCTAGGCAGCTATATTCAAAATTCCTAACATCCTCTACAGAGCTCCCACTCACTTTCAAAGTTCGCATCTACCAATATTTGCAAAAAAAGATTACTTCAAACAATTAAACAAATACTCATATCATCAGAGGATAACATTGTATGACTTGAGTGTATGTATTTCAGTCCTATGTGCATGCATAGGCTTCTTTCGACTCATAGATATCGAAATCAAATAAGAAACTACATATATGCAATTGCTTCTCTCAAAATTACTCACTAGATTCAAGGAAACTTTTAGGTTTTGATTTTGTAGCCAAAAGGATTATGGTTTTGATAAAGAATATTCGCTCAATAATCGTTTTCAGAATGTATCCTTCCTAAAGATTCACCACTCCCATTATAAGTTGATGTCTCTATGGTAAAGTAATTTTGATTTGACTTTGATTTCATGTTGGAAAAACTCTATTACAGTTGGTGGTTGATGATTCTGCTATTCCATTTAATGATTTTGACGCATCAGTAGTTTCTGATGGATCAAAGTCTGATGAACACAAGCTATAGCTCAGAAAGAGTCATGCAAATGACAATTTATCCACCCCTGTTGTTAGAAGTCTTGAAAAGCAACATGGTATTGATTTAGCTGATGTCACTGGAAGTGGTAAACATGGAAGAATACTGAAAGAAGATTTTCTAAAATATGGTGTTGAAAAAGGAATTATTGATGACAAACCTACTTTTATTCCTACTTTTATCGAACCCATGTCTGGACCTAAAGAGCAACTTCAAGAGATGGCTGAATCAACGATTATAGGCTGGTTCGTTTCCTTGAACCAAGTCAACACGGACTTCCCAAAAAGTTTGACTAGTCACAATGTTCCAGTAATAATATGAATTACTCTCCTCATGCAACACCATTTTCCATCCTGAATCCACATTTTCTGTTTGCGTATCGGATGTCCATGACACAGTTGTCTGCTCCACTTCATCCATGTCTTTGTTTGAGGGAAAAACCATAACACCATTTTCTTCCACATCCAATGAAGAAGAGTGCTCTTTCTTCTCTTTATCAAGTTTTTCACAAGTAAGATTTTCATCGTTATCTACTTATGTACCCTCATGACTGTCTGTCTTTACCTGCTATAAGATAAGCATGATTGGGACTTAAATATATTTACCACGACCAATTGAAAACTAGACATTCCAAAACACACCTGTTCATCAAGCTCAGCTAGTGAATTTTCTCTAGTATCATGGCTGATTTCTTTACCAGATTCTTCCTCCAATTCCTCATCGCTATATTGTCCAAGCAACAAAAGAGGGTTTTCTGGCTTTTGACCTGAAAAAAAGATGCTAACATGTCAAACATCAGAACAACAAAACCACAAGTCTTGTTGAAATGTCATAGTAACATGTGAGGAATTTCAATCAAAGAAACACTCTAGCAAAGTTGAACAGGCTCATATGACCAATTGAGTTCCCAATACCACAGCCACCTAACATTCTGAAAGGAATATGCTGGGAGAGCAAACATGGCTTGCTTAAAGTTCCACTACATAAATTTTCTTCACAATCTCAACAACTAAAATAGTACATTATGTCATTAAACTATATAGATAATCAACTACAGAAATTGAGATAATCAAACAGATAGAAAGAGCATAAGACACTATTACCAGAGGGTTCTGCTATAAGATCGAGTTTTACTCTTCTATTAACTACAGTCTTCGCCACCAGTCTACGCTCGTTTCTCTTTCCCATGAGCAATTAAAAACTTCCACTAACAAACTTTCGGAATTTGATGAAATCTCATTGTCCAACTTGAAACTAGGCTGCTTTATTCACAGAGGAGATCGCAGACTTTATCAAGTGCATAAGACGATACTCTGTTCTTTGTAAGGTGTCGATTGAGAATGGGTTTTCCGTGAGGTGTTGATTTGTGTCGTTGGAGTATGATAAACAAAAACCCTAGGTTCGCTTACAATTTGCCTCAGAGAATTGTAGTGAACAATTGATCTAAACCAAAATGGAACAGAATGTTGCTAAATTTTTGATTGATAAGTATAAAGGAACATGAAATCAAAAGAAAAATAAAACCTAGATAATCAATAAGAATGGAAGACTGGCATGAACAATTCAATACCAGAGATGTGAATCAAAAGAAGTAGTTGTGAAGACGAAGGCCCTAGGGCTTTTTCTTTCTAACTGGAAGAGGCGAGGGGTTTCAATTTTTGGGAACCAATAGGCGAGTGAAATCCCACCTTAAAACGCGTGTTTCATTTAAAAATTATAAAGCGACACACTTAGATGACACACATTTTATGAAAGGTGCCCTCTGTATTTCTTTTTTTTTTCTTTTCTGACACAAATTTTAGGGCACACACAAATGCATGTCCTCTATCCTTCAAATTTTGCAAATCTGACATTATTTTTTAGGGCATGCACACATGCGTGTCCTCTATCATCAGGTGTCATTGTTTTCTCGTCATTAAAGGGTTATTTTCTAGTAGTGATTGTTAATTTCGTCCCATTGGAACCCTAGTCCATCCTTTGAGTGCTCTTGAGCTTTAAAGTCGTTTTTGTGGCATTTTTATGTGTATTCAAGAAGGAACTTGGAGAGCAAGCATTTTTTGAGGTTGAGCTTCTAGATCTAGAGACTTCATCAACTTTTGGAGCTTTTAAAGGTATAAAGTTCTTACCTTGATGATCCATTATGATAGTTTGGGTTTAGGGTTGTGCAAGAGCTTTTGTTGGTCTAGTGGGTTCTCCTTATGAGTTTGTGCAACACTAGGAGTTGGATATGTTAGATCTTAGACTCTTCGTTGCTCATGATGCATAAAAATGTCATCTTGATGGTTGATAAGATTGCATGCATGAATTTGATTCCTTAATATGAGGTTTGATGGATAAAATTGGATGTTGGGCTCCATTAAGAAATGTTAAGGGTTAAAGTTGCCAACTTTATGTATTAGAACCCTAAGATGGTCGAGATCTAAAAGTTAGACCCTATGGCTGAATAGATTAAGCACTAAATGGCTTAGGGTGGAAAGCAGCCCAGTATGCTGGACGTACCAAGTGGTACGCTACACGTACCGGTGATCGGTTGCGTACGCCAAGTGTATAATGCGTACGTCGAGCATACCCTTCTCAGAGGGATTTTGGATATCGGTTGGGCTTTTGTCATTTGGGCCTTAGTTAGGTGTTGGGCCTTGGCTTGTTTAAAGTAGGTAGGCCTCAAAATTTATTAGTGGGTCTAAGTTGCATGAGTTGGGCTTTAGGGGCCTAAAGGTTATTATTTTGGTATTGAGCCAAGTTTGGGAAGGCCCATTACGGAAGGGTAAAATGGACTTCTCTCCTAGGAGTTAGGTTTGGGTTTTAGACCCACATATATGGTTTATAACCTAATCTTTATTAAGGTTATTCGTTTTTGATAGTGTGGGATCTTCCAGTTCTCCAGCCAAGCATCTTGTTATATATTCAGTAGCATGTGGTCAGTTTTCTCACTATATCTATGGGTCGAATGCAATAATGTCGGCCAATTACTTGTTATGTGGAATGCTAGTTGTCTTTGCGATGCTTGCATGAAAGACCATGAACTGGCCCCTGGCAATTGTATGAAAGACCAGGATCTGGACCCTGATAATTTTATGAAAGACCAGGATCTGGCCCCTGGCACCTGTAGGTAAGACCGGGATTCATCCCTCAACGCTACAAGGAAAGACCATGGGTTTAGCCCATGACGCTTGTATGTTTTGGTACGTGGTATTCTGAGGAATTCACTAAGCTTTGTGCTTACGGTTTATTGTTTATGGTTTCAGGTACTTCTGGTACGAAAGGGAAGGGCCCGACGTGAATGCATTGCATCCATCCATGTTTCCGCAAAGTGATGATTTGGGGATTGTACTCTGATGACTTTTTGGTATTATAAACTACTTTTGAATGTTTGAAATCAAGTTGTTCTTTTTACAAATTATCCATTCTAAGTAAAATGTAATACACAAAAACATTTTTTATACTATTAACATATTAAATAATTACATTCTATGAAGTGGTCTACATAAAAAAATGAAAATTTGGAAAACCAATAACAATATTTAATTTTGCATTATTGAAGAATGAGATAAAAAAAAAAACTCGTTTTGTGAGAATGGTAGAAATAGAATCGAATTCTAGGGCTTCTTCATCTGGATTTTCATGAAGTTGTAGGTGGTAAAACTAGCAGATAAAAATGACTTTGTTCTTGACTTCTTGAATGTCCGAATACTGAGATGTATGGAATGATTATTTGCTTCTTGATTTTCGTAATATTTGGTATTCAAGAATCAATCTTGGATTCTTCAATCATTCTTGGTTTTACAGGACTGTCAAACAAATATGAAGAATGTCAACATTAACTATAATCAACATTTTAAATTACAACCAATACATATGACAATCCTTAGACCAAATTCACAAATTACAGTCCGCTCTTCCAAAATAGAATGCATACCACATTATATTGGTATAAGATGCTAATAGAATGAATGGTTGTTTAACAGAATGATGTTATTTCTAACAGAATGATCATTTTAATATTCTAATAGAATGAGTTTATGAGTATTCTACACACATATTGATGTTACAGTTTATAATTTGCTCGTTGGTTATGTCCATGAAAGACCTATTAGACAGATACAAGCATGTATACACACATCAGATCTTGTCAAATGAAATACAATTATAAATCTTAAAGATAAACATTGTTCACATATTTCTTGAAAACTTATACTCAATCACAGATCAAGAAGAAGATCGTTGGTATCTACTATCCAGTTGTATTACTATGACTAGAAGATAATGGAAAAAATATGTAAACGAAAATTGTCACACCCCAAAAACGAGAACGGCTGAAACGTTCTGGGGTGGAGGACTTCATGTCAAGTATGACAACATATGTAGTATAGTAATCAAAGTACAACAACCATTGCATTAATAATAACAATTTTTCATCGGTTACATTTAGCAACAACAACAAGGTAAATACAGAAAATAACTTATAATGTAGCTCGGTACTAAGCTATCTTCACAAAAGCTCCCAAAGTGTACCTGTCTACCGATGACCTGAGAATACAAGTTATTTTGAAAGCGAGTATCAGCATTTTTAAATGTTGTTGAGTTCATAAGTATTTAATGACATTGGTGTAAATACATGTTTTTCTTCAAAATAAACTCATGAAAGATGGTGGTTTAAAATCTACAGAGTGTTAGAATTCTTTCCAGAAAATCCAATATTTTCTAAATAAAAGTAGTCTTCTACCAAGACCCAATTGTTTTGTGTTTAAACCAAGGAGTATCTCGATTAATAGCAGTCTTCTACCAAGACCCGACTTTTTTATGTTTAAGAAATATTTTCCCCAAAAGGCACTATCATTATCAAAATATAGATTTTACTTTAAAGGAATTCTGAGAAAAACCACAAGTAAAAATAATAAGGGAAAATAATATTTTGCCTCAGCAGTACACTGCTGGGTAAGAGTAATAAAAACCTAGACTCCAGGCGGGACGCCTCACAAAGCTTAAAGGTAAATAAATCATAGAATCAAGGACGGTATCAAATGGACGATACGCCTGGTTCAGTCTAAATATGAGTAAAACATAGACTCCAGGAGGGTATCGAATGGACAATATGCCTGGCTCTGTCTAAAGGTGAATAAAACATAGACTCTAGGAGGGTATCGAATGGACAATACGCCTGGCTCAGTCTAAAGGTGAATAAAACATAGACTCCAGGGGGGTATCGAATGGACAATACGCCTGGCTCAATCTAAAGGTGAATAAAACATAGACTCCAGGAGATATTTAACAATACGCCTAGCAAAGTCTAAAAATAAGTAAACATAGACACAAGAGGGTATTAAATGGAAAATACGCCTGGGAAGGTCTAAAATAAAAGGGGGTAAATGTGAACTCGTATGTAACCATGCTGATTGACGATCGAATACCTGATGACCTTCCAGGTCACATGATGCATTGTGACATTATGTCACCCATGGGCCTTACCGGCTCGAACTGTAGCTAGCAGTCAGGATGTGGGAGTGTCTGCCTCGTATAGATCTATACACATGATGTCCGCTCTCCCTCCAAGAGACTCTGGTTACACGGAGACGGCGCTAGGAACCGTCGTATCGGGAAATTGTACGTCACATTCTATTTAAGGTATTAAAATAATGGTACAGACTCACGAATGAACTGACTCTTGTGTAATACTCCGTACTAGAGAGAGAGAGAGAGAGAGAGAGTAAATAGAATCTCCTAACTATTCCTATAATAGTTACTAATGATTCAGGTATATGAATAATGGAAGGATGCCTTTGCTACCCAAAGGAAAGGAACTGGCTGAGGGAAACTTTTATGACTATATATGTATACATGATATATAAATAATAATTAAACGACCTTCGGACGGATAACTGATAACCTGAAGCCACATCCAAACAAGGAAAAGGAATCAAAGTGAGTTAGCCTTCCTAAGTCCTTTAAACATTACTTATATAACTATACATATACATGCATGCATTTAACAAAATAAGAGCATAACAGAAACTTTGGTAAAACCTTTGGAAAACCTTATAAATAAGAATTTATGACTTGATGTCATTTTATAAAACAAGCTTGGAAAACCTTTGGAAAATCTTTAATAATCTAAAAAGAGATATTCATACTTTAAACGAGATTTGAAAAAAAGATTTGAAAACCTTTGGCTGGATAAAGCAGTTTAACAAGCAAAAATCTATTTTGCTATACAGTTATTAATCACTTGTGATTGATATAATAACTCTATAGTTCAACTTGTATTCCCCTCATAAAAGCATTAAAAAGCATTTAAAAGCTTAATTCAAGGGTATGAACTCACCTGACGTGGGTGATCCGGACGAACGGACGGTATAGGATGTTAAGTGTCAAGTGAGGACTTGACCACACACATGAATCCTATTTAACATGTAATGATACATTTAAGTATCAAATTAGTCATTTAATAACTAATTATGCAAGTAAAGACATCGTAATACATGAAAACACTTTTACCACAAGTGCTAGGAGTACTAAAGGTTGCATATAAAAAGTGTATGGCTTCACATTGGAGTTTACTCCTCAAATGGTGGCCTGTATGAGTGTTTACGGTTTCAAGACCATTTCCCCCATGAGTTTACGGTCGTACACTCATGGCAATGGATTCATTGGGTGCTCAAAAGTCTTAAACTACTCAAGGAATTATGCCAGACTCGAATCAAGGGCTTAGGAAGCGGTTGGGGGTCAAGATGACCTCCATTTGGAGTTTACGGTTCTTGTACCACTCCTTGGGGAGTTTACGGTAGTAAACACATTGGTTTACGGCTGTAAACTCATGTTTGTCCCTTCCTTTCATGTTTTGGTTCATCTAGGTTAGGCATGCAAAGTCCTAGCCACATATACAAGCCATATAAGGTGTTAAGGGCATCAAATCACCCTTTGGGGGTGTTTATGGTTTTGGGAGGTCCCCAAACCGTAAACTCATGTTCTTCAGGGGTTTTTGGTGTTTTCAAGTGCCAAACTTATCAAGGAAAGGATCTATCCTAGTTGTCAAGGCTTAGAATGAACTAGGGCACACATTGGCACCCATTTTAGAGTTTACGGTCCAAGAACACCTTGGACAATAAACACCTTGTTCTTGGTGTTTCTTGGGTGATTTCTTGATACATGGAGGTATAACAAGCCTTAATATACTCTAGGATAGAAGTAGTTACGTTATGCGAAGGTTGGGACGCAAGCTTGAAGATCCTTGGGAGAGAAATCGGGTTTTCTCTAGCTTGAAATGGAATGAATGAAGGAAAAATGGCTAAGTTCCATATATATAGCCATTGGGGTTTGCGTTCCAAACTCCCTTGTTTGGCCGTAAACACTTAGTCAAGGTATTTATTGATTTATCGCTATACAAAACACCTAACGGACACTTCCATTTAACTGTTCGTTCGACGAAAATTTTAAAATAAAATACTCGAACGAGCTTAAATCCGGCCAAAAATGTTTTGGGATGAATTTGGCTAATTCTTAATGTGCTTGATTGCAGAGTTTATACAAATGAAAATTTCGGGTTGTCTCAGAAATTAATTAACTAAATTAGAAAAAGGGGGAAAGAAAATAACATACATGCATAAGATAAGAGGTGTACGATATAGTGTATTTAAGCAAAACAGTTAGATTTACCAAAAGAAAACTAGAAATTACAATAGTGAATAACAATTAGAAAACTCAGTTGAAACACATGTAAGAAACAATTAGATTTACAGAAAGAAAAGTAGAAATTCTAATAGTGAGAGAACAGGGGCTGACCTTTTCCAAAAATCCCGATAATTCCTCCCCAACTTCTAAAATGGCAGCCAAAGAATGGGCATTTGATTAGATAAAATTATCATTCATCGTAAAAATAAATTGATTGGGCTTCCTTTTTGTGGCTTCATTATTCCCCACACCCATCTTGGCAGTCGTATCATCACACAAACAAGAGTGAAAGAGGAATTGAGGACCGGGAGTGAGGAGGGTTTCCAGTAAACTTCTCGCTTTGATTTGAGGTTGAAGCATATCATCCGAATCAGAGGCGACAATGAACATCAGATAGGTGGTTTATGTTTCAAAATAAACAAACTTTAACCATGACCATCGATCAATGGCGTGCTTGCTTAATCCGGTCTTGTTAACACTTGTAGACGACTCATATTTTGATGGACTGTGAACCTCCTTATCAAGAATTTTGAAACAAGGAACGATTGTTATTATTTTAAGGAAGCGAGGGATTGAAGGAGATTTTACCTCGCATAATAGATAAGTGTGAAACCAATGAACCTTTCATCCTCTTCTGCGTTTCTTTTCTTCTACTATTTATTATCTCACTCTTCAAGATCGTACTCCTCATCATCTAATCGTTGGTGCTGTAGAGGACAGTAGCATGGTGTTGATGAAGTCCACTTAGGGTTATCGATGCCAGGCATGATTTAAAGAGATTCATCCATGATTTAAGGAATTTAATTTTGGTTATTATTAAATTTATATGTAATATTACTTATTTGCCTTTATTAGATTACATAATTATTTATTCTTTTTCTAAAATTTAATTAGGTCCTACAATAGTTATTGATCCACATATGAACCTAGCTCTGTGTGTGTGTGTGTGTATATATATATATATATATATATATATATATATATATATATATATATATATATATATATGTAAACCTTAAAGGAAATTATATGGGAATCGGGTGCTACAATTTTAGTGGGTTTTTCAACGGGTTAGCATCATAATACATTTCGTTGATAATCCATTACGGTATTATCAAAAAAATCAACAAATTTTCATGCCATCTATAATTGGTTGTTAAAATTAATATTTTTTTATCCGTTGACTTGAAATAGACTATTGTTTTTTTATTATATTGGCTTTCTATCGACATCCCTTCCATGGTGCTCAAAAACACTCTCACACTCAACCTTATATGTTGGTGATTTGTATTAATAATGTATATTAAAGTATATTGGATTAATTTATTGACCAAATACAATCTTGATAAACATGAAACAGGTAACGGAGGTACGAATTACACACTTGCTTGAGTTTAATCAAGATTCAGTGTAGATAGTCATTTAGGGGCGAAGCCCTTAATGAACGGGGGTCCGAGGGAAGCGCCCCTTGTAGAGGCGTCCAAGAGGTAGAGCCTGTTGTTGGGGTTTTGTGACAGTTTGAAAATGTCTTGTCGTAGTTTTGATACATAGATCTTATACTTGTTTTTGGTCATTTTCTTGTACCACTTCAAGAACATTTCACACACATTCTCTCATTTTCAAAATCTCTGAATTTTATCCAATTGATTGTCGATCTGTACCATAAAAATACTACAATTTGATAGTGAAACCATGAATTTCAGATAATCTTAGCAATCTATTATCCCGTATTTCTCACAAAAATTTAACTATTCTATGGAAACGGATTCTTGAGATTATGTGAAGGAAATGACAGGCAATTTTGACAAGTTGGTGAAGTTCTAAGGCCAAGACATTTGTAGGTGGAAGAGGAAGAGGCATTACATCTGAACCACTCTAAGAGTGGTGTACGTTTTGAGTACACCCATGCCTGAATTCACTGAAGATAAAACTTTGGAGGCAACAAGGAGGGGATCAAAGTGGGAAAATGATGACTACATTTGTCGTGGCCACATTCACAATGGTATGTCTGACTCACTTTTTGATGTTTATCAAAATGTTGAATCTGTAAAATAGTTATGGAATTTATTGGAATCCAAGTACATGGTTGAAGATGCTCCTAGTAAGAAGTTTTTGGTCAATAATTTCATGGGTTACAAGATGGTTATACTAGGCCGGTAATGGAATAATTCCATGAAATTTTAAGGATTTTGGGGCAGTTTTCTCAACACAATCTAAAAAACATGAAGCCATTTATGTGGTTGCTATCATTGGCAAATTTCCCTTCCTGGAAAGAGTTTAAACATACTTTGAAACATTACAACGAAGAGTTAACTTTGATTCAACTTGGAAGCCACTTAAGGATTGAATAATAACTCAAGAACTTTATGTCATATCCCCATTTTCACGGCCAGAAAAGACGAATTGTTTACACTTATTAGAATCAGAGTATCCTTTTTGAAAAATAGTATTACAGAATTTATTCCTAGAAAACATGATAAAGATGTTATCAAAGTATTTCCAAAGAAATGTATTTTTTATTTATAACAATGGGGTGTCATCATCAATACAGAAACATAAGCATAACGAGATATTACACGCCTTAGAGTAATTAAACTAGTGGCCTAATACTCATTAAATCTCTCAGCAGAATGTATCTTTCATATAGCCACGTGTGATACAATAAAGTGAGTGGGTTAGGTTTGGAAATCTGGTGAGTACATAGGGTTTTCAACCCATAATAATATAATTATTATGTTTAATCATCAAAAAATTAACCCAATTTCCCATCCCCATTATCTTCTTTATTCTTAAGGATCTCCCCTAAGAAACACCTATTCTCCATTTAATTGTTCCTACGGATTCTCATAAGGAATAGGCACGAAGTCCATCCCTGCCAGGGTTTATCTAATACGCACTAAGTCAATAGCTACCACGGTTTTTAGAGTACATCTGGTGACCACATAGTTTAAAAACACCTATAGGTTGCGAGCATGCTAGCATTCCACTGGACTGTCTACAATAGCCCGTGGTCGTCATCTATACTCTGCTAGATGACTGTATCAACTTTAAATTCAAGGATTCTCATCATATTTCACCTCTCATAATCTATATCATCTTTCATCTCTCATCATTCATCTACCCAGTATAGTTATAAGTATAAAAATACATATATATAGTTTAAATCATGTAAAAATGTACAAATAGTTCATCTACCATAGATATTAGGAACACATATAATAAGCACATATACCATGTATTAATACTTTATATCTATGTGTAAGATGAAAGTAACTATGCACTCACTTGTTAAAGTGACGACTTGAAATTTGGGCACTGCTTCGCTTCTAGCAACTATCTTTTCCTTTAACGTAACCTAGTCTCATTATCACTACGTTTTAGTCTAATATTTATTGCGACTAATTATTAGTGTAGATTTATCATTAACTCAAAGTCTACTTTCATGATCTATCAAGTAAGTAACAACCAGATATGATCATATCGTTGGTAGGGTCTGTTTGGTATACGAAGTATACTATTTGGAAATCCCACTTTAAACACCTCACTAAATTACAGCGTAGACATCAACCCTGTAAGTAGATCAATCAGTATAATGACTTAAAATAACTTAGAAATCTTTTTTATAGGCTGATAATAATGATAATGAACTTAAATATAAGTTATACTTAAATTATGGTAAGCGTAACTCACTTACAATGGGGTTTAGCGAGGAACTAGGCTCTACGCGGGCAGAACTTCTGAGCCGAAAGCTCTTCTTCTTGGTGCCTTTCGGTGCTCCGAGATTCGCTACTAACACCTAGGAGGTTCTAGGGAAAAGAATAGAGGCTTTGGGGGTGTTTGGGATAGAGTTGGTTGAAGAGATGTGAAAAAAAAGAGTGAAAACCCCTTTTATTTATAGGCTGCCAACACCGAGTACATGGGGCATACGCGAAGGGTATGTTGGGCGTATTGCATTCTACGCTAAGCGTACTCATGTCACATTTCGCAATCAGATGCCAAGCCATGGGGAAGAGGTAGTGGCCCAAATCTTGCCACGTGACACTTTGAGGTTTAATCCAAAATTAATTATCTTCATGCATAACTTTGGCATGCGAGCTCTACTTTAACGTTTTTTATATCTACGCGTAGGTAGAGGCGTGATCTACAACTTTTGTTTAGACTCCGCCGACTAACTTTGGAGGTATTTTTATTGTTATATTTTAACAGGCTTAGACAGTTAAAGTCCGTTAAAAATTCATAACTTTGTCGTCCAACATCCTTTTTCGATCATATTTATATCATTGAGCTCCTATTAATGAGATCTTCAATTCTCGTTAAGGTTTGTCGGCTAAAATCGATCGATCTAAAATTAGATTTACAAGTTATGTACTGCTACGCTAGATCTTAGAAAATTCATAACTTTCTCAAATGAAGTCAGATTTGGATGTTTTCTATATGCACGATCATGGTTTAATGTCTACTACGACTTTCGTTTAGGTCGCTAAGGCTCAAAAGTATTTCTTCAAAAATTCACATTTTACGATACGTGGAATCGTGCCGGTTAAATCGCAAAACTTTAACGGGTCATAACTTCTTCATTATAAGTCAGATTTCAGCGTTCTTTTTATGTACGGAATCCTTGTGACATATAATATAACTGCGGTTAAGATTATTCATTCTAAATAATCTTCTATCAAAAAGTCATTTTTAACGTTGATTATCTCTAAAGTGACTAAAACTCGAATCTGCGGGCGTTACAATTATCTCCCCATTTAGATGATTACGTCCCAAAATCATCACCAAAACAAGGCTTGTGTAATGACTCCTCACGTTATCATTTTATCCTAGGTAATAATCGTAACCCTTATGTCCTTTCAAATAAGTATCTAACTCTCAGACTTCTTGACTGCTGGCGGTGTTCATCTTGTTCCTGCTCTTCGTACTATGTTGGATTTTCAATCGTAACCTTTGAGTGACAGACTTGATCTTTATTGGAGACTCTTTCTCTTGCTTAACAGACTTAACTTAGGATAAGTTCTTTACTTTGATTACCGTAACAGACTAATGGGTCATGCTGTGTTGACCTCTGATCGTATGATGCAACGCTTAGACTCTTGTCTCTTTGAGTTAGATTCTAGAATGAAAGATACCTTCCTTCATGTTGTAACGTGATATAATCACATTCTAACATGTAGAACTTATAGCTACAAGCTTATTATTTGATGACGATCATGATACTTCTATTGACCACTTTGATTATCTTTCACTTCAATCTCCTGGCTTAAGTCGGATGCTACATCATACTTGTTCATGTCTGTTGTTACCATCGTTCCAGTAATGATGATATGACCAATAGGGTCGGAAAAACAATCATCTTCTTCATCATTACCGAAAAGATGGTAACAACAGACATGAACAAAACGAAATCAATTACTAGCGCCTTGGTAACCTTGTGACTTTCCCTGATCCAAGTGCGAGTCTTGTGCTTCTAGTAGTATAGGCCTCTACTACCTTTCTGTAATGAGGTAAATTTTCAAACCAAAATTTTCATTTTAATAACACATAAAAACTCATAATATATTTCTTAAAAACATAATTTTTCAAGTTTCAACACAACTCCACATAAAAAGTATCACTATCCCAGAATCCACATGATCTCGTAATCAGTGTGTACAATCAAGCTAACGCCTTCCGCGATCCTGAGAGTACCTGAAACACATAACACAAAACACGGTAAGCACAAAGCTTAGGGAGTTCCCCAAAAATAAAACATACACAAATAATAAGCCTCCCATGGCTAGAACTCGGCATGGACCCTCCTGTCTCATGCGTCTCAGTGAAGACCCTCTAGTCTCACGACTCAGTGTGGACTCTCTGGTCATGTGTCTCAGTGAGGATCCTCTAGTCTCATAAATATGGTTGGACCCTCAAATCCTATATCTCAGTGAAGACCCTCCAGTCTCACAACACGTTTTGGACCCTCCAGTTCGATCTCAGTAAAACACAGAATATCATAGCATATATCACAAAGACAGAAATGCATAATATCACATAACTCAATATAAGCACATAGGACCCTCTGGTTGATAACTAAAATAAGAACCATCGGTCACTCGGTATTACCACTTAGGTAAGTTTAGTGAGAAGACTCACCTCGTAAGTAAGCAAGGAAAGTTGGATACCCGTCGAACAGCCTAATCTCCGCCTACACGTAATAAGCATCTCTAATTAACTCATAAAGATCACAACTTTGTATAAAATCATTTTAATCTCTTTCTAACTCTTGGGATGGGTAAAAGACCATTTTACCCCTCCATGGTCCCTATAACCCCTGCCTTGACCAAACCCTAAAGTCAACAGAAGTCAACACTCAAGTAAACTGTCCATGTTGACCTGGCTCGCCGGGTGCAACTATGTGACTCGCCGAGTCCCCCTTTTCCATCAAAACATTGTGAAAACCCCAACTTAAGTTTTCGAGTTGTCTCATCAACTCGCCGAGTTACCAATGTCTAGACTTATCAGGGAAAACCCTAGCCCACTCGTCAAGTCAGCTCCTTGACTCGTCAAGTCCCTTAAGTCAAATTCTCATTCAGACGTTTTAAGGCATAACCCATCCCCCATACTCCAGATCTGACCTCTTAAGTCTCGATTATGACGTAAATCATCGATCTTTACATTCATGCATGTCATATTTGCTCCATAATGCTAATACAAGCTCTAACAAGGATTAGACGCACAAGATCTTGTCTCTAGGTCAATTAAGTTTGGGTCTTCAGACTCACAAGACCTCCTACCATCCAGATCTAAGGTTTCAACCTCAAATCATGCTCAAAGGACTCAATGACACAAAAAGTGATAGGAGGAAACCCTAGAAACTCCCTACACCAATATCTCATAAGGAAATGATCAAGTTAGCATCTTTTTAGCTCCAACTGAAGGAAAACCCTGATGAATCTCTAGATCCAAAGCCTCCTCTTGATCCAAGCTTTGATGCTCTCCACTTCTCCTTCAAAAGTGCACTAATAATCACAAGATTAGCTTCTCTCTCACTCTCTAGCTCAAGTGGACGATTAGGGTTTCTCTCAAGGGTGTAAGGTGATTGGTGAGGCGGAAATAAGGGCTTAAGGCCCCTTCAATAGGTCACAAACCCGGGGATTTAGGGTTTCCTCACACATGGTCATTAAACCAACGTCACCAATCCAACTCTACTCAACTTGTCAGACACACAACTCGTCGAGCCACTCATTAAATTCCACAAATAAATAAATAAATAAACAAACAAATAAATAAATGTAATACTTGGGAGTCGGGATGTTACACTTTCACACCTACTCATACTCGTTCCATGTATTGACTCTCAGTTCTCCAAGCCACCATACAAGAATTTCACATAGTTATTTAACACATCGGATAACATAACTAAGGCTTAGATTACTTCTTGAAATGATTTCATATATATATATATATATATATATATATATATATATATATATATATATATATATATATATATTCAAGTTCACCCTATACTATGCCTCTTATATTAGGCTACACCACATGATACTATATATATGGCTACTTTTTATCTCAATCTTCAGATATATATAGATCCTTACTCTGGAACCCATGCATTGTCACCTGGTTCATTAAGGATAGTATGGAATGCTCTTGCCTTTGCCCTCAGTGGTGCATTTGGCCTTGATGCTTCATTTTTTTTCGGGAAATCTTTTGACAAATGCCCCTTGTCTCCATATTTGTAACATACTTTATCATGAAATGTACAATCCTTGGAATAGTGATCGTCCCTCCCACACTTATAACAAGTCACTTCTGCGTAGCATCTCCCGTAGTGCTTCTTTTTGTACTTCTCACACCACTTTTCTTCATTGCTATCCCCATACCTCTTGTTGTTGGGGTCATACATTCGGAACCTATTTTTATTTTTAGATCTTGAAGACCCCTCAAAATTCTTCTTCTCCCCTACCTAATCTCTTTCCAAACCTTTTTCCCTAAGTTGGGTCTTTACATTATTGGCTGCTCTAACAACTGTCTTCAAAGTAGTTGCAATTTTTACCGTTTCACCAAAATCCACTAGCAATCCATTAGCAAACTTATCTATCTTGGAGATTTCAGTCGGCACCAAGTAGGGGAATAACTTCATCTTCTCGGTGAATGCGGTAGCATACTCATCAACCCTCATATTCCCTTTCTTCAAGTTTTGAAACTCATTGTTTAGGTCTACCAGATCTATCTCTGAGCAGTATTGCATTTTCAACCGGTCCATGAATGCTTCCAAAGACATCCTCAAGGATTTTCCCCATGGCATTGTATTTGCCAACGGCTTCTACCAACTTAAAACTCTGGTCTTTAGTTCTCTAACTGCAAAGGCGGTTTTATGCTTGTTGCTGCAATTGCGACTTTTAATTATCCAAAAAGGGCTAGCGGCGCAGCTTGTTGCCCGTTTGCCTTCAATCGATATGTATTGAATTCAAGTGTTAAAAAAAAAGTTAAAGCCAAACATACATTATCATCTCCATCTCGAAGATCTAGTCAATGATCTCTACAGGCCGCGGGCTTCCATAAAGACTTGGTAGCTTGGCACCCAAAAAGTTATTAAACATACGCCCATCCCTGACCTCTGTCCGGGTCCTTCCTCCTTACCACTCGGGGTTCAGCTTAACTTACAATACGATTGTAATTTTCATCCTCTGACACCTCTTCACTCAATTTGGGTTGTACACTAGACACAATGTGTTCATCTCTATTT
The DNA here is from genome assembly GCF_051521515.1 of Lactuca serriola. Lineage (NCBI taxonomy): Eukaryota > Viridiplantae > Streptophyta > Magnoliopsida > Asterales > Asteraceae > Lactuca > Lactuca serriola. Next base: position 92,046,718 of record NC_136408.1, read on the forward strand.
TGTTGAAGGAGAAGCCTCATCTCTTCCATCTGACGATCTAGCATCATTTGTATCATTGCTTGTACTCCTGCCATTGTAATTGTCTTGGGTGTAGCTGCTACCTCTGGTGCACGCTCAATCACTTGTGGCTCAGACTGTTGGTTTACATTAGCATTTCCTAATCCGATGTGAGTTCTTACCATTTTGATTTATACACTCTAGCAGATGTTCAGTGTACAACGAAGAAAATTAAGATAAGGAAAGCTTTATTTACAACAAACGTATAAATCTCCTTATAACTCCAAAAATTTATACGCCAGTTCTAATACCATAATTGAAAGTTTAGAAATCTGAACATATAAAATTTCTAGATCTGTTCGGCAATAGACCATAGATCTGATAGCATCATACATGTATAATGCATATTATAGCATAAATAATTTAACACATAAAAGCAACTTAGGCATCTCCCTTAAATAAGCTAGTGCCCGTGTCTATTCAGGGATACATCCTAAATATAGCAGACACTCATATCACAATCATCGCTTAGAATTCTAAGTTTAAGTCTATAAATAAATCCTTACTCCTAGTTCGTTTAAATTAATGCTCCGATACCAACTGTCACATCCCCATTTTCACAGCCAGAAAAGAACGATTTGTTTATGATTATTAAAAATCAGGGTATCCTTTTTGAAAAATAGTATTGAGGAATTTGTTCCCAGGAAACATGATAACAATGTTATCAAAGCATTTCCGAAGAAATGTATTTTTATTTAAAACATTGGGATGTCATCGTCAATACAGAAACATAAGCATAACGAAATATTACAAGCCTTATAGTAATTAAACTAGTAGCCTAATACTCCTTAAATTTCTCAGCAAAATGTATCTTTCATATAACCTCATGTGATACAATAAACTGAGTGGGTCAGGTTAGGAAATTTGGTGAGTACATATGGTTTTCAACCCACAAAAATATAATTATTACGTTTAATCATCAAATAGCTAACCCAATTTTCCATCCTCATTATCTTCTTTATTCTTATGGATCTCCCCAAAGAATCATCTAGTCTTCATCTATTTATTCCTAAGGAATATGTATCAATGCTAGGGTTTATCTAACAGGCACTAAGTCCATAGCTATCAGGGTTTTTAGAGTACATCTAGTAAACACGTAGTTGAAAAACACCTACATGTTGCGAGCATGCTAGCATTCCACTGGACTGTCTAGAATAGTCTGTGGTCGTCATCTATACTCTGCTAGATGACTGGATAAGCTTTAAATTCAAGGCTTCTCATCATCTATATCATCTTTCATCTTTTATCATTCATCTACCCATCTTTTACCCAATATATTTATAGTTATAAAAATACATATACAATTTAAATCACGTAAAACATATATAAATCGTTCATCTAGAATAGATATCAGGAACACAGATAATAAGTGTGACAATTAACAAGTGTTGGAAAGTGACAATTATATATTGTCAATACATGGCACTTTTGAAGGATATGGATACGTTTGCAATACCATGATTAGTCTTAACCTTAATTATCCTTCTTATGATAGTTCCATTTGTATAGATGTAACTAGTACTAGTAATAACTCGAAGAAATCATATGTGTGGCATTCTTGACTAGGACATATTCGTTACAAAAGATTAAAATACATGTCTAAAATAAGTTTAATTCCTTCTTTTGACATGAGTAATGAGAAGTGTAAAACTAGCATGTCAACTAAGATCGCTAGACAATCTTTCAAGGATGGGTTTAAGGAAAGCATGGTGTTGGATATCATACATTGTGACTTATGTGATTTTCATTCAACACCTTCCATAGATGCAGCTCTTGATAAACTTATAGTTTATAAACAAGTAGAGCTACATCAAAATAAATTGATAAAAGTTTTGTATATTGACAAAGGTGGTGAGTATGATGATCAAGTTTATTTTGAATAAACTAGAATAATACATCAAACCACGTCTCCTTATACACTACATCAAAATGGTGTAGCAAAAAGGAAGAATCTTTGAAGGAAATGCTTAATTCCATGTTATCTTATTCTGGCCTGAGTGAAGGATTTTGGGGTTAGACTATATTAACTGCCTGTTATATCTTGAATAGAACTCCAAACAAAAGGAGTAAGAATACCCTTTATAAGCTCTAATAAAAAAGGAGCCACATATTAGTTTCTCAAAGTTTAGGATTGTAGAGTAGTTGTAAGGTTCATTAAACCTAAAAGGAATACCTCGCATGAAAGAGACATAGATTGTATCTTCATTGGGTATGTTGAGCATTCCAAAGCATATAGATTATATGTTATAAAATCTAAGTAGTCTGTGTCTATGAACATTGTTATAGATTTAAGATATGTTATATTTGATGAAGAGAGGTTTACATCTATTCCTAGAGCATGGGACATGATTCAACAATCTTCTAGAAAGAACAAAATTCAAGCTAAAGATGTTTCCGGTGGTACAAGCTATGTACATGTACCATCTAAACCAAGGAAAAATGCTAGATCTAGAAAAGCTAAGTCTTTTGGAATTAATTTTTTACTTTATTTCACTGAAGGGACTCGGTATGAGACTATGTCTTAACATCAATATTGTTTTATTATTGAGGACGGTCTAAAGACTTTTACTGAAGCTATAACTTCTAGGGATGTTCATTTTTGGAAAGAGGCAATTCAGGATAGACTAATTCTATCATGAATAACAATGCTTGGTTGTTGTCTTATTTACCTCCTCGATGCAAGGAGTTAGGATGTAAATGGATCCTTAAAAGAAAAATGAAACTGGATGACATAATAGATAAGTACAACTCCATATTGGTTATCCAAGGCTTTAGGCAACATGAAGGCATTGACGTCTTTGATACTTATGCCCTTATTGTTAGAATTTCCAAGGTTAGATTATTGTTAGCTTGTGTAGCTACACATAATCTTATGGTTCACCAAATAGATGTGAAAAGTGCATTCTTGAATGGTGATTTGGATGAGGAAATTTACATAAAGCAACATGAAGGATTTATGATGCCTGGAAGTGAAAACAAGGTGTGAAAGTTAAAGAAATCATTATATGGTTTGAATCAAGCACCAAAACAATGACATCAAAAGTTTGAAGATGTTGTATTGTCTAATGGTTGTATGTTAAATCAAGCTAAAAAGTGTGTACATAGAAAATTTGATAATCCTAGAAAAGGAGTTATAATTTGTTTGTATGTAGATGATATGTTGATTTTTGGTACTGATCAAGATGAATTTGATAAAACTAATAAATTCTTATCATATAGTTGTGACATGAAAGACCCGAGGGAGGCTGTGGTGATTCTTAGTATACGAATCAAACAACGAGACAATGGTATTCCAATTTCCAAATCTCATTACATTGAGAAGATATTGAAAAAGTTTAACTTTGGAAATTGCTCTCAAGTTAGCTCCAATAGATCCTAATCTTAAGCTTTTACCTAATAAAGGACCACTAGTGTTTCAACATGAATACTCAAGAGTGGTTGGATGTCATATGTATGCCATGATTAGCAGTAGGCCTGATATTACATATGTTGTAAGAAAGTTTCGAAGATATACTTGTTAGATTAGGTGTCTAAGCCCATAACTATAATTAGGATGTACTTGACCTGATAGTAGCATGGTCCTTTTGGGTTTCCTTCACACTGGTGACTAGACAGGACGACTATTAAGGAGAGAGGTTGATTTGTTGTTAAGAATAATAAATTGGGGCATAAATATGATTTATTAATATATTATAAGAATGACATATGAAGCATTATATGGTCGCAAATCAAAATGCCACCATATGAAGCATTATATGGTCGCAAATGTCATATGCCATTATGTTGGCGTGATGTATGACAGAAGATCCTTGGAGGCCCTGAAATGATTCAATACACCACCGAAAAGATTCAAATTGTACGAGAAAGAATGAAAGTGACCCAGGATCGACAGAAGTCTTATTCTGAAAAGAGGAGACGACCCATAGAATTTCAGGTGGGTGATTCTGTAATGTTGAAAGTATCTCCATCGAAAGTTATTATGCAATTTGGGAAGAAAAAACGATTGGTAAACAAGTATACCACTTGGAATTGCCAGAAGATTTGGCAGGTATTCATGATATGTTTCATGTGAGCTATCTACGTAATGGTTTAAGCATATATGATGAAACGCTCCTATTATCTGAGGTGAAACAGGATAATAAAATAAGAATGAGATAAGAGCGAAATATCCTCATTTGTCTAAATCGTTGTGATTTTGGGGACGAAATCCTCAAAAGGAGGAGGTATTTGTAACATACACGTTCAGTTATCGTGTTATGTAATTTTAAAAGTAAATAATATTATGAAATTTGAGTATTGAGTTCTAACAAATAGTTTTTACTAGAAATGAAGTAAAACTATGTTTAGAATCATTTAGAATGTACTGGAAGTGTTATGGGATTCCAATCAAAAGAAAAATATTGAAATTTAACGAGAATATAAATTTTAAAATAAGTAGAATTTTATTATTAAAAGTTGTAAAGAATCCCGTTAGGAACATATAGGGGAAAACCTCATCGAAATCTGAGTTATAACAAAGAAGTTATGACTAATCGAAGTTTTGTGACAAAACCGGCACGACACTGGATAACACGAAAAGTGAGTTTTCGATAAACTACTTTTTAGCCTTCGTGATCTAAATAAAAGTCATAATATTTGTTAAACCGAGAATTTTCATAAAAAGAACGTCCAAGTATGACTTCGTATGAGAAAGTTTCTATTTTTCTATGTTTCGGAATAGAAGTAGACAGCTAAAAACTCGAAATAAAGATCGAATGATTTTTAGCCGACGCAACTAAAACGAGAATCGAAGGTCTCGTCAATAGTAGTACAGTAGTAAAAAGACTGACGAAAACGGACGTCAGATGAAGAAGTTATGAATTTTTAACGGATTTTCCTGTCCCGGTCTGTTAAAAATAATAATATTAAAAATAAATTCAAAATTTGCCAACGAAGTCTAAACGAAAGTTATAGAGCATAATTTCACCTACGTATGCATATAAAGAACGTCAAAATGGAGCCTGTATGCGAAAGTTATGGATTTTAGTAGTTTGGGACAAAAAATTCGAGAAAAATGCTAACTCCGAGAAAATTCCCATGGCTTAGGTTCGGCCATGTCACCTTGCACATGAGACGCCTTGTATCCGCCGCGTTCTCGCTACTGATTCGACCGAAGATGCGGACTAGTGAGAAGTCGACGCGCCTCGCACCCGAAGGCGCAGTCCCGTCCTAATCCGACATGTGTGCAGCCCCGTCCGATGCCACCTCGCCTCGCAATTGCCAGCTGCCTGGCCTCGCATGCGTGCCATCTGTCCCACCTCGCATGTGAGCCATGTGTTTGCTTATCCTTCACCTCGGTCTGAAGCCTCCCCTATATAAAGGACGGTGCAAGACCTCCTAGGTAAGTTTGGAAAATTCACATCTTTTACCCCTAAATTCATATTTTTACCATTCCAACTTTCCACGAAGCCTTGGGATCATACCAAACACCCGAAAAACATTCCGAAGTGCCCGAAGACCCCGAAAAATTTATCTTTTCTATTTTGAAGCCCAGCCCTCGCAAGGATCGTTTTTCACTAAAGCTCTCGGTTTTCAACGAAGAAAGCTATTTATTATAACGAAGTGCTGAACAAATTACTATTTCAACCCCCGATTAATTCACGTTGAGTGCAATATATAGGAACAATTATATGTTATGTGTTATATGTGCTACGTGGTTTTCCCGTGTTATTATCTCGTGTTATTGTTTTTGCTATTTATGATAGCAAAGCTATACCTTTGGCCATGTGATCAGTGAAAGGACTTAGATTCACAGTGGTATTGGTATGTAGCATCTGGCTATGTAGAGCATGCCTCGTAAGAGAATGACGTATACCCTATGACATTGGCAGAAGGTTACATAGGGCTTAAAGCCTGAAATCTACCAAAATGTTTAAATCAGATAGTGTATGTCTTTTGTGCCATTTGGGACGAAGCTTTATTGATGTATGTCAAGTATGGAAATTGTTATGTCTCATTGATTGTATATATTTGAATCAAATCATTGATTGATATGGAAAGCTTGTCACATGATTCACATATGCCTTTATTTTTCCTTATTCCTCTTTGCTTCTGCCATATTGAAGTATATATACGGCATAACGTTATATTGTATCTATTATTGACCTCACTAAGCGTCACCACTTGCCCTCTGAATGTTTAACAATTGCATGAGATAAGCATCTAGTATAGTTATATATTGATAGAAGATTTTGAATAGTTTGAAACTATTGTATTTTGTACTCTCGTATGTATAAAACTATAGTGTCTTGGAAAGTTATGTAATATATAACACTTTATAATTGTCGGTTTGTATCCAGTCTTATGTAACCAAATTATCAATGTAAAATATTATTTATGATTATGCAATTAGCATGTTTTGGAATAATTTGTAGTAACAATTGTCTTTAGTATGAAAGTGAGGGTCTTTCGGGTATGTATTATAATCTTTTATTCGTGTATTTCGAAAGTATAGATGCATGCTATGTTTTTCTTTTGTGTTCATTTGTTGTATGACTAATAGTGAAAACATAGACCCAAATTTTAGGGTTGCATGCACACATAGGATTGTATGTATAAAACCCATCACTGGTATCAGAGCTTTTGGTTGTTGTTTTCAATTAGATTTGATAAAAAAAAAATATGAACTTAACAAATTAGGGATTATGGCTAATAAACCCTAGGACTTCGATTTTCGAAATTAGGGTTTCAAAACCCTAGTTTTCAAAATTTGTTAGGGTTCTTGAACCCTTTCCTTTGGCATCAAATTTTCGATTTTAGGGTTTTCTAACCCTAGGGTTTTCGAAAATGCCTTCCTCCCCAATATTAGATTCCAAAATTTTAGGGATTAGGATAATGCCATATTTTGTAATTATCCTTTTAATTGTTTAAGTAGATAATTAAAGATTTTGAATTATCCCATCCCAAAACATCGAAATCTAGGGGATAATGGGATTAGGTTAAATTAATTGTTTAATTTAATGGATAATCCTTTAAGACTTAATAATTTAATTTAGTTGTTTAATTTTGGATAATTATTAAATCAAGGTTTTTAATATTTAAGATCTTAAAATTAAAAGGCTTTAATATTTCGAAAATTTTAAATTGATTAAAAATCCTAGTATTTTGGAATGTTTAAAATACACCCTTAAACTATTATAATATTAAAAGATTAATATATATATATATATATATATATATATATATATGTGTGTGTGTGTGTGTGTATGTGTGTGTGTGTATGTGTGTGTATAAGACAAGTCAATCTTACAGTTAGTAGGCCTTAATCACAAAGCTGGTCTATAAGGGTTGTTTAAGGAAGTGGCCTATAAAATGACCGTCATTGGGTATCCACTCTTGCCCACCGCACTCTTGACTAGTGGAGGGTCGTTAGCCGAAGGGGTAAGATAGGACAAATTAATTCCACATTAACAAGTATAATGATACTATAAAATAACTAAATGTTTTCATAAATTCCCAATCTTAGTTACTTTAGGAAAAATGTGAAAATGATGCTATTCCATTAAATTGCACTTTTCACTTTGCCAAGTCGTTAGTGGAGTGTGTGTGGTTAACCGGCACACTAATTTGGGACTAACAAGGGTGGCAAAGGGTAGCTCAATGTTTATCATATATTAATGGAGCGTGTGTGGTTAACTGACACATTGATTAAGTAATAAATGACATCGAGAGTACCAAGCACATTTGCATGGTTATTCACACCTTGTTTGTGATCCTCGGTATCCCAGTCACAAACTTGAAGGGCATAATTGAGATTGAAACATGCCATTGAAAAGTTCAATGAATCTCAGAGGAATCTTGGAATTTCAATTCATTTAAAACTTAATAATAATTTTCGTTTTTTTCATGGTGGAAATTGGTAAATTGTCATTTACCTACCTTCAAATATTTTGTAATTGGATTACGGCATCCCTCTTCTGAATTGTGAAATATTGTGTTGGGTCCTAGCCTTAATATTTCATTTGGGTGTTATATTAAGGATTCTTATCTAATCTAAACTTTTTCTCTTTTGATTTTCAGATGTCTACCTCAAAAGAACAATGCTTTTGGCTCCAACCCTTCTGGCTCTCTTTCTCCTTCATGAAATTATGTGGGTGGGTGATCTTTGATGAATCCAATTTTAACGATTGGATACGCAACATTCGCATGGTCATCCGATAGGAGGACAAGGAGTATGTTCTCGACAAGGAGCTAAAGGAGATTGACCGTAACACTGCTACTCTTGAACAAATCGTTAAACGCCTAAATATGATGCATATGAGAGGGACGTGACAAAGGTTTTGTGTATCATGCTTGCGACAACGACTGCCGAACTCCAAAAGTTCTACGAGGAGTACTATCCTTACGAGATGCACCAAGACTTGATGGAATGGTACCATTAAAGTGCTAGGTAAGAAAGGCACGAGATCATCTCCTCCATGATTACTACAAAGATGAAGGATCGAGAGTCCATTACGTCCCACTTACAAAAGATGCAGAGATTTGTGGACCGCTTGCTGAAGTTGAATGTCAACTTCAACAAAGAGTTGGCCATAGATATCATTCTACACTCTTTTCCTCCTTGTTATGATCAGTTTCGTATGACTTATCATATGAACAAGGAGGAGGTCACTCTAAGCGAGCTTCAAGACCTTCTGCGAATTACTGAGAATAGTTTAAAAGGCATATCTGTTGCATCTACTCCTACTCATGCTGGCCATGTCTTGGAAATTGGACAAGGGAAAGGGAAGAAGAGGAAGGGTCCTTCTTAGAGCCACAAGGGAAAGTCCCATGATGGATCCTCTTCTAGTAGGACCAAAGGTGGTTCTCTTGGTCCTTCTTCAAATCCAAAGGATGCAGAGTGCTTCCATTGTCACGATAAAGCGCATTGGAAATGAAGCTTCCCTAAATACTTGCATGACATCAAGGATGGGAAGATAAAGCCCACCTTCACAGGTATTTACACTATTCAATCTAACAACTCATCACATTTTATTTCTTGGGTCCTTGATACATGATGTGGTTTTCACAATTGTTCTTGCAGGGTCTAAGAAGAAGTAGGGATGTGGAGCATGGGAAGATAAACTTGATCATGGGGAATAGGAAAGCATCGCATGTCACCAAGGTTAGAGTTCATTCTTTAGTGCTTACTAGTGGGTTAGGTTTAGAGTTGAATAATTGTTGCTGCTCGTCAGAAATGACATGAAACGTTATTTCTTTTCATGGTTTTTATAATCAAGGTTTCAGATTTTCATTTAATAATGAAATTGGTTCTATTAATGCTTTCTTGAATGGTACTTTCTATTTTGAAGCATTGCCTTGTAATGGTATATATGAAATTGTGATGGTTGTAGACAACTTAGGAAATAATGTGTTGCACATCAATTCATCCAATGGTTTGAACAAAGCATGCATGTGGCATTGTCATCTTAGACATGTCAAGAAGAAACGCATAGCCCAACTCCAAAAGGATGGAGTTTTGGAGTCTTTTGACCTTAGGTCCGATGACACGTGTGAGTCTTGTTTGCTTGGAAAGATAACCAAGTCACCCATCACTGGTACTTGTGAAAGGGGTGAGGATTTAATGGATCTCATACATAGGGATGTATGTGGCCCCTTTAGATCCACCACAATGGATGCGAAGCGCTTCTATGTGACTTTTACCGATGATTATAGAAGATATGGGTATATGTACTAAATCAAACACAAATCTGAAACTTTTGAAAAACTCGAAGATTTTAAGTAAGAAGTGGAGAATCAGCTGGGCACGAAGATAAAGATGCTCCGATCAGATCGAGGTGGTGAGTATCTTAGTATCAAGTTCCACGACTATCTTAAGGAACGTGGAATTATTTCATAATTGACGCCACCTAGGACACCGTAGTTTAATGGTGTGGCTGAGAGTCGTAATCGGACCTTGATGGACATGGTTCGTTCCATGATGATTCAAGCTTCATTACCTATCTCATTTTGGGTGTATTCCTTAGAGACTTCCACCTATATCCTTAATCTACTCCTAACTAAGAAGGTTGCCAAAACAAATCACGAGATGTTTACAGGGAAGGTTCCCTAGTTAGCACATATCAGGGTTTGGGGTTGCGAGGCTTTCGTAAGACGAGAGACTCACGACAAGCTTGAACCTCATAGTGAACGATGTATTTTCATCGGCTATCCACAGAAGTCCTTTGCATATCTCTTCTACAGACCGAGTGACAATGTTGTATTCGTTACAAGGAGCGGGGTCTTTTGCGAGAGAGAACTCATATGCCAAGAGGACAATGGGAGCCAAGTTGACCTAGAAGAGCTTCAAGAATCAAGCGGCGAAGGAGCCCCTAACACTGGCACTCAACCCGAGGAGGAAACTCCTATTGAACCAATTGACGAGTCCTTACCTCTTAGACGTTCCAGTAGAGTTAGTATTCCACCCGTATTATATGGTTTCCATATAACTGTTAAGGGTGATATGTTTATTAGTCATAGTACACTAATAAATTTAGATGAACCTAACAACTACAAGGAAGCCATGGAAGACGCAGAGTCTGTAAAATGGAAAGAGGATATGGAAAACAAGATTCGGTCCATGTATGACAATCAAGTTTGGAACTCGGTTGACAATGTGCCAGATCGTAAGACGGTCGGGTGCAAATGGATCTTCATGAAGAATACCAACATAGATGGGAATGTACACACATATAAGGCGCGATTGGTTGCAAAAGGCTTTACTCAAACTCCTGGAGTTGACTATGACAAGACCTTCTCACCAGTAGCGAAGATTAAATCTATAAGGGTTATGCTAGCCATACCTGCGTTTCATGATTATTAAATATGACAAGTGGATGTCGAAACCGCCTTCCTAAATGGAAAGTTGGCTGAAGATGTTTACATGAGTCAGCCAGAGGTTTTTGTCGATGCGAAACACCCTAATAGAGTGTGTAAGCTTGAGAAATCCATCTATGGATTAAAACAAGCGTCTCGTAGATGGAATATTTTTTTTCATGAGAAGGTCAAATAGTTTGGGTTTTCAAGAAGCAAGGATGAGTCCTGCGTATATATCAAATCCAGTGGGAGTATAGTAAGCTTTCTCGTATTGTATGTAGATGACATACCACTCACAGGAAACGACATCCCAACATTGCAGGAGATTAAGTCCTGGCTTGGGAAGTGCTTCGCTATAAAGGACCTCGGAGAAGCTGCTTATATTCTAGGGATAAGGATATTGAGAAATAGAATTAAAAGACTAATAAGACTTAGTCAAAGTACCTACTTGAACAAATTGTTAAAAAGTTTTAGCATGGAGAATTCCAAGAAAAGGGAGTTACCAATCCAAATCAATACTAAACTGAGTAAGACTCGCCCTGATGTGGCCTTCGCTTTGAGCATGGTCAGTAGATATCAAGGGAATCCTCACATTGGACTGAGATAAAGAACATTGTGAAGTACCTGCGAAGGACTAAGGACTCGATCCTTATCCACGGTGGGAGTGATGACTTGAGAGTGCGAGGATATAGTAACGCCAGTTTTCAGACCAACCGAGATAATTTCCGCTCTCAGTGGGGTTGGGTATTTACCCTGAATGGAGGAGTAGTGACTTGGAAAAGTTCCAAGAAGGAGACTGTAGCTGATTCAACGTGCGAATTAGAGTACATAGCAGCAAGGAAGCGTCGAAGGAGGCAGTATTACTAAAGAACTTCATTGGAGACCTAGAAGTTGTACCGGCCATAAAGGAGCATATGGAAATTTTCTGTGACAACGAGTGTGCAGTCGCCTTAACCAAGGAACCGAGGGATCATGGTGGATCCAAGCACATCGACAAAAAACATCATTTCATCAAACATCAAGTAGAAGATGGAATCCTTGTAGTAAGGAGGATATTGTTAGAGGAGAACCCAGAAGATCCCCTTACGAAGGGACTGAGTAGGGTTAAGCACTTGCAGCATGCTAGGAATATTAGGCTGAAGGACGATATTAGTTTTAGTGATTAGATAGCTATTTAGAAACTTGTAATAGATAAAATGTAATTCACATTCGATGATTGAATAAAGGAGATTTATTTATGAGTAATGTTACTATCTTGTGTCAATTGTTTACTATTGTTTCACTTTTGCATGTTTTGGCTTCCTGAATATTTGGATTATTCAAACTATTCATAGTCGATCATACTTTGTAAGTAGGTATTGAGGCAAGACTGTCATGCGTTGGCTTGTAGATTGTCTAATCATTTAGACATAGCAAAAGTTTGCTACAACGTTCATGAGTGCTCCTGAAATAAGATTTGAGTATTGGATTAAACCCGCGCTCACAACAATCACTTCTTGGAATTTATCGCGAGTGATTGTTAGACGATAATATCGTATAGTCTTTAAACCGAGATATATGTGTTGTTGTTTATAAGTTGGTTGTCTAAAGGACGCGTCATTGACTAGGTCAGAGTTCGACAACGGCTATTGAGAGTTATGATTGCTAATTGGATCCTGAAGTTACATTGGTAGTTATAGTTATTAGACTTATCCAAATGGGAGACTGTTGGATTAGGTGTCTAAGCCCATAACTATATTTGGGATGTACTTGACCCGATAGTAGCATGGTCCTTTTGGGTTACCTTCACACTAGTGACTAAACAAGATGGCTGTTAAGGAGAGAGGTTGAATTATTGTTAAGAATAATAAATTGGGGCATAAATACAATTTATTAATATATTATAATAACAACATATTAATTAGTATTTAATCAGTTATTAATCGATAATTAATTTTGGGATTAAAAGAACTCATTAAAAGAACTGGGGTTGTTTTGTAATTATTTAATCGTTGAGGCTTTGGGCCATTGGATCACCCTTATTAGGGCTATGCCGAAAATCATAGAAGGATCTAGGAGTTTTCATCCAAGGCCTAAGGCAAGGAGGTCCATGGACTTGTTGAGGCCCTAAGCAAAGGGATTAGAGTTTCCACCCTGAAACCCTAGCTAGCCTCAAGTATAAACAGACCCCCTAGGCTTAAGATTTCGTCCCACCCTTGAGAAACCCTAGAAGAGACAATTTCTAGAGCAAGATACCTTCTCTCCTCTCTCTCATATTCATCCTTTCACTCTTGTGTGTTTGTGAGCCATTAGATGTACTACATTTGTGGTACTTGCTCTCAAGAGCAAAGGAACTTCAAGATTTAGTTGTTATTACTATATAGAAACAAAGTTATGTATGCTAATCTTTTGTTTGTGTATTTCGAGATTTTATATGCATGCTAGGTTTTTCTTTTGTGTTCGTTTGTTGTATATCTAATTGTGAAAACAAAGATCCAAATTAGGGTTGCATGCACACATAGGATTGTTTGTATAAAACCCATCAATACTAGCAATCCTAGTTCACATCATTTTCAAGCTTTAAATAAAGTATTAAAGTATTTGAAAAGGAACAATGGATTATGGTTTGACCTACAGTGGATTTTCTTTTATATTGGAAGGTTATTCAGATGCCAACTTAGGTGACCACTCCTCTACAAGTGGTTGAGTATTCCTTCTTGGAGGACGTGCTATTTCGTGGGGATCCAAGAAAGACTTATATAACAAACTCAACATGGAGTCTAAATTTATAGCATTATATGTTGTTGGTAAGGAAGTTGAGTGGCTAAGTAATTTGATATATGAAATTCCATTATGGCCCGAACCAATATCTGCCATTTCTATCAAATGTGATAGTGTTGCAACCTTCACTAAGGCTTATAGTCAAGTGGCTAATAGGAAGTCTAAACATTTAGGTGTTAGACATAGCATGATTCGTAAACTTATCATAACTGGTGTCATATCTGTGGAGTTTGTGAAAACTCAGCTAAATTTAGTCGACCATCTAACCAAAGGTTTAGGAAGAGATCTTGTAGACAAGGTGGTTGCATGGATGGGTTTAACGTCCACCTAAAATCATTCATATTGAGATAACTAATTCCTTTCTAAAATATTAGATGTTGAATTGAATGTGGAAAAAAAATTGAATATTGGAACACATTATTAATAACATTCCAAGGTACATAGTACTACAAGTAAACGAGGTTGAAATTTTATTTCTTAATAGTTCTTTTGAAAAAATACATTTACAGGTGCAAGAATAAAATAACTACCTAACTAAACATGAAGTTTAGCTAATTCAAGAAGTTTGTTACTCGCCTTTGATATGCTTATCAAAGGATATGACACAAGCTAGTAAAATATAGTGTCAAGTTAGAATTTTTGAGAATGTAAACTGTTGTGTGTATATTACCTTTATGTATTCATTTTGAATAGAAATGGTTTAATCCTTATTGACACCCTGATATTTGAATATTCGGAATGAGTAATATACTAATGTGAAATTTAATTGTCACGACATTTCATATATGCATCAGTTTTTTGTTGTTACGTTTTTCTTTAAATTAATCAGTATTACCCTGAAATAGAGAGGTTTGGTAGTGATTTGTATTATCGATGTGTATTTAAGTGTAATGGATTAATTTGTTGAGCAAATACAATATTGATAAACACTAAACAAGTATTGGAGGTGTGAAGTGCACACTTGTTTGACTTTGATCAAGATTTAAAGTACACTGTCATTTAGGGGTGAAGCCCCTGAACGAACAGGGGTACGGGGGCAGCGCCCCTGGTAGCGGGGTCCAAGGGGTTGCAACCCCTGGTAGGGTCCAGGGGGAAGAGCCCTTGGTTGGGTTTTAGTGATAGTTTGAAACAGTCTTGTGATAGTTTTCAGACTTAGATCTTATACCCGTTTTTAGTTATTTTCTAATATTAGTTTTCAAACATAGATCTCATTTTTGAAATCTCTGAATTTTATCCAATTGAGTGCTCGACGTGTACCATCTAAATGACTTCAATTTGATAGTGAAACCACGACTTTTACAGAATGCAATCAATCTTTTATCGCTATTTCTAACACTATAGAGGCTCAGAAAATTGAAATCGATGACAATTTACGGTTATTCCATCTGTGTTGTGTGGTGGCGTTGTGCTCACAGGTTCTCAAGAAACTGACTCCACCACTCGACACTCGTTGTCATGTAGTTCTGTTGATTTGGGACTAAGCTTCCATCACGAAGATAGATTAAGCACCATGATCCCTTGTCTATGTCTATAGTACTAAATTATTCATCATCTTTGTACAAATTAATTTATGATTTGTGTGTTTCATTCTCTAATTTTTCTTTGAATTTCTTTGTTTACTTATGTTGATATGTGATGTGCAATTAATAAATTATTTTGTGATGGAGCAATTGCTTAAATTTTATATCTTTCTTTATACCGACTATTAGTTGTAATTGCCTAATTTAGTGGATCGTATAATATATATATATATATATATATATATATATATATATATATATATATATATATATATGCTTAGGTTATTCTATTCAAACTAATTATTGTACATCTATCGTATGCTATGAGAATTATTAAGAGAATAAGTTATTTAGCAATCTGAATACGTTCCACCTTACAGGAATATCGTCATTTTCATGCATTCTCGTTAATTATTAATTTTTTATTTTGTTCTCACACATCGTTTTTCACTCATTTTCATTTTAACAGAATACAATCCAATAAAACATTCTGACAACATTCTGATAGAAATGAGAATAATAATAATAAATGTATAATAAGCTTATAGACGATTTAATTAGTGAGATTGTGTTAATGATAATAATTATGTAAGATTGAGCGTATTTATATTATCAAACAATATATTTTCTTTATCATTCTCATAGCATACGATAGATGTACAATAATTAGTTATAATACTCTCTCTCTCACTATATATGTGTGTGTATATATATATACACACTTTAACTTAGATATCTTCAATATTCATTGAAATTTGCAGGCCTATATCTATGATACATCGGTATTGGCATATATTTATTAACTTAAGTATATTTCACGGTGAGAAGGTAAATAAATAGGGGATTATTTTATGGTTTAGACTTCTTATTTATAAGATTATAGTAAGGTAGATGCATTCACTTTTGCAAGTAAATTTACTCTTTCCCGCCTCACGGGTTGAAGTGGATTAGTTTGATGCCGTATTCCTATAAAGACTACGAGAGTTTTCACATTTAATCTTAAAGCTCTATAGGTGATAGAGTATTGTTAATTAATAAGCCTTTGAAAAGTTCTTTAGCTC
Source organism: Lactuca serriola (assembly GCF_051521515.1). Lineage (NCBI taxonomy): Eukaryota > Viridiplantae > Streptophyta > Magnoliopsida > Asterales > Asteraceae > Lactuca > Lactuca serriola. The sequence goes on from NC_136408.1 coordinate 92,062,949, forward strand.
TTATAAGTGATAGAGTATTGTTAATAAACCTGTGTGACCTTTAGCATCTTGCTAGTTGTTTTAATTTTATCTGCCGTTCTAAAAAAATGTAAGCCCACTGTTGTTGCCAATAAAGTTACTGAATCAACAAAAAGATCCAGATATGTATGCATTTATAATCAAATATATGATAGAACTTAAATACACAATGGATTATCATGAAATATGAAAAGTATATCTAATATAATTTTCATTTTATATGAATACAAAATATTTATTAATATCTGGTTGTCCACCGCAATCTAAGTTAGAAGTGGAGGAATGTTGCAGATTGTCTTGAAAGTGATCCAAAAGAACCCACATAAGATTTTTTTTAAATGCACAAGCTAGCTTTTAAACGGGAAAACACATATAGAACTCGAACTTCACCTTTGGAAACATTTTCTTGAACAAAATGAATGTACATTTCGATGTGTCTAGTGTGTTGGTGTTCAACCGAATTCTATTCTAAATATGTGGCGATCATATTGACGCAATAGACATTGTTGCTTTAGTGAAAAAGAAGTGGAGTTCAAGTAGGAGATTTGGTAACCAACATGTAAATGTGAATATTTATTTGAATTTAGATGTGAAAACAATAATTAACTTGTAAATTTTACTAAATTAATTTGTGAATTTATCAAAATATTTAAATAGTAAGTCAGATTCATATTGTAATGTTAAAAACGGAATTATATACTATTTAGATTGCAAATTGGAACCCGACGAGATCAATGTGAAGAAAAAAACTGAAAAATTTATGTATTTATATAAATGTATATTTATAGAGGACAACCCCAATGAGGGGACTCGCACCACGGGCTATTAGCAAATGGATAAAGCGTGTCCCTAATCATTGTGTTGTTGTGTTTGGACTCTAAGCATACTCGACCACAATTAGCTCAAAAAATATTAATTTTGTTATATTTATGTTTTTCGATATAAAGTAAACCAATATATTAAAAAGAAAAAACATAAAAATGAAATGTTTTTTTTAAGAAAAATGTTTCTTTTGTATATATTAATATTAATATGAAAATCTATAAAAAGAACATATAAAAGAATATGACTTTTGATGTATTTGTTTTTTTTAATAATAAATGTATACTAAAAATTTTAAAAAGAAAAAAAATGAAAAGAACGATAACTTTTTTACCGGTGAATACAAGCCAATATATAAGCATATATCTTTTTTTTTGGAAATTTTAACATTTTGTCTCTTATTGTCAAAATTAGTTCACTGGTGATATAATTTAATAAGGTTCAACAACCGCCCAACAAATTATACACATACTTGATGTTATGTTGCAAGGGATTACCAACTAATCATTTATTTCCTAAAAATTATTCATAGCTTAAGCGACAATGATTTTAGAATAATAACCTAATAAATAATTTTTTTTTTTTTTTTTTTGCCGTTTGTTAGATTTCCATTCATTTTAACAAATGTTATTTTTTTTTGTTATTTTGATTTTTTTTCTACATGTAATTTTATAATTTTTTGTCTTTTTCTATTTCATTAATAAACTTGTATTTTAATTTCAAAATTATCAAAATTAAATTTCATTATATAGTTTCTTTTCTTTATTTAAATAATTTGTTTAAATTTAATAGATAAAAAACATTACATTATAATAATTTATTGATTTTCTTATTTTCTTATAAATTCAAAGTTTTTAAATATTTTGACATTTATATTTATTTATTTTTTTGAAATTAACTCATATAATACATGAGTCTCACAACTAGTTAATAATAATATACTAATAGGGTTTTACATAAAGTTCGACGCAAACAATCATTTTACAACCACGGATATGATCCATTGCTAGTTGGATTTTTTTTCAAGATTGTTAAAATCGCGATCATGATAGTATGATCTTACTATCCTACGAACTAATCTAAGATAAATAGATTCTGATCTTGCTTAGATCATTTTTTTGGTAAGGTCGTGGTAAAATCGTAGGAATCGAATCGTGAGATCGTAGGATCGATCGTAAGAATGTAAGATCGTTATTAATTTTTCTAAAAATTATAATACTTTTCCTTGGATTAACTACATAGTGAATATCATTTTTTGAATTGTTTATCGTTAAATAATCCATTGAATATGTAATTTTTATGTTTTAAACTATGTAATTTTAACCGAATGGTTAATTTATGGATGAAAATGCAACTTTTTTTCTTGTAAATGGTAAGATCTGTTTTTCTTGTAAATGGTAAGATATGTCACAATAAAAAGTGTCACAGAAAACTGTCAACAAAGAATGGTACAGAGAAATTTCTCGGAAATACACTTCTAGGAAATTCCTCGAAAATACTTTCGTAGGAGATTCCTAGGAAATAAATTTCCTAGGAAAACCATCGGTAATACCAGCAAAAGATTTGTCTAAGCAACGCCTTGGTACTTCTGAAAAAAAAAAAACAATTCCTAGGAAATGCGTCAGAAAGTTCCTCGAAAATCCCTTACAAAAAGTTTCCTAGTAGGGTTTTTTTACCTATGCACAACTTTTCCTCGGTATTTCCTAGGAAATGTCGGTTTCTTAGGATTCTCCGGGGAAATTGTCTCTCGGAAAAGACGTGTTTTTTAGTAGTGTCTTATGAATGGTTTGATTTTACGGTTACGATTTTGCAAAATATATAAAAAACATATATAAAGTCTTAATCTTTATGACCATAGTTTTTATTGTATGGTGCTCTAATTTATATAATAAACAATTCGTCTATAAAACGATGACAAATTAAATATCATCCTATATTTTATTTCTACTTTTATTCTTATCTATTTAAGATGATGAAAAGTGTACAAATTTAAAAATCTCAATCAAATTTAAATTAAATTTAATGACGTTTTTCACGGTCTAAAATAAGTAAGAGGATAATAGGAACAACAAATAGGAAGCTATTTAATTTCTCAAAAACTATTGGACTTTAACCTTAGCACGTGTGAGGTAATAAACATTTGCTGCTATTAAGAAAACGACATTGATACCGAGAAAATCTAGGAGTAGGTCTAGGAGGCATATAAATTGGTTTTACTCGTGTAATTCTCTTTATTTGTGTAGTTTGTATATGTTTTTACTTTTCTAGCAACGCACCAGTTTCGTTTGAATATTATTCCGTCGTTTAAAAAAAAAAAACAAAAGGAGGCATACAAATAAGGTGATGACATACAAATATTCCAAGAGCACCAGTCAAATTTAAAGGCCGTAAAAATCATAGACATATACAGTAATATATGCATTATTCAAACAAAATAGTGCTCTCGATATTTATTGTAATATATATATATATATGCTTTTATTCTTCAGAACATGCATTAACATCTCGAGCTAACTACTGCACCCTGCAAAAATCACCATATATCAATACAACTAATGTTTGTTCATGCAATATTTAAATCAGTAGATGTGTACTTAGATTAATTGTGACTGAGAGAAAAAAATATAAGCATATATATATTTGAACGTACTCGGTGCAATTAGTGCTAGGACTGATCTTGTAAGGGATGTTGACATGACACTTGTGGGGGAGGCTTGCAGCATTGATAGGATTGATTCCGGAATTTTCCGCAGAAGCACTCTTTAAACAGCGACAAGCCATCTGACGATCACAGGTTGTATTTGCAGTGTTATTGAGTACCCTAACTCCATTGCAACATACCGTTGACACACCACCACCTTCTGTTAGGTAGTCAATGCATGGAGATAAGATCTTTATCACCTGACGACAGGAAATATCAGCCTCTGCATAGGGTGCCGCCACCACCATGCAAGTCGCCACTACACATAAGACCATCGTTATCATCCTCGCCATTTTTCAAGTTTACAAGCACTAAAGGCGTAGGAAACTTATATGAGATTGAGAATGTATTTGGTGCAAGAATCGTTGTCAAAGGTATTTATAGGGATTCTTGTCCATGTGTATTTGTTTGTGAACGGATTGGTTGGTTAGAACTTGGAATCAATATTAATGGAACCTTCAACACCTTTAATTGATGTGTAGCCGTAATCGTTCCGTTAACTACTTCATAATAATGGTGGAGCTCGCTTTTAGTTGTAGGCATGGCTATCACTTACCAAGGCGGACCATGCTTGGGACTTTTGATCTTCAATTCTATATATCACAAATTACTTCCTATTTTTCCTCTAACCAAGATTTAATGCTGCAAGTAATGTCCAGTCTAGCTAGGTTGATGCACCCGGGTTTATATACATGTGAGGTGTGAAGTTGGGAGTTTGATTCCTTAAACTATCTTTTTGTGATGTCACAAATAGAGAATTTTTCCCTAAAATCTCTACACGTGCTGAATTTAACCCGTAAAAAAGCTAAAATTCAAGGTGTTCGTTGAAATATTACGAATAGCAAAAAGAAAAAAAAAAGAACCAAGATTTCATGCAATTGTTACTCACTTGCATTTGGTAGTCGGTAGACATAACTTAAAGAGTAAGTATATGAAATATAACCAATTTTCTTATTAAGGGCCTTTTTGGCAGGATCTGAATTTTTAAGCGATCTGAATTTATAAGAGCGTCTGAATTTTTAAGATCTGAATTTTTAAAATGTTGTTTGGTTGGAACTTTTGAATTGTTGTGCTGAATTATCAAAATGACCATTTTACACTTTTGTATTATTTTTTTATTGAAAAATTAAGAGAAAAATACATAACACCATATAAAATCCAAATTAACATAAATTAAAATTTACCTTCAATAACTTATAATGATGTTTTTGAGATATATTTACAAAAATAACATCATTTTTTTACATCCCAAGGATTTCAAAGTTAAAAAACAAAATACTTGACATTGAATGTTAAGATATAAATGACAACAAAGTTGCAACCGAACAGTTGATGATCGATTTTTACTCCTTGTCCATCATTACATCAAACACGATAGTCCCTCAATTTTTTCTTTCAAACGTTTCAATCTACAAATCTAAATTCAACAAGTAAATAAATAAACACTTTAAACATATATATAGAAACTGCATATCAAATCCATTACCAACTTTTCCAAGTATGTTGCTAGAATCAATAATTTATCAAAATCTCCAATTGTTATAACTTGTATAAACTACTTTCAATTCATATAAAGTTCATTCATAATTTGTATAAACTACTTTCAATTCATATAAAGTTTATTCATAACCTATATAAACTACTTTCAATTCATATAAAGTTCATTCATAATTGCTAGATAATGATGCACCATTTTTTATTCACCAAACTCCATATGATATGAATCATTCACCAAAAGTATGTTCTCTTTGTGTTCTATTTCCAATTCACCAACGAATTTGTTGTTTTCTTTGATAAAATCTACATTATTAACAAACCATATTATTATCTTCTATCTTAAGATTTCAAACAAGATTCATATTTTCTTTATGGAACCTTGATACTAGTAATAACAGGTTTTTATCAAAATTTATCATCTCGATCTGTACATGATCGGACATAAATACAAACAAAATTAAAATCGAGGTCTAATAATCGAGTTCTAGGGCAAAAAAAAATCAATATATCTATAAGAATAAGTTTTCAGGGGGAAAAGAAAGAACAGTCGATCTATATTTACAGAGACATAAATGTCGGAAGAAAAAAAAACTTAACTGTAATGATGGTGTCGCTAGCAGTGCTGGCAGAGGCGGTGGCGAAATTAATGTCGGAGGAAGCAGATGATTGTAGATCGGAAGGGTAGGAGAAAGGTGGAAGGAAGGAGAAGGGGCGATGATGCCAGAGCTGGGCGTCAGAAATCGTGGTGTGAGTCGATTCCATGGAGGTCGACGGCGTGAGGAGGTGATCAGTGCTGGAGATGGTCGGAGCCTCGGAGGTGGGCAGAGACGTAAGAGCGATCTGAAGGGGGTATGTGGTTTTGGAGGCGTGTATCAGCGTATGACTATAAAAAGGGGAAGGAAGCGTGCGTTTTTTTTTTCCAGATGCAGTTTAAAGTTTGAAAGTTTAAGGAGCTGATAAAAAGTTAAGAGACTTTTATTCATATGCTACCAAACACTCTTAATCTGAAAAATTAAGAGTTTGCCTCTTAATTTGTCAATTGAGATACTACCTGGCAGGATCTGAATTTTTAAGAGATCTAAATTTCTAAAACGGTCTGGATTTTTATGATCTAAATTTTTAAGATGTTGTTTGGTTGGAACCTCTCAATTGTTGTGCTGAATTATCAAAATAACCATTTTACCGTTTGTATTATTTTTTCTTGAAAAAATTAGGAAAAAAATACATAACACCATATAAAGTCCAAATTAACATAAATTAAAATTTATCTTCAATAACTTATAATGATCTTTTTGAGTTATATTTACAAAAATAACATCATTTTTTACATCCCAAGGATTTCAAAGTTAAAAAACAAAATATTTGACATTGAATGTTAAGATATAAATGACAACAAATTTGCAACCGAATAGTTGATGATCGATTTGTACTCCTTGTCCATCATTACATCAAACACGACACTCCCTCAATTTTTTCTTTCAAACATTTCAACCTACAAATCCAAATTCAACAAGGAAACAAATAAGCACTTTAAACATATATATATAGAAACTGCATATCAAATCCATTACCAACTTTTCAAAGTATGTTGCCACAATCGACAATTTATCAAAATCTCCATTTGTTATAACTTGTATAAAATACTTTCAATTCATATAAAGTTTATTCATAACTTATATAAACTATTTTCAATTCATATAATGTTTACTCATAACCTGTATAAACTACTTTCAATTCATATAAAATTCATTCGTAATTGCTAGATAATGATGCACCATCATTTATGTACCAAACTCCATAGAATATGAATCATTCAGCAAACGTATGTTATCTTTGTGTTCTATGTCTAATTCTCCGATGAATTTGTTGTTTTCTTTGATAAAATCTACATTATTAACCAACTATATTATTATCTTGTATCTTAAGATTTCAAACAAGATTCATATTTTCTTTATGGAATCTTGATACTAGTAATAACAGGTTCTATCAAAATTTATCATCACGATCCTGTACATGTACATGATCGGACATGAAATACAAAGAAAATTAAAATCGAGCACTGATAATCTAGTTCTAGGGCAAAAAAAGAAAAAAAAATCGATGTATCTATAGGAATCAGTTTTCACGGGTAAAAGAAAGAACAATCGATCTATATTTATAGAGACATTAATGTCGGAAGAAAAAAAAAACCTACCTGCAATGATGGCGTCACCGGCGGTGCTAGCCGAGGCGGTGGCAAATCAATGTTGGAGGTAGCAGATGATTGTAGATCGAAGAGGTAGGAGAAGGGTGGAAGGGAGGAGAAGGGGCGATGATGTCGGTGCTTGGCGTCAGAAATCATGGCGTGAGTCGATTTTAGGGAGGTTAACGGCGTGAGGAGGTGATCGGTGCTGGAGATGGTCTGAGCCTTAGAGCTTGGAAGAGACGAAAGAGCGATCTGAAGGGGGTGTGTGGTTTTGGAGGCGTGTATCAGCAGCGTATGAGGGTAAAAAGGGGAAGGAAGCGTGCATTTTTTTTTCAGATGTAGTTTAAGGTATGAAAGTTTAAGAGGCTTATAAAAAAATTAAGAGGATTTTATTCATATGCTACCAAACACTCTTAGGGCGTGTTTGGCACGGAGCTTTTGGAAGCGTTTGGGAGCTTCTAGCGTTTAACTTTTGACAAACCGCTCTAGTTTAAACAAAAAGCTTCGTTTGGTAGTACGAGCGTTTAGCTTTTTTTAGTTTTAACAAAACGCTCCGTTTCTAAAAGCTACTTCATGTAGCTTTTAACAAAACGCTCCGGAGCTTTTGAAATCAATTTCCATAATTACCCTTAAAAATATATTTATATATTTTTTTTATTTTTAATCAATTGTCCTTTTATGTAATTTTATATATTTCAAAAGCTTACAGCTACTTTTGCCGAACATTCATATAACAAATAAAAGCTACAGCTTCCCGCTAGCAGCTACAAGCTACACGCTACCAGCTAATCGCTACCCGCTTCCAGCTAACAACTATTTTTTGCCAAACACGCCCTTAATCTGAAAAATTAAGAGTTTGCCTCTTAATTTGTCAATTAAGAGACTACCCAACAACTCCTAAATTGTACAAAACAGTTTTTTGAATTTGTTTATATTATGGATGAGAAAATGGCATAATGAACGAGAAATTCCACCTTAGCTAAAAAGAATTACTAAAAGAAAATGATCAATAGTAATAATAAAATAGTCCGATTATATTATGAAAAAGTATTGTTTAATAGCTTGATACAAAGTAAACAAAAATAATTTATGTGGTCATTAATTAGAAACCAGCTACTTTAGCCTCAGTGGTTTTTTTCTCATACTATTCCCATAAATTAAGTTTGTCCAAATTAAATATATCATTAACTTCGTATAAGACATTATTCTCAACTATTAAGTCAGTTTAATATGATGGTTATGATATCATTTGAAATATGTTTTACCACTTTAAGGTGCTTATTGGTTCATCTAGTGTCTATATATCACTAAGTTATAATTCATTGAAACCACCGGGCATGTTTAAAAAAATTATTATATAAATAAAAAATAATATTAAATATCAATAAAATCAAAAGGAATATATTTTAGATTGGAAGTAAAGTTGAATAATATGATAATTAAAAAAAAATCATTTAACTTATAAACACTTCTATGTATACAACATTCGAAGTTTTATTGGTCAAATTAGTTATCTTAAATCAATAACTTTAATCTTTGTGTTCTCCCTTTACTCTCGATAAAACAATATATAATTGACTACGTGAGAAAACTGATTCTCGTAAAAATAACTCAACCTTTAACAGGGAATGGCCTTGACTTTTATTTGTAGGCATAGCAAAACAAAAAGTCACGGGAAATTGTCTCCTTTTGAATTCAAATGGAATTTTGACGTCTAGAGTTGTTAATGACAAATTTGATATAAAAGTTCAATGTATGGTATTGCATTCAGTTATGACAACTGTTTATAACACGATTATCTAATGATATCTCCTGAAGTCTAGTCTCATTACATAAGTCATTTTTCTTATTGATGTTTCCAAGTAACAAAACCTAAACGCTAACTTTTAAAATTAACTTATGGTTTGTCAACCCCGAAGAATTATGTCCATTTATAACATCAATTGAGTATAAAATCTCATCAAATTAATCGTGAGGAAACTCTTATTGGTACATATTGTGACATCCCTTATTTTTTTCCAGAACCGAAAAAATAACTTTTCTTTAAGCTTTAAAATTCATAATATCTTTAATAGCGGAAATTCCCAATACATTATAATATTTTGAAAACAAAAGATTTTTAAATGATAAAAACTCTAAGCATATTATATTCCATGCACAACATATGTTATAGTGTAAAGACATAATGGTCATGAACACTATTGCATGTCTTCTCTTCAATCACTTAGCAACCTGTTCAAATCTTCAGCAGTCCTAAATGTGCTACATGTGATGAATATAAAATAAGTAGGTCAGGTTGGGAAACTTGGTGAGATACATAGGGGTTTCAATCCCACAATGTTTTAATCATAAGAAGATATATCTCAGACCTACAAAACTAACAATTATCAACAACACAAATATATCTTATATCTATAACGCAATCTATCCCATCCCGTCGATCCTCACATACTGGTTCTATACAACGACCTTACTTGATCTTTCTAGATGGATCATTGTGAACAACAAGTTGACTGCTTAGGGGATTCTTTGGCAGCAGAAGAGGATCAATAAAGACAAAATATAAAGGGGAATGAAGTACCCGAATGAACATACAATCCAAACGCCCCAAAGAGTATGATTCATAATGGAGCACACGAATGAACACACTATTCCTAGATAGTATGATTTAGAATGGATTACACGAGTGGACACACAATCCAGACACCCCGCATATTATGATTTGTTATCACCACAAGAAAATTAAGTCTTAGGGAGTCATTTATACTTCGTTAGTTCACTTAGACATATATAGCAGTGGTCTGATACAGACACACCCTATATGGCAGTCTCATAAAGTTCATCTGATCACTTTGTAAATAAAAATGATAAAACACGAAGTTCGTGAAAAATAAATAAGGGGGATACTAAAATAGCATTCATGTACATAAAATGTACCCCACTGGTCATCAATAAGTAAAAGGAGGGGGGATACTAATATAACACTCACATACGTAGAATGTCCCCCATTAGTCATCAATATTGTTGAACATAGTTCTATGTTCCATTCCCATCTTACACACACCTTTAGTCTGATGCTACCCAATATTCAAACTTAATTGAACTAAGCATCTCCTATGTGTTTACAATAGTCATAATCATCCGTCAACATCAATTTCCTACCTATGTAATATCTTTATAGCCTAAGGTATAACTAGTATTTCTTTCAAATCGGCTCGAACTAAGCATCCATTATAAGTCTTAACTTATCACTAAGAAAGACTACAACACTTATAATCAACTTTCAATACCAACTCTGTTTAGGAAACACCATCCTAATTTAGTGTATATTTTAATATAGAGTATTAGTTATTTTATCTTCTTATTAATAATATATTTATAATTATTATCATATAATATACATCTTAACATATGGAGAACCATATTTTGTTCATACATCGTATATTATCAGATATATATATATATATATATATATATATATATATATATATATATATATATATATAACACATATTTCAGTCAATAAACATACAATTCTCATATAATTTGTGTCATATATGTAATGCTTATAATAAATACTTGTATTAAATCATGTTCATGAAAGTAACTAAGCACTCACCTAATTGAGGGGGGAGATCCACGGTTAGGCCAGTTCCTCGCCTAACACTTAAGCATATTCCTTTTAAACATCCTAAATAAGAATATCGCTATGCTTCAATATTCCTTCATATTTATAAACTTATGTTTATTTCTGGATCCTTCAAAAATTCCAAGAAATACTTTAGGCTCCATCAAATAATGACCAACCACATAAAATCATATTAGAGGTACGATCCGTTTTGCATATATATATATATATATATATATATATATATATATATATATATATATATATATATATATATATATACACACACACTGTTTCGAAAGTCCAATTGAAACACCTCATTAGATCTAGCCTAGAGATTATTCTCATCAGTAGATCAATGAGTATTATGACTTGAAATTTCTAATAAATCCTATTTATAAATTGATAATAATGAAAAGTCAGAAAGTTCATAGGTAGAACTTCGACTCTGAGTACTTCATATCGTTGGGATTTTCTACACCGCAACATCTCGCTAAAATGCCCGAGCCTCAAAATTCAAACCACAGAGTTTTGAGATAGAGTTTGAAAGAGAAATCTGAATTAGGGTGGAATCAAATAAGCCATAATTCATCTCGTATCATAACGAATATCATAGGGTGTGTCGCGCCTTGTAGATACGAGCATGTTGCGCTCTCTTGATGATGCTCCTCCCATTTTATTCCACGTATCGCACATTCACTGCAGGTCCATGCCGACGATATGTCATGATGTTGTTGGAAGATATGCCGCCATATGGCGCGCTCTCGGGCTGCCACATCATCATACGCAAGTATTTTCTAAGATTTTCAAAAAATCATGTCTGTCACACAAAAGCTCTGTTTTTGATGTTCTTTATTTCAACGTGTAGGTATTTCCAAGTACCATAACTTTCCTTTAGGTCTCGACAGCTAATTCTCTTTAGAAATAATAATTCTTAGATCGACAGATTCTATAAGAGATAGGAATTAAAGAACAAGAACATGAAGATCAAAGTAGTGCTGAATGTTTTAATTATCAAAGCTTTAGAAGAGTTCAATGTGAACTTCTCTATGAGAGCTAGGTAGGGAGATATAATCGTTAACTCTAATTGTTACATGCATGCACATTAAATAGTCTATCCCTAGAAAAACAAATTCGTGAATGGACAAGCCAAAACCGGTATAAATGAGACTATTCTAGCACATACAATTGACATAACACATTAATTAGCCGAACAATCTCCCCCTTTGTGTCATATTGCGAAGGAGATGCTTCATTGTTTTTTCTTCTAAACCTTGAATAATTTTGGCATTAAACTCAGAAGGTTGTTTCAAACAACTATGTACCACTTGATCATATCTGAGAAGCACTTCTGATCAGCAGCATTGTTCACTTTACAAGCTTCGATTAAATCTATGATGTAGTTCGGAGCTGAAGTTGAATGTAAGTTTTTGTCTAGCAAGAAGAACATACATCTCTGAAGTTTTTGATCAACCTTCCTTTGGTACACTACACTCCAATTACCATTATGGATTTAGCCTAGCTTCATCTTGTTGACATCCTTCAATTCCTCCTCAGGTTTCAGAATTTGCTTCTTTTTCAGAACAACTGCTATTTCCACATCCCTCTTTGCAATCTCATTAATGTAACAAACAAGCATCCTCTTCAAATGAGCTAAGATTGGCTCGTACTTCTGTTCATCTTTTGACAAAATCTAAAACAAAGAAATCCAATCATATGGATTCATTCAAGGCAGATCAGTAAATGTGAACTCAACTTTTGTGCGACTTGCCCCTCTGAATCCTTTAAACTTCACGTTTGTGAAGTTTTTAGCTTAGACATGAACATAGACCTTCATAACAGCAATCTTCTCTAAACTCCATGTTTTGTATTGAAGCCTTCCATACTTGAGATAGAAAGAAAAGAACATAAGATTTGCATCATAGTCAGAATGTGGAGCTTTCTCAGTCCTCTCAAAGCATCGAAATAGAAAAGCCCTAGGAGTGATCGGAAAGTCGAGTTGAGAGTTAGCAGTATTATCCAGCTTGACCGATATTGAGGGCTCCAACTAGTGAGTGTTCGGATCATCAACTGCTTCCTTCTAAATTCTTTCCATTGTCCAAGAAGGAAAGAGTTGTTGGATTAGTGTCTAAGTCCATAACTATTATGGTATGTACTTGACCCGATTATGAGCATGGTACTTTTGGGTTGCCTTCACCATAGCAATATGTGGGATGAATTATGGAGAGAAAGGTTTACTTATGATTTATTAATATATTATAAGAATAATATATTAAAGGAGAAATCATAATGTTTAATTAATATTAGTCAAGAATTAATTGATAATTAATTTTGTGGCTAAAAGAGATTAATTAAACTTGAGGGACTGAAATTGTAATTATAAGATAATTGCAAGAGTGGGCTAATGGACACCATAGAATGGAGTGGACGAAATTTATGGGGAATCCCATAAGATTTCGTCCATGACTCTAAAGAAAGGGATCCATGGGCTGCTTAGGGCCTAAGCAGTTAAATTAGGGTTTCCTAGTTGAAAACCCTAATAGCCTACATGTATATAAAGGACCCTTAAGCCCCAAAGACGTGGAAAAGTCTTCCTCTAGGGTTTCTAGACGTTTTGGGAAGCCTCATCTCTTCTCCTCTTCATCCAAGTTGCTTAATGGTATTTGTGACTCCATTAGAGGTGCAACACTTGAGGCACTAAGCTTTCTGAAGCCAATCAAAGCAAGGAATTGATTGTTATTGCTATATAACAATCAAAGGTAATTCTCTAAACCCTAATTCAGTTGATTATATATTAGATCTAGGGTTTATAGCTTTGGATATTCAATTGGATGTTCATTAGACAAACTAGATCCAAAAGCTATTAGGGTTTGCATGTACACCGTAGGATTGATGTATTGCTCAAAACCCATCAGTGGTATCAGAGCCTAAGGCTATTTGTTTGATGTATTTGATGCTTTGGTTGATTATTCATGCTTAAAATCGAAATTTTTTTTGATTCTGATGGCTGGACTCGCCGAGTCCATAGTGAACTCGACGAGTCCAAGCTTGACTCAACGAGTCGGAGTTGCAGGTGGAGCAAATTTCGGGATTTTGACTTGTTTTGGCTGTAGATAATTACCTAAAACGTTTTATATTAATAAAATCCGATTTTTATCAATATTTGGAGTTTATCCTTGCCAAAATTGAAGATAATTGTCAAATTTAGATAATCTTTTGTTGGATAAATATTAATTATTTGTAATTTAGATTTGAATTATCTTGTGAAAAAGTTTCAAATTGCACCCTTTAGGTTTTATAGTTTAAATTTGAACTTAAAAGTTTTGTTTTTGAAATTTAAATAAGTTAAACCGTAATGTTTTGAAAAGTTTCAAAACTTGTCCTCAAGTTTTGGAATTTAAATTTTTGATTAAAAGTTTAATTTTGAAATATTTAAATTCTAAACCCTAATGTTTTGAAATGTTTCAAAACTTGCCCTCAAGTTTTGGAATTTAAAAGTTGATTAAAAGTTTAATTTTGAAATGTTAAATTCTAAAACCCTAGTAATTTGAAAAGTTCAAATCACACCCTTATGGTTTTATTAATTAATTAAAGTATATAATAAAAGGTGATTTAACAAACCCATAAGGTTTTGGTTTACATTTAATTAAATTAAAAGTATAATTTACTAAATTGAGCCACCTAGTATTTTAAAAGTGTAAAATACACCCTATACTATATATTACATTAAAAGTCTAATATTAGATATACGTATGAGTAAACAGTCAGTCTTACCATTAGTAGGCCTCATTCACGAAGCTGGTCTATAAGGGGTGTTTAAGGAAATTGCCTATAAAATGGCGATTGAATGGGTATTCACTCTTACCCACCGCACTCTTGACTAGTGGAGGGTCGTTAGCTGAACGGGTAGGATAGGACAAAAACCTTCCATTATAAGTATAATGAAGTACAAACTAACTAAATGCTTATACAAATTCCCAAATCATAGTTACTTTAGGAAAAATGTGAAATTGTATGCTAATCCATGGAATTACACTTCGTACCCTTGTCAAACGTTGGTGGAGCGTGTGTGGTTAACCGACACACTAATTTGGGGATGACATTGGTGACGAAGGGTGGCTCAATTCTTATCATAGATCAATGGAGCGTGTGTTGCTAACCGGCACATTGATTAGGTGATAGTAGCATTGGGTGCACCACGTGATTTGTATGGTTATTCACACCTTGTTTGTGATCCTCGGCATCCCAGTCACAAATGGTAGGGCATAATCGAGATTAAACATGCCATTGAAAAGTTCAATGAATCTCAAAAGATCTAGGAGATTCATTCATTTAAAACTTAAACTTCTTTTTCGTTTTTCTTGGTGGAAATTGGTAAATCGTCATTTACATACCTTCAAATATGCTGCGACTAGATTACGGCATCCCTCTTCTAGGTTGTAGAGTATTGTGTTGGATCCTAGCTTGATGTTTCATTTGGGTGTTACATCAAGAATTCCAATCAACTTAACTTGAATTTTCTCCCGTTTTTGTAAATGTCTAGTTCTGACAATCATGGTCTTCCCAAATCCTATGGAACAAGCTTTCCAAATAAAGATGATGTTCCACGCTATGATCGATGAACAAGAGATCATGCTTCACTTCCTCCACCTCCTCCAATTGTTCTCCCTACCCCACATGTTCAAAGGCTTGAAAAGTTCAAGCTCACTCAAGCCCTTTTGCCAAGTAAACACGAAGATGGGAAGCCTGTGTGTGCACACGTCTTAGAGATGAAGTCACACATTGATAGGTTAAGCATGTTGGGTGTTGAGATTTCAAGTGAGTTGGCTGGTGACTGGGTTCTTCAGTCACTTCCTGAATCATATAGTGAGTTCGTTAGAGAGTACTATATGATGGATCCCGACGTGACCCTCATTAATCTCACCTATTTGCTTATAGCTGCTGAATCAACAATGATTTGGCGTGCTGGTCAAGCAAATTTGTCTGGTGAATCAAACTCCCAAACTTCAATACACACTGGCAACATTGGAAGTCCAGAAAGAACTAAGTCTGTGATTGTCCATTGTACTGTGCCAAAGGGGTCCATTTGCTTTTATTGCCAAGAGAAGGGGCATTAGAGACGAAGCTGCCCTAACTACCTGAGAGATCTAAGAGATTGGAGAGTCAAGACGTATGGCTCTGCATCAAGTAAAATCCATTAACTAACTCTTTAAAAGTTCCTATTCTAGATTCTTAATACATTATGTGATAAGATTACATTTTGATGTTTTGTAGGATCGAAGAAAAGAGAGGAAGCTTAAGGGAAGAAGTGAGCTGAATCTAATCGTGAAGAAATGGATTTTGATTGCATTGCTTGAAGATTAGATTCTTGAGCTACTACTTGGATTTAGAATAGATTGTTAAGAAATATGTAATAACATAGTTTTTCAATTGAATTGCATTGTAAGGACAATTTTTTTCCGCAATAAAATGAATTTTGATTTTATCTTATTTATTTATCCTTGCAATGGCGTGTATGAAAAATTGATGTTTGAAGGTTTCTATTATTAGCAATAATGGATATGATTCTTAATTATGTTATTTGTGGAAATGTCGAAAATTTGCCAAATAGAGAAAGTTTCTCATTGCCCAAGTTTCAATTGGACAGAAACTTGGAATCATACAACTTGGTTGTGTGATGAATGAGAAACTTTATAATTGGAAATTCAAGACTAATTCATTGACAAAGTGTCAAGAGAAGGACTAAGAGATCGAGTACACTAGGTTGTGCGTTGATCAAGTCCACCACAAAGAGTGAGAAAGATATTCTTCATGATTTACTAAAGTTTAGTAAATATGATTATACTTACAAAGATTAAGTGTAAATATGAGTTAATTGAAAGAGTTTCAATGAATAGCAGAATGAATAAAGAAGAATCAAGTAGGCAGAAAGATAAAAGTTTCTATATTCTAAGAAGAAGGGAGAGTACCTTTTATTGTGATAGGTCTTAATGATTAAGAACCATGTCTCAGTTGATCCTCTAAGTGAGTCTTAGTGCAATTGCATGTCTAAGAAAAGGAATCAAGAATTGTAGAAATGGTTAAAAATCAAGAAGTCAATCATACTTCGTTCTAATATCAAGTCTTAGAGTCAAGATTGTGACTTGAGTGAAAAGTTTTAAGTAGGTTTGTAACACTTATCAAATGTAGAACAAGAAAAGTGCTTATTCTTGTATATTTGAAATTGATAAGTTGTGTTGTCTTGGATAAGACAAAGACCAACTAGGACCAATTTGTGAAGTGTTTTGTCTTGATAAAAGCTACACTAACTCTTGAATATTTGTTTGTCAAGAAATGTTTCTTGATAAGAGAACCATATATGTCAAGGAGTGAGTGGGAGTTTTAATGTTTTTGAAAAAGTTTCAAGAACAAATCAAGAATAAACCTTATCGATCATCACTAGCACATGACTTGAGGTTTATAACCTATCGTGTTGACATTATTTTGTTTCTGTGCCATTCCAATTGAGTTAATTATGTATGTGAGTTCTATGAGTTCTCATTTGAATGCATAAAGAAAAAGTACCTTGATCGATGGAAAGTACATTGATATGTAAGGATAAGTTGCTAGACTACTTGGAAGACATGGTGGGCACTTGTGTCACCATAAGGCTAGAAATCAATATTAAGAAAGTTCAGTCCATATGAGTTTGGATTTGTCGCAAACTTTGGTTCTGGCAAATTCACATGGATAGGAACTCATACACCATAAAATCTAAGTGTCATAAGATTCCCTCCTTCATGAAAATGACTATGAGGAAATGCTTTCACTAAGAGAGATTTTAAGAAGATAGCAATTATGAAAGTTGTATTCTCAAATTCGATTATGGTTACGACATCCCTTTCCATAGTTCGAATTGTGAGATTTGGCAATTAGTTTGAACATTTGGAACTTAGTAACATAAGTTCTGAATGTTTAGACACACATATGAGCTATCTAAGGAAAAGGTGTATAAGTTTGAGAAGCTTAGATAAAGGATTATCGAAGGATCTGGTATTAGAAATATGAATTTCAGAAATTCAATAGGCATTGTTTTTTGGAAGTTCAGTTGTTTTCTGAATACATGTCAAAGCTAGTGGGAGCATAGGTGTTATGCTTAAATGATAATAATCATCATGATAGTGGGAGCATAACTGTTATGTTTGTATGATTATTATGGAAAGTATTGCAAGCTAGCAATATTAGTTATAGAAAACAAAGATTCACTTTGCAAAGTTGCAAAGTTTGAGAAGTTGTTTTTCTATAATTAAGGGAGAGAATATTATACTTCGTTTCAAAATCTAAAGCTTAGATTGAGAAATTTTAATAAATTTAGTCAAAGGATACATAGTGTGCTCTTAAATTTCGATTATGATTACGACATCCCTCTTCATAGTTCGAATTATGAGAACGTGACACATAAAATATTATGGCAGAAGATTGATAAAGTATCATATCTTTATGCAAGACATTATGCATCGTGTACCATACGCTTTGGGTATAGGATCGATTACAAATGCTATAATATTTGACCATTCTAAAATTTTCCAAATGTCTAGCGCACTAAGAGGGAAAAGGACTAGAATTGGTTTTGACTAAAATAATTAAACAACTATCAAAGGACGATCCAAATTTCGTTGAAGATTAGTCACTTATGAGTAGTTGGAAGTATGGTATTGGATGGACCATATCGACATTATTATGAATAGATAAGATTCTACTAAGAATGAGTTTTCATATGGCAAATATGGAAATGTTTCCATATTGGGAATTGAATATTTAGAGTCTATGTCTAGATTAGAAACTTTTATGCAAGAAGGATGTTCAAAGGAATGTACTTTGAATGTGAGACTTCACGTCTATGGAATTGTCTTGTAACAATTTCCGATAGAGTACTTTGTAATTTCATTGGCCAAGTCTTGGTGACTTTTGTGTTATGGCTTTGCGAAAGGATCGTTGCATAAAATGTTAGAATCTACCATATTCTAGTAGTGGAAAGAACCTTGTGTTCTAACACTAATGATAAGGATTGGGAATTGTGAAATGAGTATCATTAGAATGGTTTTCAATTGATCTATTTCACAAAGTAAGGACCATAGGACACATAGTGTGCATGCTTTGTGCATGGGACAGCTGTTGTTGTAATTTGAGTAATAAGTTGATTTCCCGAAATAGTAAACGATAAATAATGAGTAATCAATATGGTGGTTAAATAGAAGTGTTTTATTTACTCTCACAAGTTTGGGGCCATATAGGATTAAGTATTATTGTTGTGTTTCAGTTTGCATGTTTTGACTTCTAGAATAACTAGGTTATTCAAACATCCAAATTCGGTCATACGTTAGGAGTAGGTATGAAGGAAGACTGTCATGAATCTAGCTATAGATTGTCTGAAGTGTTTAGACATGGCACAGGTTTGCTGCAGATTTCATGAGTGCTTTGATAAGATTGGAGTATTGGATTAAACCCATGCTCACTTGGATCGCTTTATGGATTTTATCTCGAGTGATTAGTGAGACGATACTATTGTATATTCTTGAAACTGAGACGTGTGAGCTGTTATTTGTTGGTCGGTTGCGCATTGATAATAAGTAAACGCACCAATAACTTGGTGTTATAAAACTTATTGTTGTGTGTGATTTGATCAGTGAATGCAAGCGAGCATTTGAGTGAAAGTTTATCCATTCCTTTTACCCAAAGTGGGATAAAAGCGATATCTGTGGGCCCCTCGATGATTAAGTGATGACACCTAAGCGTTTGGCTATGTCGGGACTACGTTGATGTGTTCAATTGTAGTCTATTGTCAGTCATCATAAATCGGAAGTCGGGAAACAATATAGAGACAATGATTGAAATTCATGTCTTATGTCTATAAGATATCTTGAGAATGGAGGAATATATGATCCCTTATCTAAAGGACACGCTATCTGATAAGATCAAAGTTGACAACGGCTTTTGACAGCTATGATTGCTGATCAGGTTCTGAAGTCATACGGAAAATAGTTATTAGACTTATCCAAGTGGGAGACTATTGGATTAGTGTCTAAGTCCATAACTATTTTGGTATGTACTTGACCCGATTATGAGCATGGTCCTTTTGGGTTGCCTTCACCATAGCAATATGTGGGATGAATTAAAGAGAGAAAGGTTTAATTAAGATTTATTAATATATTATAAGAATAATATATTAAAGGAGAAATCATAATGTTTAATTAATATTAGTCAACAATTAATTGATAATTAATTTTGTGGCTAAAAGAAATTAATAAAACTTAAGGGACTGAAATTGTAATTATAAGATAATTGCAACAGTGGACTAATGGACTCCATAGAGTGGAGTGGACGAAATTTATGGGGAAGCCCATAAGATTTCGTCCATGACACTAAAGAAAGGGATCCATGGGCTGCTTAGGGCCTAAGCAGTCAAATTAGGGTTTCTTAGTTGAAAACCCTAATAGGCTACATGTATATAAAGGACCCTTAAGCCCCAAAAACGTGGACAAGTCTTCCTCTAGGGTTTGTAGACATTTTGGTCAACCTCCTCTCTTCTTCTCTTCATCCAATTTGCTTAGTGGTGTTTGTGACTCCATTATAGGTGCAGCACTTGAGGCACTAAGCTTTCTGAAGCCAATCAAAGCAAGGAATTGATTGTTATTGCTATATAACAATCAAAGGTAATTCTTTAAACCCTAATTCAGTTTATTATATGTTAGATCTAGGGTTTATAACTTTGGATATTCAATTGCATGTTCATTAGACAAACTAGATCCAAAAGCTATTAGGATTTGCATGTACACCATAGGATTGATATATTGCTCAAAACCCATCAAGAGCGACTTCTGAGTTTCCAGAGTGACTTTCACAACTTTGGCTTCTATTTCTTGATCTTCTAACTCTTTGCGAACTCGCAAGAGATCATCAAGTTCCTTATCACGCTTCTTTCCTATGAGCTTTTCACCTTCCGATAACTCTTCCTCTTCTTCTTCATCATCAAGCACCTTCTCTTTACCTTTAGATCCAGAAGCTTCATTATCCTTCTGATCCTTAGGATTTGGTTTCAGATTTTGCTCAGTTTCATCAGTAGGTTCACCAGTCTTTTGTTTGAGTTTTTCTTTATCCCCCTTATTGTGGAAGAGCATCACGTTCTGAAACACCTTCAATTCTATTAAGCATAGAAAAAACTGGTTTGAGTTTGTCTAAAAGATGTTGTTGTACCAAGATGGTGAGCAATGAATCACGAGTATCTATAATACTTTGCAGATATTGATTAACATTGGAAAAACAAATCTTAAGAACAGTTTTCTCCGATTCCAAGCTATCTAGATGCTTGTTCACGTATTGCAGCTTGACCAATAGTAGCTTAGCTTTCTCAGTCTTTTGAGCCAGTTTATCCATGAGGTTGTTCTGTATAGCAAGGTCTTTTTAAAATTTGCCTAACCTCAAGACAACATAATTGTTGAGCTCATTATTGTCAAGCTTGATATTTGATCGAACACGGGAAAGTGCCTTTTTCTCACTTTGTAGAGTGGAACTAAGACTCACAATGACTTTATTAACATTCTCATTTTTTTCATCAGAAGGGCGTCAGAACTCAGCCATGAGTTTCATCACTTCATGATGTAGTTTTTTGACTTTTTCGGTGGTTTTCTTTCATTCTTAGAGAAGCTATGTAGATTCAGCATGGACTTTTGCATTCTGCTTTGTTATCATCTCAACCATTGCTCTATGGGACTTTAGTATAAACTCATAGTTGGATGAGGTTACAGATGATTCCTAAAAAGAATCCAACTTTGCACTGAGTTGTTAAACTGCCCTTGGGTCATTGAGGCTTTGTCATCATCACTAGTTTGATGAATGGTAAAGGGGATGAAAGTAAAATCTTGAAAGGCTTACTGATCATCACCAAAAATGATGTATGGATTGTCATCATGGAAAGGTGAAGTTGTAGATGTGCATGGACCTATAGTAACACCAAAACTGACATGTGCCCCCATATCAGATAGGTTGACAGTAATTTCAGGTGTACTAACAGTGGTTGTTGTGGTAGCGGTTGAATCTGTATTGAATGTGGTGGAGAGTGGAACATAAATCCGTGGAAGAGAAACACACACAAAAATCTTCGCTGGTAGTGGAGGAATATGATCTATATTTTAGTAGCGGTCGGAGTGGAAGTGGTTATCAAAGATGATGGTGGAGTATTCATCTGAAAGAAGTCAGAGAAAGGGGTAGAAGAAGTAGGTGGAGTGGATGCCTTCGGAATTGGTGTGGTTGCAGGAGGTTTCGAATTAGCAGTTGTGTCATCAACACCGTTTTGAACTGGATCACCCTCATGAATATCAAATTATGTTCTGGATTCCAAAGCCTCCTAAACAACAGGAGATGGTGACCTTGGTTTCCAAGTGGACTTCTTAACCTTCTTCTTTGGAGTTTTGACAACATCAGAAGGACCAACTTTTCCCTTTCGTTTTGCACCCCTCTTTGGTTTGTTTGCCTCCTCAATTGTCTTTCGCAAGTCATCTGGCATAGGGTGAGCACCATAAATAGGCTGCTTACGATACTCATTGATAATTGAATTGTCAGAAGGAACTCTCTCCAGCATCGTTTCCGAAATAGAACCAACGAAGCTAAATTTGCTTGCATCAGAGATCATGAAAGTCTACATTGGCAGAAACAGAATGGCAGCTATAACAACATCATCCACTAACTGTTTGGTCTAAAATTGGTTTATACTTTGCTTTTCTAAGCATTTATTTTTTTTATTATTTGGGCCGAAAACTAATATTGGGATTAATTGTAGCATGGACCGAAAACCCATGAGTTTTCGGTCTAGCATTGGGTTTTCGGTTCGGCCTTGAATTTGTGGCCCATGTATATATAGGTGTTAAGCGGGTTAGGTAAAAAAATTTCTCTAGGTGCTTAAGTGTGTATTCACAAGGTGTGAGAGAAAGCTAGAGAGACAAGAGTGTGTTTGTTTATGAATCTACTAGTTTATAACCCGTGGGAACCACAGTTATAAAATTAATTAAACATTTATTGTAAAAACTCAAAATTATTAATCGATTATTTTAAATGAATTATTAATTAAGACATGTTTTTATTAGTTATATGAAATTGTAATCGTTGATTCAAATAAATATGTAAAATTAAATTTTAATATATATATATTATACATTTTTTATTTGAGAATTAATGAAAACAATAATATAAATTTAAAATTTAAAATTTAAAATTTAAATTTAAAATAGAGAATAAATACATTGACAAATAGCATCACATTAATAATGATGTCTAATAAATTTAAAATAGAAAATTAATAGATTGACAAGTGTCAACACATTAATTAAGATGTCTAATATGATGACACATGGCAAAATAACTACTCTTTTATTAGTATAGAGATGTGTAAGGAGCTTCATTCCAACATTGAATACATCATAGATTCAAGTTATTCTTCTTCTCCTTCTCTTCTATTTTGATCTGAAATCATCCAATCGATTAGGATTTCGCACCATCAATTGGATCTAATTGATACACAAGTAGATTTGGGGACTTATAATTGGTATCATAGCAAGGTTGTATCAATCATTTTTTTTCCAGATCTGGAGCTTATTTGATCTTATTTTGAAGAGATTTTTGCGTTTTTGGATAGATTTTGGCAAAATAGGGGGATTTGTTCTTCGCGTTTTTGATAAAAACGAGTTTTTGATCCAGTTTTGGAGCAAAAAAAGGGCAAAAACGATGTTTTTCGTCGTAAATAGCGATTTCCGAGGTGTTTTTGGTCGGATCCTGTTTTCGATCCGAGATTTCGGCCTGAGTTTTCGGTCGGATCGGATTACTCGGTCCTAGCTTTGGGTCCAAGCCTCGCACATGTTCGGTTCACAAGGGTTCTCAGTCTCGCCTCAGATTCTCGGCTCAGCTATCTCGCTTGCGGCTCAGCAGCGGTCGGCTTGGTGGACGGCTCAGCTTCGCATCCTCGCACAACAACTTCCATTAAAAAAGAAGAAACGTATTTGGGGGTGCCGGGGATCGAACTTGCGACCTCTAGTTGATCAACCCCATGCCTTACCCAACTCGGCTAGCCGATCCTTTATGACAATCCCTCAAAATTTAATTTAAAACACCTCCTGCTCAGTTCCAACTTTCGAATTTTGACATTTTTAACCCAAAAATTCAAAATTTTATTTTTAATTTTTGACTTTTATTTTTTTTAATTTTTACTTAAAATTTTGACTTTGACTTTTAAAATTTAACCTTTGACTTTAACCTTTGATTTTCTCGTTTGACTTTTAAATTTTCAGATTTAGCTTTTCGATTTGACTTTCAAGTTTGACTTTTAAGTTTGATTTTTTAAATTTGAATTTTAAGGTTGACTTTCTCGTTTTGTTTTTAAGTCAAAGGGAAATTTAAAAAAAATAAAAAAAATAAAATTAAAAAAAGAAAAGAAAAGAAAAGAAAATGAGATCCGCAGCAATTTAGGTAAATGAATCTGGTTGCTCTCCATCTTGTGTTAAAACTATTAAATTTTTACGAGAATCAATAGATCTAATCAAGATAGAGAATGAGGACTTAAAATACAAAGGATATCAACTCAGGAAAGGATAGAACCCATGAAAGCTCAATTAGAAATCAAAATCAAAGATTTCCGAAAACTCCAAGAAGATTACAGCAACAAGCGTGACAATTATGATTACATTAAGAAAAAACTTGCTGTTGTAATTGAAGAACTTGATGCTTTGAAAATTAAGTGTGGAAAAACATATATTAGTTTAAAAAATTACACTACATCAAGTAAGACAGTCGAGTCCTTATTTGAAAACCAATTAAAATTCAAAGATAATCAAAACAAGGGTTTAGGGTTTGATTGTGTTCCTCTACCTTTCAATCATAACTACACATCCATCCCTATGAAACAAGAATAAATTGACAAGGAGGCACATCTCTAATATGGGAAACCTATTGCGGTTGTGCCAGAAAAGGATGAAGTGAACGTTTCTAATGATTATGTTACATGTGCAGGTAAAGTAGCAGAAGATGAGAACAAGGAGAAAACTATTGAACAATCCAATGACTCCTTGAACTCTGAATCTGTTGCTTCGAACTCAATTTCTTCTGATCAACTTGATGTTGAGAAATAAAGGCATCCAAAACAAGCGAAACTAACGGCTTCCTGTAAGTGTGCATGTGGGAACAATAAGAGACAAGGCAAGGATACGCCACCAGGGGCAGGAAGAAAGAACTTCCCATTGAAGAAAAAGACATGCGTTCACTATGGAACACTTGGACACATTTCCAGAAATTGTCCAAATTACGCATACGTTCCCACCTATGCTCAAGGCTGGCAGAAAACACCAAGAGGGAGATACCCCAAAAGAAACCCTTTGAGGCCACATTCAGACAATAGCGAATGGAATGCCACGAAGGCGAAAAATCAATCCCACAAGGTCAAGAATCCAACTCCCAAGGTCAAGAAGGGATTGTCGGCCAAGAAGCCAAATCCAAGAGATACTCCCGTGAAGCCAAAATCAAAGTCATCTCAATGGCCGACATCAAGATCAAAAGAAAGTACCGAGCCACCCATGAGAACGAAAAAGAAATGGGTTAAACCTAACTATAAATGGGTTTCGAAGGTCCATTCTCCCAAATCTTCTAATGATTCTAATATTTCAACATCTTTTGTTTGTGATAAACATGACATGTCGTGGGAGAATGTTCATTGCAAAGATGACAAAGGTCAACCCAGTTTCAAAATGGACTGGGTTCCAAAGACCAATTGTTCCCGCTCGGTGTCGGAACAACTATGGAGGCATATCATCAGACTTCGGTTTATTGATAGTGGTTGTTCCAGGCACTTGATATGAGGCATCTCTCAACTGTACAACATTCAGAACTTTGTTTGAGAGTACGTGTCCTTTTGCGGGAAAGGAGGAAAGGAAGGGTCACTCATGGGGTTTGTGCTTAACGACATGAAGAATTTTCGGATCTGTTATGAGATTATGCGTGCTATTCTAAGACCTTCTGGATGAAAATTCAATCGGTGAATTATGGTTTGTGTTTTCCTCTCTATACTCCTGAGTTTATCTTACTCTAATTCGTTTTAAAGACAAATTTTCATTTTCTAATAGTTTTTCTTTAGTAGGTATTGTTTGGGAAATGATATCAAGAAAGTGATAACGGGCAGTCCAAACCTGTGTAAGGGACTGAATCTAAATTGTCTAGACTCTGTGTTCAATATGATGGTAGGCATGAAGGATTTGACAGTATGGATTTAGATAGGATTGTTTGGACTGGCCATACGACGCTCGGGTAGATTAAGCAGTAAGATAAACATGGAAAACAATGAGATACACTAAATTAATCGCATCTATAACTGCGGCTTAACTTTTCCTTGATGTATGGACTTATGTCCTTAATTCTGGTTTTGATAAGGCGACTGGGGCGTTCTGATAAAGTAGGTCTGTAGGAAATTATTTTCTTGCTTTCTATCTGTTAGTCATATGTTGCTTCCTCTGCGTGATTAGAAGAGATCCGACCTGGAATGCAACATATGCAAATCTATTTCTATGCATCTTCCTTATCTATGAAATTCTTTCTATCTGTTTGCCATATGTTGTCCCCTCTGTGTGATCGGAAGATCCGACCTGGGACACAACATATGCAACATTATATCTCTATATCCTTATATCCCTGTGAGTCATATGTTGTCCCCTCTACGTGATTGAAAGATATCCGACCTGTGGCACAACAAATGCACCTATTTCTAAATCTAACTTCCTCCTTAATAATTGTTTCCTCACCTAAAGTAAGGAGTCCTTAGGAAGTTCTTTATAACCAGGGTATATAGGGAAGTGGAGAACATGTTCTAGTGCAACTAAAATTGAACCATTTAGAGGTTTTCTGTAGATCTCGCTGCTTAATTTAAGCGGACAACAATATTCGTGGTCGTTGTCAGCTAAATGATTTATTTAGAAAAATCTTGTCGATATCATTTGTGTTTAAGTAGACCACAATACCAGCAATTGACCAGATCTATTCATAAAGGTGAGGGTACTGATAAACGAGTTCAGACTGTCTCATAACTTTGATCCCAAATATTTTTGTTTCTGTTAAATTTGTTCATAGTTTTCCTCTATGCACAAATTTAAGGGGGGGGGGGGGGGGGGGGGAATTAAAAAAAAAAATCAAAAATCAAACAAAAATCAGAAAAATTCAAAAATCAAATAAAAATTAGAAAATTAAAAATCAAAAAATGGTGTTATTTTTACTTTATTTTTTTTTAAATATGAAAAACCCAAAAATATTTTGTGCTAACATTCTTTTTAGTTTTGTTTTGTCTTGAAAAGTGAATTCAGGTGTAGATGAGACTCATAGAGACTGTATCAAGATTTCTGAGCCGAAGCTTTATCCGTGATCATCGAAGAATTCTCATTCGAAGGAACAAGAAATGAAGATTATTCTTTCTACATTTAATTTGTCAACCCCAGAAGCAAGGTGGAGCTGAAATTGAAGATTATGTGACAGATTGCATTGAAGCCTCCTCAATCAATCTGCTGCTATCTATAAACCTACTGAAGTGATCTAGAAGATTAGTTCTCTTGGATATTCTCTCTGAAGATTCTCAAGCTGAAAGCGCTATCTTTGAAGAATCAATTCATAAAGTTTCCTCACCCAATGTGTGTTCAAATTCAAATCTTGAAGAAAAGCCCAACTGCTCAAGATGAAGTCATTCATAGAAGATTCATATATTCATCCTTAAGCTGTAAAGAATTTGAAGATACTAGCTGAAGCCAAGCTCCCAATGAAGATTGAAAAGAAGTGCCACCTACTTTTTAGGAGGAGCTTGTTGGGTCAATTAGAAAAGAAAGCTATAAACCAAGGGGGAGATTGTTGGGTCTAAAATTGGTTTATACTTTGCTTTTCTAAGCATTTATTGTTTTATTATTTGGGCCAAAAACTAATATTGGGATTAATTGTAGCTTGGACCGAAAATTCATGAGTTTTCGGTCTAGCATTGGGTTTTCGGTCCATTGGGTTTTCGGTCTGGCCTTGAGTTTATGGCCCATGTATATATAGGTGTTAGGTGGGTGAGTTAAAAAAAATCTCTAGGTGTTTAAGTGTGTGTTCGCAAGGTGTGAGAGAAAGCTAAAGAGAGAAGAGTATGTGTGTATGAATCTATGTGTAAGGAGCTTCATTCCAACACTGAATACATCATAGATTCAAGTTATTCTTCTTCTACTCCTTCTCTTCGATTTTGATCTAAAATCATCCAATTGATTGGGATTCCGCACCATTAATTGGATCTGATTGATACACAAGCAGATTTGGGGACTTACACCAACTGAACCTTGAATTGGGTTAGGGCTCGTTTAACAATAGCACACTAGAAACGAGCACATGAGATCTATAAATGCAGAGAAGTGGAGACGATGCTCTTAGTAAGTTTTGCCCAAAGAATATAACCATAATCCAAGTTAATGCTGATCTAAAGGCCGTAGATTAAAGTACAGAACAACTTACTTGTGTTGTCAGATCCAGCTACCCTTTCAGAAAGGCTCTTAAACAAAAGTTTGAATAGCCCATTCTACATTGGAGGATGATTGGGCTTCCTTCACTTGGACAAAAGTGAGATACCTCCAAGATAACCCATCTAGGAAAACATCTCTATAAGAGCAGTAGAGGAAATTGAGTTAGGGTCCACGAGCCCTTCAGTTGAAGCAAACCCTAAAAGTTTGCAAAAATGGGCTTTAAAGATTGAAGATTTGTGAGAAGCGACTTCGAAGTGTATATATCTATCCTGGTGACTATAGATAGCAGAGGAATACGCCTTGGAAAGATGAACCAAGGGAGCAAATTCTGCCATGGTCAAGGCTTGAGCCAGTGGCGAGAACTTTAAACAATCAATCATCGGTCCTAGGACTTCAGTTTAGCGAGATGAGTCAAGATAAAGAGTGAGATTCTAGCTTGGATTTACACTCAACATCATGATGGAAGCTGATTAATCAACAAAAGAAGTTGTTTCAGTTGATCCAGCCATTGAAGTAACAAGGAAGAAGATGAATAGTAGATAGAGAAAAAGGGTTTTTTCCTTGAGAGTTTGAATACTTTGTAAGTGGTGAAAGCAAATCAATCAATGAAAAACCCTTTTATACGTCATGAGTGGTGATAAAAAAAATCACCGGTTGACGTTCCCATATCCCGTAAAAGTAGTCTGAGATAGCAGGAAAACTAATCATTTTTAGACCTATTGTAGCTAACACATGTGATGTTAGGGATTTGAAATATACACACCTTATTTTAATCATTATCCCTAAGAAACCGCCTTTTTAGTTTTGAATCATTTAGAATAAGATGGCACTCCATTATAACCTCTTCTGTGAATGAGAATAATCAATCGAAACAAGAACCGGGCTTGTAAAAATCATAACGATTTTTGTGCAAGAGTGTGCCAGAGAAAATGAAATAAAGCAAATTAAATTTCTTGGAATCTATGATGTCAAATAAAAATTAAATGAAATTCAGATGGATCATGGGCAATGATCTCTTCCTTTTTAGTCAAAAGAGACTCGGAAGTGCTTGTGTGGTATCCCGTTGAATTATGATCATCTATTTATTAAGAAATAGTGAAATGCTTCTTTTATGTAGGCTGCAAGGCTGGCTTGGGCTTCATTCAAATTCCGAAACAAAACATAAGTTCGAAAATTTGAAAGAAGTACTTGTTTGAACAGTATATTGTGTATGTGGATAGATATGAAGGAAATCTTAAAAAATATGGATATTTTGGGAAGAAATGCCTTAGGTCGAGAACATTTCATTAAGACCACTCAAAAAGAAAAAAGAAATTTCACACGTCAATGGTACAAAGAGGTTTTAATCATCAATTAATTGGTGAAAATTCTAGAGCATTTAACTGTTCACCGTCAATTCAGAAATAGTTTTGGATTTTGGGTTTCACTCAAATCGTGGTATTACCGTTTTTAAGATCATCAACAGAGATGTTGTGTAGCCATAAACCTTAGTGGTAATATATGAGTTTCTCAAGGTTTACGTTTACGAATGTGAAGTTTGATGAAGAAATATGTGGTTGGTTCCGAAAGAGAAAGTGTACTTATGCTATAAAGTAGTGACAAAGCAGTCAACTCTAAACTCATTGTGAGAAGAATAAAGTAGCTGAACGACTTATGTCAATTATTAGCCTGATTGGGAAGAAACGATCGTAATGAAAGTTTCATTAAGGCTTCAAACATAAAGTCTCAGAGACTTAGGACAAAATGCAACACCTAGCTTCCAAGTAGACTTAGCTAATACATAGATTCAGAATTGTATCCGCCCTATTGTTCTGAATTGAGGTAATAAGAATTTGTACCTAAATAATAAATGTATTATGGAAATAACACAAGAAGAAAAATATTTTTGTAATTTTTGGATATTCTAAAACATATAAAACGGAAATAAAGAAAATATGTTTGTGATTTTTAAATTTTCTAAAAAATGATAAAAAGAAAAATATTTTTGTGAGTTTTGATTTTTCTGAAAAAAAAAGAAAATAAAGAAAAAATATTTTTGTGATTTTGGCTTTCTAAAAGTAAATGAAAAACATAAAATAAATAGAAAATACTAAAGAAAATAAATTTAGAAGCACAAATGAACAGTAACTTCCGAAGCATTCCAAAACTCGAAGTCATTCGGAAGACACTTAATGTACAAAGTATACAGAAGCATTCCAAAACCCTGATGAACAGTAAAATCCGAACCTTTCTGAAGTTCGAAACGTGAACAGTAAATTCCGATTATGAAAGGGGTTTCGAAACTATGTCAAGTTCTATCATTCCGAGCGCTTGTAAAATATGATTGAACGTAGCTTCAGGGAAGGCCTTTGTGAAGATATCAACCAACTAATCAGAGGATTTAACGAAATGTACTACAAAGTTTCCACCCTCAACATGCTCCTTTATAAAATGATATTACAGTGTTATATGTTTTGTCTTAGAGTGTTGCACCGGATTATGGCAGATTCTGATTGCATTTTCTGAATCACAATATACTGGAATCCTATTCATGTTAATCCCATAGTCCCTTAGCTGATTCTGAATCCATAAGCCTTGGGAGGCGCACGATGCAGTTGCGATGTATTCGACTTTTGCAATATATAGAGGGACACAAGTCTACTTCTTAGATTGCCAACTAACAAGTTTTCCATCTAGAAAATGACATCCGCAGATGTGCTTTTGTGATCGAGACCACATCCACCAAGATCAGCATCAGAATAAGCTTGCACAAAGAATATGAATTTAGAAGGATACTAAGTTCCGAGAGAGGTTATCCTTTTGAGGTATCGGAATATATTCTTCACAATAATCATGTGAGGTTCCTGTGGATTTGCCTAAAACCTAGCACAATAACAAACAGCAAACATGATATCTGGATGACTAGATGTTAGATACATTAAAGACCCAATCATCTGTCGATATAGAGTGATATCTGTTGTCGGCTTGTCCAAGCATGGTGTAAGGTTCGTTCCGAACGCCAATGGAACCTTGACCTTTGAATCACCCACCTTACTGAATTTCACTAGCAAGGTCATCGTGTAAGCTTTTTGGTTGATAAATATCCCCTCTGAACTTTTTCTAATGTTTAAACCAAGGAAAAAGTTAATAGGACCCATTGAGCTCATTTCAAATTTAGTTTCCATCAATTTTCGGAATTCTGTAGTTAATCTAGGATTAGTGGATCCAAAATTGATGTCATCAACATAAATCTGAACGATCATTAAATGGTCACCATCTCTCTTGCGAAAGAAGGTTGGGTCAACCGAACCATGTTTAAATTTAGATTTTTTTAGAAATCGAGTAAGGGTTTCATAACCATACACAACCTTATCCAATATATAACAATGATTTGGACACTTTTCATTTACGAAGCCTTTTGGTTGTTCAACATATATCGTTTCCTGTAGATCACCATTCAGAAATGCACACTTCACATCCATTTGAAAACTTCAAGATTTTTGTGAGCTGCATATGCAAGAAAGATCCGAAGGGATTCAAGTCTTGGAACTGGTGAAAACGTCTCTTCATATGTAACAACGTAATTTTTCAAATAAAATTTTCATTTTTAAAATACATAAACTCAATATCACAATTCCCAAAAACCACAAAATGTATAAGTTGTCAAAACACAAGTCAACAAATGTTTAATAAAATCCCATAATCCTCAAAATCATGATCTCTAACTGGTGTGTACAATCAAGCCGGCACCTTCCCGCGATCTTCAAAAGTACCTGAAACACATATCATACAACACGGTAAGCACGAAGCATAGTAAGTTCCCCAAAATACCACACGCAAGCAATTAGCCTCTCATGGCTATATCTCAATAAGGACCCTCAGGTCCATGTGTCTAAGTGAGGACCCTCCGGTCTCTCAAATCGGTTTGGACCCTTCGATCCTAACCAATGAAGCACAAAATAATATACAACATAAATCACAAAGATAAATGCATGATATCAAATAAACTCAATATAAGCATATAAGACCCTCCGGTCACACTGTATTATCACTCAGGTAAGTATAGTGAGAAGACTCACCTCGCCTAGTAAAGCAATATTCCCACAATCGAACTGCTGGTCTAGACTCTGCCCCTCCATAGCCTCCAAAATCCACAGCTTGACCAAAACCCTAAAGTCAGTGGAAGTCAATAGTCAAAGTTGACCCTACTCGTCGAGTGCTACTCATGAACTCGTCGAGTTCCTTAGTGCTCAGTAAGTCATGAAAACCCGAGCCAACTCCCCGAGTTGCTAACCAATGCGTCGAGTCCATGTAGAGCCCAGAAGATCGGGGAAAATCCTAACCACTCGTCGAGTTGTCCCACCAACTCGTCGAGTTCACTCTGAATCCAAAAATGGGAAAATCCAAGTCAACTCGCCGAGTTGTCTCATCAACTCGCCGAGTTGTAGTGCGTCCAGACTATCGGGGAGAACCCTAACCGAATCATCTAGTTGGCTCATCTACTCGTCAAGTCCCTTAAGTCCAATTCTCATTCAGAGGATTTTAAGCAGAGGTAAAGCACCAAACTCTAGATCTAGCCTCACAAGGCTGACATACCATGTAAAGCTGCAAGCTTTACGTCCATGCATGGCACCTAAGGCTCAAAGTTCCATTACAAAGCTCTATGGAGGGCTTAATGCATACAACTTGGCCAATAGGTTGATAAATCTTGAATCTTTAGGCACAGGGGACCACATACTGCCCAGATCTGAAGTTTCAACTTCATGGCATGCTTAAACAACTTAAAGGCTCAAAAAGGAAGATGGAAATGGGCATAATATCCCTAAAGAAGAGATCTAACCAAACAGTGATCAAGGTGATAGCCTTTTACTTCCAAAAAGTAGCTAGCACTGAAAGAACACCAGATCGAAAGGCTTCTTCACATTCTAAGCCTTATGCTCTTCTATCTCCTTCCAAGAATGCACCAAATCACACACTTTTAGTCTCTCTCTCTCTCTCTCACAGATGATGCCATCTTGTTTAGGGTTTCTCTCAGGGTGTGAAAGTGATAAGGGAGGCAGAAATGAAGGCTTAAGGGTCCTTTAAATAGGGCACAAACCTTGAAAATTAGGGTTTTCATACTCAGCTCCTACTCGTCGAGTTGGGGTACTCCAACTCGTCGAGTAGACTCTAAAAATCATGCGACCCTATCAACTCCTACACGACGAGTTGGGACCAACCAACTCATCGAGTAGGTCCTATATTGTGAATGAAATTCTCAAGTTCTGCATCCAGGAAATCAGGGCGTTGCAATTCTCCACCAGTTAAATACAACGATCCCCTCTCCCATGACATCCAAAACCAAATAGGAACCCTCAACCCAAAATGGATGGACCCCTTTTGTCGTGGTGGTATCAGCTCTGGCCCTCCCGAACTCGGAAACCGTAGTGATATGTCTCCCCGACAGACCGTCATGCGGAATATCACCATGTCAATCGCTCATCGAATCATTGACCGATAAAACACTCCCAAATCTGATTATCTCATTGTGACTGATGGGGATAAGTCCCTGACCATAATTAACTGCTGATCACTCATGTCAGACTAATCAGTCAATCCAGACTGTAGCTCAAAAGCAAAGGAGGGGTCACATCTCATCAAGGACCAACCACCGATACTGTAATCAGAACCAATCTAAAGAATGAATCTCAATACTCTGCCCACAGACAATAGAAGAATGACCATGCCCGATCGGAAATATCCTCTGATATCCATAACCATAAGCCTCAACCTCCCTTCAAATTTTCCTTCCCTCTCAGAGTTTCAGGGCAGCTCCCGACCTAAAAGTTGAACCTTCAAGGCTACCCTAGCACATCTGGCCATACGACTTCACAGTTGTCCTATCAAACTGATCTATCTCAACCAATCACACTTTCCCTACAAAATCACGAAGTTCGCTTTACTCAAAGCGATTACTACAACTGATTTGAAGTCGCACCTCACTTCCGACCTCGGTCCTCTATTACTTGCTAATTCATACGTGTCATGGTCCCCCTCAAACAATTGAACTGATTCACCCAAGTCTAAAAACATCAGATGGGAAACATTCCGCTTAAGAATGAAATCCATCTAAAAAATCTAAATCCCAGCATGCTCGTCCTCCACACAGATAGATCCAAACTCAAACACCAGAGTCTAGTCAGACACAAAATTAGAACCACTCATATCCAATCTGACACTCAACCCATGACCCATGTGTTGGTTAGTGTCTAAGTCCATAACTATTTTGGTATGTACTTGACCCGATGGTGCATGGTCCTTTTGGTTTGCCTTCACCAAAGCAACTTGATAGGATGAATTATGGAGAGAGAGAGGATTAATTAGGATTTATTAATATATTATGAGACTAATATATTAAAGGAGAAATCATATTGTTTAATTAACATTACTCAATAACTAATTAAGAATTAATTTTGTAGCTAAAAGAGATTAATTAAACTTAGGGGACTAGAACTATCAATTGTGTGTTAGTTGAATATTGGGCTAATGGACTCCATATTAGAGGAGTGGGCGAATTCTATGGGGAAACCCATTAGAAATCGTCCAAGGCCTCTAAGGAGGGAGTCCAAGGGCTGCTTTAGGCCTAAGCAGTCAAATTAGGGTTTCCTTGTTAGATAACCCTAATAGTCTCACATATTTAAGGACCCCTAGGGCACCAAAAACGTGGCTAAGAGTTTCCTTAGGGTTTCTAGACGTTTTTGAGTGCCTTTCCTCTTCTCATTCTTCACCCTCTTTCTCTTGGTGTTTGTGAGCCATTAGAGGTGTGATATTTGTGACACTAAGCTTTCAGAAGCCAATTTGAAGGAGGATTTGAGATTTTTATATTCACATAACAATCAAGGTAAGATCTAAACCCTATTCTTATGTTAATATCGATTATCAAATGCTAGATCAAGGGTTTAAAGTCTTTGATGAAAGCATGTATAATAGAGAAATCTAGATCCAAGCATTAGGGTTTGCATGAGCATATTGGATGTGGGGCAGTAACAACAGCCCCTTTCCTTTCGTACCGGAAGTACCTGAAACCATAAACATAAAATCGTAAGCACAAAGCTTAGTGAGTTCCCAAAATACCACATACCATGCATAATATAGAGATTGCTATGTGCTAACCATAGTCTTGCCATTATGCCATGAGTCGTATGATGTCTCTCCTTGCCAGGTCAGAGGCCAAAACACTAGGTCTTACAAACAAGTTCCAGGAGCCACCTCCTTGTCTTCCATGCTAGGATGACAAAGACAACTAGCATACTACATATAACTGCCAAGGTCAAAACCCTTATATTGTATATAATTTTCCAAGAGCCATATCCAAGTCTTTCAAACAAATGCCAGGGCAACCCCATGGTCTTCCTATATAACACAAACCAGTGGACGACATTGGTGCCTTCGACTCCCGAGTACGGTGAGGAGACTCACTTGAATCACAATGCTGACTAAAACCTTGCACAACACCACACTGATCATAACCAATAACTCTCACAACCAAAAGATGGGTGCAAAACACTTCCTAACGCTTCACATAAGGCAAACCCTAGGTCTACTTTTTAAAAAGAGAGATTGATCAAAAGTCAACCCAACCCAAAAGTCAATGGTCAAATTCAAAGTCAGCATCCCATAATGTCAACTATTCATCCTAATGTCGTGACCGGCCCCTGGTCACGTCGTGAGAGCTCACTAAGTCCGATTCCAACTCATTTCGACTCAACTAAGCCAACTAAGACATGAAAAGCCTCTGGAGCTGGCCTCACGTTGTGAGCTCCAAGAAGCTTAACATAAAACAAGGTTATTCAAGCCGTACGTTGTGAGACCCTATGTCTCACATCGTGAGAAGAGTCTGAAATTCAAATCCAACCATTTAAGTCCTTAATCCTTTAAGCCTTTTACTCTAACTTTCCAGAAGGTTTTATACTCCATAATACGTTTCAAAGTCGATGATTTATCGACATCTATGTCCAATACATGTCTAGATCTCATTTGGGACCAAAATTGAAGAAAGGATCAACCAACTTTCTTGCAAGATGACAAAAGTCAACCATTCACTAGATATGAACTTCATGACACTCTAAAGACCGTTATAACCCATAAAGTTGGAAACTTTATGGTTTCCATTTATTCAAACATGCTAAACAAAGGGGAAAAGTGAGAAAAAACTTAGATATATCCACAAACAACAAAAAAGGTGAAATATTTGAAACTTACAAGGGTGTAGAAGCAGTGTAAGGTGATGATGATGATGATTCCCTGCAAGCCTCTCCAAAAGTTCACCTTCTTCTTCTTCTCTTCTTTTTCAAGCCAACAAATGCTCCAAAATGGCCAAGAATCAAGCAGGGGATGGACGCTAGGGTTTTCTGAGGTGAAAGAGGGTTTCAAGGCTAATAATGAACCCTAAAATAGGTTTAGAGGGACATAAATACGAAAGGAACCCTAAAAGATTATGGGATTGGGCTGCATCAGTTCTCACGTCGTGAGACTAGTCCCAAACAAAATTTATCATATTAGCCCATCTCACGTTGTTGCCACATAAAGGTCACGTAGTGAAGCCCCATATCTTCCAAAATTTAACCTTTTGACTCCTTGAAACCCTAAATCGACCCATCCTGGAAAATGGGTGTTACAACCCTCCCCCACTTAAATTAGATTTTGTCCTTGAAATCACTCCCTACTACTTACCAGACGCGCAATACAACATGGAAAATGCTTCCGTAACTTCGATACGGACTAAGAAGTCAACTCATATAGACATCTGTCTTCCAATGCTACCATCAAAACCTAATTCTTAGCAGAACTCATGTACCCTGATGAATAATGAATCCTTAACCCATTAACTTTAACCAATGAAGAATAACCATAACTACTATGCCTGAACTCCAGATTTCCAATACCTTGTCCGATTCCATGACAGATAAACCATTCTGAAACAAAACCAATATGGCCCTTTATCGCTACCTAAACTGAACGAGATCCTTACAACCCTAAATTATCCTGCTGATACCGGAGGAAAGAACCTTGAGCATTTTTCGATGCTTATAACCTTGCACTCATAAACAAAGGCGATTAACAACGTGCATATCAATCATTGATGCCCCAACCAATGCACAATTACTTCCTACTAAACAAACATTCTCATTTTCTATTTACCCAAGATCTATTGAGATCCACTCAAACGACCATACCACGAGACTCAATCTAATCGTCTATTTGACAAAAACCACTCTAGCCTGCTTGTATATAAGGCTCTACCAACTCTATTGTTCCTACCAGGTGCACTATAACCAACCATCACATGGATGATAATAACCTAGTTTTCTCTATGTGAATGTTACCAGTCCAGCTATAGTCTTATGTCACAGCCAGCCTCAGATTAGCCTACAAGGTTCCTCAAATCATGAATATTGTAGCCTTCCCACAGTCTCACAACCTGACCTTCCATGGTGTAATCCTACCTAGAGTAAACTACGATCCTAATAATAGCTTCTCAATGTCCTTGCAACTACTTATGGACCAGTTGAATGCTACAGTCCACCTCGTAGTCTTACAACATTACTAAACTGCCTACCAACCTCATGAATGCTTGTATATAAGGCTCTACCAACTCTATTGTTCCTACCAGGTGCACTATAACCAACCATCACATGGATGATAATAACCTAGTTTTCTCTATGTGAATGTTACCAGTCCAACTATAGTCTTATGTCACAGCCAGCCTCAGATTAGCCTACAAGGTTCCTCAAATCATGAATATTGTAGCCTTCCCACAGTCTCACAACCTGACCTTCCATGGTGTAATCCTACCTAGAGTAAACTACGATCCTAATAATAGCTTCTCAATGTCCTTGCAACTACTTATGGACCAGTTGAATGCTACAGTCCACCTCGTAGTCTTATAACATTACTAAACTGCCTACCAACCTCATGAATGCTACGGCCACCCCGCAATCTTACAACACTTCTACCGCTAGCAGCCAACTTAGTGAATGCTACGACCACCCCACAGTCTTACAACACTTCTACCACTTCCTGCCAACCTAGTGAATGCTATGACCACCCTACAATCTTACAAAACTTCTATAACAATCATCCACCCACCATATCCAATAAATCATGGGTCAAATCCTCCTTCAACTATGCCCCAATCAGGTGTCTAGGTCATGCATCGAGTTCTAAAGCCTTTTTCAGACAAGAACAAGCAGAGAGGCTCAGATACTCCCTGAAAAATTAAATGAATACTCCCTGAAATCTGAACAAGATCAATATTTCTGAGCACTTTCCACTACACACTCTGTAAGTCCTCCGTGACTTTATCGGATGACGAAGAACAAAATATCAACTATCGAAATGGGTACCCAACAAATTCAATAACCTAATTGCACTAGAGAAATTCCCATGCGAAGCTACAACTGACCACACTTCGAAGATATGAACATGACAACTACTAATCTTACACCCACAATTAGACCAATCACTCATTTCCTCATAACCATGAAAGACCTCTATAGATCCTGGATACAAACCTGACATGCCCACCTTGAAGATTTATTGCGTTGCTTGATGAAACCACCAAAGATCGAACCGGTTGCTAGTCTTCTTTCACTTAAAGCATCTTTTGACGGTGGTTGGTGCCTCCCATATCGAAATCTAAAACCTGCTCACCCGAATATCCTCCAAGCATGACTTTTGGTATGCAAATCACATATAAATATTCTCAGAATAATATGTCTAGACCATCATGAGGAAAATTCTAATTTCTAGGTGGAGAATTAGATAAACGACACATAGCATCTCACACACAACATACAATCACAAACACAAGTAATAAGAGCATGAAGGATAGAATACAACACATACATGCGACATCAACTAGTGGAACTCATATCTCCTCGGCCTGTGACTACAATTCTCAGCTTCTCACCACAGGAACAATCAACATGTCCTCGCGATCATCAGTAATCCTCAGCATGGCTAGAGAAAGTGTCCTTAATACTCCCCTCATCAACTCTAGACATTCGGTCTTCTTTTAGCCCTCTTGGTTGAAGTGGAAACATAACAAAATCACTCCCTGGGGA
The DNA here is from genome assembly GCF_051521515.1 of Lactuca serriola. Classification (NCBI taxonomy): domain Eukaryota; kingdom Viridiplantae; phylum Streptophyta; class Magnoliopsida; order Asterales; family Asteraceae; genus Lactuca; species Lactuca serriola. Next base: position 92,102,424 of record NC_136408.1, read on the forward strand.
CAATCCCTACTGGCATGTCCAATCCTTCCACACTTGTAGCAACCCATACCCCTAGATCGACAAGCCTCATTGTGTTGTTTCCTGCACGTGCTGCACTGACCTCGATCCTGTTGGCCTCTCAGCCACTGATCAGAAATCTTGGTCTCTTCACAGGAGCCCCAACTATATGAACATGTTCTAGCTTACTCTTCTCGAGGTGCTCTAAATGAAACTTCCGCTCTTGGGCTCTAGCTATCATGTTTGACAAGCTAAAAAGCTAACAAACTCCCTGATCTCGTCTCGTGGCGTATCAAGCTACCGAGTCTTCTTCATCTCCTTGTCTGCAACATACTGTGGAACCAAAAGAGCCCTCTCCATAAATTTTGTGGTGATTTCTGCCACAATCTTAGTAATCTTGCGAAGGTCCTGAAACCCCCTTACCAATTACTGCACCTACATAGATAGGGAAAATTCTTCTCTAAATCGGATCAACAAATCATCTAAAGTAATCATCTCAATGGCCTCGCCTCCCAAAGCGAAGTCTACCTCCTCCCACCAATCTCGTGCTCTGTCTTTCAGAAGAAAATATGCAAATCTGACCTTCAACCCCTTAGGGCAAAAGCTCATCTGGAAAGCATTCATCATGTTCGTTAACCACCTCTTACTAGAAATGGTTTCGTTCTCCCCAAAGAATTTAGGAGCTCAACAAGCACGAAACTCATGGAAATAAAGAGTGTGAGCCCTCACGATAGCTAAAATATCGGTGCAGAACGTGCCCAAACGCTCATCCAAAATCTTCATAATCCCTTCCTTGACTGAACCGAAGCTCACAGGAGTCTGCTCCAAAATACCGTGGGTGATCTCCGACGAGATGAATTCCCACATCTACTCATCAAACGGCTCAATATCAACACTTGAGCCCGAAAAAGAACCTAAACCTCCTCCACGCGTGATCATCACCATTATTAAAAGAAACCATACAAGAATCAGATCATACCCATAAAATTCCTTGTCCTACAAGCTTCCTAGAATCTTCGTCACCCTCCTTGATTCGAGTATGGATCCTGTGTTTTCCATAGTATGGGCCTAATACTACTTTCCACAACTATCCATACTTTCCACAAGATTTATCTCGAATCATCAAAGTCACCTTCTCGTACTGGTATTTCAAATACCTGCTAAATAGTAGATCCATATTCACTAGAACACATCATAGGCTCTCCTAGGCTCCCGGCCTCACCCTGCCATTAGCTATTGAAGAACTCCTACTAATGTTATCTAACTACTTAATGAATACAGTCACATGCAACAAAGCTTAGATAATCCTTCGAGTAAAAGAATCAACCCCACAAAGGTTAGACTTAAATGAGAGTTACGCAATATGACCAGATCCATCACTTTGAAATTATTTAACCTTTGTAGCATGTTACTTAACACATTCACTTAATGGTTAACTCACATCAATAAGGATACCACAAAGCACAAAGCAAGAAACATTCGTGCAATAACACTCCAAGCCACAAATCAAACAAAGGACATCCTAATCTCACTTTCTACTACCATGCTAGGAACTTCTACTCCTACTGTTTCTTTCCTTATGCATGGAAATTATATATATATATATATATATATATATATATATATATATATATATATATATATATATATATATAATATAGGATCAAATAGACTGTCGAATAAAAGACTCTACCCTAAGACCACAACCATACGAGGAACATGAAATATGGCTAAAGAAGTCATTTTAGGGCTATATGATTCTAACCGTATACAATTGTTAAAGCATACACTTAGCAATTACTTTTAACAATATAGATTCCAAATCTAGCATAGCATCTAATTCTCCAAGGCCACAAGACATCACATATCAGGCCAATCTATCATGCAATTCCAGAAAATATATTTAGCCTTATTCTAGCATGCAAGTATTCATATCATATAACACATCAACATGTATGTGTATTTTGGGAATCACTTACTTGAGTGTGGGTGATTGAAAGATTACCAATTCCTCAGTTTGAGTTCAGTCACACTCGAGAGTGTGTCCGAATCCCTCAAACCAAGGGTTTCATACTAACTTGTAACGTCCGAAAAATTCATAGTAAAATTTTCATTTTTAAAACAATAAACCATACAAAGGAGCTGTTCAAAAACTGATCAAACTGAATATATTATTTAAAAATTAGAGTAAATATCGTAAATTGTCCATGGGGAAAACTCTTGTGGATGCGATGCAATCACACCAGCCCCTTTCTTTTCGTACCAAAAGTACCTGAAACCATATACATAAATCTGTAAGCACAAAGCTTAGTGAGCTCCCAAAAATACCACATACCATACATAAAATAGTGATTGCTATGTGCCAACCATAGTCTTGTCATTATGCCATGAGTCGTATCCTGGTCTCTCCTTGCCAAGCTGGTGTCCAAAGCCTTGGGTCTTACAGGCAAGTTCTAGGAGCCACCTCCTGGTCTTCCATGCAAGTATTACAAAGACAAGTAACGTACTATATATAACTACCAAGGTCCAAACCATGGTCTTGCATATAATTTTCCAGGAGCCGCATACAGGTCTTTCATACAAATGTCAGGGGTTACCCCTTGTCTTCATATATAACACAAACCGGTGGGCCGAAATTGGTTCCTTTGACCCCCGAGTACAGAGAGGAGACTCACCAAAATCACAATGTTGGCTAAAACCTCGTGCAACGTCGCACCGATCACAACCAACAACTCTCACCGCTAAAAGATGGGTGATAAAAACTTCCTAACAATCCATACAACGCAAACCCATAGTTTACCTTCTAAAAATAAAGATTGACCAAAATTTAACCCAAGCCAAAAGTTAACACTCAAAGTCAAAGTCAACAACCCAGAATGTCAATTATTCATCCTCATGTCATGAGCAGCCCTTGGTCACGTCATGGGAGCTCACTAAGTCCGATTCTAACTCATATCGACTCAACTGAACCACTCACACATGAAAAGCCATTAGATCTGACGACAAGTCGTGAGCAGATTTCCCTTATGTCATGAGCTCTAAGAAGCATAACAGAAAATGAGGCCATTCAACCTCATGACGTGAGACCCTATATCTCACGTTGTGAGAATAGTCTAATGTCAAAATCCAACCATTTAATTACTTAATCCATTAAGTGTTTTACTCTAACTTTCTAGAAGGTTTTATAACTCCATAGTACACTTAAAAGTGGATGCACTACTAGAAAAACAGCCTTTTACGACGCTCATTGCGCGTCGTAAAAGACTCAGACGACGCGCAAATGCGCATCAAGGAAGGCCCTGTCATAAAGAGAAACGACGCGCATTTACGACGCGCAATTACGACGCGCAATTACGACACGCAATGCGTATCAAGGAAGGCCCTGTCATAAAGGAAGACGACACGCATTCGCGTGTCGTAACCTTACGACGCGCGTGTTAATGACATGCAATGCGTATCAAGAAAGCCCCTGTCAAGAAAGGCCATGTCATAAATGAAGATGACACACATTTTTGCGTATCATAATTTTAAATGTTTAAAAAAAATATTATTTATAGATTTACTTATTTTCAAATTAAATTTATATTTAGTGTTTCATAATAGAAAATAAAATATCATATACAAAAAATAGAATCCATTGCATAAAATTTAATGTCATACAAATAATCATTCATGGAAAGATAAAATAAATTAATAGAAGTTGTAACAGAAAGTTACAAACTAATAGTTCTAATGACCTAATGTGTGCCTCACTATAAACAAGATTTGTGCTGATGAACCCATCCCTGCTCACAGTATCTACATCTGTAGATGAACCCATCCCTACTCACATTATCTCCACTCTTCCTTAGTAACACCACTCAAGGACTCTAAATCTATGAACTTGCTCACAGTAACTACATCTGCAGATGAACCCATCCCTACAAGCATCAGGGCAACCTGGTCAAAATAACCAAAGGCAGAGTCAACAATATCATTATTTTAAACAGTGTTCCTTACATTAACTCTTTCTACCCTCTGCATTTCATCTTCAAGCAAAGATACTTGTGCAGCAGAAGTCCAATGAATCCAAATTTGATGTAAACATTTTTAAAAATAAGGGCTGTATATTTTTTTAAAAGGATCAGTTAACCTGTTGTGTGAGTGTTCATGGCTCCTTCATCACTAATATTGTCTGATGTCAACACTGTTGACATTGTCAAACTTCTATCTGTTGATCATAATTACATGTGTCATATGATATTATCTTTAATGTTTGTGACCTTAAGATTTTAAAATTTGAACAAAACATTCAAAGAGTTAACCTGCATGTTTTGCATTGGAGAAAAACAGCCTAGAAGGATTGTATAAGAAATCAAGAAATGGGAAAGATTACTAACAAGGTAGTCTTCGAGCTTCTTCACAAGACTGGCATGAACAGGAGCTCTTCCTTTTGCAAGCCTAAGCTCTTCTAGACATTCTGAGTTCCTTATGCTCTATTAAAGAAAATTAGAGAACACATCATGTAAGGGTAAAATGGGAATTGGGAAAAAGGAAAAGAAGTTATTAACTTAATATGGTACCTCCAAGAAAGATGCATTTTGGGGATCATCAAGTCTTCTCAAAGGACCATCGTTAACAGTGAAACCATTGGTCTAGAAAGTGATGGTGTGTGTGTGAACATCAGGTTCAGAGACTTGAGGAGTAGCTGATGTCTCTCCAGATAGTAATCTTCCACTTCCAGAAAAGCTTCTAGTAGTGAATTATAATACTTTAAGGTTCTGGCAAATTAAAACCATAGTGTAACCGACTTAGACTAAAATTGGGATAAGAAATATTATAATAACAGCAAATAAAGTTATAAGAATAGCCGACTTACATACCTATTGGAATTAAATAGCAAAGAACATACACAAATAAATAAAGATTGCTGAAGATCAAAAAGAGTACTGATTAAGAATGAGAAATCGACGATTAGGAGCAACGCTATTGACATATATGATGCAGGTTATATACATAGCATTATAACAAATTTTGCCTTTTTGCCGATAATCCAAATGACAATTTTACCCTTTTTGATATCTCATTTTTTTTGGTTTCTGTTCATTGAATCAGAATGCAACTAAACGTCTTGCTGCTCTTGTCTCTGTTGGACAACAACAATTGTTCTCATGGGGTGGTGATCCTGGTTTTACAATGCGATGTTTACTCGACGTAGCTTCAAGGTTAATACATGACACATAAAACGAAAGACTTTGACTTTTTTGTTAAGTAAACATTGATTTTTGACTTTTTTTTGGCAGGCTTCTTGATCCAGATCTAGATAGTTCCGGATCCCTTTTTGTTGGGAACTATATTTTGCAACTTATTTTACATTTAAATTCAGTGCTGAATGAACTTTTTTTTTATAAATAATAGTAATCAATGTACGAGAAGGAAACAAAGGAAGCAACTGACCAGGTCTATATGACAATTCTATGCATTCAAGCAATAAGTCTACAATTCCCAGTGTATATGTAGGGTCTCCAGTTTCCGGCTTGAAGTCCTTCACAACAATTAGCAGTATTTTTATCTGCATATAGTTTATAATTGTATCATAAATTTCATACACTAGGATCTTAAAGGGCGGACTATAGATATGAGATCATTACCAACTGATGCCTCCTAATGTACTTGGTGGTGCTTCTATTGTCATTAGACATAAGAAGACCAAGTATCTGGATTACAGAATAAGATAAAGAACAGTCACAATTCCTCTTACATAACATTGTGTAAGGGTACAAGAACTTCCTTATATCTTGAAAATAAAACTAAAGATCCATTGGCAACCATCTCAAAGAGTAGTTGAAGTGACTTGTCTTCAATTAAACTCTGATCAGCTGCAGGATGACTTGCCAATGCCTTCATAATATGCACAACACTGCCTTCTACCTTCAAAGATAAAAGAGAGCATTAGCAAAAAAAAAGTGAGTTAACAGATATCTGCAAAAGTGATGACACATATGATATACCTCAAGGCGTCGATCTGGACCTGGGCTATCCATGGCTTTTGGTTCCTCTTCAATGGACGTTACCTTTTTCCTTGTATTTCTTCCATCAGGACCCAAAAGGGCATTAAGAATATAAATCAGGCAACATAAGATCCCAGAATCAAGGAGATATTGTTTATCAATAGGCTGCCAACAACATATATGGATGGGCCCATTATTTAAAATAAAGATTGATACCAAAAATCCAAAAAACAAATTCTTCCTGTTATGCAACTAAAAGAAATTTTTAGGTTAAGAATGTACCCCGGATACAAGAAATTCAACTGCCTGCAAAAGATTTGAGCCAAGCTGAATTCCATCCTACAGAGATAGAGACGGATTTATTAGTGCATATTGAAAAGGTTGATAACTCAATTTAAGTGAAAGTAAGCAAGAGATATAAGAGACAAAGAGAAAGATTTGAAAGGAGACCTCTGTGACCTCCAAAAAATAGCCCATCAAACTTTCAATCTCTAACATGTGTGCTTTGTTACTCAATTTACGCTTTTCGATATCTGTAACAAATGCTCTACCAACCACAAAAGAAAATATGTGTCTCTACTAACCTGCAAACAAAGAGACATGTTGTAAATGGAGTAGAGAAAATAAAGAGGAGATGAAAGGACAAATGAAGTGGTTGTCATACATAGCCATCCACACAAAGTGTCCAACCTTCTTGGTAATCATCTAACTATGTCTTGAGTGGTGACATCTTACATGATAGACTGAAGAGCCTTAAGTATAGTTAACTTCCTACTTTCGGTCACAACATCAAGTTGATACTGTTACTACACCAGATGGGCAGAAAGGTGAATATATATTAAAATAAAACTTTTGTTTATGCTGCTATCTCCACCTTGTTTCCTATAAAAATGGAAACATATATATTGAATCTATAACTTAATAAAAAAAATCATTGTGTAAAAATGACAAAAATACCCTTATTAGTCAATCCAAGAGGACAAAGATCCCACAAAACAAGACGGCTTTTGTTACATCAGTGAAAAACTTGTAATATTTGCTCATCTAGAAGTTACCAAGATCAACCACATCAGCTCTAACTTTCTTAGCATAAGTTTGATTCCTGAAAGTCAGGAGATGTGGCTTGTAACATCAAACACATTTAATAAATAAATAAATAATCATGACAAACACTATATAAGTAAATAACAAGTATATAATATTTCTTACCCTTGCGATATTAGAAATGTTTTTTTTTCTTTGCATAATCTTGTGGTGCGTTTGTTGTTGTATCTAGACTAACAAAAAAATCAGAAAATCTTAACCTTATCATATTTCCTCATGATATTGTAGAAAGCCAATTGATTCAAGATACCGTTAAACGATCATATTTTTCCTCTTTGAATTAGTTAAGAAGATATGGAAATGAGGGGAAAGATGAGGGAAGTTGGTGTAAGAAGAGAAAGCGAATTTTTCCTTCTAGAACAAAATTGGACTCCAATTCAACAGCTTAAAGCTAAGGTCTATCTCTTAAACCCTAGATCATTCCAATTGGAAGATTTCCTGCAAACCCTTTACATTTAGTAAATCTTAAGCCCTGCTACTTCAAGTTCTTGGCAAGTTAAACGATATCATTTAAGGTGAGAAAATAAAATGGAAGAAAGAAAACAACTGTTTACATGATCAGCGAGAATCAATTTGCACATCAATATCTTTGAAGCCATAAAACATAAAAGAACCCTGACCTTGAAGAAGAAGACGAGAAGTAATTTGGTGAGGAAGAAGTGGCATTGTTGTTATTATCAGGATAGAAAGGTGATAGGGAGGTAGACGATGATGGAGAAGATGCAAGCGCTATTGTGGTGATGTCTGATTCATCAAAAGCCCTAGTTCTTCGGTCAATCATCTATTTTGTGAAAGAAGATATTACCATTGCAAATGTGTTATGTTTAATTAGGGTTTATACAGAGAATGAAGTGAAAATCGATCGTAGAGGAACGGGTTTGTAGAGAGAAAGAAGGGAGAGAATGAAGTCGATTTGGTGAGTGTAGAGAGTAGAGAGGAAGAGGAAGCGGGTGTTCAAAATTTTGGGGGATTTAGTTTCCCCCCTTACCTATCAAGGAGTCCCAGAAACGCACGTTTATTAAAATTATCAAGCGACATTTGTAGAGGACGCCCTTTTTATTATAGGTGCCCTCCGTGTTTTTAATATTTTTACATGAGACACTAATTTAAGGGCACTCAGGAATGCGCGACCTAAATCCTTAAATTTTTTGAAGAGATGACACTTTTTTAATGTCACTCTCTAATGCGTAACATAAATCAAAGAGCGTCGTGTTTTGCGCGTCGTAAAAGGGTCTTTTTCTTGTAGTGATGATTTATTGGCATGTATGTCCAATACTTGTCTATATGTCATTTGGGACCAAAATTGAAAAGCAGATCATCCAACATTCATGCAAGATGCCAAAACTCAACCATTCACTAGCTTTGAAATTCAAGACACTATAAAGACCCTTATAACCCATAAAGTTGCCAACTTTATGGTTTACATTAATTTAAACATGCTTAACTAAGGAGAAAAGTGGGACAAAAGTTAGATATAGCCACAAACAACAATAAACGTGGACGTTTTGACACTTTACAAGGGTCCACAAACAATGTGAGATGATGATGATGATGATTCCTTGCAAGCCTCTTCAAAATTTCAGCTTCTTCTTCTTCTTCTTCTTCTTTTTCTTCTTCTCTTCTTCTTCAAACCAAGAAATGCTCCAAAGTGGCCAACAATCAAGGAAGGGATGGAGGCTATGGTTTTATAAGGTGAAAGAAGGTTTCGAGGCTGATAATGAACCTTAAAATGGGTTAGAGGGACTTACACATGAAGAAAACCCTAAAAGATCATAGGCTTGGGCTGCATCAGTACTCACGTCGTGAGCCTCTATGCCTCACATCGTGAGACCACTCCCAAACAAAACTTATCATATTTTCCCATCTCACGTCGTAACCACTCAAAGGTCACATCTTGAGGCCCTGTATCTTCCAAATTTTGACCTTTTGACTCTTTGAAACCCTAAATCGATCCATCCTAGAAAACAGGTGGTCTTGGATGCTTATAAAGGTCCAAAATGAGTACAAGATGATGATTATGAGGCTTCCTTGCTAGATCCACAACTAGAACACCTTATTCTCCTTCTTCAAGCTACAAAAATGCACCAGAATGCCAAGAACCACCAAAAGAGATTAGTGTTACATTTTTCTGAGATTTGAGGGTGATGGAGGTTGATAGTGAGTCCTAATGTAGAGATAAATCAGTTTAAATTCGAAGTAAACCCTTAAAGATCATGGTCTTGGGCTATAGCATACCTCATGTCATGACCACCTATGTCTCATGTTGTGACCACAGCTCGGATGCGCGTTCTTCACTTTCCGTTATCATGTTGTGACCTCTCTATGGTCACGTCGTGACAACTAGTTTTCCCCAAAAACCATGTTTTTGACTCGTTAATATCATTAGCTGAACCATTATTGAAAGCGGGTATTATAACTTTCCTCCACTTAAATTAGATTTTGTCCTCAAAATCATTCCTTACAACCTACTCTATCGCACCAGATGACCCTACTAGAGCTTCCGAAATTCCAATTAGGACTAAGAAGTCATCTCACACCAAAGACCACCTACCAACACTGTTATCAAAGCCCAATTTTAGCAGAGATTACATACTTTAACAAAGGACAAACCTTAACGGTTTGCCGTCAAACGACAAAGAAGATCCAACTATTCTTATAGAAAACTAATAACCCTATACTATGTCTGATTTCCAAGAAGAGAAAACCATCTTATTTCATATCCATAGTACCTCTACTCCACAACCTAAACCGAACAAATCCCCCCAACCCTGGATTATCATGTTGATAACTGGAAAACAGATACCCTAACCATCCATCGATGCCAATAACCTTGAACCTTAAAGCAAATATGATTCCTACCCCAAGTCTCAATCATTTGTGCAAAACCATCACATAACTCATATCCTGATAATCAAAATTCTGCATATTCAATCTATCCGATATCTCTTGATTCCACACTAACCTTCTAGAAAGATGGGATGCCAAATCCTTAGCCGATTGATGATGTTGACAATCTTGCACACAATAGTACAACGAGACTGCGCCTAACAGTCACCCTAGCATATCTTCCACACAGTTCCAACCCACTGATCACTAAGCTTCCCTACTCCACACATTCTCTAACGCCTACAACTATGCCATTCATTACCAGGTCCCACCCTCATGATTCATACACTTACTGATTCATGATACACCGTGACATCATCTAATATGATAGAACACTTAAGATCACAAATCACACTAATCTTGCCCTTATTTCATCACTGGTCCGCTGACTTACGAGCAACACCACATACCCGTATCTAACCTCAAATGTCTGAATGGTTCGCTCATCAGACATAACATAACCAATCGGACCTCGCACACGGGTCTCACCCTAGCTAGCATAACCAAACAGGCCTCGCCCATGGGTCTCTACCGAACCTAGCATAGTTAAACATGCCTCACCCTCAATCGGGAGCTATATTAGTCTAACCACTGTTATGGCTCTAACAATGCTCCTTCCCGAACACGGGGTGGTTGTATAACAATAACGAACCTGAATCATCCTGGACAAAGGCTGTGATCCCCTAATAGTCTTAAAATCATTTCCGCAACGGCCAATTCATCCTAGTGTGTACTATGAGCTCGTCCTTAGTCTTGCCATACATCCAGTATAGCCACGGGACCAGCCCATGGTATTGACAATCATTCGCAATACCGAGCAAAAATCATCATGAGTCGTGTAACATCCCGATTCCCAGGTATGAATTTTAAGAATTTGTGTACATCATATAAGACCTACTCGACGAGTTGGAGGCCCCGACTCGTCGTGTAAAAACTAATAAGGTTGTGTGGATTATGGAACCTACTCGACGAGTTGGAGGATCCCAACTCGACGCGTTGACGCTGTGCATGAAAACCCTAATTTTTAGGGTATACACCCTATTTAAAGGACCTTAAGTCCCCTTACCAGTCACCCTTACCACCTTATTGTCTAGAGAGAAACCCTAGCCGTGCTTTATTACTTTCTTGAGTGTGTGTGAGCTTTGGAGAGTAAATCTTATGTTCTTTTGGAGGAAACTAAAAGCTTGAAGAGGTTGGATTGTGTAGAAGGCCTTGGATCTGGGAGATTCACTATTTTTGCAACCATTTGGACGTAAAAAGGCGTCATCTTGATCACTCCTTTGTTTGATCTTTCCATTAGAGAGTTTATGCTCATTTGTAGCTTATTCTTGAGTCATTTTTGGTCTTGAGCATGCTTTGAAGCTAGGACTTCAGATCTTAGCATCTTAGGGCCTCATTGGACATAAAGTTGCCAACTTTATTAATTCTTCGCCCTCCTTCATGCTCTAAAACCCATAATAAGCTTCATATTAATGTTTTAATCCCTTTGATGCCTTGCATGCACGTAAAGTTAGCAACTTTACGTGGTATCTCAGTCCTAAGGGGCTAGATCTATAGTTTGGGGCCGTGGTTTCAACTAGAAAGGGCTGAATACGTTAAGACATGAAAACTCGAGGATTTGCTTAGCCAAATCGACGAGTTGGATAGGGTTTCCCGCTTTAGGGATACTGAGTGAACTCGGCAAGTTGATGAGGCAACTCGACTAGTTGGTTGAGTTTTCCTAGTTTTCTGAACACTGAAGAACTCGACGAGTTGCTCTGGTAACTCAATGAGTTGTCTCGAGCTTTTTATGATATTTTGAGATATGAAGGACCTGACGAGTCAGTAGATGCACTCAATGAATTGGGTCAGCATGGACTGTTGACCTTGACTGTTGACTTTGACTTTGACCATTGTTGACCAAGTTTAAATTCTGAGGGTATTTTGGTAATTTGGGATTTTAATGGAATTATTCATATGGTGGTTACAGGGAGTTGAGTTCAGAGTTGTGAGTTGAGATTCGACTTTATCGGTTCAACACTACTTGTGAGGTGACTTTTCCTCACTATACTTAAGGGTCGAAGGCACCAAGGCCGACCCATTGGATTGATATCCTGGTAGTTGTTGATATGCTGAATGTGAGTTAGATATGAATGCTAGTTTGGTAGATCTATAAGACTACCTATGATACTGCCTAATTATTTGTATGTGTATTTAGCTGTTACATGTCGACATGTTGTGTGGGTAGGGTTAAGGTTGTACTGCTCTATGTGGTAACCAACAGACCTTAGAGTATGCCAGATACGAGCTGATGGCCAAGGAGAGCATGCCAGACTCACACTAAGGACTCCTAATCAATCTAGATGCAAGCTGAGGGCCAGGGGAGCATGCTAGACTTGCACTGGGGGCTGATCATTTATATTCCAGTCTTAGGACTGAAGGGGCAAGCTAGACATAAGTTGTGGGATCGAGAGCAATCCAGACTTATGCTGTCGGCTCGAGAGTAAGCCAGATGTGAGTTGTGGGCCTGTAAGGCAATCCAGACTCATATTGTGGGCTCGGGGGTAATCCAGTTTGTGAAGTTGTGGACCCATTACATGTTGTTATTATGTGTACTATTTTTTATGTATCGGTATTTTGCGAGAACTCACGAAGCTTCGGGCTTACAGTTTTTGATTTTGTTTAAGGTACTTCGGATGATCGCGGGAAGGCAAAGACTTGATCATGCACCTCCTCACATTTTATGATTTTGATTTCTACGATTCTCAGATATGAAACGATTTTCAAAACATTTTGTAATAAATAATGGTTTTTGGATGCTTGAACAAGTTTTAAATATATATAAACTTTATGGATATTACAAGTCGAATTCCCATCCTGTTACACCCCAATCAGGTGTTTGGGTCTTACTTTGGACCCCAAAGTCTTCATCATATAAGAACAGTCAAAGAGTTTCCAACACAACCCTCAATCTAAACCTAGTCATGAACCCATAATGCGCCACTGCTGATGCTTCACATCTTCGGACAAGATAACATGAACCTTACGCATTTGCTTCCCTAATTATGTCTGAACAATGAAAAATATATTTGGCGTAAACTTTGACTCATTCCATAGCAAAAACTAGCCCTCCACTTGTTTTTGGATAAAGAATTCCTCATTCATTCACTCTGTAACACCTGATTCCTGGTACGCATTCAATTTAAAGCTTTTCTGTATTTTTCTCTGGGTCTCGACGAGTTGGAGGCCCAACTCGTCGAGTAGGGTCATGATCCGTCGGCATTTTAAGTGACCTACTCGACGAGTCGGGAGACGGACTCGACGAGTAGGTTCTGTTTGAGGAAAACCCTAAATCCGAGTGTTTGCACCCTATTTAAACGACTTATTGCAGCCTCCATTGTCCCTTATGCTCCCAGAACACGTCTTATCGAAACCCTGGCCACTTTGAGTGATCTAAGGCCATTTTTGGTGCTTTTGGGTGGTTATGAAGCTTGGAAGGAAGGGTGAAGCTTGGGAATTCGAGTTGGGGCTTGTAGATCCAGTGATCTTATTCCATCTTCAGCTCAATCAAGGTAAATGCCCCCTGTTTTGGTCTTTCTTTTCGTTGTTCATCTTTAGGGCTTAGATTTTGGGTGCATTTAGGGCTTTCTAAGCCATTTCCGGATTTGTGAAGTGATTCATGGAGTTCTACTTTCAGATCTAAGTTATTGGGGAGGTCTCATGGCATAAAGGTACCAACTCTATGGCCATGAGAGCCCCCATGCACATTGTAGAGCACCTTTTATGGAATTTTGAGCTAAAAAACCCATGCATGTGCTCTAAGTTTGGAACTTTACATATAAAATGGACTATAGGATGCCAGATCTATGGTTTTGATGTGTTAAGACCCATTTAAATCGACTGCACAGTAATGGTCAAGGATGAACTCGCCGAGTTGTTCTTGGGACTCGGCGATTCAAGGCGTAATGACCACCAAATCCATTCTGCGAATGGACCAGTTGTTAGGGAGGAAAGTCTCGTAGATGTTTAGACGCGAAAAAGGACCTGAGAACCATGGGACTCGACGAGTGTATGAACAAACTCGTCGAGTGCAAGGCAATCTCCCAACCATTGAAGATGGACTTGACGAGTTGTTCTACAACTCAGCGAGTCATACTCTGGACAAGTTCTTAAGAGAGAGATGAACTCGTCGAGTTGAAGGAACAACTTGGTGAGTCGGATGAAGATAGTCACAATAGTTTGAAGGAAGGAGAGCCCGTCGAGTTCTTGCTAGACTCGAAGAGCAGAGTCGAGATTGTATCAGATTAGTGGAGTGTGGACTTGGCGAGTTGGCGGGCCAACTCGGCGAGTCAGTTCAACCGGATGTTGACTTTCACCAAGATTGACCTTGTCTGGTTTTGGTATTGACCCTAGTTAGGGTCATATGTTCTGTTTGATGACTTAAGGATTGTCGCGTAGGGATTGAGGAGTCGAGGGGAGCCGACCTTCACACCAGGGGCAGTTCAGACGCTACACGACATCGAGGTGAGTTACCTTCCAGTAAGGGTGGGTCTACGGCCACAATGCCGACCCACCAACAACGATGTATAGTAGGTAATTGTCTTTGTGATAATTATCTTGGTTTGCATATGTGACTTGGTCATAAGATATGCTTGTGTAGTATGAACGCTTTGTTAGTGGTAGTGGCTGGGAATAGTTTTTCCCTGACATAGGTCGTTAAGACCAATAGGTAGGTCAGTACCTGATATGCCTGACTGTATGTTTATATCTGGCTATTGTATGGAAGTGGTAGGGGTGAAATAGTCCCCAGTTACCGGTTGAAAGATACCGATGGTAGTTACCGGTTGAAAGATACCGGTTACAGTTACCGGTTGAAAGATACCGATTATAATTACCGGTTGAAAGATACCGATGGTAGTTACCGGTTGAAAGATACCGACGATATTATGTGGTATGCAGTATGATGGGGGAACTCACTAACCTTTGTGCTTACAGGTTTCGGTTGTGGTTTCAGGTACCTCTTCGTTAAAGGGGAAGGAGCCAGCAGTGTAGCAACGCATCACACACATGATTTCCGCATGGAGTTTTCAGGGATTGTACTATGATTTTTTTACTTTCGATGATATGGTTTTCAGACACGTTGTTATGGTTTCTATAAATTGATATGACATTGGCAATGTTTGGTAAATTATGTTATGAATTACTTAATTTAAAACGAAATTTTTGGCCTTGATTTTTGGGATGTTACAAGTTGGTATCAGAGCCATGGTTTGAGGGATTCGGACACACCCTCGAGGGGTGTATGGACTCAAATCGAGGGACTAAAATATTTTTTTTTAAGAAAAACAGTTTCCAAAACTTTAAGTTAAGGATTTTTGAGAAAAGACAAGGTGTGTGATGCGTGCGACCGGCCGAGCTCAAGTAAGTTTTCCCCAAAATACCCATACTTGTTATGTTATGTGTATGATTCATGATTATGAGGACTGCATGCTAGATTAGCGCTAGGGATCTAGAAGGATGCCGTGTATGCCTTATATATGATTTTTAGAACTGCATGCTAGATTAGGGCTAGGGATCTAGAAGGATGCCTTGTAAGCCTAATAGATGATTCTGAGAACTGCATGTTAGAGTATGGCTAAGGATCTAGAGGATGCCTTGAATTCCTGTTGTATGAGCTGTATGCTAGGACTGTTTAGTTAGTAGTAGTATATCCTGATTAGGTTATGCATGATGTGGTCACTCAATGCATGAATGCTACTGGATTTGTGCTTAAGGGGTCATGGCTAACTTTAACTAACTAGTGAGCGGATATGTAATAGTATTCGCAAGCTAGTTAGGCAAAGGAAGTAGGGACTCCTAGTGCAGCTGATGGCGGAGAATAGGTCGAAGAGTGCCCTAGGAAATCCTAGGACGAGATTAGTAGTAAAGGGTATCGGTAAAGGGACTTAGTGAAGTTGAAGCAATCCTTGAGGAAAGTACGGATAGATGTGGAAGGTAGTATGGGCCCGTACTACTGAAAGTAGAGGATCCGTACTGGAGTCCAGGAGGGCCGAGATGGAACCAGGAAACTTGGATAATGTGTGAGACCTCTCTGGGGTATGTATGATCCTAACGTTATGTGTTTATTTTTAGTATGGCGATCACGCGTCATGGAGCAGGAGGATCAGGTTCAGGATCAGGATCAAGATTAGGCTCGGGTGCAGGATCCAGGCAGGTTGATGACGGGCTACGCGAGTTCATCGGGTCTGAGAGATCACAAGAGGTATCCTTGATGCGACCCGGGTCATCTACGGGTTGATCAAGGAGGGGATTATTGAACTAATGGAGAATCACCTTCGGGCATTCAGGAGTGATTTGGCATCTAGCCAGACGGGTACGCGCACACTGTCCTTCAAGGAATTCCAGAGGAGAGGTGCACCGGATTTCCATGCAGTGAGGGACCCCATTGCTGCCAGAAGATGGATCGTAGACATTGAGTCTGTGCAGTTGATGAGCTTCTGCCCGGAAGGTTCGAAGGTCCGCTTTGTTGCGGGATGTCTGAGGGACCGATCCAAAGATTGGTGGGAGTTAGTTGGCGATTCGTTGGGGGCCCCAGCCATCGAGGCTATCACTTCGTCAAATTTCGTGACCAGATTCAGGGCTGAGTTTGCACCAGCTGTGGAGCTTCAGCCGCTAGCCAGGGAGTTTTTGGATATGAGACAGTGTCACACCCCAAAACCACGAACGGCGGAAACGTTCAGGGGTGGAGGACGTCATGTACAGTATCACAACAGTGCAATATAATAAACAAGCAACAACATCATCCATTGCATTATAAGTAAAGTTTTAATACATGTGTGTTCTTTCATTGTAGTAAGACACCAAAAATATACAATCAAAATAAAAGACGAGACTTGTCTGCTCCGTCTTCTCAAAACCTGGCCTCCGTACCTGTCTACTGATGACCTGAGAATACAAGTTATTTTGAAAGCGAGTATCAGCTTTAAATCTGGTGAATTCATAATTATATAAGTGTCATTGCCTTGTCTGTGAAAATCAGTTATGAAGGATATGTAAATCGTTAAATGAAAATGTTGATGTAAGTATGAAAAACCCTAGAAAATCCCTTATTTTCTATCAGTTTGAGATGTAGTCTTCTACCAAGACCCGAATGTTTTGTTTGTAAAATGATAGTTTTCCTTTAATTGTTTAGTACCGAAGTACTTAGTCTAACTCATCGTTTATGTGAAAGTATCACAAAATAAAGTAAACAGGAAAATGTACTACTGTAAATGTTGTCACTGGGTACTAGGACCAACACAACCTAGGTAACTGTTATCCCAAGGTACTAGGGTTAACACGACCTATATAACCTAATGAACATCCGAAGATTGTCCAATTGTCCTCTGTAGCAGCAGCAGGTGGGAGGAAGGGTTAGTCCCTGTAAAGGTACTCCTAGTATAAGTAATAACCGTAGGCATCCGTAGATGTTCATCACCCACTGTTGCTAACAGATGGGTTCCGGAATGGTTAGTCCCGTCCATATATCCCGAGGTACTGGGGATAGAGTCCTATTCTAGATATCCCGAGGTACTGGGGATATGCAGGATAATTCACACAGCAGGTACTAATAAATTATCCTCGCAATTTGTGATACAAATATTCAAATAAGTATACACAGGTAAAGGTATCAACGTAAAGGTACTCATGTAATGTGTTCATGTATCAGGTAAACATATGTAAAGGTACTCATGTATCAGGTAAGGTACTAGTAAAGACTCATGAATGAACTGACTCTTGTGTTATTCCTTGTAATAGGAATAATGTTTTGTTATCTTCAAATTATCCCTATGATAATTTACTGTAATCTAACTAGTTGATCATGTAAGTTTACACACTCTTACTACTCAAGGGTGTGGGAAACTAAATGAAAGATGCAAACTATAACATCAATACATATATAAGGGTATAAGTGTATATGCATAGTTTAGTTCAAGAATGAAAAATGGTTTTGTAAGACATCTTATGTGTTTTGAACAATGATTAACAATAACCTGAGGTCATTTTAATATACATTTCAAAGGTAAAACTTTTGATAACAATGTGTTTTTAAGATTTGAAACCAATTCATGCATCACATTTTGTAGTATGTGAAATCTGTTTATAAAAATATATATCAATGATTTAATAACATGTTTGTTTCTACTTGTATCCCCCCCCCCCCCCCACTAAAGCATTTAAAATCGTTTAAAACATTGATTAGGGGTATGAACTCACTTGAAAGTTTGAAGATAGCGAGATGGAAAACCGGGCAGAGTTTCGTCTCGAGAAACGGATTCTTCTTGGGATTCTCGGGAATCTCGGGAGTAAAATCGACCTTCGGAACTTGAGAAAAATGACCAGGGCTTCGGGGTAGTGCGGGCACGGAAATCGAGGCAATATCGTGGGAGAAATGAGAGAAATGGGGTGAATTTCCCGGAACCCTCGCATCTCTATTTATAGGGGTCTGAGAAGCCTCAGTACTAGGGGCGTACGCGTGCGTCACCCGTGACCGAGTCCTCGACTGCCTCGCTTCGGATGGGACGGGTCGGGTAGGCTCGCATAGGGGCGACGTGGACGGACCGAGACCAAGGCCCTCGGGTACGCAGGGCGTACGGGGTTACGCAGCGCATAACTCGGATGAGGATGCTGACTCCTCCTTCGGATATTACCAGATTTTTGAATTAAATTTATATATGATTTATTTAATAAACTTCAAAAGATCATATCTTCTTCATACGAACTCTGTTTTCGATGGTCTTTATATCCACGCGTAGGTGAGACTATCCTCTACAACTTTCGTTTAGACTCCGTTGGCAAATTCTGAAATTATTTTTATTATTTATTTATAAAATGTCGTGATTAAGGAATTTCTTTAAAAATTCATAACTTCTTTATTTGACGTCGGTTTTTGCCAGACTTTTCACCGCTGAAATACCATTGTCGAGACCTTCGATTCTCGTTTAGGTCATTCCGGCCAAAAGTCGCTCGATCTCCGATTCGAGTTTTTAGTTGTCTGTTGCTAAGCCGAACTTGAAAAAAATCATAACTTCAATATACGAAGTCGGATTTGGGCGTTCTTTTTACGTACGATCATGGTTTAATGACATTTAAACATAGAAGGAATTTAAATAGGAACTTTTTGGACATTTTATTATCGAAGTTAATTTTATTAACTCAAAAGTGGTTACAATACTTGACTTTTTAGGTCATTACAACGAGTTGAAATATCGGGTTGCCACATACAGACTACGGAGACTGTGGCGGAGATCACCGCCAAGTTCCGAGAGAGAGCATTTTTGGTACCCTAGTATACAGGGGATGAGGAGATCCGGAAGACCCGCTACCATGATATGTTGAGAGCTGATATTTGGGAGCATGTTAGCTATTCAGCCTGCCCGACCCTGGAGTTCATGATTGCCAGGGCCCGGGAAAGGGAGCTTGATTTGGAGCACATCAGGAAGAGGAAGGTAGAGACTGTGCAGGTTACGGGGGTTTCAGGGAAGAAATCCAAGGGATTCGACTCTAGGTCGAAGGGCCAGCAGGGCCGAGACCACTGTGGAAAGTGAGGTCGGTCACATGAGGGAGTTTGCCGCATTGGGCCAGGTTCAGGCTGCCATAAGTGCGGCAAGACTGGGCATTTTGGCAAATATTGTACTACCCCTACTCTTGCGGTTCAGACATCATACCTGATTTGCTTCCATTGCAATCAGAGGGGCCATAAGAAGGCCATTGCAATCAGAGGGGCATTTTGGCAAATATTGTACTACCCCTACTCCTCCAGTGTTATGTCACTGCGATTTTGATATATTATGTATGTGCTTTGTTTAGGATCGTTCCATGTGAACGGTATCCCAGTTCAGGTGTTGTTTGATTCGGGTGCTACCTGATCGTTTGTCTCTCTTGCGCTTAGGAAGAAGTTTCTTGAGTCTTCAGGCATGTTGGATTGCCCTCTAGAGGTCGATATTGCGGACGACCGGTCAGTGCGAGCATCAGAGGTCTAGCGGGATTGTGTTTTGAGGCTGTTCGTGGAACGTTACCTGGTAGACTTGTTTCCCATACCTTTGCGAGGGAACAAGGTTATTATTGGTATGGATTGGCTAAGCCCCAATGGGGTAGTGATTGACTGTGCGCAACAGTTGGTGCGGATCGGGACCCCAAGTGGAGGAGAGCTGGTAATTCAGGGCGAGAGGCCACAGCAAGGACCAAATTTATGTTCAGCAGTGAGAGCTAGGCGCTACCTTCAGTAGGGTTGTACGGGATTCGTCGCCTATGTTATGGATACCTAGGAAACGGGTAAGGCGACAATAGACGTTGTGCCCGTGGTACAAGAGTTTGTGGATGTAAACTCTGAGGAGTTGCCTGCGATACCTCCGGAGAGGCAGGTAGAGTTCAGGATCGACGTAGTCCCTGGTGCGGCTCCGATAGCCAAGGCACCGTATCGGTTGGCTCCTCTTGAGATGCTGGAGTTGTCTATGCAGTTGCAGGAGCTGTTATACAAGGGATTCATTAGACCGAGCAATTCTCCCCGAGGAGCCCCGATTCTGTTTGTAAAGAAAAAGGATGGGTCGCATCGGATGTGTATAGACTACCAGGAGTTGAACAGAATAACTGTGAAAAACCGTTACCCACTTCGGAGGATTGATGACCTCTTTGACCAGCTGTAGGGAGCATCTTGGTTCTCCAAGATTGATCTGCATTGAGGATATTATTAGATGATGGTCAGAGAGGAGGATGTACAGAAGACTGCATTCTGAACATGCTATGGCCACTATGAGTTCGTGGTGATGCCTTTCAGGCTCACCAATGCTCCTACCGCGTTCATGGATCTCATGAACCGCATGTGCCGACCAATGTTCGATCGGTCTATGATAGTTTTTGTCGATGACATCTTGGTTTATTCCAAGACGTGAGAGCAGCATGAGGAGCACTTCCAGGAGGTTCTGTGTACATTGAGGAGGGAGAGCTTATATGCTAAGTTCTATAAGTGTGAGTTCTGGTTGCGCGAGGTACAGTTTCTTTGGCACCTTGTCAACCAGAACAGGATTTCGGTTGACCCAGGCCGTGATGAGGTGGGAGGTTCCAAGGTCTCCATCTGAGATTCAGAGCTTTCTGGGACTTGCAGGCTACTATCGGAGGTTCATCTAGGACTTCTCCAAGATAGTCGTGCCTCTGACCAGGCTGACGAGGAAAGTCGTAGTCTTTCGTTGGGAGCCTGAGTAGCAGGCTACATTTGACACGTTGAGACAGAGATTGTGCAAGGTGCCAATCTTAGCCCTGCCAGAGGGCATTGAGGACTTTGTGGTATACTGCGATGCGTCCATCTCAAGTCTGGGCGCAATACTGCTGCAGAGAGGGCATTTTATAGCTTACGCTTCGAGGCAGTTGAAGCCTCACGAAGCGAATTACCCGACGCATGATTTGGAGTTGGGGGCTATTGTTTTCGGCCTCAAGATTTGGTGCCATTACCTCTATGGGGTTCATTGTACCATTTACATAGACCATAAGAGCCTGAGGTATCTCATGGACCAGCCGAATCTGAATATGTGGCAGTGTCGGTGGCTTGATATGGTAAAGGATTATGATTGCGAGATTCTCTACCACCCAGGGAAGGCCAATGTCATGGTCGATGCGCTTAGCTACATGGTAGTGTCAATCAGGGATATATGTCTGACGATGACAGTTGTGACTCCATTGTTTGAGCAGACCCGGGAGGTCCAGAAGGAGGCTATAAAGGAGGAACATCAAAAGAGCGAGAGAATTGTGGGCCATATTTCCTCCTTCGACTATGATAGTCGGGGATTGTTGACTCTTCACCGTAGGGGTGGGTCCCGTATCATGGAGGTGTGCGCCAGGTACTGATGGCAGAGGCATACAAATCCAGGTTCTCCATCCATCCCGGGGCGACGATGATGTATACGGATCTTCATCTCGATTATTGGTGGTTTTGCATGAAGAGGGACAAAGCTTGGTTTGTGGAGAGGTGCCTGACTTGCAGAAAGGTAAAGGCTGAGCACCATAGACCTCACGGCAAGGTCCAGCCGTTGGATATCCCGCTGTGGAAATGGGAAGATATTACGATGGATTTTATCACGAAGCTTCCTAGGACCGCACGACGCGTAGATTCGATATGGGTCATCATCGATCGATTGACCAAGAGCGAAGATTTTATTCCGATTTAGGAGAGTATTTCGGCCGAAAGGTTGGTCGATATCTAAATCAGGGAGGTGGTGGCGCAGCACGGGGTGCCAGTTTTGGTGATTTCAGACAGGGCGTGAGGTTTACTTCTAGGTTTTGGAAGAAGTTTCATGATGAGTTGGGTACTCGACTGCATTTTAGCATCGCCTTTCACCCGCAGACGGATGGTCAGAGTGAGCGGACCATCCAGACTCTGGAGGATATGTTGCGGGCGTGTGTTTTAGACTTTGGAGGTAGTTGGGATACTTAGCTCCCGTTGGCGGAGTTCTCCTACAACAATAGCCATCATGCGAGTATCGACTGTCCTCCTTTCGAGATGTTGTATGGGAGGAAGTCCAGGACCCCGATATGCTAGGGAGAAGTGGGGCAGAGAGTCATAGGGAGTACCGAAGTGGTACTCAAGACTACCGAGAAGATCCAACAGGTTTGGAGCAAACTTCAAACTACTCAAAGTCAGCAGAAAAGTTATAACGACAAACAACGGTCAGACCTGGAATTCCAGGCCGGGGATATGGTGCTCCTGAAGGTGTCGCCATGGAAGGGCGTCATTCAATTCAGGAAGCGGGGAAAGTTGGGCCTAAGGTATATTGGACCCTTCAGAGTTATAGCCCGGGTGGTCAACATATCATATAGGCTGGATCTGACACCCGAACTCAGTCAGATTCATAGCACCTTTCACGTCTCCCAGTTACAGAAATGCTTGGTGGACGATTTGGCAGTGGTGGTTTTAGAGGATAGTCAGGTTGATGATAGCCTGAACTACATCGAGTGGCCAGTGGCGATCCTCGATAGGAAGTCAAAGAATCTACGAAAGAAGAAAATACAACTGGTAAAGGTGCAGTGGCAGCACCGCAAGGGCTCGGAATGGACTTGGGAGCCGGAGGACGAGATGGGGGAGCATTACCCCGAGCTTTTTCAGGATCAAGCACCAGACTTCGAGGACGAAGTCTAGAATACGTGGGGAGATTTGTAACACCTGATTCCTGGTATGCATACAATTTAAAGCATTTCTGTATTTTTCTCTGGGTCACGACGATTTAGAGGCCCAACTCGTCGAGTAGGGTCGTGATACGCGGGCATTTTAAGTGACCTGCTCGATGATTCGGGAGACTGACTTGGCAAGTAGGTGCTTTTTCAGGGAAACCCTAAATCTGAGGGTTTGCACCCTATTTAAATGACTTATTGCAGCCTCCATTGTCCCTTATGCTCCCAAAACACCTTTTATCAAAACCCTATCCGCTTTGACTGATCTAAGGCCATTTTTGGTGCTTTTGGATGGTCGTGAAGCTTGGAAGGAAGGGGGAAGCTTGGGAATTCGAGTTGGGGCTTGTAGATCCAGAGATCTTATTCCATCTTCAGCTCAATCAAGGAAAATGCCCCCTGTTTTGGTCTTTCTTTTGGTTGTTCATCTTTAGGGCTTAGATTTTAGGTTCATTTAGGGCTTTCTAAGCCATTTCCGGATTTGTGAAGTGATTCATGGAGTTCTACATTCAGATCTGAGTTATTGGAGGGG
Source organism: Lactuca serriola (assembly GCF_051521515.1). Taxonomy (NCBI): domain Eukaryota; kingdom Viridiplantae; phylum Streptophyta; class Magnoliopsida; order Asterales; family Asteraceae; genus Lactuca; species Lactuca serriola. Next base: position 92,126,109 of record NC_136408.1, read on the forward strand.
TCTCATGGCATAAAGGTGCCAACTCTATGGCCATGAGAGCCCCATGCAAATTGTAGAGCACCTTTTATGGATTTTTGAGCTAAAAACCCGATGTATGTGCACCAAATTTGAAACTTTACGTATAAAATGGACACTAAGAGGTCAGATCTATGGTTTTGATGTGTTAAGACCCATTTAAATCGACTTCATAGTAATGGTCAAGGATGGACTCGCCGATTTGTTCTCAGGACTCGACGAGTCGAGGCGTAATGACCACCAAATCCATTCTGCGAATGGACCAGTTCTTAGGGAGGGAAGTCCCGTAGATGTTTAGACGCAAAAAAGGGCGTAAGAACCATGGGACTCGACGAGTGTATGAATAGACTCGGCGAGTCCAATGTAATCTCCCAACCTTTGAGGATGGACTTGACGAGTTGTTCTACAACTAGGCGAGTCATACTCTGGACATGTTCTTAAGAGGGAGATGAACTCGTCGAGTTGAAGGAACAACTCGGCGAGTTGGATGAAGATAGTCACGATAGTTTGAAGGAAGGAGAGCCCGTCGAGATCTTGCTAGACTAGATGAGCAGAGTCGAGATTGTATCAGATTAGTGGAGTGTGGACTCGGCAAGTTGGTGGACCAACTCTGCAAGTTGGTGGGCCAACTCGGCGAGTCAGGTCAACTGGATGTTGACTTTGAACAAGGTTGACCTTGTCTGGTTATGGTATTGACCCTGGTTAGGGTCACATGTTCTGTTTGATGACTTGAGGATTGTTGCGTTGGGATTGAGGAGTCGAGGGGAGCGACCTTCACGCCGGGGGCAGTTAAGACGCTACACGACATCGAGGTGAGTTACTTTTCACTAGGGGTGGGTGTACAGCCACAATGTCGACCCACCAACAATGATGTTTAGTAGGTAATTCTTTGTGATAATTATCTTGGTTTGGATATGTGACTTGTTCATAAGATATGATTGTGTAATATGAATGCTTTGTTAGTGGTAGTGGTTGGGAATAGTTGTTCCTTGGCATAGGTCGTTAGGACCAATGGGTAGGTCAGTACCCGGTATGCATGACTGTATGTTTATATCTGGCTATTGTATGCTTGTGGTAGGGGTGAAATAGTCCCTAGTTACCGGTTGAAAGATACCGATGATAGTTACCAGTTGAAAGATACTGATGATAGTTACCGGTTGAAAGATACCGATGGTAGTTACCGGTTGTAAGATACCGACGATATTATATGGTATGCGGTATGATGGGGGAACTCACTAAGCTTTGTGCTTACAGGTTTCGGTTGTGGTTTTAGGTACCTCTTCGTCAAAGGGGAGGGAGCCAGCGGTGTAGCAACGCATCACACACATGATTTCCACATGGAGATTTCAGGGATTGTACTCGGATTTTACTATTTTTGATGATATGGTTTTTAGACACGCTGTTATGGTTTTTGTAAATTGATATGACGTTGGAAATGTTTGGTAAATTATGTTATGAATTACTTAATTTAAAATGAAATTTTGGGCCTCGATTTTTGGGATGTTCACACTCTTGAAATATTCCCCACTAATCCAAACGATTCTCTCCTACTTGGATTCGGTTGCACTCTACTAACCTCATAATCATTGGATCTCCAAACCATCTCACAATTTCACTACTCCCCCACTGTCATCATGAGCTTACAGTAACTAAAATCCAAGACCAAGACATCTAGGGTACACACGCCCCAAAACTAGTTTAAACACTTCACTACTCCTTTAAGGAAAGATAGTCGCATCCAAAGCACCTTCTCCTGATAAAATTTCAAATCCTTGAACAATCTCAACAAATGAAAAAGAATGAATAAAGCACTATAAAAAAAGATAACCAATCCAACAACTCATATTCAACCTGAGCGATAGAAACACCTCTTAACTTTATTTCACTGTCCTCGAAGGGACATCCGAGTACAACGAGATATTTGTCTAGAAGCTTCTGATGCGAGGACCACATGTACCTCCCTGAAAACGTGATTTTGGATGCACATCACCCTACACTCGTGTTCTGACCAATCCCTTGTGTCTCTCAGCCACTAGAAGGCCTCAACCACCCCGAATTCCAAAAATTCAATGAACTTACACTACAACTTCCTCCAACCCATTACATTGGAACCGTCAAAATCGATCCGGTCGTTGATCCTCTAAGCTTAACACTTAGCCCTCCTCCACTTAGGGCTTAATCCCTCGTTGGGCAATGTCTTGTATGTCGTAACATAAATCTGGTTCTTCCAAATACCCAATAAACATGGCTCTTGGTATGCAAAATTGCATATCACAACTCTCAAAGAATAATAATTAGGCAAGCATAAAGAAACTATGATCCATAAGTGGAGACTTAACTAAATCGATCATAAAGTCTCTCACACACAATTACATGTTCATAAGAATAAATAAAGGCATGAAGAACGCGTATACGATACATTCCTACGACACTATTTGGTCGAACTCGGGTCTCCTCAGCCTACAACTGAAATGCTCGACTCCTCACCCGTGAAACCTCCACTCTGCCTTCTTAGCCATCAGTATTCCTCAATGTAGCTAGAGCAGATTCCCACACCACTCCGCTCATCAGGCTCATATATTCGACCTTCTTGTGCCCTACCTGATTGTAGTGAAAACATATTGGACTCCATCCCCGAGGACAATCCTTGCTAAAATGACCAGCCTAGCCAAAACTGAAACAACCTCTCCCTTTATCAAGACTACCTGCCACATGAATCCTCCCACACTTGGCACAACATCCCCGACCCTGATGGCCTCCTGATCGTGAATCCTGAATCTTGGGCCTCGTTTCCTAGCCCAGTACGGTTTGAATCTACTTCGGGCCACGCTTTATCTGAAGCTAGAGCTCAATCTTCCATTTTCGAGCTCTAGCAATCAAGTAATCGAAGTTCTTGTAACTCGACAGGCTCACAAACTCAAAGATATCAACCCACAGCATATGATGGTACCTCATCTTCTTTATCTCCTCATCTACAGCGCACTCCAGAACCAAAAAAAGCCCTCTCCTTGAACTTGGTGGTGATCTACGTTATGGTCTCGGTCGTCCACCAAAGGCCCTAAAACTTCCTCGCCAACTATTGCACCTCAATAGAAAGTGCAAACTCAACCCTAAATCTCGACACAATAGCAGTCCAAGACAAGGATGCCACAGCCTCAACTCCTAAGGAATTATATATCTCCTCCCACCTGTCGCAAGCTTTATCCCTCAGAACGCAAGATACAAATCCCACCTTCGATCCTTTAGGGAAGAAACATGTATGTTGAGCGTTCTCCATGTAAGAAATCCACTGTCTACTAGCGATGGGGTCCTTCTTCTTGATGAACTATGGGGCTCCGCAAGCCTTGAACTCCCGAAAAGAGAGATTTTGTGCCCCCCAACTTAACCACCGCCATCTCGACCCAACAAGCCCCTAAATAATCATCAAGTAGCTCCATGATTCCATCCTTGATCATACCAAACATCCGAAGAGTCACATCCAAAATAACACAAGTGATGTCAAACGAAACGAACTCGTGAATCCTCTCCTCAATCGGCTAAGCACAAAAGCCTGAACCAGATCCTCCTCCACGAGTGGTCATCACAATACTAAAAAGCAACCATATAATGATCAGAACATACCCATGAATTCTCATCCTACAAGCTTCCTCAAATCTCCATCAATTTTCTTCATTCGAGTATGGATCTTGTACTTTTAGTAGTATAGGCCCAATAGTACCTTCCACTCCTATCCATACTTTCCTCAAGAATCATCTCAAATCCTCTAAGCCACCATATTATACTGATATTCCAAATACCTGTTAGACAGCGCACAAAACCCACAAAAGTACTTCCTAAGCTCTCCTAGGATGCCTACATCTTCCAGCCATCATCTGCTAAAAGACCCCTACCAATGTCAACTAACAACTTCATGAACACAATTACATGCAACAAAGCTAAAATAATCCTTCGACTAAATGACTCAGCCCTACAACGGTTGGACTCAGACAAGAGTTTCGTAATAGGGCCAAATTAATCACTATGAGATTATTTAACCTTTTCAACATGTAACTTAACATATTCATGTAATAATTAACTTACATCAATATGAGTCCTACAAAGAATAAGCAAGCAATATTCAGGCAATAGAACTCTATAGGCCACTAACATCAATAGCCATCCTTCCTAATAAGCATTGTAGCATGCAACCCTGAACATATCCTTATGTGTAACTTCTAGCATGAAAATAGTCTAGAATATATGACATATCAACATGTATGGATGTTTTCGAAATCACTTACTTGAGCTTGGTTGACTGCAAGCATCACACCCCTTTTTCTTTATAAAAATCTTTTTAGAATACTTATTTTCTTTCGAAAAGATTCTCAATTCCTCAATTTGAGTTCAGACACACCCGAGAGTGTGACCGAATCCCTCAAACCAAGGCTTGGATACCAAATTCAAACGTTCCAAAAATACCAACAAAATTTTCATTTTTAAACCAATAATTCCATACAACCATTTGTACTAAAACCAATCATAGTGAATTGTATTTTCTAAACTTCAGAGTAAAACAAATATAATTAGCATAGTAAAGCCATCAGGGGATGCTATACAGTCAACCCAGGCCATTCCATCTGGAACTAGAAGTACCAGAAAAATGTTAAACCACAAATCTTAAGCACAAAGCTTAGTGACTTCCCTAAAATATCGTATACCATACATATTAACGGGCCCAACCCTCTCATTGGTCCCAACCCATAATATCGAGCCCAACCCACCATACCGATGACCCAACCTAACATATAAATGGGCCCATCATAACATACAAATGGGCGTAACCTAACATTCCAATGGGCCCAACCCAAAATACATTACAAGAGTTATAAAGACATCTAGCATCCTACACAGTATATAGTGAGAATGCTTACCTGACTCACTGATCAGCTAAACAACATGTCAAAATCCTACAACATATGTTACAACACCCTTATCCAAACATACAAGGTTCAACCTTATTCCACACACTAAATCCATCAATCTTGACAAAAAGTCAACCCATGTCAACAAGTCAATGGTAAAGGTCAAATTTATCGACCAATATCATCAACCGTTAAGTCTCGCGTTCTGACCAGCCCTTGGACACGACGTGAGGACTCACTCAGCCCGATTGCAACTCAACTTATTCTAACTCAGCCAACTCGGTCACGAACAATCCAGTCAACAAGCATCACGAAGTGAACCCTTCTTGGTCACGTCGTCAGCATAAAAAAACAATATAGTCCTGGATTCCTTCACAGTCCATCATGATATCCCTTATGTCACATTGTGACCGCAGTCTGAAGCAACAAACTAAAGCTTTGAGTCCTTAATCCATTAAGTTTGCAACCCCAACGTTTTCCAAAAGCTTAAGGGGACTCCAAAGGTCTATAATAATGACAGCTTTATAGAAATGCATGCCCCATGCATGTCCTCTAACCAATCTACGGCAAAGGTTAAGAAAATGACTCCAGACTCATGCAATGATCCCAAATCCCAAATTTGAACCAAATAATACTCGAAAGGCTTCAAGGATCCATAAAATCGCCAACTTTATGGAATCCCATCACATTAACTTCCTCAAACTTGAAGATAAAAGGATAACGACTTAGATCTAGCAACCTAGAAGCATAAAGGTTTGGTATTGGACACTTAAAAAGGTCTAAAATGAGCACAAGATGATGATGATGATGAGTTTTCCGTTCTAGATCCACAACTATAACACCTTCTTTTCCTTCTTCATCTCCTTTTTTAGTTAACAAAATGCACCAAAATTCCAAGAACCACCAAAAGGGATTAGAGTTAGTGTTTTCAGAGATTTGAGGGTGATGGGGGCTCATAATGAGCGCTAAAATCGACATAGAGAGGTTTAAATACGAAGGAACCCCTAAAAGACCATGGGATTGGGCTGCAGCCTACCTTATGTCGTGACTACAACCCGGATGCGCGTTCTTCACTTTTTCTTGTCATATAGTGACATCTTTATGGTCACGTCGTGACACCCGATTTTCCCTAAAACCAAGTTTTTGACCCCTTAATGCCCTAAATCAAACCATTCTAGAAAACTGTTGTTACATTATGTTTGAAATTTTATGTTTTTATGTTTTTTAGTAATTTAGGTTTAAAATTGAAGTTATGTAAGGTGTTTTTAAGTAATATGAAATATTTATGTATGTTTACTAATTATTGTTTTTATTTAATATATATGTCAAAAAATAGAAAATAAAAAAATAATGTGGTGTGGTGACCATTTCCAAGAGCTAGTGAACATGTAAGTGGTGCTTGTTATTTTTCAAAAGCTCTTCTAAACCTCTTATGTCTGCGCCGCACAGACGGGGCACAAACTTTTGCTTATACATACTATTTGTTTTTTAGAAGACCGTAGACATAAAAAGATCGGTACATCTTCATCTTAACGTAGATGTGGACCTATGTCTTCTAGCCTCTTCTTAACCCTTCCACTAATCCAAAAGACAAAAAAAGATCATTTCGATTAATTGTGAGCAAAGATAATAAAAAATGAAAAAAAAACGTATCAAACTTCATTCGTGCACTAATTTTTTTTAATTCATTTTCCAAGTGAACACTTTGCAATTATATTATTTTAATGTTTTTTGCTTAATAAACTTTTTATTTGTTCACATAATTTTTTGGTATTCATATTTTAAAAAACTTTACCCATATTTATCCAACGACTTTTGTAACGTCCGGTTCCTGGTATATAGTAAATTCAAAATTTATTCATTTTTATGTAGAAACTCGACGAGTTGGAGGCCCCCCAAGTCGTTGAGTAGGAACGGATTTTGGACGTAGTTTGGAAAGTCTACTCAACGAGTTGAGAGCCTCAACTCGACGAGTAGGACTACCAGAGGGAAGCCCTAATTTTCAGGGTTTAGCTCCGTATTTAAACACCTTAACCTCCAAAGGCTGGCCTCATTTACAGCCTCCAACATCCCAAACCCTAGCCACAAAACCCTAATTCATTTTTGAGTGTTTTGAGCCATTTTTGTCCATTCTTTGTGAATTTGAAGAAGAGGATTCTTGAACAAGGAGCAAGGATGAGAAGGAGAAGAGTAGATCCAGAAGATGAGCTCCATTTCTGGTTCATTTTAGGTAAAAAGCTCCTATCTTGTCTAATCAATGCTTAGATCTAGTTTTAGAGTGATTTCTCCATGTTTTGGTCCAAGAATGTTAGTCTTTGGGACGTGGACGTCCAATGTGGGAAAACCCTTTAGATCTAGGGTCTTTAGGGGACTTCATGGCATAAAGGTGCCAACTTTATGGCCATGAAGGTCCCATGCAACTTATGGGCCATCCTTTTTGCCGTTTGAGCCAAGTAGTCCATGCATGCAAGTAAAGATAGAAAATTTATGTGATATATCAGCCGTAGGGGACCAGATCTATTGTTTGGAAGCATTGAACTCGATTGGATGTAACTTAATGGATTTAGACTAAGAGAACTTGATGCGTTGTTCATCCAACTCGGTGAGTTGGATCATGGTCCCTCGATCTTTTCAGTTTACTGAGAAAATCCGGCGAGTCTAGGAGATGACACAACGAGTTGGCCATGGTTTTTGGGTTTTGATGACTAAAGAACTCGACGAGTTCATGGAGGAACTTGATGACTTGTGTTGAAATGTCTCGAATATGTTATAGGGAGGAACTCGACAAGTTCATGAAAGAAATCGACAAGTTGGATCGCGATTTCCAGGCTATAATGGATTATGGAACTTGGCGAGTTGAGTCAACCCGGAAGGTTGACTTTGAGTTGATTGTTGACTTTGACTTTGACTTTGACCAAAGTTGTCCCTTAAGGGGTCATGAGTTGGGAAAGATAATTAAAGGAAAGGTTTATGTGTGGGAGTCTTAGAGGGGTTGATTTCAGAGTAGGAGTTTTTGCAATTATTCCTAGTAATCGAGGTGAGTTACCTTCCCGTAGGTGTGGGTCAAAGGCACCAATGTTGGCCCACTAGTCTTTGGTTATATTTGAGATGATTGTCTTTGTGATAATTGTCTGGTATGCCACTATCTGTTACATTATATGTGCTAGTATGTTATGCAATTTTGTGATAGTGGTAGGGAGAGTAGGATAGACCTTGTTACCAGTTGAAAGAGACTGCAAGGGAGGCCTTCACCCAGATATGCTAGGTAGTATGTGATTTATGTGTTTATGCTAGGGTATTATGTGGTAGTGGTAGGGGTGAAATAGTCCCCAGTTACCGGTTGAAAGAGACCAAAGGGGTAGTCCAGCTCCCAGTTATGCTAGGCAATTATCGATTGAAAGAGACTAAAGGGGTAGGCCAACACCCAGATATGCTAGGTAGTTACTGGTTAAAAGAGACCGAAGGGGAGGCCAACACTCAAATATGCTAGGCATCCTGTTATTGTATGGTATGTGGTATGATGGGGGAACTCACTAAGCTTTGTGCTTACAGTTTTCAGTTTTGGTTTTAGGTACTTCCTCTTCGAAGGGAAAGGAGTCGGCATGATCGCATCGCATCAGACCACATTTTCCGCACCAGATATCTTTGGGATTTATACTATGATGATGTTTTTATCATGACATGTACGTTGAGCGTTCTCCATGTAAGCAATCCACTGTCTATTAGCGATGGGGTTCTTCATCACGATGAACTATGCGGCTCCGCAAGCCTTGAACTCCTGAAAAGAGAGAGTTCGTGCCCCCAACTTAACCACCACAATCTCGATCCAATAGGACCCTAAATGATCATCAAGTAGCTTCATGATCCCCTCCTTGATGGTACCAAACATCACAAGAGTCAAATCCAAAATAATGCAAGTGATCTCAGACGAAACGAACCCGTGAATCCTCTCCTCAATTGGCTCAGCACCGAAGCCTGAACTTGAACCTGAACTAGATCCTCCTCCACGAGTGGTCATCACAATACTAAAAAGCAACCATATAATTATCAGAGCATACCCATGAACCCTCATCCTACAAGCTTCCTCAAATCTCCATGACTATTCTTGATTCGAGTATGGATCTTGTACTTTTAGTAGTAGATGCCCAATAGTACCTTCCACACCTATCCATACTTTCCTCAAGAATCATCTCAAATCCTCTAAGTCATCTTATTATACTGATATTCCAATTACCTGTTAGACAGCACACCAAACCCACAAAAGTACTTCCAAAGCTCTCGTAGGATGCCTACATCTTCCTGCCATCATATGCTAAAAGACCCCTACCAATGTCAACTAACAACTTCATGAACACAATTACATGCAACAAAGCTAAAATAATCCTTCGACTAAAAGACTCAACCCTACAACAGTTGGACTCAGACAAGAGTTGTGCAATAGGTCCAATTTAATCCCTATGAGATTGTTTAACCTTTTCAAAATGTAACATAACATATTCATGTAATAATTAACTTAAATCAATATGAGTCCTACAAAGCATAAGCAAGCAACGTTCAAGCAATAGAACTCTATAGGCCACTAACATCAATAGCCATCCTTCCTAACAGGTATTGTAGCATGCAACCCTGAACATATCCTTATGTGTAACTTCTAGCATGCAAAATCAACATGTATGGATGTTTTGGAAATCACTTACTTGAGCTCAGTTGATTGCAGGCATCACACCCCTTTTTCTTTATAAAAATCTGTTTAGAATACTTATTTTCTTTAAAAAAGATTATCAATTCCTCAATTTGAGTTCATACACACCCGAGAGAGTGCCCGAATCCCTCAAGCCAAGGCTCTGATACCAAATTCTAACGTTCCAAAAATACCAACAAAATTTTCAGTTTTAAACCAATAATCCCATACAACCATTTGTACCAAAACCAATCAAAGTGAATTGTATTTTCTAAACTTTAATGTAAAACAAATATAATTAACATAGAAAAGCCATCAGGGGATGCTGTACAGTCAACCCGGGCCATTCCATCTGGAACAGGAAGTACCTGAAAAATGTTAAACCACAAATCGTAAGCACAAAGCTTAGTAACTTCCTTAAAATATCGTATACCATACATATTAACGGGCCCAACCCTCTCATTGGGCCCAACCAATAATATTGAGCCCAACCCACCATGCCGATGGCCCAACCTAACATACAAATGGGCCCATCCTAACATACAAATGAGCGCAACCTAACATTCCAAAGGGCCCAACCCAACATACATTACAAGAGTCACAAAGACATCTAGCATCCTACACAATATAGTGAGAATGCTTACCTGACTCACTGATCAGCTAAACAACATCTCAAAATCCTGCAAGGTCTAACCTTACTCCACACGCTAAATCCATCAATCTTGACAAAAAGTCAACCCATGCCAACAAGTAAATGGTAAAGGTCAAAATTATCGACCAATATCATCAACCATTAAGCCTCACATCATGACTAGCCCTTGGTCACGACATGAGGACTCACTCAACCCGATTCCAACTCAGCCAACTCGGTCACGAACAATCCACTCAACAAGCATCATGACTTGAACCCTTCTTGGTGACGTCGTCAGCATAACAAAACAATATAGTCTTGGATTCCTTCATGGTCACATCATGATATCCCTTATGTCACATTGTGACCGCAGTCTGAAGCAACAAACTAAAGGTTTGAGTCCTTAATCCATTAAGTCTGCAAATCCAAGTTTTTCCAGAAGCTTAAGGGGACTCCAAAGGTCTATAATAATGACAGCTTTATAGACATGCATGCCCCATGCATGTCCTCTAACCAATCTAGGGCAAAGGTCAAGAAAATGACTCCAGACTCATGCAATGATCGCAAATCCCAAATTTGAACCAAATAATACTCGAAAGGCTTCAAGGATCCATAAACTCGCCAATTTTATGGAATCCCACAACTTTAACTTGCTCAAACTTGAAGATAAAGGGACAAGGACTTAGATCTAGCAACCTAGAAGCATAAAGGTTTGGTATTGGACACTTACAAAGGTCCAAAATGTGCACAAGATGATGATGATGACGAGTTTTCCGTTCTAGATCCACAACTATAACACCTTCTTTTCCTTCTTCTTCTCCTTTTTTGGTTAACAAAATGTACCAAAATTCCAAGAACCACCAAAAGGGATTAGGGTTAGTGTTTTCAGAGATTTGAGGGTGATGGGGGCTGATAATGAGCGCTAAAATCGACTTAGAGAGGTTTAATTACGAAGGAACCCCTAAAAGACCATGGGATTGGGCTGCAGCCTACCTTACGTCGTGACTACAACCCGGATGCGCGTTCTTCACTTTTTCTTGTCATATAGTGACATCTGTATGGTCGCGTCGTGACACCCGATTTTCCCTAAAACGAAGCTTTTGACCCCTTAATGCCCTAAACCGAACCATTCTAGAAAACGGTTCTTACATTATGTTTGAAATTTTATGTTTTTATGTTTTTTAGTAATTTAGGTTTAAAATTTAAGTTATGTAAGGTGTTTTTAAGTAATATGAAATATTTATGTATGTTTACTAATTATTGTTTTTATTTAATATATATGTCAAAAAATAGAAAATAAAAAAAATAATGTGGAGTGGTGACCATTTCCAAGAGCTAGTGAACATGTAAGTGGTGCTTGTTATTTTTCAAAAGCTCTTCTAAACCTCTTATGTCTACGTCGCGCAGACGACGCACAAACTTTTGCTCATACAGACCGTTTGTTTTTTTAGAAGACCGTGGACATAAAAAGATCGGTACATCTTCATCTTGACGTAGATGTGGACCTATGTCTTCTAGCGTCTTCTTAACCCTTCCACAAATCCAAAAGACAAAAAAAAAGGTCATTTCTCTTAATTGTGAGCAAAGATAATAAAAAATGAAAAAAAAACGTATCAAACTTCATTCGTGCAACAATTTTTTTTTAAAATTAATTTTCCATGTGAACACTTTGCAGTTATATTAGTTTAATGCTTTTTGCTTAATAAACTTTTTAATTGTTCACATAATTTTTTGGTATTCATATTTTAAAAAACTTTACCCATATTTATCCAACGACCTTTGTAACGTCCGGTTCCTGGTATATATTAAATTCAAAATTTATTCATTTTTATGTAGAAACTCGACGAGTTGGAGGCCCCCAACTCGTCGAGTAAGAACGAATTTTGGACGCAGGTTGGAAAGTCTACTCAACGAGTTGAGAGCCTCAACTCGACGAGTAGGACTGCCATAGTGAAGCCCTAATTTTCAGGGTTTAGCTCCCTATTTAAACACCTTAACCTCCAAAGGCTGGCCTCATTTATAGCCTCCATCATCCCAAACCCTAGCCACGAAACCCTAATTCACTTTTGAGTGTTTTGAGCCATTTTTGTCCATTCTTTGTGAATTTGAAGAAGTGGATTCTTGAAGAAGGAGGAAGGATGTGAAGGAGAAGAGTAGATCCATAATTTGAGCTCCATTTCTAGTTCATTTGAGGTAAAAAGCTCCTATCTTGTCTATTCAATTCTTAGATCTAGTTTTAGAGTGATTTCTCCATGTTTCGCTCCAAGAATGTTAGTCTTTGGGACCTGGACGTCCAATGTGGGAAAACCCTTTAGATCTTGGGTCTTTAGGGGACTTCATGGCATAAAGGTGCCAACTTTATGGCCATGAAGGTCCCATGCAACTTTTGGGCCATCCTTTTGCCGTTTGAGCCAACTAGTCCATGCATGCAAGTTAAGATAGGAAATTTATGTGATATATCAGTTGTAGGGGACCAGATCTATGGTTTGGAAGCATTGAACTCGATTGGAAGTAACTTAATGGATTTAGACTAAGAGAACTCGATGCGTTGTTCATCCAACTCGGCGAGTTGGATCATGGTCCCTCGATCTCTTCTGTTTACTGAGAAAATCAGGCGAGTCTAGGAGATGACACAACGAGTTCAAGGAGGAACTCGATGAGTTGTTTTGAAATGTATCGAATATGTTATAGGGAGGAACTCGATGAGTTCATGAAAGAAATCGACGAGTTGGATCGCGATTTCCAGGCTATAATGGATTATGGAACTCGGCAATTTGAGTCAACCCAGAAGGTTGACTTTGACTTTGACTTTGACAAAAGTTGACCCTTAAGGGGTCATGAGTTGGGAAGGATAATTAAAGGAAATGTTTATGTGCGGGAGTCTTAGAGGGGTTGATTTTAGAGTAGGAGTTTTTGCAGCTATTCCCAGTAATCGAGGTGAGTTGCCATCTAGTAGGAGCAGGTTGAAGGCACCGATGTCGGCCCACTGGTCTTTGGTTATAGATGAGATGATTGTCTTTGTGATAATTGTCTGGTATGCCACTATCTGTTACGTTATATGTGCTAGTATGTGATACTGGTAAGGAGAGTATGATAGACCTTATTACCGGTTGAAAGAGACTGAAGGGGAGGCCTTCACCCAGATATGCTAGGTAGTATGTGATTTATGTGTTTATGCTAGGGTATTATTTGGTAGTGGTAGGGGTGAAATAATCCATGGTTACCGGTTGAAAGAGACCAAAGGGGTACTCCAACACCCAGTTATGCTAGGCAATTATCGATTGAAAGAGATCAAAGGGGTAGGCCAACACCCAGATATGCTAGGTAGTTACTGGTTAAAAGAGACCGAAGGGGAGGCCAACACTCAGATATGCGAGGCATTATGTTATTGTATGGTTTGCGGTATGATGGGGGAACTCACTAAGCTTTCTGTTTACAATTTTCATTTTTGGTTTCAGGTACTTCCTCTTCGAAGGGAAAGGAGCCGGCATGATCGTAGCGCATGACACCACATTTTCCGCACCAGAGATCTTTGGGATTTATACTCAATTGATGTTTTTATGATGACATGTTTTGATTATCAATACATTGGTTTTTGATATGATTGATGCTATGATTGTTTTTAGACAAATGGTTTTATTTTAATTTAAAAATGAATTTTTTTGCCTTCAATTTTGGGATGTTACAGCTTTTTATTACAATAACTAAAAACTTAAATATATTACAAAACTTATCGAAGTATTTTACTAATGTTTTTTTCTTCATAAAATGGACAAATAATTTGTTATATATATATATATATATATATATATATATATATATATATATATACACACAGAGAGAGAGAGAGAGAGAGAGAGAGAGAAAGAAAGAAAAAAAATATATATGTTGGTTATACTATTAAATTACAATGTTATTATATTATAATTATTTAAAAGATCTTTTAAATTTTTTATACAAAAATCAATTTATTTTAACAGCTTGTAGATTTTTAAAAAACAAACAATGTTCTTATTGTAGACCGCAGACGTTTGGTCCATATCTTCTATTGCAGATGTTTACAGACATAATCCGCACACTACATATATTTTACCTTTAAAAAACAAACGCCACCGTAATGGAGATAATGTGGTGCATAGGTTTTTATTAATGGCGGGCAAACTATTATTAAAACAAGGGAAAAAATAGAAAGGCACAAGCGAGAAACTCGAGTCTAATTACAAGAAACAGTCTAAAATAGGCGAGGAGTTTCAAGCATGTCAACTTAAAGAATTACAATTGGACCTATTTTTAATCCAATTAAAGGTAATTAAGCTAATATTATTAGCCGTAAACATGATCGTCCGCCTCTCATTTATGAAAATCCAAGCATTCATCGCCTTCCAAATCAACCAAAGAATGCTGTAAACTAAAGACAACATCAGCTTTCTTACCTTTTCACTTCCAATAGTTGATTTGAGAAGCTCCATCAAGTTATCACATGAGTTCGACAGCCTAACAAAAAGAGTAAACCATCTCGCCAACCAATTCCAAAGAACCAGAGCAAAACTAGAACAAGAGAAGAAAACATGATCTACACACTCCACAACTTTTTGACAGAAAGGAGAAAGGGAGGAAGAAAAATCAATACAACGCTTTTGAAGGTTCAAAAATATAGGAATCATGTTTTGAATTAACCTCCAAACACAACAATTGACTTTTAGAGGGACCCATTTGACCTATTTAAAAAACTCGATGATGTCGCCCCTGTTGGAATGCTTTGTTAACAAGCTTCTAATGTTGCTAACAGAGAAGAGATCACCCTCAACACCTCCGCTAATCCATATTTCACCTCCGATGGCAAACCAAGTTGATCCAATAAAGTCCAAAACTTTTGGGTTTCCCTTCCCCTTCTCATATATACTTCAACTAATCCCATGAGTAATTCAAGATTTGACCATTAACAATCTTTACTCTCTCAAACACACAACAATCTTATTTTTTTTTCTATAGCATAAATATTAGGAAAAACATCTTTGAAGGCAACATTACCACACTAACGAGCCTTCCAAAAGAAAGTAATATTTCCTTTTCCAACCACCCTTTTAAAAAGATGAGCAAACCGAAAACCCATATTCTCAAATTCACCTTCAGTTTGTGAGATATTCAGCCAAACACCTTTGATAGACTTCTTAGCAATCGGCCTACCATCAATAAGCTTTAAATTATGAATTGACTCAATACAAGAGAACCAAAAGGAATTATACCCACTTTTCAATCTCCACCACCATTTTGCTAAGAGTGTCAAATTAGCCGAGTCAAGACATCCTATAGCAAGGCCTCCCATGTCTTTTGGTTTAGTCACAACGTCCAACACCATCCAATTAATCTTTCTTTTACTAATGAGTTAATGATGACCATACCCCCATAACCTTATAGTTAGTATACCTATCCGTAGAAAAATGCAATCCAAAATCCAAGCTTAAATGTTGTAATCCAAGGTGGATGTGGCATCGTAGTAGTAAACATTATTTATTTTATGGTAAACTTCGATTTTTGGAACAATAAATATTATAATAAATTCCTATCATTTTCACATCAAAACCTTTTTTCCATTAAAAAACTTATGTTTATCTCATTCAAAGGTCGGAGCTAAGACGACATACATGGCCACATTGGATGACACACATATAGAAAAGTATGCAGATTAATTAAACCTGGAAACCGGTTAATCTAGTATATTATTCTTTCTAATAAATGAAAATAATTTTGCCACATATTATTTTTTTCCTTAAACTTGTTAAATGTTAATTTATGGTAATTTAGATATATTGTCCACTTGTCACTTGTCATTTACTTTATTTTTTATTTTTTAATATATCATTAATTTAATTTCTATAAATTAGATATATAACGTAATGATTATATTAATTTAAAATTTAAAATTTCAATTTCTAATAAATTACGGTTTAAGTCTTTATATTTAACATTTTGTTATAACTAAGTTGTATACTCGGGTCTGAAAACTAAACACGTACTTTTAATTTATTTATTTTTCGCATGTTTATTTTCTTTTTAATTTTTTTTATCATAATTTTCATTTATTTGAAATTTCAAATACAAATAAATTTCTCGTTTACTCCTTCGTATTTAACATTTTGTTTTTATCAACCCGTATAATATATGAGTCTTATACCTAGTATTGATATAATGTGCACAAACATTATAGTGGATGATCTATCCATTTAGATATTAAAACGATATAACACACGTATTTCAATATATGTATATTTCCATGTTGGATGACACATATACGGAAAGTGGTTTTATGGGAAAAAAATGAAAATAAAAGTGGTTTTGTGTTGAATACCAAATTTAAGTTGCCCTATTATGAAATATTTCCGTCCTTTCAAGGTGATTTTCCACAAACAAAGAACGTCGACATAATCACCTTCACCATGTTACATGCAAAGTTTGGTCATCTACTAAAGGTAGATTACTAGATTTTTTTTTAGAGAAAATCGTACCGTCTTTTCATATAATTTTTTATGAATAAACATAATACCGCGAAAATTCAGAAACCTAATTTCAAATATTTCATCGAGTATTTGGTGTGCAACAAAGAAACTTTCTTTCAAATCTCAACATCTAGTGGGTGGTTATAAAAGCATCGTGTTCTTGGGTTATGTGAATGCAAGTCACAATAATAATTGATTATTCACTTTATTACTAATTTATACATAGTAAAATCATGAGAAGTTTTGGGCAATCAAAATAACATATGAAAAAACATTTTTAGGGTAGAACTATTATAGAGTGTTACCAAAGAATTGAACTAACTTGCTCCATCTGAAACAATCCTTAAACACCTTTTATAGCATCATTAAACGTCTTTTTATGGAATCGATTATATTCACCTACTGTAGGGGCCCTAAGCTACAAAAGGATGAACTATTTGACAAAGCTTGGAAAAACTTAAAAAATAAAATAAAATTTGAGAAAATTGTAAAAACGGTCCATGTGGTTTGCCAATTTTTTTGTGTAGGGTCCAAAAAAAAGTTTATTAGCAAAAAATGTTCTTATTTGGTGGTTTGGCTACAGTTTTGGTCCCTATTTTGTTAACTTTAACATTTGAGTTTTAACTTTTTTAAAATGACAATTTTACCCTTACGGACTGTTTTTGCAGTTATTAGATTTTTTTATTGAATTATTACATTTAATTTATTATATTCTATATATAATAAACAATATTTTTGTGGATCATTAATTTTTTTTAAATGTATATTATTAATTCTTGTTAATTTATTGGTTCTACCACAAAGTCTTCGGAATACGCAAAAGCACCGCATCCTATTGTCAAAAATCGTTAGGACCACCACTAATCACCTTCATCGGAGGTCCGACGGAAACACTACCAACATGTTTCACCCAACGCCACTATCTAGTAGTCACCTGCGACAACCTCTTCACAATCCATCATAATCTTTTATATTTGCTACTATGTCGATCGTTTTCCACTAGAACCATCACTATTTGAAGCACCAAGAAGTCCAGCCCAAACACCCCTGTCAGTTCCTCAATCGAACCATGCGATTGAAATCCATCTTCGCCACCAGATTTAACATACTCTTCCTTTCAGCTTCTTTCCTTTTGTATGATCCTACAAAACATCAAAATGCAACCTTGTTACATCATGTATTAAGAATCAAAAATTAGGAACTTAATAGAGTTAGACAACATATTTACCTGAAGCAGAGTCAAACTTTTTGATTCTACCTTCTTTCAGATCTTTCTGGTAGTCAGGGCAGCTTCACTTCTAATGTCCCTTCAAATGACAATAGAAACAAATCACTTCTTTTGTATCGGTAATGAGACAATCACAGACTTAGCCTTTCTCTTTACCATTTGGTCAACCGGGTTGACTACGGCCGATCCATTTCCATTAGAAAAAGAAATCTTTTCTGGACTTCCAATGTTACCATTGTCAATGTCCATGGAAGTTTGAGAAGTGGATCCTCCAATCAAATTTCCTTTTCTAGTGCGCCAAATCATTGTTGATTCAGCAACAACAAGCAAATAGGTAAGATCAATAAGGGTCAGTCGTGATCTGTCACGTAGTAGTCTTTAATGAACTCACTATATGACTCGGGAAGTGATTGAAGAACCCAGTCAACAGCCAACTTCCTTGAGACAACAACACCCAATACTCTCAGCCTGTTAATATGTGAGTTCATCTCCAAGACATGAGTACACAAAGGATGATATAAACAACATAACATTGAGTTATGGAGTTACCTCTTAGTTGTGGCTTGTAGAACTTGTTGTGTTTGGCCTTAAGAACTTAGTTCCCTAAGTGTTGTACCTCAAATTGAATCATATAACACCTTTGGACAAAGAATGACTTTTGAGAAAATATTCTTACACTCAAATAGGCTCGAACGATTTTGGATGCTAAGGGGCTTCTTATATAGTGTGACAAGATTAGGGTTAGCACCATGTAATCTCTAATGTCCATGACTCTTATATTACCTAGGATCCATGGGTTAAACCTCCATAGACTACCATATATGTTTAGCCCATCCTAAATAACAATTGGCTCAGACTATAAGAATTATTGATTTACCAAATCAATCCTCATATATTTAATTAATCCTTTTTTATCAGAAAATTAATTCCAAATTAATTCTTAAGACAAAATTGCATAAATGGTCCCTATGGTTGGCAATTTTATGTGCTTTTGGTCCAAAACGAAATGTTGGTGCACCACTGGTCCAAAATTGGATGTTTCTATTGTTTTTGGTCCCTATCTACTTAAAAAGACCAATATGCCCTTATAATTTGTTTTTCCATTTTTTATATATATTTTTATTTAAACTAAAAAAAACCCACCACACACACACACATACTCTCTCTCTCTCTCTCTCGCTCTCTCTCTCTAAATCTTCATTTAGGTTCTTTAACTTCATCTTCTTAAACACACACACACACACAATATACACAAAATTATGAAGATCCTCGTCTGATGGAGAAAAAGAAATACGAATGGGAACAGCCCCAAGGTCGATTGATGGTCCAGTGGCCGAATTCGTGAGTAGGAGCAAGCAACACAAGAGGTCGTCGCCTCTTATCTTTCATCGTGAAGAGAAATCGCCGCCTCTTGGTGTTTTACTCATCAAAAGCGGAGGATGAAGCGAGGGCAACAATGGATACTGGAGCAACTCTTGTGCTCTTTTGTCTCGGAAGAAGGATGCGAAGGAAGGGGGCTCAGTATAGCTAGGGGTTTCGAAGGGATGGAGGCTAGAAAAGAGTTCAGACGAGAAACAAACGTCGTAGGTGGTTCGGTGGCATTTGCTTTGACGGAAGAAGAAGAGATGTACGAGAGGTGAGGTTGCTGTCTCGATGGCTCACCGAAGCACCAATACAGCCGGTGGTTCATGACAAAGGACGAAGAAACAGGCTGAGACCAAGAGACCCAATGATGGGTCTCGATATTTGTTAAATCTCAAACTTGCAAATCACGATTGGTAACGAATCTGGTTGAAATTGTGGGTGGGTTCTTGTGTTCATTGTATAGTTTCAGGATGAACGGACTTGTTTTCCCACATATTCCTGTTTGATCTATCTGATGAAGATGAAAGGAAGCAGGCGAGAGAGAGAGAGAGAGAGAGGTGGGTTTATTTTATTTTTGTTTTCATTTTATTATAAGTATAAGAAAATAAATAAAAGAAATTAAAATATATTTATTTAAGGGGCATCTTAGTCATTTTAGGTGGGATGTGGCCCAAAACACAAGAAAATACAACCATAGGGACCAAAATCACATAAGGTATCTAAAATTGGACCAGTGGTGCACCACCATTTCGTTTTGGACCAAAACTACATAATTTTGCCAACCATAGGGACCATTTTTGCAATTTTTTCTAATTCATGATCAATACTAATTAAATCATATGATTTCGTATTAATATATTTGAACTTATAATATATTAACAAATCATAAATAACCTCTTCTCAAAAGTCCATCCTATCAAATTGTCCTGGTGATATGCAACCCAAATGGATAATGCTACTCTCGGGTCAACTACATACCAATTATAGTTATGGGCGTAGACACTTAATCCAACAGTGTTTTTGTCAGACCTCCGATGAAGGTGATTAGTGGTGGTCTTTATGATTTTTGACAATGGGATGCGGTGCTTTTGCGTATTCCAAAGACTTTGTGGTAGAACCAATAAATTAAAAAAATTAATAATATACATTTAAAAAAAATTAATGATCCACAAAAATAGTATTTATTATATATAGAATATAATAAATTAAATGTAATAATCCAATAAAAAAATATAATAATTTTTTTAATAAGTAATCCAATAAAAAATTTTTAAAAAATAGTTAAAAGAAATTAATAAGAGAAAAACATCATAAATGGTCCCTGTGGTTTCCTAAAATCTGAAGTTTAGTCCCCATGGTTTAGAAACGTCATAGGTGGTCCCTGTGCTTTCAAAACTTTTGATAGTTGGTCCTTATCCCTAACCCCGTTAAGTTTTATCTGTTAACTGCAACGCATTTTCGTCATTTCAATACCATAGGGACCGTTTATGATGTTTTCTCAAAAATGAAATAATATGCAAGGGTCTCTCTCTCATTGACTATCAAAGTCCTCCATAGGAGGAGCTCATTTCGGTAAAAACAAGAGGGACATCAAAAATGTTTTCCTTCTTCTCTACCTATCAATCAAAGCAAATAAACAGCCCCCTGAATACCATTGATGCTGGTCCTTCTTCCATCCCATAGGTCATGACAACCTTTCTCCTTCTCTTATTTCTTTCTATTTCGATGCATAACCAAGAACACCTCCATTGGAGGTGGTTTTCTTATGGGTACCTGGTAAGCTCAGGAGCAGCAACCCTTCCATTATATCTTCTATTTTCCCATGTGAACTCAAGAAACAACCCAAGCAAACCCAAACACCCTAATGATTCCTATCAAACAGTCAAACGAAAGGAAAATGGAAGAGAACCAATTACTGATCGGAGCAAAACCCCTTAAGTCGCGATCTACTAAACCCCACCGAGACCATTCCTCCTCCAATTGGAGAAGCACAATCCCAAACACCCCATTGATCGGCGTTTGCAGCCACCCTCCTCCTTACTGTTTTATTGCAAGAAGTATGTGAGAAAGAACCCAAGAAGAACAGTCGGAGGTACCGACTGCTATCACCTTCACGACCCCACGTGTTTCCCCGATCAGAACCACCCAACCCACCCTAAAAATTTACTGATGTTATTATTGCTCTCTGTCGGCTCGTTACCGGCGAAGAAGCAAAAGGGATCAAGAGCAGCTCACCAGAGGAGTCGATTCCCCCTCCTCATGACCGTATAACCCTCATCAAGCCATTGTCGTTGGCTTCCTGCTTCCGATCTTGCTCTTTTCTTATATCTATCTTTGAACTGCTGTTTCTTCTTGTGGATTGTGACCATCGACAACGTGAGAGAAACCTTGGAGGCTCGCCAGGATTTTGCCCATTCTCCCCTGCTGCTCCGTTTGCCTCTTCCTTGTCCCGATCAATTATGGATGGATACATGGTCCCCTGTGATCATGAAAAGATGAAAATGCCCTTTAGTTAATGGACAAACATAATGGAGTTACTAATAAGGACCATCTGTCAAAACTTCTGTAAGCACAGGGACCATCTATGAGGTTTTGAAACCACGGTGACTAAACTTTAGATTTTCGGAAACCACAAGGACCATTTATGATGTTTTTTTCTTAATAATATACTAATATAATATTTATTAATATATAAATATTATATATTAAAAATAAAATTAACTGATATATAATAATCAGATAAAGAATTAATCCAATAAAAAAATTTAAAAAAGAATTAATATATAATAGTTCAATAAAAGAAAGAAAAATTAATATAAAATAATTTAATAACTTTAAAAAGAAGAATTGCAAAAATGGTCCTTGTAATTTGGTAAAAAAAGATAACTGCAAAAATAGTACCTAAGGGTAAAATTGTCATTTTAAAAAAGTTAACAGCCAAATGCTAAAGTTAACGAAATAGGGACCTAAACCACAACTAAACCACCAAATAACAACCTTTTTTGCTAATAATTTTTTTTTAGATCTTACCCAAAGAAATTGGCAAACCACAGGACACTTTTTCAATTTTGTTCAATAAAATTTACACTAAAATATTAAAAAAAAAAAAACTATTGTGTGATATCCCTTTCTTGGTTTTTTTATATATATTACGAAAAAATATATATATCCACAAACAAGTTGCATTATTTTTAGAAGACAAATTCAATAATTGAGTTTAATACCTGTGATTTCATGGGAGTCGGCGATTGTTAAACCTAAACAAAAACACCCACAAAAGAACTCAACGCAAGTGGGGGAGAAGGAGATAAAAACCATTTAAGCATAGATAAAACAAAAACATTGATTGGGGCTTCTTGCTTATCATTTGCAAGTTTGACAATAGCAAGATTGGTTGTATGTTGGGCTTAATCAATAAAAAAAATAATTTTCAAACATCACCTCATAATGCCCGTTTGAGTAGTTCAAATCACCCTATGAAGAGTTAAAAAGAACACACCTTTAGACAACAAATTAGTGAAGAAATCAAGAATACATGAATAAAGAGAAATGGGTGATGGGAGAATTTTATTATGTGAACTAACCCTACCAACATGATGAGATTAAGGAGCAAAATCAAAATAACTTACCTCATCTAAGGACTCGCAGAGCCAATCCATTATTGGAACACCTTCAAGAAACCTAACCCAAAAATAAGCAATTCACAGAAACTGATCTGGAATAAGGGCGTCGACGGTCGGCCAATAATTTCAAGCCATGCAGTCTCCTGAAAAAACATAGCATCCACCACAGCTGAAAACCCACATGATTTGTTACTCGCCTCCAGCGATGTTGTTAGATGCACGCGACTCAGCTGCCTAGACCGCTGCAACGTCAGCTGTCCCGAGCTAGAAAAGAATCGTATGCCTTCAAGAACCCTAGTAATGGAGCATCAGGAGTACTGTCGGCAACGTCAGCTGTCTTGGTTATATGTGAACAGCTAAAAGAAGATGTTAGAGAATCAAAGATACAACTATTTTTCCCTTCCTCTATTTTTTTTAATAATACCAAATCTATATAGAATAAAACACACCGACCCAAATCTTCTTCAAGTAAAAACTTGATCCTAGCTTTTGCTTGGTTCACAATATTTCAAAATCGAAATACAATTGAAATTGGAAAAGAAATCGGTTAGGAATTTAAATTAAATTTTATATCTTGTTTGTTGTTTGGTTGACAGGAAATGAAATTAGAAGCAGTTTCAAATTATGTTTGGTTTGGTACATAGAAAATGAAATTGGGATCCATATAAAATGACGAAATTTTCCCTTGTTTTCTAACTTATATGTAAATATATATTATATTAATTAAAAAATATGAAATTTAGGCGGTGGTAAGTGGTGGGTGGCGGTATGTAGTGGTAATGGTGGTGGGGGTGGCGATGGTGGTGGAAGCGATGGTATTGGCGACGGTAATGGTGGTGGAAACGGTGGTGGTCTTGGTAGCGGGTTGTAGTTGTGGCAGTAGAAATGGTGGTGTTGGCAGTGGTGGTGGCGAGTTATGGTGGTAGGGGTGGTGGTGATTGGTGGTGGCTAATGGTAGTGGCGGTGGTGATGAATGGTGGTTGCGGATAAGTGTATGTGTATAGTCTAAAGTGATGAAATGTTTTATAAGGGGAAAATGGTAATATTCCACTTTCCATCCTACCAAGGAATTAATTCCTTCAACATCTTGATGGAAGCAACTTTCTTTCATTTGAAGAAAAAAAATCATTTAGGAATCTTTTTCCCTCTCTAAAGTTGAACCTAACACATGAATTCGGGGAAACTGAAATCCTTTTTCTCCTTTAATTTCATTCATTTCCTTACAACCAAATATCACCCGAGAGAATACATCCAACCCAAATAAATGGACCATAAGTCGGTTATTTTGGGCCGTAAAACAAAGCTTGATGTGGCAGCATAAGGAAAAGAGAGTGACTAAGGGGTCATTTTGATAGTTATTGTCGGGGTTAGAAATTTTGAGTCCGCATCTAACTGAGTTTATGTTGATTGATTATTTCTCTGAATGACTATGTTGAATTATGAAAATTGATCATATTACCCTCATGTTTATTGATTAAACAAACACCATTTTATATCAAAATACAAATTGTCATATAAAATCCAAATACAAAATTGTGATACAAAATCAAAAATACATAATAATTTGCATACAAATTTAACATTCACTGTTTGAAAGTAACTAATTAGTAATCTGGTCACGCAAAGTAATCATAGACTCAACGGCTTCTAAACCCCATTATATCCCTTGTATGCTTTGGCCCTCACATCCTCCACCTTGCAAGTCGAGAGTAACCATAATGTTATGTTAAGAGTTCGTTAATAACCCATCTTGATATTGAATTTCCTTATAAAATTATGGAGTGCAACACAAGCAATGATTATGTCTCTTTGCACTGGAGTAGGATAATGAGCCATTTGCTTTAAAATTGCAAATCTTGCCTTCAATACACCATAAGCACGTTCAATAACATTTCTAAATTTGTGAATGAGCATCATTGAACCTTTTGTCATTAGTTAAAGCTTTGTTTCTTCGAAAATCGGCTAATCAATACCAAGTATTGCGGTAAGGAGCATAAATCTACGAGTGTTGGTGTATGCAACATCACAAAGGTAATATTTATTGGTAGATGATTTCCACATTTATTATATATATAATATAGATAATAAAAGTTATAGTTACAAACATGGTGGAGGTAATGGAAATCCGAAAGTCATATTAAATGCAACTTCTTTCAAAACTATAGAGTCATGTGTTATGCCCTTCCATCCAGACCATACAAAGGTGAATATCTTATCAAAATCACAAATTTCAATTACATTTTGATAACATTCACCTTTTCCTCTTCCCTATAGCAAGTTTGTTAACCAACGGACACAACTGCATGTATAAGTGTTTCATTTGGTGCACTTATTGCTCCATGAAATATGTGTGTTGGTCGTCTATGTCGTTCTGTGGTATTTCGTGTTGGATTGGAAGATGTTGTTGCTATAATATCTCTTGGAAAACACATCATTGAACTTAGGACCTCATGAAAACATTGATAAATCATGTGTACAGAGTGTTGAATTCTTCCTTTAACCACTCAAAAACATTCATTATGTCCTACAACATGTAAACAAATATAATCATATTCTCTTAAACGCTTACTATCTTACTACGTTGCAACCAATTTCTTTGTGTAAAATTATTGTGCAATAGTACAATTGCATCTTGTGAAAGACGTATCATATCGTAACATTGTGTAAGACATTAGTGTATCAAATCTTGCATATACACATGCCCACTTACTGTCAGTTCTATAGTGCTTATTCATTCAATTCTTCTTTTCCTTTGTCGGACCAACATCAACAAATACCACGAGAATATAAGAAAATATAAAAGTGCACCTTATTTATCCATATGTGACTTGTGAAATGTTAAATATAAATTACATTAAAATCCATAACATGAACCATAATATAAGTCTATAACATAAAAATCAATAAAGTAACTCTCTGTAGCTTACAAATCCATATCACATAACAATCCTAACATATAAATCCATAACACATAACAATCCTAACATAAAATCCATAACGCATAAAAATCCTAAGAAAAAAAAATCCATAACACAAATCCGTAACATATGAAATCAAAAAAGTGTTGGATTAGTGTCTAAGTCCATAACTATTTTGGTATGTACTTGACCCGATAATGAGCATGGTCCTTTTGGGTTGCCTTCACCATAGCAATATGTAGGATTAATTAAGGAGAGAAAGGTTTAATTATGATTTATTAATATGTTATAAGAATAATATAATAAAGGAAAAATTATAATATTATTAAATATTAGTTAAGAATTAATTAAGAATTAATTTTGTGCTAAAAGAGATTAATTAAACTTAAGGGACTTATTGTGTAATTATAAGATAATTACATAGATGGGCTTATGGACTCCATAGTAGGTGGAGTGGACGAATTCTATAGGGGAAACCCATTAGAAGTCGTCCAAGGCTTCTAAAGAAGGAGTCCATGGGCTGCTTCTGGCTTAAGTAGTCAAATTAGGGTTTCCTTGTTAGATAACCTAATTGCCTAAGTATATAAGGAGCCCTTAGGTACCAAAAATGTGGCTAACACTCGGATTAGGGTTTCCAGCCGTTTTTGGTGCCTCACCTCTCTTCTCTTCTTCATCTTGTTGCTTAGTGGTGTTTGTGACTCCATTAGAGATGCAACACTTGAGGCACCAAGCTTTCTGATGCCAAGGATTAGATTGTTATTGCTATATAATAATCAAAGGTTAGATCTAAACCCTATTTTATGTTAATATGATTAATTGTATGCGAGATCTAGGGTTTATAGTTTTGGGTATTCAATTGCATGTTCATTAGACAAATTAGATCCAAAAGCTATTAGGGTTTGCATGTACACCATATGATTGATGTTTTGCTCAAAACTCATCAGTGGTATTAGAGCCTAGGGCTGTTTATTAGTGAATTTGATGCTTATTTGGATGAAAAATCGAAATTTTTGACTTTTGGGGGTTGGACTCGCCGATTCCGTGACTGAACTCGCCGAGTCCACTGGGTACTCGACGAGTCCAGTGCTAACTCAACTAGTCAGTGAGTCTGACAGCTATATTTCGCGATTTTCTTGCCTTTTTCATTGTGGGATAATTACCAAAACGTTTTTTACTGATAAAAAATCGGATTTTTATGATATTGGGTGATTATCCTTGCCAAAATAAAAGATATCTTCATATTAATTGAATAATTACTTCCTTATATGATTAAATTTAATTATTTTGTGAATTATCTTGCAAGAAATTGACTAGGTCAAAATTAGATAACCACCAATTAGTTGTTAATTGCCTTATTTGAATTTTTGATCTAGAATTTTCTTGATGAAGTTTGAAAAAGTTTCAAATTACTCCCTTTAGGTTTTATAGTTTAAATTTGAACTTAAAAGTTGTGTGTTTTAAATTTAAATAAGTTAAACCCTAATGTTTTGAAAAGTTTCAAAAACTTACCCTCAAGTTTTGGATTTTAAAATTAATTAAAAGTCTTAATTTGAAATTTTAAATTCTAAAACCTTAGTAATTTGAAAAGTTCAAATCACACCCTTATTCTTTTATTAATTAATTAAAGTGTATAATTAAAAGAGATTTAATAAACTCAAAAAGTTTTGGTTTACATTTAATTAAATTAAAAGTATAATTTACTAAATTAAACCACCTAGTATTTTAAAAGTGTAAAATACACCCTATACTATATATAACATTAAAAGTCTAATATTATATATATTTATGAGTAAACAGTCAGTCTTACTGTTAGTAGGCCTCATTCACGAAGCTGGTCTATAAGGGGTGTTTAAGGAAATTGCCTATAAAATGGCGATTAAATGGGTATCCACTCTTACCCAGCACACTGGTGACTAGTGGAGGGTCGTTAGCCGAACGGGTAGGACAGAAACCTTCCATTATAAGTATAATGAAGTACAAAGCAACTAAATGCTTTTACAAATTCCCAAATCACAGTTACTTTAGGCAAAATGTGAAATTGTATGCTAATCCATGGAATTACAATTCGTAGCCTTGTCAAACGTTAGTGGAGCGTGTGTGGTTAATCGACACACTAATTTAGGGATGACATTGGTAGCGAAGGGTGACTCGAAGTTTGTCATAGATCAATGGAGCGTGTGTGGCTAACCAGCACATTAATTAGGTGATAGTAGCATTGAGTGCACCACATGATTTGCACGGTTATTCACACCTTGTTTGTGATCCTCGACATCCCAGTCACAAACTTGAAGGGCAAAATTGAGATTAAACATGCCATTGAAAAGTTCAATGAATCTCAAAGGATCTAGGAGTTTCAATACATTTAAATCTTAAACTTCATTTTTGTTTTTCATGGTGGAAGTTGGTAAATCGTCATTTACCTACCTTCAAATATTCTGCGACTACATTACGGCATCCCTCTTCTAGGTTGTAGAGTATTGTGTTGGATCCTAGCTTTGATGTTTCATTTGGGTGTTACATCAAGGATTATAATCAACTTAACTTGAATTTTCTCCCATTTTGTATATTTCAAACAATCATGGTCTTCCCAAATCCCATGGAACAAGATTTCCAAATGAAGATGATGTTCCACGATTTGATCGAGGAACAAGAAATCATGCTTCACTTCCTCCACCTCCTCCAATTGTTCTCCCTAACCCACAAGTTCGAAGGCTTGAAGAGTTCAAGCTCACTGAAGCCCTTTTGACAACTAAACACGAAGATGGGAAACCTGTGTGTGCACACATCTTAGAGATGAAGTTACACATTGATAGGTTGGGTATGTTAGCTGTTGTCATCCCCAAGGAGTTGGTTGTTGACTGGGTTCTTTAGTCACTTCCTAAATCATATAGTGAGTTCATTAGAGAGTACTATATGATGGATCACGACCTGACCCTCATTGATCTCACCTATTTGCTTATAGATGTTGAATCAGCAATGATTTGGCATGTTGGTCAAGCAAATTTGTCTGGTGAATCAAACTCTCAAACTTCAATGGACATTGAAAATGATGACATTGGAGATCCAGAAAAGGTAAACTCTAAGATAGTTCTTTGTGTCATTCCAAAAGAGTCCATTTGCTTTTATTGCCAAGAGAAGGGGCATTGGAGACGAAATTGTCCTATTTACCTGAGAGATCTAAGAGACGGGAGAGTCAAGATGTATGGCTCTACTTCAGGTAAAATCCATTATCTAACTCTTTTAAGTTCCTATTCTAGATTCTTAATACATGATGTGATAAGATTACATTTTGATGTTTTGTAGGATCGAAGAAAAGAGATGAAGCTTAAGGGAAGAAGTGAGCTGAATCTAATCGTGAAGAAATGGATTTCGATCGCATTGCTTGAAGATTAGATTCTTGAGCTACTACTTGGAGTTAGAATAGATTGCTAAGAAATATGTAATAATATAGTTTTTCAATTGAATTGCATTGTAAGTTCAAATTTTTTCCGCAATAAAATGAATTTTGATTTTATCTTATTTATTTATCCTTGCAATGGCGTGTATGAAAAATTGATGTTTGAAAGTTTCTATTATTAGCAATAATGGATTTCATTCTTAATTATGTTATTTGTGGAAATGTCGAGAATTTACCAAATAAGGAGAGAGTTTCTCATCGCCCAAGTTTCAATTGGACAAAAACTCGGAATCATACAACTTGGTTGCTTGATGAATGAGAAATTTCATATTTGGAAATTAGATTAATTCTTTGACAGAGTGTGAAGTGAAGGACTAGGAGATCGAGTACACAAGTTTGTATGTTGATCAAGTCCACCACAAGAGTGATAAAGATATTCGTCTTGATTTACTAAATTTTAGTAAATATGATTATACTTATAAGATTAAGTGTAACTCTGAGTTAATTGAAAAGGTTTCAATGAATGGCAGAAAGAATAAGAAGAAACAAGTAGGTGAAAAGATAAAATTTCTCCATTCTTAGAAGAAAGGAGACTACCTTTTATCGTATTTTATGATAAGTCTTAATGATTCAGAACCATATATCAATTGATCCTCTAAGTGAGGTTTTAGTACATTTGTATGTCTAAGAAAAGGAATCGAGAATTGTGGAAATGGTTAAATCAAGAAGTTGATCATACTTCATTTCAATGTCGAGTCTTAGAGTCATACTCCAAGATTGCGAATTGAGTGATACATCTTTAGTAGGTTTATAAAACTCAACAAATATGGAATTTGGAAAGGTTTTCTTATTCTTGCACATTTGAAATTGGTAAGTTGTGGTGTCTTGGATAAGACAAAGACCAACTAGGACCAATTATGTGAAGTGTTTTGTCTTGATAAGAACTACACTAACTCTTGAATAATTGTTTTGTCTAGGAAAATTTCCTGACAAGAGAATCATATTTGTCAAGAGGTCAGTGGGAGTTTTAATGATCTTGAAAAAGGTTTCAAGAACAAATCAAGAATAAACCTTATCGATCATCACTAGCACACGACTTGAGGTTTACAACATATCGTGTTGACATTATTTTGTTTTTGTGCCATTCCAATTGAGTTAATTATGTATGTGAGTTCTATGAGTTCACATTTGAATGCATAAAGACAAAGCGCCTTGGTCGATGGAAAGTACATTGATATGTATGGATAAGTTGCTAAACTACTTGGAAGACATGGTGGGCACTCGTGTTACCATAAGGCTAGAAATCAAGAAAGTTCAATCCATATGAGTTTGGATTTGTCGCAAACTTGGTTTTGGCAAATTCACATGGATAGGAACACATACACCATAAAAACTAAGTGTCATAAGATTCCCTCCTTCATGAAAATGACTGTGAGGAAATGCTTTCACTAAGAGAGATTTTAAGAAGATAGCAATTGTGAAAATTGTATTCTCAAATTCGATTACGGTTACGACATCCCTTTCCATAATTCGAATTGTGAGATTTGGCAATTAGTCTAACATTTGGGACTTATTGATATAAGTTCTGAATTGTTTAGACACACATATGAGCTATCTAAGGCAAAAGTGTATAAGTTTAAGAAGCTTAGATAAAGGCTTATCGAAGCATCTGATATTAGAAATATGAACTTCAGAAATTCAATAAGCATTGTTTTTCTGGAAGTTCAGCTATTTCTGAATACATGTCAAAGCTAGTGGGAGCATAAATGTTATGCTTATATGATAATAATCATCATGATAGTGGGAGCATAAGCGTTATGATTATATGATTATTATGACAAGTATTGCAAGTTAGCAATATTAATTATAGTAAAACAAAGATTCAATTTGCAAAGTTGCATGGGTTGAAAAGTTGTTTTGCTATAATTAAGGGAGAGAATATTATACTTCGTTTCAAAATCTAAAGCTTAGATTGAGAAATTTTAATAAATTTAGTCAAAGGATACATAGTGTGTTCTTAAATTTTGATTATGATTACGGCATCCCTCTTCATAGTTTGAATTGTGAGAACGTGACACATAAAATATTATTGCAGAAGATTGATAAAGTATCATATCTTTATGTAAGACATTATGCATTGTGTCCCATACGCTTCGGGTATAGGATCGATTGCAAATGCTATAATATTTGACCATTCTAAAATTTCCAAATGTCTAGCACATTAAGAGGGAAAAAGGACTATAATATTTGACCATTCTAAAATTCTCTATTCTAAAACAGTAAACGATGAATAATGAGTAATCAATATGGTGTTTAAACAAAAGTGTTTTATTTACTACCACAAGTTTGGGGCCATATAGGATTAAGTATTATTGTTGTGTTTCAGTTTGCATTTTTTGACTACCAGAATAACTTGGTTATTCGAATCTCCACAGTCGGTCATACGTTGGAAGTAGGTAAGAAGGAAGACTGTCATGAAGATTCTGTAGATTGTCTGAAGAGTTTAGACATAGCACAAGTTTGTTGCAGGGTTCATGAGTGCTTTGATAAGATTAGAGTATTGGATTAAAACCACGCTCACTTGGATAACTTCATGGATTTATCACGTGTGATTAGTGAGACGATAATATTGTATATTCTTGAAGCCGAGATGTGCGAGTTGTTATTTGTTAGTCGGTTGCACATTGATAATAAGAAAACGCACCAATAACTTGGTGTTATAAAACTTATTGTTGTGTGTGATTCGATCAATAAATGCAAGTGAGCATTTGAGTCGAGGTTTGTCCATTCCTTTTACCCAAAGTGGGATAAAAGCGATATCTGTGGGCCCCTCGATGATTTAGTGATGACACCTAAGCGCTTGGCCTAGCCGGGACTAAGTTGACGTGTTCAATTGTAGTCTGTTGTCAGTTGTCATAGATCGGAAGTCGGGAAACAATATAGAGAGAATGATCAAAATTCATGTCTTATGTCTATACGATATCTTGAGAAAGGAGGAATATATGATCCCTTATCTAAAGGACACGCTATCTGATAAGATCAAAGTTGACAACGGCTTTTGACAGCTATGATTGCTGATCAGGTTCTGAAGTCATACAGAAAATAGTTATTAGACTTATCCAAGTGGGAGAATGGTGGATTAGTATCTAAGTCCATAACTATTTTGGTATGTACTTGACCCGATTATGAGCATGGTCCTTCTGGGTTGCCTTCACCATAGCAATACGTAGGATGAATTAAGGAGAGAAAGGTTTAATTATGATTTATTAATATATTATAAGAATAATATATTAAAGGAGAAATCATAATGTTTAATTAATATTAGTCAGAATTAATTAAGAATTAATTTTGTGGTTAAAAGAGATTAATTAAACATAAGGGAATTATTGTGTAATTATAAGATAATTACATAGATGGGCTTATGGACTCCATAGAAGGTGGAGTGGAAGAATTCTATAAGGGAAACCCATTAGAAGTCGTCCAAGGCTTCTAAAGAAGGAGTCCATGGGCTGCTTAAGGCTTAAGCAGTCAAATTAGGGTTTCCTTGTTAGTAACCCTGATTGCCTAAGTATATAAGGAGCCCTTAGGCACCAAAAACGTGGCTAACACTTGGATTACGGTTTCCAGCCTTTTTTAGTGCCTCCCCTCTCTTCTCTTCTTCATCTTGTTGCTTAGTGGTGTTTGTGACTCCATTAGAGGTGCAACACTTGAGGCACTAAGCTTTCTGAAGCCAAGGATTAGATTGTTATTGCTATATAACAATCAAAGGTTAGATCTAAACCCTATTTTATGTTAATATGATTAATGTTATGCTAGATGTAGGGTTTATAGCTATGGATATTCAATTGCATGTTCATTAGACAAATTAGATCCAAAACTTATTAGGGTTTGCATGTACACTAAAGGATTGATGTTTTGCTCAAAACCCATCAAAAAGATCTTAATGTCATACTAAAGTCAAACAATAATGTAACAAATGAGAAAATTAGGTCATTGTTCACCGGTCTCAATCACTATGACCATCGCTTCTAATAAACCTATTGTATTGTATTACATCCTCTTCATGAATATAAAGTTTTCATACATATACAAAATACCCTTTTTGTCTCTGGTAAATGTTGATCGTTAAAAAATAAAACACTATTCACAATATATGGGTGTTTAATTAATGAATTAAAATTTGGATTTATGTGTTAGGAATACTTATGAACAACCCATAATCTAAAAATGTAGAACCTAAGAATACGATTCCATGTATATAAAGAACGTCGAAAACAGAGATCATATGCGAAAGTTACGTCCTTTTTAAGAAACCAAATCAGTTATGTAACTGAGTTTTCCATAAACGAACATTGAACGATTTGTTGAGTTACCTATGCATCTCGTTAAGTATTTCTAAGCACGTTTTTGCACTAAGACTATACCCGGTTGTTTGACTTCATTCTTAAAATATTATTAACACGAAGTTATAGTTGTTTTACAAAATTGGTCATAAAGTGAAAACCATAAATATAACCCAACTGAAAATTCAAACATGTTTTAGCTTAGTTACGTATATCATTTGGAAATTTGGATCACGAATTTGGTATCACCAAGTTTGAGACATATGACTAGCATATTTGGAATATTTTTTCGGAGTTGTTTTCGTCGAGATTTGACACATGGTTCTAGGCGATGACATGTGTCACCACTTAAGTGGTGACGCTTGTCATTTGTCAAGGTTTCGGTGATCCACACCACCCTTCTCCTATTTAAAAATACCAAGAGAGTTCAACCTTTTTTTTGAACCACTCCCCTCTCTCTCTAGATCTCTCCTCCTAATTCTCTCTATGTTGGTTGTTTTTGGCCAAAAGTCGTTGCACTACCGCCATGCCACCACCGTTCATCATCACCAGGGTAACCTGTAGCCACCACCACAACTCCAGCCACCTCTCAAGTAGCTCCCCTAATTGTGAACACCCTTCCACCAATAAAAAAGAGTTATGGCATCCCCAAAATAGCCGGTAGCAACCATCGGCCGCTAGCAACCGCAATCCACCACCACTAAAATTCCCCAAAATCGAACAGAATGAGCCCCTTCTTCCCTTTTAACAGCTATCTCAGGTCCCAACACAAACCGCTACCAAAAAACCACTTTTCTGACCATATTTTGTGCAATAACTTATTTTTCGACGAAGCTCCGATGAGATTTTGGAACACCAATTTCCCGACATCCGTGAAAAGTGCTTTTCCAGACTTATTTTACCTAATCTACAATCCAGTAACGTCCCAAAAATTCATATTAATACTTTCATTTTTTAAACCATTAACAACACAAACAATTTTGTTCCAAAACCAACTAAAGTTATCATATCATTTAAAAATCAGAGTAAGAGTCATAAATAGCCAATGCAGAAAAAAGTTGAGGGATGTTGTGGAGTCACGTTGGGCCCTTCCCTTTCGAACCGAAAGTACAAAGCTTAGTGAGTTCCCTAAAATACCATATACCATACATATCATTAGGCCTAGCTTGCACATTGGGCCCACCATATAATAATAGGCCTAGCCCTTCCTAGTCAATGGGCCAAACCCAACATACAATTGGGCCTAGCCCATCATACAAATATGCATGGCCCAACATATAATAGGCCCAACCCTAAATGCATGCCAATAGGCCCATCCCCACATCTAATGCAAGAATCAAAAAGACAATAACCATCCTACATACATCCTAGTAAGCAGGCATTGGTGCCTCTGATCCACAAGTATAATTAATAGACTCACCTGACTCACGAATCAGCTAAACCACAACTCAAAACCTCACAATCCCTACTACAACACCCCTATTACAGCATATACTATGTTTTCTTAAACACTAGTCATGTCATACACCAAGTATTCATACTATGTTTGTCTATGATCTTTACTTTGTGAAATAGATCAATTGAACATAACTCCAATGATCCTCTTTTCACAGTCCCAAATCCTTACTGCAAATGCAAAAATTCCAAATTCATGCGATTTACTGAAATCTGTTAAATTCTAAACTTATATGCATTGATCCTCTTGTAATGATTATGCACAAAGTCATAAGGACTTGACAGCAAACATTACAAAGTATTCCAAAGGAGATCAACTCCTTGGAAACATCCTTCTTGTAGTAAGTTTCCTTAATCTTACATAGATTGAAAATTCTAACTTTGAAACATTTCAAGATTCATTTTTACTATCACTTCTAAACAAGAGTTTCCTCCTTACAGATTATGTCAATATGGTCCTTCCAGAATTATCAATATACTTCCAACTGTCCTTGAGCACCCAATCTTTGGTAAACCTTAGATTGTCTTCGACAATTGATTAATCTTTTTAGTCATATCCAATTCTAGTCCTTTTCCCTTCTTAATGCCCCAGGCATTTGGAAAATTTTAGAAAGGATGAATATAGCACATGTAATCGATCCTATATCTGAAGCATATGGGACACGATTCATGATGTCTCACATAAAGACTAAACCAGTATTTTGCTATAACATTTCCATTTCTATTTGCCAAGTTCTCATAATTCAGATTATGAAAGGGGATGTTGTAAGCATAATTGAATTTTAGAACGCAAATAATGGACCCATATACAAAATTTTCTTATGTTGAGCCATTCCAACATGAAATTCATATATATATATCCTTGACTAAATACGATTAAAACCTCAATCTAAGCTTTTAGATTAATTATAGCAAAACAACTCTTTCCCAATTGAAACTTTTGTTTTCTATAATTAACATTGCTAACTTGCAATACTTATCATAATTAACATGCTCCCACTAACATGATGATTATTAGCATGACACTTATGCTCCCACTAGCTTTAACATGTACTCAGAAATCAGCTAACTTTCTTACCAAAGTTCAGATTTCTGATACTAGATTGTTTTGATAAAACTTTATCAAAATCATACACATTCCCTTAGATAGCTCATAGGTGTGTCTAAACAATTATGAAGAGGGATGCCGTAATCATAATTGTTAGACCTTTTTGCCACTTCTCACAAGTCCAGGTTAGTGTGTCGGTTAACCACACATGCTCCACTAACGACTTTGAGAATGAAAATATCGCAATTGCTATCTAGCTAAAATCTACTTAGTAAAAGTGTTTCCTCACCATCATTTTCATGAATCGGAGAGAAACCTTATGACACTTAGATTTTTATGGTGTATGAGTTCCTACCCATATGAATTTGTCAAAACCATAATCACAAGACAAGGATAATGAAAAATCCAAACTCATATGGATTGAACTCAATCTTAATTTCTTGCCACCTGGCAACTCAAGGGCCTGCCATTGCTTCCAAGTTGTTGTGCAACCAATTGAGAACTCTAAAAACTCATATGCAAAGCCAACTTTAACTGGAATGGGCACATAATATGTCAACATGATAGGTTATAAAGCTCAAGTCGGGTGCTAGTGAAGAACTTCATGTTTTATTTTTGATTAGTTCTTGAGACTTTCAAGACCTTTAAGACTCCCACTGTCTTCTTGACCTATAAGACTCCCTTTTCAAACATCCAAGAGATAGTGCAGATTCTAATCAAGACAAACATTTCACATAATTGGCCTTAGTTGGTCTTTGTTTTATCCAAAACATCACAACTTACCAATTTCAAATGTACAAGAGTAGGAAACTTTTACTATTACATTTGACAAGTGTTTTAAACCTTCTTTAAGACATGTCACTCAAATTACAATCTTGGAGTATGACTCTAAGACTTGTATTGGAACGAAGTATGATTCATCTTCTTGATTTAACCATTTCAACAATTCAAGATTCCTCGTCTTAGTCATAAGAATGCACTAAGATTTCCTTAGAAAACTAATTGTGTTATGGTTTCTTAATCATTAAGATGATCACAAAACTGATACTAAAGTACTCTCCCATCTTTTCAGATTTGAGAAAATTTTATCCTTCTACCTAATTTGATTCTTCTTATTCGCTCTGCCATACATTGGAACCTTTTCCAATGTCTCAGAGTTACACTTAAGCTTGTAAGTATAATCATATTTACTGAGCTTTATTAAACCATGACGAATAGTCTTATTGATCTTTTGTGGTGGACTTGACCAGTGCACAAGAATGTGTACTCGATCCCTTAGTCCTTCACTTGACTCACACATCCATGTGAACAAGTAGTTAGTCTTAATTTTTTTTCAATGCTTGAAAGTTCTCATTCATCATGCTATACAACTTGCATGATTCCAAGTTTGTATCCAACTGAAACTTGGGTGATGAGAATCTTTCCTTATTTGGTAAATTTAGACACTACCACAAATGAAAGAATCAAATTCACTTTCCAATATTGCTATCAGTGGAATCTTATAAGCAACAACTTATCACAAATGCCATTGTAAGGATACTTAAAATAAATAAAATCAAAACCTTTTTCTTTTATTTTAAAACTTTGCGGAAAACTTATCCTTACAATCAATATAAAAACCTTGTTGTTATCTATTCCTAAGCAATATAAATATCATAACTCTTAAGTAATAGCCCAAAATTCTGATCACCGAACCATGCGATTGAAATCCATCTTCGCGATCAGAATCAACATGCACTTAATAGAGTTAGACAATGGACTTTACCTGAAGTAGAGCCAAACTTATTGACTTTAACATCCTTAGGTAAATTTGGCAGCTTTGCAACCAATGCCCCTTCCTTTGGCAATAGTTACCTATGGACCCTTGATAATGGGACTATCTCAGACTTAGCCTCTCTCTTTACCATTTGGTCAACCGAGTTGACTATGGCTGATCCCTTTCCATTGGAAAGAGAGAGCTTTACTGGATATCCAATGTCATTATTGTCAATGTCCACAAGTTTTAGGAAGTTGGTCTTAGCAAATAGATAAGATCGTTAAGGATCTTGTCATAGTCTGTTTCATAGGAGTCCCAAAGGAATTCACTATGTGACTTAGAAAGTAGTTGAGGCACCAACTTTCTCAACACTTTGACACCTAACTCTCCCGACTTGTCAATATGTGACTACATCTCCAAGATGTGATCACACATAGACCTTTGCTTGCCAATAGGGCTTGAGTGACCTTAAAATTTTCAAGAACTTGTGGGTTATTCGGTTTTAATTGGTTTTCACCAATTTCCACCATGATAAACGAAATGTATTATTCGGTTTTAATTGGTTTTCAAAACTCCTAGATCTTTGAGATTCATTGAACTTTTCAATGGCATGTTTCAATCTCGAGTGTGCCCTTCAGGTTTTGTGACTGGGATGCCGAGGATCACAAAACAAGGTGTGAAGTAACCATGCAAATTACTTGGTACCCTTAAGTTTTTACCCCTCAATCGATGTGCCGGTTAACCACACACGCTCCATCGATACTATGATAAACTTTAAGTTACCCTTTGCCTACCTTGTTAAATACGAGTTAGTGTGCCGGTTAACCACACACGCACCACTAACCGACTTAAACAAAGTGCGAAGTGTAATTTCATGGATTAGCACCTTATTCACATTTTCCTAAGTAACTAATATTGGGTATTTATAAGAGTTTAGTTACTTAGTATTTATCATTAATACTTTTAATGAAGGGAGAATTCTAGTCCTTGTCCTACCCGTTCGGCTAACGACCCTCCACCGGTCAAGGAAACGGTGGGTGAGAGTGCACACCCATTAAACTGCCATTTTATAGGCAGTAACCTTATACCCCCCTTATAGATCGGCTTCATGAATGAGGCCTACTAACGGTAAGACTGACTTTACTCTTATACATATATATAAATATTATTAACTTATAATATTATAAGGTATAAGGGTTGAATTTTTACTTTTAAAATTCTAAGGGCTAACTTGGAATTAAAGTATTCATGGGGAAAACTTTACAAATTCCAAAACTTGAGGGAAAGTTTTGAAAGTATTCAAAACTCTTGGATTTTCATAACTTATGAGTTTAATTAAAGTTTTAAAAACATTAATGAAGTGACTCTTGAACATCCATAACTTGAGGACAAGTTATGGAGTCATTAAACAATTTAATGAGGAAAAAGACTCTTCATTTTGTAACATATGGCAACTTTTATGAGTTTTAAGATTCATAAATGTGACTTATAAGTTACATAAACACATTTTGTGAGCTTCTTTTAGATTAATTTGGATTAAAACCAACTATCACATAATTTTATTCATTAATCTAAATTCACTCATAAAACAAGGTAACACAAAAAACTTTTGGTGATCCATAACTTATTCTTAAGTTATGGAATCCTTTAAAACATTAACACCAAATTTTGTAACTCCATAAAAACTTTGAATCAATTTTTTTTAAAACCTTTTCATATCCATAACTTATGGAGGTTTCAAAAAATAAAACTCTTCAGATCAAACTTTTAAAACTAATAAAATAATCATATCATTTTATCTTTTATTAAATTTGACCTAATTCAACTTATAAAGCAAATTATTCAAATTTTACAAATAATTAGTTTTTCACTAGAACAAGTAATTACCTTAAAATTTGACAAACTTCATGTTTTTTTTTCCTTTTTTTTCAACTTTGAAAATAAAATATTTGCATCAATATAACATAAAACAACCTGTGGCTCTGATATCACTGTTGGGTTTTGAGCATTCTAACACTCCTAAGTGTACATGCAACCCTAAATACCTTGGATCTATGTTTTCTCTATTATACATGCAAATATGAACTTCCAAGGTATTATCCTAATCTAGCATACAAAAACAATGAATATAACAAGATAGAATACATAACTCTTTGATGTAGAAAGTCTTCGTGAAGCTTGGGTGCCTAGTGCCCCAAGTGTGACACCTCAAATGGTTCACACAACACCAAATACACTTGGAATAACTTGAGAGAAACTTGAACACTCCTTTAAATCGTCTAGCTCTCACACTCACACATAGTGCACGATTTCTTGAGCCATGGGATTCATTTATATGGTGGCTATTAGGGTTACACCATGTAACTCATGACTTTACCCATTCCTTATGCTCCATGGATTTTAACCTCCATGGAGCATCCATGGGTCACCCCATGAACTTAGTCCAACATAAGGAATCTTGGATCACAAGCCCACATATATAAGAATGAATGATGTACACAATCAACCCATATATTTAATTAGTCTCCTTTTGATCACTTAATTAATTCTAAATTAATTCTTGATCAATACTAATTAAATAACCTTATTAATATATTAGAACTTATAATATATTAACAAACCTTAAGTGTTATTTCTCTCATTTTAGTCTATCCAAATGCATGATGCCATGCAACCCAAACAGACCATGCCGGGTCGGGTCAAGTCTTACCAATTATAGTTATGGACTTAGAAATTAATCCAACAGATCCATCATAAAGATGAAAGCTTTATAGACATGTATGTCTGATACATTTCTAGGATCCATTTTAGGTCAAGATGAGGTAAAAAGACCAAAACTCCAGCAAATGACAAGAACTTCAACCAAAGACTAGATCTACAACATATGATGCTCTTCGGACTCAAGAGAGTAATAAAGTTGCCAAATTTATGAGTCACGTCCTTCCAAACTTGCTCAAACATGAAGAACATGGAACAATAACCTAGATTTAGCCACATCAAGCCATAAAGATGGAGTCTTTGACACTTATAAAGATCCATAAGCTATGTGAGATGGTGACGATGTTGATTCCTTGTAAGATCTACCAATTAAACACCTTATCCTCATTCTTCTCTTCTTCTCTAAGCTATCAAATGCCCCAAAAAGGCCACAATTCAATAAGGAAATGAGATCTAGGGTTTCTTAGAGGTATAATGGTGTTGGAGGATGGAAATGAACCCTAGAAATGGCTTAGAGGGGTTTAAATACGAACAAAACCCTAAAAGAATCATAGGCTTGTGTTAGAATAGTTGCCACACCATGGCCTTCCTTGGTTGCATTGTGGCGGTCCAACAAAACACATGACCAATTTAATCATTGCCACGTCGTGGCCATCCTTTCCCCATGTCATGGCATAGATTTTCCTCCACAACTCTATCTTTGGTCCTTCATAAAAGTAAGCTTTACCAATCTGGAAGATGGGTGTTACATCCCCCCCCACTGAAATTATATTTTTTCCTTGAAATCATTTCTTACTACACTCTAGGCACCCCTGACAATTTGTACAATTCCTCCAGCACCCATATTCAATTTAAAAGTCGCCTTAGACATGCAATGACCCTCTAATACTTCAATGAAACCCAACCTCTGTAGGATTCATATACCCTGACGAAGAACAAATCCTTACTCCCACTAACTATAACCAATGAAGAATGACCATCTCTACTCTGCCCAAAATCCATAAGTCTGATACCTTGTGTGACTTCCCAACATACAAAACCATTCTAAAACACAATCACTATGACTCAACTTTGCAATACAAACTGAACAAAACCCTCTCCGACCCTGAATTATCTTGTTCATACTACTGGAAAATAGAAACCATGACCATTCATCGATGCTGAAAAGAACTTTTCATTTGAGAATAATGGTGACTCGCATCGCAAGTCTCACACCTAAGTGCCAAATCAATATATAACTCACATCCTGATAACCAAAGATTCACATAGCCGATATCTTTTGATTTCATTGTAAACTCCTACTAAACTGGGATGCAGAATCCCCAACCGTCTTCTGAGACCGACAATTCGCGCATGGTCATGCCACAAGACTCCGCCCAAGATTCTAACTGGTAAAGGCTATTCTAATGTTGGTCACTAGGTCTTCCTACTCTAGATGTGATCCAACACCTTAACCAAGCCAATTAATATTAGGTTTCACACTCATTAGTCATGCCCTAACTGCCCTATGCATATCCTCAAATGCTTAAATGGTCTTCTTACCCAAGATAACCTAACCAATCAGGCCTTGCCTAAGGGTTCACTGAATATATCATAACCAAACGGGGCTCGCCTGTGGATCTCACCCAATTTTACATAATCGAATGGACCTCGCCCACGGGTCTCACCCACATGAGGGCTATACAAGCCTAAAATACTGACATAGCTCCAGTAATCCTCGTTCCTAACAAGGAGTGGTCAAACAAAAATAATAGTCTGACTTGATCGAAGCATGCACTATGATTCTCCGAAAGTCCAACAACCACTCCTGGAATGGTCTATCCCATCCTGGAGAATGCTACGACTCCATCATAAACTTACACAAAACTTCCATAATAGTGTGTCAATCTTGTATATGCTACGGCTACCCCGTAGTCTTACAATACTTCCATAGCAACCATGGACCCAACCCATGGTCTTTCCCTTAATCTACCCTACGAAACCATAATCTATCATGTGTCAAAATCTCATTCGACTATGCCCCAAGGAGTTATCCGGGTCATGCTTTGAACCCCAAAGCCTTTAGCAAACAAGAACATGCAGAGAGGCTCTAACAGTACCTTCCACCTGTACCTAATCATATATCCTCCATGCACCACTACTGATGTGATACACATTTGGGAGAAATACCCTGAATCCCCATTTCTTATGTGAATCTAACTCTAAACTATAAATAGAACTTGCTCTCTGCTTGACTACAATATGTAACTCCTCCTTGTTCCATACATGGAGTTATTCCCATTATTCCAAACGGTTCTCCCCCACTTGGATTCAACTATGCTATCCCAACCTCGCAATCGTTGGATTTTGGAACCATTTCGCCACCTCACTACTCAACTACTATCATTGTTAGCTTAGAAAAACTAAGATTACTTAACCATACAAGCTAGGGTACCCACATTCCATACATGATTAACACATCACTATCAAAGTAGGAAGAACTTTTTGCACCCAAAACACTCTCCCAATATATAATTCCCAATCTTTAAACCACCACTGCTAATGACAAAGAACTATAAACCTTTGATTGGAATGAATGGAACACCAATCAAACAATCTAGTCACCAAAAATTAGTAGACTCAGAACATCTTCGACAATTACCATATAAATTTAACTAATAATCCCAGTGTTTGCACAAGCCTATGAGACCAAAGCATCACCCACTCACTACCACTCTTACCTTACTAGCGACAATGATTGAATCAAAGAGCCTATCAATAATCATTTGACATCCATCTTGAGCAACACAATCATCTTTGAACTCTAACCACATTGTCCCAGTAAGGGACAACGAACTTCCATGATATCTCCTCTTAAAAGCTACTGATGTGAGGACCACACTCACAATCCTGAAAACATGAACCCAACAACAACTCCCTTGAACTCGCGTTCTGACCAATCCCTTACTTTCCTCAACCATGAAAGTTCTTAATGATCTCCAATTCTAATACATAAATGAACT
The DNA here is from genome assembly GCF_051521515.1 of Lactuca serriola. NCBI lineage: Eukaryota > Viridiplantae > Streptophyta > Magnoliopsida > Asterales > Asteraceae > Lactuca > Lactuca serriola. The sequence continues at coordinate 92,169,687 of NC_136408.1, forward strand.
CACACTATAACTCTCTCTAGTCTACTATACTAAATCTAACATATCAATCTGGATGTTGATCCACTGACAGGACACTCAGTTCGCTTCCACCCAAGGCTCGCACTAACAACGTCTGACGTCTTAAGACCAACTCATCCACATACACCCCGATCATGACTCTCGGCATGGAAAATGTCATATGATGATTCTTCGATAATAATAACCATACAATTATAAAGAACTACGATCCGTAGGTGGAATCTTAACCAAACCGAACATTACGTCTCACATAAATATGTATATGATAAAAAAATATGAATATAATAATGCATGAAGAAAAGAAAAATTGAACATACCCACGATAGGATCTGGTGGAACTCGGATCTCCTTAGCCTACGAAAGAAATCATCGACTCCTCCCCACATGATCCTCCGTCCTTCCTTCGCGACCATCATTAATCCTCAATTTAACTGGAGCAGGTTCTCGCACCGGTCCACTCATCAACCTCAGGCAGTCGGCCTTCTTGTGATCCACCTGGTTGTAGTGAAATCACATCGGAACCAAGCGTCAAGAAAAATCAATGCTAAAGTGACCAGTCTGATTACAACTGAAACAAACCCTTCCTTTCTCACGAAAGCTCCCCTCGTGAGTCCTCCCACACTTGGCACAACGGCCCCGACCCGGATGGCCTATGAATCGTGAATCCTAAGTCTTGGCCCTCTTTTCCTGGTCCACTGAGGTCTGAATCTATTATGCATTCCTTTTCCTGAGGTGCTCCAAATCAATCTTTTGTTCTCGGGCTCTAGTAATCATGTCATTTAGGGTATTACACCATGGCAAGCTCACAAACTCTCCGATGTTGTGCCTCAGTATATCATGATGCCTTTGTTTCTTCATCTCCTTGTCTGCTAAACAACATATCTAATCCCACTAAAACACTTCATAGGCTCCTCACCCCACCCTGCCATCAGTTGTTGAAGGACCTCTACTAATGTCTGCTAACTACTTCATGAGTATAGTTATATGTAACAATACTTAGATAATGCTTTGACTAAAAGACCTAACCCTAAAACGGTTGGACTCAGACATGAGCTGTGTAATAGGGTTAAATCAATTACTCTGAGATTATTTAACCCTTAAAGCATGAAACTTAATATATTCAATTAATAGTTAACTCACATTATGGGTCTCACAAATAAAAAAGAAAGCAACATTCAGGAATCGGAAAATCCAACCAGTGCATCACCTAATCAGGTCATTCTATCCAACATCTAAAATGCATTCTAGCATGTGATTCTAGAAGCTCGACGAACAAGCATATGAAGGTAACTCTCTTATCATTCTATCATGCACTCCTGAGCATATCCTTAGACCTAATTGTAACACTCCCGGTTGGCGGCGGAAATACCATGTGGCGAGACGTAGGGATATTGGATCACAATCATTGAACATACATCGAACAGTACAAAACAATATGTAACATAAATATCACTTCTATTTATAGGTAAAACATTACACCGGAAAATGTTTTGGAAGTTCTAGTGATTCTAGATGTGTCTTAAACGTTAGGCATAGCTATAACAATAATAAGTTTTTGGTAGTTTTGTTGGTCAACCACTACTTCCGGAGGTGAAATCTTCGATCACTCGGTCTCCTAGGAATATATGTGGTTTTGAGAGGTCAACCTAATGTTGGTGAATTCATAGGTATTTTATATTATACTTTGAAAATACTTTTTATATATAACTTTTATAAGTTGTAAAAGTATTTTGATTCTTTCAAGATAGTGTTCTACTATTCCTAGGTACTAGGGTTTCTGTAATTCTCATTCAACTTATATATTTTTGGTGTGTCTGTATCTGAAGGGTATACATGAGGAAACGAGTACTTTTAGGAGCAGGTTAATCGAGAATGACCTCAATGTATGGCAGTTGGATATAGTCCAACATTTTCTTATATAACTAAATACTTATGACATGTATGCAGTCCCATCGCTTTATTATATAATTATATTTAATATATAATTATATAATTATAATTAATATATATATATATATATATATATATATATATATATATATATATATTCTTAGTAAATCCAGATAACGGAGTGGTAATATAACCATTACTCGAGTCGAGTGACGACATAACATACTACAACTGTAGGTTTGAAACACGTGTAGTGATGGCATAATATGCCCGTATTATCCATTTGAATTGAGTGTAATGATGACATAATATATTACTATTATCCTTTTGAGTGGAGCGTAGTGATGGCATAATATACCATGGAATAGTGTAGTGCCATTATCCGTTTGAATCTAATGTAGTGACGACATAATATACTACTATTATCCGTTTGAGTTGAGCATGGTGATGGCATAATCTATTACTGTTATCCATTTGAGCCGATTTTAGTTACAACATAATATATTATTATTATTATTCATTTGATTTTAGTATAGTGACAACATAAAGTATTACTATTATTTGTTTGTGTTTAGCGTAGTGACGACATAGTATATTACTATTATCCATTTGATTCGAGCGTAGCGGAGATATAATATATTCTATTATCCATTTGAGTCGAGTGTAGCGACGACATAGCATATTTCTATTATCCATTTGAATTGAGCATAACGACGGTGTAGCTTAAATATTATCTATGAGTATTTGGATGAATAACGACTAGGTATAGTGTTTTCCTAGAGAGTTGGTGAGAGTGATAACGAGGTATAATGCAATCTGAGAGATTTGGCCGAAATGAAGGCTATGCACTAGGTTACCCTAGAGATTTGGCTATATTAACTACAAGTGTATCGGTGTTTCCTGGAAACTGGTCAGCATAACAACTAGGTATGATGTTTTCTATCAGTGTGAGACAATATAACAACTAGGCATTATATTGTTTTTAAAAGTTGGGCAGAGTATCTACCAGACGTAATATTATCATAATGTTATGAATATATTTATCTAACTAATCTTATGCAATTAGTAATAACAATGTAATATGTGTATTTTAACATGTATTCCCCCTCCTCCTCCCCCCTCCCACCCCCCCCCCCCCCCCCGCCCAAAAAAAAAGTTCGGTAAATAGGATCGCGAACTCACCCTTGAAGCGTGAAACGTTGATGTAGGGTAGAATTCGGAAGTCCAGAACTAAGGAGACGTTAATCGGACGGATGCAAAATTATAATAATATATAACTAAAATATATCATTAAAATGTAAATAATTTTCTATGGTTTTTATGAAGAAATCTCACAGAAAAACGAGAGAGAAACGAAGGAAGTAAATGTGAGAAAAATGAAAGCAAGTTGCGACTTTATATTGGCGGGATTTTGGGAGTGCGCGTCGTGCTCCTAGTGTGAACTATCACGCTGCGCAAATGGGTGGTGTATGGGGTGTCGTGTGTCGGCTTTTTGGTGGTCCACGCATCCTTATAGAAGCTTCTAGAAGTGCCTCCTATGCACCTAGTGCACACTGCACGTTGTGTAAAATGCTGATTTTTTAAAATCCATAACTTTCTCATACGAGCTCCATTTTCAACGTCCTTTATATCCACACGTAGCTCTCGACATGTACTACAACTTTCCTTAAGTTGCATTGGCTAATTCTGATTTTTTAGCCATTATTTTTTTATATGATTTAATTATTTTGGGAAAATCATATCACTCTCGTACGGACTCCGATTTTGATGTTCATTTTCTCAAAACTCCTATCTCGAGGAGTACTAAGATTCTCCTTTTGGTCACTTTAGCTAAAAGTCAGTCATTCTCTTCGTAGTTTTTTGACGTTGAAATTTTGTGTGTGTGGTTGATTTTTATATCTTCTAAAATTTATAATTAATATGTACAAAGTTAAATTTCTATGAAAAATATATTTATGAGATAACGTTGACATGTACATTCAAAATATATAATAATATATTTGTTTCGGCGCAATAATTTGTACGATTTACAGAAGATTCGGTTGACTATTCTTATTTATCTTAATGCGAAACTTGTATTTTGTCATAGTTTGATAAATATTATGTATTAATATTTTTTACTTTTGGCGATTAACGATCAACAATACTTTTCGCAATTGCCACATTTTCCACCGTTTAAGGAATTTCGTCCCCGAAATTCAACTTGTAATGCCAACGTGGATCCACTATTGGGAGAATTTTAGTGAATTAGCTAGGATTTATATTAACATTTCTTTTGTATATATATATATATATATATATATATATATATATATATATATATATATATATATATATATATATATATATATATATAGTTTTCACTCAAGATAATTCGTGCATAGTAATCCCTAAGTACTATGTTCATCGATATAATTTAGTTTTATAGAGAGTAATCAACTTGTTAGGGTTCACCTTCGAAGTGAAGTTTTAGAACCGATTTGATTTTTGTTGTGAGAGATAATGAGAGTGTCATCAAATAAGGACTTTCCGATATATAGTGGTAGTGATATTTCCCTTTGACAAGTACCTTCTAGAACATAGAGTTGTAGTGACATCACTCAAGTACTTACTGGAATATAGAGTGGTAGTGAAATTAGTCTAGTACTTCCTAAAACATGGAGTGGTAATGATATCAGTCAAGTACTTACTGGAACATAGAGTGGTAATGACATCGGTCAAGTAATTACTGCAACTTAGAGTCAAAACATATCGAATCCCTATGATATTTCAAAGGTCTTTTGAACCAATTAATTATATAATTCTCAAGGAATTCATAGTGTTACTATGAGTTCTATTTAGTGTTATCTAATAATCTAGGAAATACAGTTACATGCAGCTAAAATTAAATAGTTTTTCGACTGTATGATTTCTCCCTATTACGGTTGGACTCAAACAAGACTTGTGTAGTAGAGCTAAATCACTTATTCTAAAACTATTTAATTCTAGAATCATGTAACCTACATATCGTCCTAATAATTAATAACATGTGTTTCTTAGCTTTTATTAGTTTTGGGTTTTAACGGGTGTTTAAATTGTAACGCCTGATTCCTGGTATGTATTTAATTCATAATTTATTCATTTTTATACAGAGACTCGATGAGTTGGAGGCCCCAAACTCGTCGAGTAGAGATGGATTAGGACGCGGGTTATGAAGTCTACTCGATGATTTGAGAAGCCTCAACTCAACGACTACGACTGGTCGAATGAAACCCAAATCTTTAGGGTTTTGCACCCTATTTAATCATCTTAACCCCATGAGATAGCCTCATTTACAACCTCCATTGTCCCAAACCCTAGGCACGAAAGCCTAATTCACTTTTAAGAGTTTTGAGATATTTTTGTGCATTCTTTGTGATTTTGAAGAAGAAGATACTTGAAGAAGGAGCAAGGACATGTAGGAGGTGAGTAGATCTAGAAGCCGAGCTTCATTTCTGGTTCATCTGAGTATAAAGCTCGTACCTCGCCTATAGTATGCTTAGATCTAGTTTTAGGATGTTTTCTCCATGTTTTGGTCCAAGAATGTTAGTTTTTTTGGATTTGGTCGTCCCATGTGGGAAACCCTTCAGATCTAGGGTCTTTAGGGGACTTCATGGCATAAATATGCCAACTTTATGGCTATGGAAGTCCCATACAACTTGTAGACCGTCTTTTCGGGCTTTTGAGCCAAGTAGACTATGCACGAAAGTAAAGACAGGAACTTTATGTGACCAAACTATCCCTAGAGTCCAGATCTATGAACCCATGGCTTATATTGAAGTTTTGATGTCTATGGGAGTTGGATCTAAGCCATTTTGAGTTAGGGTTAGAGCTCATTTTTTCTAGGATGATTCTTAATCGGTAAATTAGGAAACTTTACCCTCCTAGATGTGTATTCATCCCAGATCTGTAATATGGGACTCAGACTCGAAGAATAATGGCTTAATACATTAAGAAAGCTTAATAGACTGAAGAACTCGGCGATTTGGGTAGAAATGTCCCAACTTTGTAAAAGGAAGGACTCAACGAGTTCAAGGACGGACTCGGCGAACTAAGTTGGAAAGTACCGATTCTATTGATAGGGGGAACTTGACAAGTTCGTTAAAGAACTCGACGAGTTGGATCGCGATTTCAAGGTTTTATGATTTATGGAACTCGACGAGTTGATGGGCCAACTCGACGAGTTGAGTCAACCTAGAATGTTGACTTTGACCAGAATGTTAACTTTGATCAGGGTGTTGACTTTGATTTTTACTTTGACCAAAGTTGACCCTTAAGTGGTCATGAGTATGAAAGGGTAGTTAAGGAAATCTTTTATGTATAGGAGCTTAAGTTAGGTGGATTGTCGGAGCCGAGGATTTTCAGCTACTTTCTGATTTTCGAGGTGAGTTACCTTCCAGTAGAAGTGGGTCCAAAGAACCAATGCCAACCCACTAGTAGCTGATTATAGTAAATATGATTGTCGTTGTGATTATTTTCTGGTATGCCACTATCTGTTATGCTTTATGTGCTAGTATGCCATGATATTATGTGATTGTAGTAGGAGAGGTGAAATAGTCCCTAGAATCGGTTGAAATAAACCAGAAGGTAGGTCGGTCACCTAGATATGCCTGACAGTATGTTTATGCTATGTATTATGTGATAGTGGTAGGGGTGAAATAGTCCTCGTAACCGGTTGAGATAAACTGGAGGGTAGGTTGGGCACCAAGATATGCCTGGCAGGGTAGGTTGAGCACCCAGATATGCTTGACAGGGTAGGTCGGGCACCCAGAGATGCCTAACATGGTAGGCTGGGAAACCAGATATGCTTGACAGTATGTGACTATGTGGTATGATTGGGGAACTATCTAAGCTTTGTTCTTACATTTTTCAGTTTCGGTTTCATACTTCCTCTTTGAAGGGAAAGGAGTCGTCATGATCGCAGCGCATCACACTACATTTTCCGCATATGAGATCTTTGGGAGATATACTATGATGTTGTTTAATCATGACATCTTTTGACTATTGATATGTTGGTTTTGATAAGAGTTGATTCTATGATGTTTTCAGACAAATGCTTTTATAAATATTAAATTAAAAATGACATTTTTGGGCTTGAATTTTTGGGATGTTAAATAAATCTAGTGTTCACAAAACTATATCATCATTTTAGTTTGTATGCAAGTTATTTTTTCTAATGAAAAATGCTCTTCTCCGAGTGCTACACCTTGATTTGCCAATCCAGGGCAGTCTCTTTTAAAGTGGCCAATTTCTCCATATTCATAAGAGTTGTGATTTCTAGTTCTCAAGTTTTGTGGCGCGGGTCAGGATCATATAGGACATAGAGTTGTGGCCCTTACGACTACAGTTGTTACAAATTAGCTCTCTGCACACACCTTCATGGTGACAGTTGCACTCCCTACATTGCAGAAGATCTCCAACATATTGTCTTAGTGGAGTGGGTTATGGGATGGTTGCTAGGTAAACGTTCCCTAACTCTTGTTTTCTCCTTGTTGGTTGTTCAGAGTCATCATCAGACATCCTCTTTTTGTTTCCACACTTTAGAAGGTCAGCTTTTTGGACCATAGTGCCCTAGCAGATTTCCTGATCGGTCGGGTTAATGGCCAGCCTCTTGGCGCCATCGTACATAGTTGGTCTAGAGGAAGTGACCAACCCTTGAATTGGTTGAACTAATCCCTATATGTACCTTTCTACCTTTTTGTGCTGCAGCGTGACTAGGTTGGGGCAGAATATAGAAAGATCATTGAAATAGTTGGTATAAGTTGCAATGTTTGCATTTTGCATGACAAGGTTCCAGAGCTCTTGCTCTAGCTTTTGCATCTCCTCAATGGGACAATACTCCTTAATCATCAACCGCTTTAGTTCATACTAGGAGATGGCATAAGCTGTGCTAATTCCCATGGTTTTGACATGGTTGTTCCACCATGACATTGTTATATCCTTGAATGTACATGATACAAATTTTACTTTGAAATTTCAGCACATAAGCTGATCTCAAATACTGACTCCATCTTCTCGATCTAGTGAGTAATTCCTACTATTCCTTCATTTCTGTAGAAGGTTTAGGGCTTACAGTTCATGAATTCCTTATAAGAACATGCCCTTGGGTGACCTCTGTAACCACCCTGAGTACTACATCCTACGGTTACTACTCCTTGGGTAGATATGACATTTTTGTTTTTTGCAAGTTTAGATAGGGATTCTACAACTCGTTGAGCAATCATTGCCTCGATTGTTGCTACGTCCATATTTAATGGGTCAAGGTTTGGTTATGCCCTAGGGTTTCTTTTGGTGACTCTTCTCTGAGGCATGTTTGGATCCTATTATAGTTTAGTAAAAGAGGGAGTCTTAGTCGACGATGCCATTTTGTAAATGTGGTTAGTCAGGATTTGATGCATGAGTTAGTATAAAACAAATATCAAAAAGTTTCTAAGTTAGGATTGGAAAACTTCGATGTATTAAAAAGACTGTAGCTGGGATTTAGTAATTTTTTCAAAAGAAAAGTATTTTTTTTAAGAAAATAATTCTCTAGGATAAGAAAAGGGTGTGGTGTATGCAATCAGCCAAGCTCAAGTATGTTTTCCCAAAATACCTATATGGTTTATCTGCTCAAGTATGTGAATCACATGCTAGTTATGGCTAAGGATATGCTCAGTTTTTGCATGATAGAATGTTAGGAGAGATGCCTTTGTATGTCTATTGTTTGAGCTGGTAGACATGCATGCTATAGCTAATTAGTTAGTGATAGATTGGGCTAACATGTGTGATACTTTGTAGACTTGAGAGTGTTGGATGCTATGCTGTAATGGAAATATCTATTGGTATCAGTAACTGCTAAGGGTATGCTATAAATTTTATACGATTAGGATATTATAGCCCTAAAATAATTGATTTGGCCTTATTTCTAGTTCCTTGTTTGGTTATGATCTTAGGGTAGAATCTTCTAATCGACAGTCTGTTTGATCCTGTTTTGTGTATAATTTGCATGCATAAGGCAACCGGCAGTTAGGGTGGAAATTTATAGCATATGTTGTGGTATGTTGTAACAGCCCGGAATTCCAGCTATTGTTATATTTATGATTTTGGGTGTTTTAAGAGGGGACTCGGCGAGTTGGAGCTCAGACTCGCCGAGTAGGATCGCAGATCTGGTCGCGGGTTCGCGACTGGACTCGACGAGTCCGGATATGGACTCGGCGAGTCCGCGCTGTTTAGCGAAACCCTAACTATCCAGGTTTGGGACATATATCACGGGCCTTATGGCCGTCATTGTTCACCCTAGTCCTTTGAGAGAAACCCTAATTCGATTGTGAGCATCTGGAGCAAGGTAGAAGACCATTATTGATCTTGGAAGTGTTATTGTGCAAGGAGGAGGAGGCTTGGGTAAGGGAACAACAGGAGAAGCCATATTCTGAGGGTTGGGGACACAGAGCAACGTTATTCAGGTAATATTTCGAGTTGTTCCCTTCTATGTTGATGTGCATATGGATTTAGGGTTTATTGAACCCTTTTGTGGCTAGATTGAGTGTTTCCTTAGTCCCCCAAGCGATTGGAACCCTATACTAGGACCCTTGGAAGTCCAGAATGTCCCATGCCTGAGCTTTTCGGGAATCAATGGAGGTTTTGGATTGGAATCCTTATGCCTTAGGTCAAAATGTAAATTATGAGTCATGGGGTGTATTATGAGCACCGAAATGAGGACTTTACGTGATGAACCAGTCTAGGAAGGCCAGACCTATGAATTGTCGGAGCAGATCTGACCTTAGAAAGCAGTTTGAGCGGTTGCATGGCATGGACTCGCCGAGTCCGATGAACAGACTCGGCGAGTAGCTTGAAGATTAACTGGGACTCGCCGAGTTGTTCTTCAGACTCGGCGAGTTGAGTCGGGGTGGCCCCGCGATTCTTCCAGGAGGAACTCGTCGAGTCAAGGGGGGGATACTCGACGTGTAGAAAGGGAATCTTAGAGAATCGGTCAGTTGAGGGCGAGTGGACTCAGAGTTGTTGAACTCGGCGAGTCTCGGGGTGACTTGGCGAGTTAGATCGCGGATTGAGTGAAGTTCTGAGTATGGGGACTCGGCGAGTCATAGGGTTGACTCGGCGAGTAGGGTCAGTCAAGGGTTGACTTTGACCTTGCCTTTGACCAAGGATTGACCAGTGGTTCCAGGGGTATTTTGGTAATTGTTTTTTATTGTTTGAGTTCAGTGCATTGGTGGCTGTCCAGAGGTGGAGATCGTATCAGTGATCGAAGCAGCTTGAGCTATCTGTTCAGTCGGCAATTTCGAGGTGAGTTATCCTCACTATATCGCTAGGGTTTATGGCACCAAAGCCGACCCGTTATCCGATGGAAATCCAGGTAGTTGTCAGTTGTTATGATATGGGCCGGAAGGCGTTATATGTTGCAGGCCGGAAGGCATTACCTGTTGTGGGCCGGAAGGCATTGCTATGTGGACCGGAAGGTCATGGCCTGGAAAGGCGTATGTGTGCATTTAGTATGTTGACTGATTCGTAGGGTGATGTTATGCTAGTGACCGGCTAGGACGGTATCTTGAATAGAGTAATGTTATGTTGTGTGGTCTGTTGATCGATTGTTGACTGTGCACTGTTATATGATTATGTGTTATGCGTATGATTGCTAGACCTGGGGTGTGACCCGGTATGCAGGGTCGTTCTATGTTCTGTTATGTTATGTATGCTTTTATGCTGATATGTATGCTTGTTATGCTATGGGCCGGAAGGCAATATGTTATGGGCCGGAAGGCGATATGTTTGGACCGGAAGGTCGTGTCCTGGAAGGGCGTATATGTGGTTGATATATTGGGGGTATCTCACTAAGCTTTCGGGCTTACAGTTGTGGTTTTATGTTTTCAGGTTCTCAGGAGTCTGTGGCAAGGCAAAGGCGTGATCGTACCGTTCCTCGCATTGACGTTTTATGATATGAACCTGGGAAAATACTCTGTTAAATAATGTATTGAAAACCTTTTGTAACAACGCTATTAAAATGAGTGGTTTTTGAAAAGTTTTAATTGTTTTGAAATTTTGGTCGTTACAAGTTGGTATTAGAGCCTTGGTTTGAGTGAATTGGGGGAACATTCGTGTGACTCCAGTCTCAAATCAAGGAGGATTTTAAAAAGAGAAATTAAAATGGTTTTCAAATTAAGTAAAAGGAGGACGCGGAGGTACGATCAGCCGGAGCCAGTAAGTAACCCCAAGATACCATACATGATATTTGTTTTATTTGAGCTTGATAGAATAGGATGCTAGAGTTAGGCTAGGGATCTTCAGGAATTCATGATAATGTTGCCTGATTTGTGATGCCTGTAGCCTAGGGCCCCTTATGGGAGATTCTCAGTGTTCCTCTAGTGGTGAGGGTTGATAGTTGTTATGCATGTTCTCTAGGGTATTGTGGTAGTACTTCATACAAATATGGGTAGGTGTGGAAGGTAGTATGGGCCCGTACTACTGAAAGCACAGGACCCATATGCGTATCAGGGAAACCATGATCCCTAGGGTTGGGTTGCGAGAGTTGGATCCCAGGATTGTAGGAAGTGTCTGAGATTGGTATGATGTCTTCGGTATGGAGATTTCGAGGCATGATGATAGTGGATCCGGATCAGGATCGGGAGCTGGAGAGCGAGTTCCGGGTGGATCGGTGCCGTCTGAGGTTATCGATCAGACGAGCACGAGCGAGTAGGATGAGAGGATTCGCGAGATCCTGCGTGATGGGGTTGCTGCATTGTTCCGGGCTGAGTTGCCGGAATTGTTGGGTCGATCAAGACCGCCATGATTGAGTATTTGATGAGCGATATGCGGCTCTCGCAGAGACGGCTGCCGCGGTGGCTACAGCGGCTGTAGCAGCGGTTGTAAGGGGAGGAGCTAGTCGGGGTTTTCGGTATCGGGATTTCTATTATACGAAGCCTCCCACATTCGATCGAGTTCAGGACCCGATTGTTGCTATGAGATGGTTATCAGACGTGGAGGGGTGTTTTTCCACGCGTTTATGCCCTGCTGATCAGAGGGTGAGGGGTGCTCTGAACCTGTTGAGGCTCGGGGCGAAGGATTGGTGGAGATTGACCACGGGGTCATATTCCGACGCGCAGAGGGTTGCGGTTTCATGGGATCAGTTCAGAGAGAGGTTCAACACTCGCTATGTTCCGCGGGATGAGAGGGAGAGATTAGCTCAGGAGTTCCTTGAGCTGAAGCAGGATTCAGAGTCGGTGACTGAGATCATCAGGATGTGTATTGAGAGGGCGATGTTTTGCCCTGAGTTCGCTTCGGAGCAGGCTCAGATGTCCCGATATCTGAGTATGTTCAAGGGGGATATCAGACAGTTCGTGTCTGCGCAGAGGTGCGAGACCTTGTTGGAGTTGCAGGAGGCCGCCATGCGGCGTGAGTTAGAGGTTGAGTTGCAGTTGCGTGAGCTGAGGCAGGCTCCGATGCAGTCGCAGCCGGCGCCGAAACGGTTCAGGACCGTTGATGTTAGAGTGGGGGATCGGAGCAGCCACACTTGTGGGAAGTGTGGGAGGGGTCACACCGGAGTTTGTTGGTCCGGTGGTGCATGCCGCAAGTGCGGAAAAGAGGGGCACTATGCGCGGGATTGTCGGCAGTCAGTGCCGATTCGGGATTTGAGGATTTGTTATCATTTTCGGCAGGTTGAACATTTGAGGGTCAACTGTCCACAGCTTTCTGCAGGACCGGTGCATGCTCTAGCACCGGCCACCTTGAGGAGTTCAGGAGGAGGACAGGATGGAGCGGAGCCCCAAGGGCTCAGGGTCGTGCTTATCAGCTTGCGGCAGAGGGAGTCGGAGCAGTGTCGGAGGCAGTTGCGGGTATGTTGCTTTCTTGATGTCTTGTTATCTTGCGTTTATTGTGGCGTATTGTTTGTGCTGGTATCTGTGTGGATTCGATGTGGTATTCGTTGTTTCGCGGGTTTGTCATGGTTATGGATTGGTGTTTCGGGTTTTCGTTTTGGTATCCGTTTTTCCATGAAGGTTGGTATGGTTATAGTTTGGTGGTTGTTAGTCAGTACTTTAAGTGGGGGAGAATTGGAGAATTCTCCGGGAGATCGATGAGTATGTGAGGGTGCTTAGCTGTTGGGATTCAACAGTGTTCTGTCAGCTCAGAGAATAGGCTGACGAGAGCGAGTGTCAGGTATGCGGGGCGGGATACAGACCTAGGGCAGTTGATTGTGGAGGCCTGGGAGCAGGCCGGGATCAAGTTTGAGTAAGTAACCAGGGTTATGTGATCAAAGTAATTGTATGCTTGATGTACGTGATGGGTTGTACTGCATTAATCCCACGGGATTTATGTTGTGCATGTTTCTAGAGTTGGAACCGGAAGGTTCCCAGAGTTAGAACCTGAGGGTTCACAGAGTTTGGGTGTACGGACCCACAGAGATATAGCCTCGAGTGGCTAGTGAGTGTTATGAGAGTCGGTCCAGTTATGCTGGGGACTCTGATGGTATTGTTGGATCAGTTTGAGATTTCGGATTGTGTATGTTGCAGTGTGATTATATTGGAAGGTCTGGCCCCGGACTAGTGACTTTGGTTAGTTGAGGTAGGGATTTTGTGGAGTGGAGAGAATGCATGGGCTTGAGAGCCCCTGCAATGAGAGCCAGAGTATGTGAATAGCGGTTACGCAAAAACGGTGGTGTCGCTTGGGGCAAGCACCGTGGCACCGGTTGGGGTGGCATTATGGCCAAGAAGGTTCCTTGGAAAAGGAAAAGAGAAAGGTGTGTAACTCCGAAGGGAGTGCAAGTTCACGAAAGTGAAAGCTGCAGAGCAGAGTTACGGTTAGAGTATTTCGAGTATGGTTTTGGGCATCGTGTTCGCAGCAGTGAAGTAGGAACTCATCCGGTTTGGGATGTTTGTTGAGGCTCAGAAGGGATGCAGGGGGAGAGAGAATCTTGAATTCTTAGTGTGATTCTGATCAGGGTATAGGGTGGATATTAATGGTTCATCCTGGGAGATGTTCGAGGATATCATCAGTGTATCGGGTCTTCCAACCTGTGGGTGTTGGGGCTAGTTCAGCATGTGTATGTCATTGCAAGAGGAGAACTCGTGAGAGTTGCCCTGAGAGTGAGAATGGGTCTCTCAGTCGGTCCGGAATGGACAAAGTGGGCTTTGGATCGGGGATCCGGTGGTTCATGGTTTCCTAACCCTTATGGGTCGAGTGATCGTTGAGATTTAGAGCAGAGTTGCATCTTGGGTAATTCTCGGTTACAGAGAGTGATGGGCAGTACAGAGATCGTGCTTCAGTCGACAGAGCAGATTCAACAAGTTAGACAGAGGTTATTGGCCGCCCAGAGCCGACAGAAAAGTTATGAAGACAGACGCCGGTCCGAGCTTGAGTTTCAGGTCGGCGACTTCGTACTCCTGAAGGTCTCTCCTTGGAAAGGAGTGATTCGATTCAGGAAGAGGGGCAAGTTGGGGCCCCGGTATATTGGACCTTTTCGTGTGATTGCGAGGGTAGGACGGCTGGCCTACCGTTTGGAGTTGCCAACGGGATTGAGACAGATCCATGACACTTTTCATGTGTCGCAATTGAGAAAGTGTATCCAATGAGACGGCAGTAGTTCCATTAGAGGACATTCAGGTGGATGCGAGCCTGAATTATGCCAAGAGACCAGTGGCTATCAGAGATCGGAAGATCAAGGTTCTGAGGAATAAGGAGATACCTCTAGTGTTAGTTCAGTGGCAGCACCGGAAGGGATCGGAAATGACCTGGGAGCCGGAGCATGAGATGCGGGAGCAGCATCCGGAGCTATTTTCAGAGTGAGACTTCGAGGGCGAAGTCTAGTCCTAGTGGGGAAGAGTTGTAACAGCCCGGAATTCCAGGTATTGTTATATTTATGATTTTGGGTGTTTTAAGAGGGGACTCGGCGAGTTGGAGCTCAGACTCGCCGAGTAGGATCGCAGATCTGGTCGCGGGTTCGCGACTGGACTCGACGAGTCCGGATATGGACTCGGCGAGTCCGTACTGTTTAGCGAAACCCTAACCGTCCAGGTTTGGGACATATATCAGGGGCCTTATGGCCGTCATTGTTCACCCTAGTCCTTTGAGAGAAACCCTAATTCGATTGTGATCATCTGGAGCAAGGTAGAAGACCATTATTGATCTTGGAAGTGTTATTGTGCAAGGAGGAGGAGGCTTGGGTAAGGGAACAACAGGAGAAGCCATATTCTGAGGGTTGGGGACACAGAGCAACGTTATTCAGGTAATATTTCGAGTTGTTCCCTTCTATGTTGATGTGCATATGGATTTAGGGTTTATTGAACCCTTTTGTGGCTAGATTGAGTGTTTCCTTAGTCCCCCAAGCGATTGGAACCCTATATTGGGACCCTTGGAAGTCCAGAATGTCCCATGCCTGAGCTTTTCGGGAATCAATGGAGGTTTTGTATTGGAATCCTTATGCCTTAGGTCAAAATGTAAATTATGAGTCATGGGGTGTATTATGAGCACCGAAATGAGGACTTTACGTGATGAACCAGTCTAGGAAGGCCAGACCTATGAATTGTCGGAGCAGATCTGACCTTAGAAAGCAGTTTCAGCGGTTGCATGGCATGGACTCGCCGAGTCCGATGAACAGACTCGACGAGTAGCTTAAAGATTAACTGGGACTCGCCGAGTTGTTCTTCAGACTCGGCGAGTTGAGTCGGGGTGGCCCTGCGATTCTTCCAGGAGGAACTCGTCGAGTCAAGGGGGGATACTTGACGTGTAGAAAGGGAATCTTAGAGAATCGGTGAGTTGAGGGCGAGTGGACTCAGAGTTGTTGAACTCGGCGAGTCTCGGGGTGACTCGGCGAGTTAGATCACGGATTGAGTGAAGTTCTGAGTATGGGGACTCGGCGAGTCATAGGGTTGACTCGGCGAGTAGGGTCAGTCAAGGGTTGACTTTGACCTTGCCTTTGACCAAGGATTGACCAGTGGTTCCAGGGGTATTTTGGTAATTGTTTTTTATTGTTTGAGTTCAGTGCATTGGTGGCTGTCCAGAGGTGGAGATCGTATCAGTGATCGAAGCAGCTTGAGCTATCTGTTCAGTCGGCAGTTTCGAGGTGAGTTATCCGCACTATATCGCTAGGGTTTATGGCACCAAAGCCGACCCGTTATCCGATGGAAATCCAGGTAGTTGTCAGTTGTTATGATATGGGCCGGAAGGCGTTATATGTTGCAGGCCGGAAGGCATTACCTGTTGTGGGCCGGAAGGCATTGCTATGTGGACCGGAAGGTCATGGCCTGGAAAGGCGTATGTGTGCATTTAGTATGTTGACTGATTCGTAGGGTGATGTTATGCTAGTGACCGGCTAGGACGGTGTCTTGAATAAAGTAATGTTATGTTGTGTGGTCTGTTGATCGATTGTTGACTGTGCACTGTTATATGATTATGTGTTATGCGTATGATTGCTAGACCTGGGGTGTGACCCGGTATGCAGGGTCGTTCTATGTTCTGTTATGTTATGTATGCTTTTATGCTGATATGTATGCTTGTTATGCTATGGGCCGGAAGGCAATATGTTATGGGCCGGAAGGCAATATGTTTGGACCGGAAGGTCGTGTCCTGGAAGGGCGTATATGTGGTTGATATATTGGGGGTATCTCACTAAGCTTTCGGGCTTACAGTTGTGGTTTTATGTTTTCAGGTTCTCAGGAGTCTGTGGCAAGGCAAAGGCGTGATCGTACCGTTCCTCGCATTGACGTTTTATGATATGAACCTGGGAAAATACTCTTTTAAATAATGTATTGAAAACCTTTTGTAACAACGTTATTAAAATGAGTGGTTTTTGAAAAGTTTTAATTGTTTTGAAATTTTGGTCGTTACATATGTGGGTTGAATGCCCTATGATCATTTTATGGATTGGAGCGTTACTGCAGGAATGCTACTTGTTTTGTGCTTTGTGGAACTCTTAGTTAATGAGAGTTAGCTACTAAGTAAATACGATTGTATTCACGAGGTAAGTGAATGAAATTATGGGGAGTATTTTAGCAGCTGATTGTAGGGTGAGGTCGGGAACCCAAGAGAGCCTTGGAAGTGCTTTAGCTGGTTTTGTTGCACTGTTTAGTGAGTTTTGGATGCATCCATTGGAGAAGGTGACTTAGAGGATTCGAATGATTCTTCAGGAAACTATGGATAGGTGTGGATGGTAGTATTGGGCCCGTACTACTGAAAATACATGATCCATACTCGAATCGGGGAGAGTCTTGGAAAATCTATGGAGCTTGTGGGAAGAGGATTCTTGAGTATGTTCTGATTATTTTCATGTTGTATTTCAGTTTAGTGATGAGCACCTAGGAAGGGGGTTCCGGTTCTAGTTTCGGCTCAGGTGCAGGTACTCAGATGATTAGCGAGCACATGCGGGAATTCATCTCGTTAGATATTACTCGCGGTATTCTGGAGCAGAGCCCTGTGATCTTTGGTTCAGTTATGGAGGGTATTCTGGAGATCTTTGATGAGCGATTAGGCACGATCTGTACTGAGCTTATGGCTATTGTTGGAGCTTGCACTCTGTCATTCTATAAGCAGGAGATCGATTCGGAGCACCTGGGGAAGAGGGGGCCAAATCAGGTGCAGACAAGGGAGGGTCCTAAGAAACCACACAAGACTTCAGATCAACGATTGGGAGGCCAGTGGGGTCAGGGTCAGTGCAAGACGTGCAGGAAACTACATAATGGAGCTTGTCGTTCCAGGGGTATGGGTTGTTACAAGTGTAGCATGATTGATCATGTCAGTAAGGATTGTCCTTAGGGGGTAAGACCATTATGATTTCTCTATGACATAGTGGGCCACTAAAGGGCCGTTTGTCCAATGACGAGGGAAGAACAGTGAGTGCACCTACTCCGGCTATTTTTCGGATCTCTGATAGTCGTGAGGGTAGGGCAGGAGCCCCATCAGAGAGGAGCCGGTCATTTTAGTGTCAGACAAGGGATGCTCGTGCCCCAACAGGTGATTTTGTGGGTATGTTACCCTTTTGCATTTTCTTTGGTTGTTATCAGTATTTAGTTGCCTAGAATTTTATATTGATTTGGGTAAGCATTATCCTTGGTTTAGTTCTCAGTTATTCTTGGGTTATATCTTCGAATAATTGTTATATTCCTTTTACATGTCATGATCATTATGGGTTCTATCCCGTGTAGCGGGTTCAAATGTGTTCAGTCGCTATTCTGGTTTTTGGTCGAAATCGGTTCGGAGGTATTTTATGGAAGATCTTTGGTCATGATTCAGTGGGACAGTTCTCCAGTATCATTAGGGTTCAGTGGTTTTTGTATTTATTCTGGTAGGAGCGGCAATTGCCTAAGGAAGAATTGTGGGGTTCAAACATTACCGTCGCTAGGAAAGGAGTGGTAGTAGGGAGATAGTGGTCTCATCTACGTGAGTTGTTTGATCATGGGAAATGTCAGGGGAGTTTTATATTCTTTCAGGATGTAGTTCATTAGGATTCAATGATTCTTTGAGAATGGGAACCGGGGTGAAGATTCGTCAGTTCAGGGAAATGGTTATGGTTTTTTAGTCGCTAGCATAAGAACTCTGGGAATTGGTATAGTATCGTGTGAGATGATTTGGATTATCCGATTTGCTAAGATTTCAAGAGCATTCTTCAGGGTTTCAGGAGTTGGGCGATCTTTGAGTTTGGCTAGTAATTGAACACTAGTATTGATTAGCATAGCTTTAGGCGGTTCGTGTTATTAAGAAGGAGAGAACTTTGTCGAATCCTAAGTGGGGGAGAATCGATCAAAAATTCTAGAAGTTTGGAAGAGTGTGGAATTAGAGAAAGTTTCACATCCTGGCCAGGAAGAGAGATAATCTAAGCGGCCGTTTAGATTGAGATTGGGTAAGTCGGAGTTTAGAAAACTTCCAACCGTTTGGCGGCAACTTCCTTATTGTACATAGCGGGATTGCAGTTAAGTCAGGGTCGAAGGCTTTAGAATTCAAAGCATGACCTGAACATCTGTTTGGACACATATTTTACTCAGGATGCATGGGATTGCAATGGTTAGGGAGTGATTAGCCCATTGGCGGTCACTATGGTTGGTTGGAAGTGTTGTAAGACTCTGATGGGATTGTAGTATTCGCTAGTTCGAGGCAGACTATCATTGGAGGTGGTTACGAGTGCAAAGGGGAAATTTGTTTGTTCCTTATGCATAATGGTCAAGATTACTAGTGAATATTTATCTATTCTAGATTGAGGACCATTGGGGTCTGAGGCGAGTCGGGCCAATGTAGCTCTTAATGAGTAGGACCCGTGGGTAAGGCCTGTGTGATTATGGCAATAAAGGTGGGATCAGGTGGAGACCGATGGGTCAAGGTATTCGATCTTGAGTTGCAGGGTTAAGTAGATGTTCATTATGTGACGCGGAGGGGTTTATAGGCTGGGTAGCCTTGTTATTTGGTTTCTTGGGCACCTGGTTGTTGGACTAGGTGCAAGACTGGTAGTCTCAGTGGTGGTTGGGAACCTTTATACCTTGGTCTAGATGGGGGTTGCCGTAAATCATAAGGTTTGGGGTAAAATACAAATGCAGATCTGTGGATATTGAGTTATGAGTGAGTATGAGGTTGATTCTTAGGTGAGGTCTCGAGTTGGGAATTGCGAGTGTTTATGAGCAGGATTTTCTTTTTAGTGGAAAAAGAATTAGGGTATCCATACTCTGAGGGCATTAATAAGGGGTAAGGGAATGGATTTAGCTTTGATGTTAGATCACGTGATTGTGTTTATGTCTTGGGATGGTTCTATCTGTGGGTAGGCCAAAACATGTTTGGAATCAAGAAATCGTAGGTCGTTGGAGATTGGGTATGACATGAGACTACAGTTGGGCATGTAGCATTCTTTTAGTAGTCGATTTGGTGGCGAGATGGTTTGGGCAATTATCTCAGATAAGTTTTCTCTCGGGAGTCGCGTGGGGAGATTATGTATGTGTGTCTTTCGATTCAACAACCAGGTAGCAGTCCGGTGTCTCAGATAGTTGGCAGACAGATTGGGACTAGGGACGTCTTGATCGTTGGGTCAAGGTTTTGGATCTCGTAGTGTTTGATTGGACTCTATTATGCAACTCTCGTTTCAGTTTACACGTTGCACGGAGGAATCTTCTACACGAAGGATTATCTGAGCCTTCTGTCAAGTATAGGTGTTCTGCAGCAATATATGGGTAGTGATTTTGGGTTCCCCATGGAAGCCTCAATGGTTGGAAATGTGTTTTGTTTTGTCTGGAACTCAATGTAGAATTGATATGGTAGTGGTTCAATGTGGGCGGTCCGTCGGGGAGTTAGACCAGTTTGAGATTTCGGGTTTCAAGAAAGGTAGAAGTGGTGTTATGCGAGGGTTTAAGGTTTGTTCATCGTCGGGTTTGGTGATTACTGATAGGGTTGGTTTCGGTTGCCTTGGGAAGTCGGTGGTATTCTCGGGATTGTGGTCGAGTTGCCCATGATATTGGTGTGATATGAAAGGTAAGGGCTTATTTCGAGGACGAAATCTAATTTAAGTGGGGGAAATTTTAAACGCCTTATTTCGTATTGTTACCCATTTGGGCGTGGGTGATGATATCTAAATGGTCTGGGCATTCAGAATTGGTTTTGGTGCCATGGGGCATTCTAGTAAATTAGCAGTGGGCCTTTATGAAAATTGGATTTTTTGTTCGGGTAAATTTAAGTCAAGTACGAGTTAATAACAGTGTAGAGCTTCTCGATACCTTTTCACTGATATAAGGATGGTCATAATCGGAGTTGTATCGAGGAAGTTATGGCCTTCGGAATGAATTAGGGTTTAAGGGAAAACCCTAGTACACGGGGCAAACCAAGGAAGTACGCGGGGAAGGTTATACCATGCGTAATGGAGTGTATGCTTAGCGTACTTTAGAGTTGGTATTTGGGTGTCATACCTCATACGCTGGGCGTACGAGGGTTGGTGTACAACCCTAATTTTCGTATTTATACCCTATAAAAGATTTATGTTAGTCCCTTTCCCTCATTTCTAAGTCAACCTCCAGACTCTAAAAACCCTAAATCAACATTAGAGCCTCTTGGAGGTGTTCTTGAGCTATTGGAAGGCTTTGATGATCATTTTTTCCCTTGGGAAGGAAAGAAAGAAGTTGGAAGTTGTTTAGCTTGGTGGGAAAGCTTTGGATCCAAAATCATCACCTTGTGGGGAAGCTCTTTGAGGTAACAAGTTTTCATCTTGGCTTATGTGTGATTAGATCTCTTCATGGCTAGTTTATAATGATTTTGGTATTCATTTTTAGATTATGGATGAGTTAGGTTGTTTAAGGGTTTATCCTTTCATATATGAGTTTGTTTTGGCATCCTTGAGCATAAAGGTGCAATCTTTATGTGTATTATGGAGTCATGCATGCATTAAGTCAACCATTAAGTCCTTTTTCAGTTTAAGAGCTTCTTTTAGCAATGTATTAACTTAAAGTTGGTAACTTTGCGTGGTATTCCAGCTAAAAGAGGTCAGATATGTGGTTTGGAAGCTTTGTCTTAATGGATTAAGTGAAAATTGGGTTTGGGCTAAATAATGGTGAGTATGTTGGGCATACAAGCCTCTAAGTGATTACACTTCTCATACGTGCTTGTACACCCCATGTACTCGGTCTGAATGGGCTTGGTGTGTTTGGGCTATCTTTTGCGCTTAGATTACTTGGGGCTTTATCGTGCCTTCGGTAATCAAATGTTTGGATTGGGAAAAGGTTAATGGGCTTTAGGGTAAGGTCCATGTAAGGGTTTGGGCCCAATTTGGATAATTGGGCCATAAGTGGGCTTTGGATGGTTATTGGTTTGTGGGCCTTTATGATAGGGAGTTTGGGTCGTAGTCTTGGACCAAACTAGGTGGGGGGGGGGGGGGGTAAAATGGTCTTTTTACCCCATATACGGGTAATTGGATTCGGTTTGGAACCCAATTGTTAATTGGGTGTTAATTGTTTGATAGCATAGGGATTTTAGCGGATCAGTAGTCAGACAGTTATTAATGGGTTCAACTGTCGAGGTGAGTCTTCTAACTATATCCATGGGTCGAAGGAACGAATGTCAGCCCAATATTTGTTATGTGGAATGCTAGTTATCTTTGTGATACTTGCATGAAAGAGCATGGCGTATCCCACGGCACTTGGATATCAGACCATGGGGGGAGCCCATGGCATTCCAGGTAAAGACGATGGGGATAGCCCATGACACTTGGATGTTAGACCATGGGGGGAGCCCATGGCATTCCAAGTAAAGGCCATGGGGGTAGCCCATGGAAACTATATGTATGTTGCATGATATTTTGTAGTTATATGTTATGTGGTACTCCTGTTTTCAAATGGAATGGCTCGGGATGATTTCAGAGCACACACCACATGTTTCTACAATATGTGAATTACTATGATTTGATGATGTTTTGCTAAAACTTGTTTACCTTGGTTTTATGGGAAAGATATGTATTAACGATTTATTAATCTAAAAACAAAATTTTTTGTGTCATGATTTTGGGGACGTTACATGTCCGTTTGAGTTGAGCGTGGCGACAGCATAACATACTATTATTATCCATTTGAGTTGAGCATAGTGATGACATAATATGTTATTATTATTCTTTTGAGCAAAGCATAGTCATGACATAATGTATTACTATTATTCGTTTAAGTTTAGTATAGTGACGGAATAATATATTACTATTATTAGTGTGAGTCGAGTGCAGTTTCAGGATCACGTTGATGTGTACTTTCAAAATATATAGTAGTATATAATTTCGACGGACTAATTTTTACGATTTACGGAGGATTTGGTTGATTTTTTCCATTTATCTTAAATACGAAACTTGTATTTTGTTACAACTTGATAAATATTACGTATTAACTCTATTATACTTGACATTTGTTACTTTTGGCAATTAACGATTCACAACAATTTTCACAATTTATACACTAATATAGCATGCAATTTTCATAACATATAATATAACATCATGTATGGGTGTTCTGGGAATCACTTACTTGAGTTTGGCTGATTGAACGCATCACACCCTCTTTCTCTTTATAAAAAAATTTTTAGAAACTTTTGTTATTTCAAAAGATTACCAATTCCTCAGTTATTGTTCAGTTACACCCGAGAGTGTTCCCGAATATCTCAAACCAAGGCTCTAATACCAACTTGTAACATACCAAAAATCCATAGTAAAATTTTCATTTTTAACACCATAAACAATATAAAAGATTTGTACCAAACCAACCAAAGTGATTATATCATTTAAACATCAAAGTAATAGTCACAAATAGCCAATGCGAAAAACGTTGGGGGATGCTATGCAGTCACATCGAACCCTTCCTTTTCGAACCGAAAGTACCTAAAATCATAAACATGAAAGCGTAAGAACAAAGCTTAGTGAGTTTCCCAAAATACCACATACCATGCATATTATTGGACATAGCCCGCACATTGGACCCAACCCATAATAATGGGACCAGCCCAACATACAATTGGGCCTCACCCAACATACACGTGGGCCCAACCATCACACAAATGGGATAGCCCAACATACAATGGGCCTAACCCAGTCATGCAATTGGGCCCAACCCTACATGCATGCCAATGGTCCCATCCCAACATCCAATGTAAGAATCACAAAGACATCTCTCATCCTACATAACATATCCTAGTGGGTCATCATTGGTGCCTCCGACCCATAGGTATAGTGAAGAGACTCACCTGACCCATGGGTATAGCACCCCTACCACATCATACATGGTCCAACCTTAGACTACACACTAAAATGAACCAACTTAACCAAAGGTCAACCCAGGTCAAAAGTCAACGATCAACATTGACTTTAGTTAACCACCACCTCGTGGACCTCCTTGGCCACATCCTTAAGCCAACCACTCCAAAGGGGTTTTTTTAATACTAGATCCATCATAAAGATGAAGGATTTATAGACATGTATGTCTAATATATGTCTAAAATCCATTTTAGGTCAAGATGAGCTAAAAAGACCAAAACTCTACCACATGACAAGAACTTCAACCAAATACTAGATCTACAACATATGATGCTATGGGGACTTAAGAGAGTCATAAAGTTGCAAACTTTGTGAGTCCCATCCTTCCAAAATTACTCAAACATGAAGAACATTGAACAATAACCTAGATCTAGCCACTTCCAGCCATAAAAATGGAGTCTTTGACACTTACAAAGGTCCAGAAGCTATGTGAGATGTTGATTATGTTTATTCCTTGCAAGATCTACCAATTGAAAACCTTATCCTCTTTCTTCTCTTCTTCGCCAAGTTATCAAATGCACCAAAAAGGCCACAATTCACCATGGAAATGAGAGCTAAGGTTTCTCTGAGATATAAGGATGTCAGAGGCTAGAAAAGAACCCTAGAAATGGCTTAGATGGGTTCAAATACGAAGCAAACCCTTAAATAATAATGGGCTTGGGCTAGAACAGTTACCACATTATTGCCTTCCTTGGCCACGTTGTGGCGGTCCAATGAAACATGCAACCAATTTAATCATTGCCACGTCGTAGGCATCCTTGGCTCACGTCATGGCACGGAGTTTCCACCACAACTCCATCTTTGGTCCTTGATAAAAGTAAGCTTAACCACTCTGGAACACGGGTGTTACAAATCCTCAAGTGTTGTTTTGATCTAAAAGTGTGTCGGCAAATATGAATAGTTTTTACTAATCGCTTTTTTCCTATCTACAACCTTTAAGGGTCATTTTTGTTGAAGTGTGTGTCATTCATAAAACCCCGATCCATGGTTCTGATCCCGGTTTTCGAATCCCGATTTCAGATCTAAACAAAACAACTATCAACCACACAACGAAAGTGAGTTCTATGACCCCTTTAAAACTTTTAATGTTTTCGGGGGAGAATAGATGCACAACTTGTCATTACTTTTATATAAAGACTAAAATGTTTGTTATAAGTTTATATAATTAATGTTTTTGTTATATATAAATGGTTGTTAAAATGACCCATATTAACCCATATACATGCTGAATAAGATATGACGATCTTTATATTTAATGTTTTAAATAACAAGTAATATAGTTTTGTTATTTTTATAAACAATAATAGTTAATTTATCATTTGTAAACATAACTATTGAAATAGTTTTTGAATGTCATTTTTCACTTATAAATGATATATTTACTGTTATTTCAACTTGTCTTTATTTTGTTTTTGTTGGTTTACATTGGCTAAAATCTCGTTTTGGTCAAAATACAGTCATTGCACTACCCAATTTTTGTTAGAAAACTTTTATTATAGTTGTTATACAATGAATGAACGATAAGCCTAAGGGCTTTCTAACTTCAAGTTTAGGACATGCAATGTAACTTCTAGAACGGTATCAACTGAACAAATGAACAAAATCAGTTGGAAACCTTATACAGTAGCCAAAACTCTAATCATAGAACTATACAATAGTTATATACAATTTATATACAAACATACATTCACTCATGCCTTCAAGGCACAAACACTCATTCATGCCTTGGAGGTATATACATTCACTCAGACCTTGGAG
Organism: Lactuca serriola; assembly: GCF_051521515.1. NCBI lineage: Eukaryota > Viridiplantae > Streptophyta > Magnoliopsida > Asterales > Asteraceae > Lactuca > Lactuca serriola. The sequence continues at coordinate 92,195,104 of NC_136408.1, forward strand.
GCAAATTTATTCATTCATGGCTATGAGGCACACTATCAATACCTACTTGCAAGTTTTACAAGTATCATCATATCATATCATATCATATCATATCATATCATATCATATCATATCATATCATATCATATCATACTATATTATAAAGGAATCATTTTTCCTTTCACCACATTCATTTAAAACTCTCATGCATTTTTCCTTTCACCACATTCATTTGAAACTCCCATGACTTTTCAATTTCTTTCTAATAATTACTATAAGCTGGCTAATAAGATTAAATAAATATCAAACCTAAAGTGTAATCATTTATAAACAAAATTTCAATATTAAAAGAATATATTTACTTGTACTTATAGAGTTATGTTTTTTTAACTTTTTACATATTATACTTAATTTATTAGTTTTAATATATTGTTGCCTATAAACTATTATCATTTTAAAGCTACAAATTTTGAGCAATTTGTATAAAATATTTAAATTATAAACTTAAATATAACATTATAGGACCAACTCAAATATAAATTTTAGTTTAACTGAAACAAACCAAATAATATTTTGTTAATAGTTAAAAGTGATAAATTGTAGTATCTTTCTAATAATGGTTATAATTTTGTTAATAACATTAAATAAATATCAAACCCGAGGTGTAATCATAAATAAACTAAATTTCAATATTAAAATAATATCTTTACTTCTACATATAAAGTTGTCTTTAACTTTTAACATATTATACTTAATTTATTAGATTTAATATGTTGTTGTATGTAAACATTATCAATTTAAAGCTACCAAAAACTAAATTATAATATCAATTTAACTAAAATATTTTCTAATTAAATTTGTATAATCGTCAAAAGTTTTCAAATAAGTAGCTTAAAATAACTTACAATAACAATAGTTAAAATAACTCTATATAAATGATTATATTGTTACCTTTAAAAAAAAAGTCTGATGTTTTAAATAACTATAATGATAGAAATTAAAACATTAAGAAAATAAATTTTAAAAAACTTAATTAAAAATAACAAAAACTATAAATAACATTAAGCCATATATTATATTTGATTTTATTCATGAGTAAGTCGTGGGTAGAAGTCATTCAAACGGTTAAGATTATACAGTTGTGATATATATATATATATATATATATATATATATATATATATATATATATAATCATATAATTCAAAATAATCAATATGTTATATCAATTTAGTATACGAATTAGTATATCAAATTTAACAACAACGTTATTGTTATATTTAAAAAAACATATATTTGTAAAGATTTCAACTATATAGGTGTTTCCGTGCAACGCACAGTCATTCGCCTAGTTTATAAATATAAGGTTGATAAACACCGAGTACTCATGAATAAAATGTAGTAGTAGACAACGACAATGTAATATTTATTTTGATAATAATGGAAGTTTACATTTTGTACTGTTCAACGTATCTTCAATAACCGTAATCCACGACTATGTCGCACAACCCAACTTTTCCGCCACCGACTGGGTGTGTAACAAATTAATTAAAACTTCTTTCCTACACTTGTCACCGACAACTCACAATTCGACGACTTAAGGTGCAACCAAATTTTCTTACTACCAACATTTTCAGCAAATAAAATAAGAGCAGTGGCGTATTTCGGACCTAATTCTCCCTAATCTAAGCCTTCTATCTTTGCCATGCATTCATCTGTCTCCTTGTCAAGTTTATTTGCTTGTGTGAATGTCTGTGCAACCTTGATAATTTCCTTGCCAACTTCTCTCAAATAATCATCCAGTGTGGTGTCCTTAGGAGCATTTCATTTTCATCATTTGTTTCTTTTTCAACTTGAGGATACTTTACTTGCATGTGAAGCACTTATAGGTGGTGGTATTGTTGAGGCTAAGGTTGGTATATCCATATGATGTGTCGGGGGGTCTTCCATCTCAATATCCTCAAAATCATGTGTAGTAAACACTTCGGTGGGATGAGGGAGTGACGAATATGGCCTCCATTTGTGAACGTTGGACGATGTCTTACCATCAAACAATTAGGTACAAAGATCAAGGCAAGGGAGAGGTGCATTTCTCAGTTTGTCTACAAGCGTGTTCATCTTTTGAAATTTTAATAAATATTATCAAACTAGTATAAAAAAATAATAAAATTAACAAAATGTATATATAAAAATATGCCTTCACCGTTGCTTCCTATTCTTCATCACTCATGTTGAAAGTGTTTGTTACAGGACTATAAAGATTTCCTATTTGTTTTTCAGTCTCAACCAAACAACATACTTTTCTTTTAAGTAGTCATATCGGATTTTCATTTGTATTTTGTCAATAACAAAATTATGAGCAATTTTCAGTTTCTCTTCTACTACAATCCACAATCTTCCTTTTAAACAACTACCCTCCCAACTATTAGTTGTTCGTTCATGTATACATGCTTCCAAAAAAGTTTTGTCCACACACTCTAACTTCCAACTAATGCTAGGTCTCTTATCTATAAGGTCTATGATAATAGAGATAAAATCAGCCAACTTAACAATTTTTGATATCAAGCATAAATCTGATTTCATACAAAGATCATACAAGCTTTCAATAACTTCTGATTTCATAACAATATTTGAACAATCCTTATTTCATACTAAGATCATACAACATTTCAAAAAATTTATAATTTCATATATAGTTCAACTGATTTCGTAAATGTGGAGCAAAATTTAGATTTCAGAGCCTTTCTGGTGTTGCCGCTGCACCGTCACTAGGTTCACCACTTTGTTGTGTAGAGCCTTTGTCTTCCTGTCGATAATCGCAATCAGCCTCTCAAAGTAGTTCAGGCGTTCATCGACTTGAATATCATCCAAAGGGATCATTGCATAATCATCAGATACACACTTCCGCAACTAAGAGACATGGAAGGTGTTGTGGATCTGGCTGAGCTCATCAGGAAGATCCAACCTGTATGCAATATTGCCCACCCAGGCAGAAATCCTGAAAAGTCTAATAAACCCGGGGCCCAACATACCCTGCTTCCGAAACTGGATGAAACCTTTCCAAGGTGACACTAGTAGAAGTAAAAATTCCTCCACCTGAAACTCGAGGACCAAACATCGACGGCCTGCATAACTCTTATGTCGGCATTGTGTGACTTGTAATCTGTCACGCACTTGCTGAATCAACTCAATGGTCTTGAGAACTACTTCAGTACTCTCCTTGACCCGATGCCTAACCTCACCCCAACAAAATGGGGTCTGGCATCTCCTCCCATACAACATCTCAAAAAGTTGGTCGATCAATACTGCCATGATAATAGTTGTTGTAAGAGAAATTGGCCAGTGGAAGGTTAGCAACCTAACTCCCTCCAAAATCTAACACGCACGGCCGGAGCATATCTTCGAGCGTCTAAATCATCCACTCACTATATCCATCCGTCTAGGGGTGGTATGCTATACTGAAATGTAATTGAGTACCCAACCCCTCATGAAACTTCCTCCAAAACCTGGAGGTGAAGCGAACATCTCAGTTTGAAACAACCGAAACTGGCACTCAGGGTGTGGTGCCGAACCACCACACCCTAAATGTAAATGTCAGCTAGCTTCTCAACAGATATACTCTCAACAATCAGTATGAATTGTGCACTCTTGGTCAATATATCAACAATAACCCAGAGTGAAAGAACTCAATGTGTCATCGTTGGTAGTTTTGTGATAAAATCCATGGTGATCTCCTCACATTTTCCATATAGGAATGGGTAAACGTTGCATTTTGTTGTGGGGTCTCTGATGTTCGGCCTTGACTTTCCAAAATATTCAAGCATCGCTCTACAAACCATGCAATCTCCCTTTTCATACAGGGCCATCAATAAATCAACTTCAGATCCTTATGTATCTTCTTCGCGCCTAGGTGGATTGAAAACTTCGACTTATGAGCCTCTTATTCTAACATTGTTTATCTCTCCCTACCAGTAGTTGGAACCCAAACTCTACTGCATTTACTCAGCAATCCCTGACCAGCTTTGACAAATGAAGGAATATGTCCTATGATCCACTCAGCCTTCCAATTTTCATTTTTTAATCCTTACACCTAAGCCTTCATGATCATATCTAACAGAGGCGAAATAATAACCATCCTCATACATAATTCATGATGTTATTACGAGTTAACAATGTAAAATTGTAGTTGAATTGTAATGAGTAATTGAAAGAAAACTAGAGTAATTCAAGTAATGATCTAGAATGAACACACGATGTAAATATGATTTTGTTTCAGCTTCAATTACTTTCAAAGAACTTGAGTACAAAAACAGATAACAGAATTGAGGAAAACTCTCTTACCTACACTCATGTTCAGATCCTATTTATAGGATACTGAAAGTATAAAAAATACTAAGGACTAAACATTAAGTTTCGACAGAACAAGTGCCTTAGTAAATACATACGAAATTACAAAACTAACACTTCGACTCTTTACAACTTTTTGACCCTAACAATCTCCCCCTTTGTAAACGAGTCGAACTACTTAATTCGTGAGAATCTAAGCAGCGAAGTGCATCATCCTTCGAATCTCCGAGTACAAAGTTAATACCTTCTTTAACTCAGACTTGTATCCTTTATTATTCTTCATAAAATTGTTCATACGAACAATAAAGTTCGTATACTGAGCTGTAGTATACCGTTCCACTTCACTTACTTGACACAAAAACCTTTTAGATTTGCCATTCTTATCTTTTCCTACAAAGACTAATCCAAAAGGTTTTAAGTAGATTTCTCCATCAGCGTACTTCTTCAGCTTAGCTTGAGTTTTCGACAATTCCATTGCAACCTTCACTTCTTTTCCCATTCCTGAGGCTAAATCTTCATCAGTTAATGTTAGACAATCATAACAATTGTCTATGAAAATCGTGATACGTGCAAGACCAAGTTTGAGAACATCTTTATCAGTTCCTTTAAGTTGAGAAGCCTCCATATCCTTGAGGATCAAAGCTACTTCAATCAAGTCATTCAGGTTCATCAAAGGAAAATCAGCAATAGAAAAATCACATCGATTATTTTCACGAATAACATGATATCTGAAGTTTTGAATCATGCCTTCGAACAAAACATCGTTCGTTATACTCACAACTTTCTTGATCTTCATCAATGACCAAACCTCATCTGGCTCCTTCCCTAGCACTGCATGAAATTTGATCTTCATGTAAACGAAGTCATCTTCATTGTCAAACTTTTCAATAATCTTGTATTGGGCCATGATGAACATCATCTACTTTATAGGAAAATCCAGTTGGCTCATGTCAGTGCCTGCAATCGAATTGCTTTTCTTTGGCTTCTTCTCAAAAGCATAAATTCGATTGAATGCTACCCTGGATTCAATGCTCTCATAGCTATAGAGCTTTTTCGGATCTCCCTTATCCATACCAGGAGGATCACTTGATCTTAGCCTCATTATGCTTTTTATTTGTCTTTGCTTTTCTATTTCTACTTCCACCTCAACCTTCTTTTCTTCCTTGGTCTTTTCAAAAGCAACACCTTTCCCTTTATCATCATCTGAAGGCTTTGGTTTAGCTGAGCTTGAACTTCCTCCTTCCATAGAAGAACTAATAACAATTCCCTTAATAGTTCTTCTTGTTGTTTTGATTGTTTTTGTTATGACCTTCGTAACAATAGGAGTTGAGACTTGAGTAGAAGCAATTTTCGATGGAATTCCCGAAGTTACAACTTTCACTTTATCCACAGCCTTTGTGACATTCACATTCCAAACTTTGCTTTTTCCTTCATTGACTTTCTTTTCTCCCTCTTGCACCCATGTGATAGTAGGTGGGGCATTCGAAGGCAGCATTTGAGCAAATTTCGTTATAGGAGCTACAGCCTTCTGAATGACTTGATCAAGAACATTCATTTTCTGAGTAAGAAACTCAGGAGTTAAAAAGGACTTTGGGGTTGGCTTCGAACCAATGCTTTTGATTTCACCAAGCAACTCCTTCAGCTTAGCAAATTGTTTTTTATCTTCTGAGGCCTTGGCTTCGATAGATGGTACTGTGGCTTGAAAGGTTTGAATGAAATTCATCACTGCCCCAGCAATAATATCCACCTTCTCTTGAATGGAATTATAATGATCATTCACTTCACGAATTTCCTAAGAAACTTCCTTTTTCAGTTCTTCTAACTTGGGATTAACATCTACACGAACCTTTCTAACGTCTTGTACGAACATCACATGACGTTCTATTGCCATGTTGTGAACTTCTTTGATTTATGAATCAATCAAATCTCCTTGAGCTTTTATCCTGCGCTCATTGTTCTCATCATTCGTATCTAACTTCCTTTGCAACCGAAGCTCAATAACTTTTAACATAACGTCTACCTCAATCCCAGAAACTGAATTCTTGGCTCCTGAATCGGCTTGTGATTGCAAAATCGAATTAAGCTTTCGATTTAGGATATTGAATTGTTTTCCTAACATCAACATGTGATCAGGAACATCCTCTTCTTCAAAATCAAAATGAAGATCATCAAATGTTCCTCCGAAACCTCCTCTGTCTGTTTCATCATCGGAATGTGGCTTGGGTGGATCAGTGGATTGTGACTGAAAAAGGTTTTTGATAGGTTGTTTAAGGATGTTATCAAACGTGGGTGAGGTGGTGATAGTTTGAGTTTGAGAGAAGAAGGGATGTAAGGAAGTATCTATAGTCGAAGAAACTATAGAGGAAGTTACAAGAGGAATAACTTCAGAAATAAGATTCGTATGGTCGACACTCATGATGACTTCGACACCCGTATCATATACGTTTGTACGAAAGTCTGAAATGGGTACTGCCTCAGAAACTGACTTGGTAACACCAATTTCGAGTGGAATAGAAACAAAAAAGAAAATGGTGGTGGTGGGTGAAGCTAACGAATAAATAATAGGAGTAGATACCTTTGGAGAAGTTGATCCCAAAGGAGTATCGGGTACAATCTCATTGTCTGATGACTCATCACGAACCACTAGTTTTAGAAAACTTGCTCTTCTTGGAAATGGGCTTTACTACATCCTCAACTCTTCTCTTTTTCGACTCTGGAGAGACAGGAACTGGTATTTCATGAATCTTTAACCCTTTTCGATTTAATTGAGCCTTTCGTACGAATGAATATGAATCATCAGATGAGTTCCTCAACCTTTTCAAAATACCGGATTTTGAATGTACTACTTCCTTCGATGAATCAACAATAATTAACTCCTTTTCTCTCACATCTTTCTTCGAACCCTGTACTTTCTTAGTATCATTTTTCTTTGGAAAGATTGGCTTTTTAGGGCTTTCAGAAAGAAGAGCAGCGCCATCACTCCTTTTCGATTTCTTTGTTTGTTTGGAAGTCCCTGCATCAACTTCAAGCAACACCCCAGTTTCAACATCAGGGTTGATGGACTTCAAATAGTTTACCAACACTGGATTTTTTGGATCAACTTTCTTTAACATGCCATCTGGAATTCTGACAAATGTAGGGAAACCTTCTGGATCATCCCCAACTGACTTCGGAAAGTGATACTTTGTAAATTCCACTTTTTCTTCATTATCAGGAACTTGAATTCCCTCTTTTCGTAAATCTTCTCAAGAATGAGACTCCAATACCTCGCAGATGAAATACCCTTCACCGTGTTCGTATTCTCCAAGCTTTTTACAAACTCCTTCCACAATTTAGTTACATAATCAACATTGAGATCATAGTATAATCCCATCACCATTGCATATAATTCAAGTCTTCTTTTGTCAAGACCAACATTTCTTCAATTTAGACACCTAAGATAAATGCCAAAGAAGAAATTCCACATACAGGGTAATCTAGACTTTTTGAAATCACTAAATTTTTTGAGTGAGGGCTGATGTCCCATCTCATTGAAGATAAACATGATTTGATCATTGTTGGGTTTGAAAATGGTGGAGAATTGGGGATATTCAAGAATTGAGTGAACATCTTCTTAGTCAGACGAATTCGTTTCTCATTCACAAGATTAAATGTAATCACATCGGTAGCCTTGTTGTAGAAAGCAGTTGAAGCAGCCATGGATAACCAAGTTATCGAAACTACGAAGGAGTTGAACATTACAGTAGCAAGACCATAATTTTAAAGAGCAACGATCAACATCTTCAACTCCTCAGGGTATAATGAAACATCACCCTCAACCTGGTAATTAGTACTTTGGATCTTCATGATTGGTTGTGAAAGAACTTCATCAGTAGAGGTGTTTTGAGTAGTAGCCATTGTTGAAAGCTTGAAGAGAATTCGAAGAAATTGAGAATTAGGACTTTTGTTCATCGGAGAGTTTTTGAAAGCGTAATGATCAATGGGAAAAAGAATTTCCTTTTATACGTAACCCCAAAATAATTGCAAACGTTTTCATTAATGGGTTTTCCACGTCCTTCCTTGAAAATCGCATCACTAGCCGTTATACACGCCATGTCAGATATAGTGCCTTGAAACTCGGATTGAGTTGCTAAACAGTTACATCAAAACTCTTCGTGAGTACCAAGTGGTTAAGATCGAAAATGTTTGGCATGGAGGTTTGGCACTTTCGTTTTTGGGCTTATAAACGAAGTCATTTGCCAGTCTTGCAAAATCTTCAGCCTGAGTTGGTATTACTCAGAACCTCAAGGATTTCGTGAGTGTCGTGTGCCAATGAAAAAGAAAAGAATCAATTTTAAAGAAAAATTTGGATTTGTGATGTCAAAAATAAATTTTCGACACAAAAGCAGTTAAACCTCAGGCTAAGGTTACTTCGTTAACTACCAAGAGAGATAATCAACTGCTTGTGTGGTTTCCCGTGAATTACAATCGAAAACTCATAGAGAAGTTTCGAAGGGATTCTTTTTCAAGGCTTCGTGGGTGGCTCAAAAATTTTGTTACATGTCATCCTTAACACAAGGTGAGTAATTGCAACAGAAATCACTTGTTTGACCAGTGTAGTCAGTGACAAGTATGCTTTCGAAAATATTTGAAAGTGACAAAGGATAAGAATTGATACTCACACAGAAATCATATTAAGAAAATAAAGTTTGGAACTGGATCCTGTTAGGAAACAAATGTCGTAGGATTTGAATATTTGATCAAGACCACTCAAAATGAAAGAATATGGTTTGGAGTATAGAAATTTTGGCACTGAAACAAATGTTTCGTGAAAATCTATAACATAGTTCCCCGTCAATTCCTTAATTGGTTAGAAAATTGGGTTTCACTTTCATCACGGCCTCATGATGTTAGATCATTAACAAAGAAGTTTGATATGTCTAAGTCATGATTGGTTTGATCAATGACCTCTTGGACATATGTCATTGTTCGTGAAAAGTGTTAGAAGTTTGTGATGAAAAAGATTGTTTCACGAAGACAATTGTACCTCTGTAATTTTGGACCAAACAGAAAACTCTTAACTCATTTGAGAAGAGTTAGGTATCTCAGGAGACTAATGTGAATATAAGCCAAAATGGAAAGAAATTTTCGTAATGAAACATTTCATTAAGGCTTTCGAAAACAAACATTAAGTCAATGGAGGCTTGGGTCGACATGCAACAACATGCTTCTAGGGACATACTAACTAGTACAAAGTTGTCGAAATTTTCCCTTTCCCTTTAAACGAAAGCATGACACTTGTAAAACTTTCGTGAAATCTGCACTAATAAAGAAAAGACAAATTATAAAATAACAAAAATCTTTTTGAGATTTTATATTTTTGAAAAGAAAGAAAATTATTTTTGTGATTTTATGTTTTTTAAAAAATAAATCAAATAACAAAAGAAATTCTTTTTGATATTTTTGATTTTTCGAAAAGAAATAAAAACAAACGCAAATATTTTTGTATTTTTCAATTTTTCGAAAATAAAGACAAACTAAAGAAAATATTTTTGTGTTTATCAATTTTTAGAAAATAAAGACAAACTAAGGAAAATATTTTTTTGTTTTTCGATTTCTCAAAAATAAAGACAATCTAATGAAAATATTTTTGTGTTTTTCAATTTTTCAAAAATAAAGACAAACTAAAGAAAATTTTTAGAATGTACCAAACACACGGAATTTTTCAGCTCCAATTTACGAAAATGAAGTGTGTCAAAGCGCTTAACGTGAACAGTAAGCTCTGAACGATTCATACTATAAGACTTTGAATCATTTTGCACTGCCTCTGAATCGACACAATTTCAACTTCCTTCTTTGTCATTTGTTCGAAATTAGTCCTGGAACCGAACTTGATTCAATCATGCCCAATCCTGTCAAAATTCTAACAAATGATTTTTCATCCAATGGTTTCGTGAAAATATCAGCAAGCTGATCATTTGTTTTCGTAAAATGAATTTCAATATTTTCATCTTCCACATGATCCTTTATAAAATGATAACGAGCTGCAATGTGTTTAGTTTTCGAATGTTGTACTGGATTATGACAAATGCGTATAGCACTTTGTGAATCACAATATAATGGAATCTTCCTCATGTTAATTGCATAATCACGCAATTGGCTCTGGATCCATATGATTTGCGAAGTGTAAGCGGCAGCTGCAACATACTCAGCTTCAGCAGTAGAAATTGCACTTGTACTCTTCCTATCAAGCTTCCCATCCAACAATTGATGTCCTCCACTTGTACTCTTCCTATCAAGAGTACATCCTCCAAGATCTGAATCTGAAAAAGCTTGAATGAAAAATCCTGATTTCGAAGGATACCATAATCCTAACGAAATTGTGCCCTTGAGATATCAGAAAACATTTTCACTGCATTCAAGTGTGGTTCTCTTGGATTTGCTTGATACCTAGCACAATTACATACAAAAAATATGATATCAGGTCTACTTGCTGTAAGATAAAGAAAAGAACCTATCATACTCCTGTATAAAGTAAGATCAACAGCTGGTGTATCTAACGAAGAAGTTAGCCTTGTTCCAACCGCCATTGGTACTCTTAACTTCGTGCTGTTTTTCATTCCAAATTTTTTGAGAAAATTCCTTTTATATTTTTCTTGATTGATGAAAATTCCTTCTCTGCTTTGATGAATGTTTAAACCAAGAAAATTATTGATTTTAGCCATCATGCTCATTTCGAATTGGCTTTTCATCAGACTTTCAAATTCACTAGACAAAGCAGGGTCAGTAGAGCCAAAAATAATATCATCGACATAAATTTAAACACGCATTAGATGATTCCCAACTTTCTTTCGAAATAACGTGGGGTCAACTGATCCTTGTTTAAATTTCGATTGTTTTAAGAAACTGGTAAGAGTTGCATACCACGCTCTTGGTGCTTTTTTTAACCCATATACAACTTTATCTAAAATATAAACATGATCAGGATGTTTTTCATTAACAAGACATGGAGGTTGTTCTACATACACCGTTTCTTCGGGTTCACCATTAAGAAATGCACATTTTACATCCATTTGATAAACATCAAAATCTTTATAAGCTGCATAAGCCTAAAATATTCGAACAGCCTTGAGTCTTGCAACAGGGGCAAAGGTTTCTTCAATAATCAATATTTTCTCGTTTTGAATAAGCTTTAACAACTAATTGTGCTTTGTTTTGAACAACATTCCCATCGTTTTTGGCTTTGTTTTTGAAAACCCATTTTAATCCAACAAGATAAACATCATCAAGTTTAGGAATTAATCTCCAGACCTTGTATTCAACCAATTCTGATTGCATTGCAACAACCCAATCAGAGTGTTCCATTGCAACCTTAACTGTTTTTGGTTCTATTTTGGAGATGAAAACATTAAACATGCAAAATTCTTGATGAGTATTCAGTACCTCATTCTTTGCACGAATTTGAGCTCTTGTCAGAACTCTATCTTGTGGATTTCCATCGGATGATTCCTTGTCCACTTTTCCAACGGTGGATATGCTGGATCAAAGTCCAAAGGTGCATCTTCATACATATCTTCATTTTCGGATCCTGCGGAAGAAAAATTATCATTTAGATCATGAAATTCATCATTTTGATCAAGATTTATAGTTTCAGTATCATTATGCTCCCCCTCGACATAATTCTCATTCTGATGCTCCCCCTCGAAAATTTCATTTACTTTGCTATTCTCCCCCTAGAAAGGATGCCCCCCTCCACATGCGAAGGATTATGTAAGCACTCCCCCTCCACATGAGTATCTTGCATGCTTTCGCCATTAGCAAATGTCTCTGATGTGATAGTCGAATCATCAGAATGTTTCGAAGATTCAGGAATTTGATTATTAGCAGCATGAACTTCAGCATCAACAGCCCTGTCTGGAAAACCAAAAATTAAATCATAATCAAAATCAGATGAATTAGATTTATCAGGTTCATTAGTTGATTCATTAAGAATTGGTTTTTGTTCAACTTGTTTCACGAAGTAATCATCAAAAGTGAGATTAAAGGTTTCTTCAACTTTACGATTTCATTTGTTTAACACTCTGTATGCAACCGAATTGTTTGAATATCCCAAAAATATTCCTTCATCAGCCTTAGCTTCAAATTTTGAAAGATTGTCTTTGAGATTCATTATAAAACACCTGCAAGAAAAAAACATCAAAGAATTTAACATTAGGTTTTCGATTATTGATTATTTAATATGGAGTTATATTGAAATGTCTATGAATGAAAGATCTATTTTGAGAAAAGCATGATGTTGAAATTGCTTCTGCCCATAAGTATTGAGGAAGATTCGCATATGTCAACATTGTCCTCGCTACTTCGCAAAGAGACCTATTTCTCCTTTCTACCACTCCATTTTGTTGAGGAGTATAGGGCGAAGAAAAGTGATGCGAATTTCCTTTTTCCATTAAGTATGAATCCAACACTTTGTTCTTAAACTCAGAACCATTATCACTTTTGATCTTTCAAACTTTCTTCTTCAGACTTATCTCAATTTTCTTGATAAATTCGATCATTGTTTAAGCAACTTCAGATTTTAACCTGAGAAAATACACCCATGCAAATCATGAAAAATCATCAACAATAACCAAAATGTACCGTTTCTTGTTAAAGTTTCAACAGTTGATGGTCCATAAAGGTCAATGTGAAGAAGTTCCAACAATTCAACAATTTTCGAATCAATGACAATTGGATGCCCATTACGATGTTGTTTTCCTTGTTCGCAAGCTGCATATAATGTATCATTATCAAACATTAACAAAGGTAAACCTCAAACAAGATCTTCTGTAACCAATTTATTTAAATTTCAAAAGTTTAAATGAGATAAACGTTGATGCCATAACCAGCTAACATCTCTGGGAGTTTCTAAAAGTAGACAAACTGAGGGTTTTCCAACTATGGGTTCCTTCTTCGTTAAACACAACTTGATTGCCAGTGCCCACAACAAGTTGTTAAACACTTATCAAATTATGTTGAAGACCTTCCACATAAGCAACACGATTCATTGTAAATTGACCATTCGTCACTTTGCCATAACCTTTAACTTAACATTTATGGTTATTTCCAAACTTCACTACACCAACATTTGCTAAACTTTGAAAATCACGCAAATTCTCCTTCCTTCTAGTCATGTGACATGAGCAACCACTATTAGTATACCATTTCTCATCATATTGCTCATCACATAGCACCTGCAATCATTGAAAGAATTTAGGTACCCAAGGCTGTTTGGGTCCTTGGTTATTAGCCTGAAAGAGAGAGTGAATTTTAGAATTTAAAGCCCGCCTTCGATCTTTAGTTTTGAAAGAATCAACTAAGTCAACATCATCAGTTAAAGAAATTGAAATATAATTTTTCTATAGTTTTGGACTTTCACCAACTTTCTTCTGATGTTTCGTAGATTGTCTTTCTTTTGAGATTGGTTGTTGTCTCTGAACTGGAGTATTTGACTCTTTTGAAGATGAACTTCCAAAAAAAGGATCATTAAAATACTGTTCATAGGCCTTTTTGATTAAATGTTGCAAAAACTTCCCAGATTGATACTTTTTCCCATTGTTTTCAAGCCAATGATTCATGGTTTCCACTTCAGATGTACCTTTCGTGTATGAAACTTTGGTCGCTTTTTGTGCAGATGGATTTGGAAAATTTGGTTTTTGTGGAATAAACTTGAATTGGTTTTGGAAATTCCTTTAACAAATATTTGATGGTTTTCAGATTTTCAAACATTTTTAAATTTTCGAATATTTTCAAATTTTCGAACATTTTCGTATTTTCGAACATTTTGGTATTTTCGAATATTCTCAAACTTTTGATTTGTACTTTTTGGAGAAAATATGTTGTTCACATTTGTTGATTTTGTGAAAGATGAATATGAATTTGAAAATTTTTGATGACTGTTTGAAGAAAATTGCTTTTTAGAATTATTTGTTTGAAAACTCTTTGGTGATAATGATTTTGAGAATTTTGAAAACTTCGTTCAAAAATCCTTTGAATTTGATTTTTGATATTCATGCGAAATTGATAGAACGGGAGTTTTCTTTGTTAGTTCATTTGATTTCTTTTCATTTGTCATAACATGCCAAAACATTCTTTTTCTTGCTTGTCTTTTCGAAATTCCTTTTTCTTTTGAAAATTTGTCAACAAGATCTTTAAATTCTTGTGAATTAAGTTTTACATTCTCATTTGTTTTAATTGATTCTTGTTTCAAAATTTTCTTTTGCAACTTCTTGTTTTTCAACCCATTTTCATTGTGGTTTTTGTCTTTGAAAAACATACGAATTCTTTGTTAGTTTATTTTCGACAGTGCTTTGATTTGAAAAGAATCCTCCATCTGATGTTTTCTTGTTATCTTCTTCAACCATTTTGTTGAACTCTAGTTTTATGTTTTCAACATTCCCGGTAGTGACAAACACTTGATTCGGAAATACAACATCATCTATGCACTTGAAATTCGGATAAACCACTGTGTTGGTTTCAAAATGGTGAGCACCTTTGTCAGACAACACTTTGTCGAAATTTTTAGTGTCTCCAATCACTTGATCAACAACAATTCGTGGAATTTTTGTTTCGTTAGAAAAACTCTTTTCTTTTTCAAAATTGTTCGACACATCATTTTCATTCTCATCTTCACTATCATCAGTTTGACTGTCTCGTACCTCCACATCATCAAAATCACAAACTTTTGAAGTAGAAGGTCTATCAGTGCCATCCTCAACCATCGAATCATTATAAATTTCTTTACCTTTTGACTTAGATGTGACATTAATGATTGATAACTGAGAACAATCGAGACTTTCCTCCTCCTCAATTTCACTGATTTTGCTAAAACAGTTAGAATTGTCTTCGATATCAGCAAAATTAGATTGAGAGTCAAGTTTCGAATTCTCAGTTCTTTTCAAAATTTTGAGTTGTTCACTTTTTTTTTTCAAACTTTCATTCACAATCTCAACAAGTTCATCAGCATTCAGAAATTCATCTATTTTAACAACACCATAAGCAAATCTATCATCAGGCACTTTGTTAAAGTCTGTTATGGTTTGTTCACAATCATAGGACAAAATATCAACCTTCTCTCTCTCAAAAGTAAGAAAAGGTAATAATTTCCTATGTTTTTCTTTACTAATATCACACGAATGATGCAAAGCAGTCAATTTAGCATAGAGACGTTTAGCTGAATTACAATATATGTTTCTTTGTCCAAGCAACATCCTTACATCTCTATCCAAATTCTCTCTGTCATTATTGACATTTTTTATTTGCAATTCTAAATACTCTACCCTGCTAAGTTTCAAATCTAGAAGTTTTTGAGTCTCTAGCAGTTGAGTACTTAATTTCTTGGTTTCGTTACTAGCTGACACAACAATAGTATCAAAATAAGCAACAATATCAACAAATGCAACTATTTCAGAATCATAAGCTTGTAGAGGAATATTAAAATATTGAAGAATAGAACGTACCTTTGTAGTCATTCGTGATACGTCTCCAGATTTAGTCATGAAACAATGACCAGTCACCTTTTCATTCTCGTCCTCCTCAAACTGTGCATACATAGCTCCATGAGTTGGATTTCGCATTTCTTCATCATCAGATCCTGAAGACCAGATCTGATAAGTTCCGTCTTCCTCACCTTCTCCTTTAGCGACCAAAGATAATCCCTTCGTCTTCGCACAAACTTCTTCCAATCTTTCAACATAATAGGCTTCGTCCTTGACCCTATTCTTTTTCTCCTTTTTCTTACGAAGCATTTAATCATTAGCTTAATGATTAGCTCCATTGCAATAATGACAATCAACATGAGAATCTCCCTTAAGCTTCTTTTCAAGCTTCGACTCTTTTGCCATCTCATCATATTTCTCAGATTTTTTCTTTTCCTCAGCACCAGATTTCCTCACCTAGTTTCCCTTAATTTCACTCTGCTTCGCCTTCAAATTAAACGGTTTGTTGAAAACCTTTTTCACTCAATTGTTTGAGTAAAAAGCAACTACCTCATCATCAGAATTTATGATAATACCTTCTGCATCTACATCCTTTTTCTCAACAGTCTCAATCTCAGATAATTTCGAAACAAGATCCAATGGACCTCCCAAGCTTTGTTTAGACTCTTCCACCATTTCATTAACTTCACTTTCGTGAGTTTTTAGTTGATTATACACATCATTCAACAATGAAGTATCGAAGCTTTGTTGATTCTTCACCATCATGCTTACACTTCTCCACTCCTTATGAAGTCCCATCATAAATGTATGATTGAACTCCAAGGACGACCTTGTAATTCCAAAGCGATTACACCTGTAAATCAACTCATTTAAACGATCATAATAAACTTTAATAATTTCATTATCTTTCTATCTGAATTCCTTCAGCTCAACCAAGCATTGTTTAAAAGAGTTGATCTTCGTTTTCTCACTCCCCATATATTTCTCTTTGAGAGTATTCCAGATCTCTTTTGCTGTTTTACAACCACAGATGTAGTTGTAAACAACAGGTAGCAAAGCACCTCTCAGCTCTCTCATATAACGCTTCTCATTGTTTTTCAGCCTTGTTGCTTGTTCTTCTACTGCAGAAGTTGATCCAGATGTTCCAATATTTTGAGCATTTGGTGGTCGTTGAACACTTACTTTGATGAAATTCCATAACTCTTCATCCAATCCATCGAGATAGTCTTCCATACGATCCGCCCATTGATCATAGTAATCTGGAATCAGCATTGGAATTTTTGTTGATGATCCAAGCAGATAAGAATATGATGTCATAGTGTTCATGTTGAAGTTTGCCATTGTTGTACGAATGAGGAGTTTTAGAAAACATTGAGAAAGTTGAAGATTGAAAGAATGAATTGATCAGAAACTTGAAATCGATCACTCGATTATACAATTCGAACACAAAATCTAAAAAAATTGTAGATCTAAGACGATTTTAAGAATCGAAATGTGTGGAACCTTTTGAGACAAACTTTTGACTTAAAAACGAACGATTCAAATGAAAATTCGATCATTGCAGTTTGAATCCTGCTCTGATACCTATTGTAGTTGAATTGTAACGAGTAATTGAAAGAAAATCAGAGTAATTCATGTAATGATCTAGAACGAACACATGATGTAAATATGATCTTGTTTCAGCTTCAATTACTTGCAAATAACTTGAGTACAAAAACAAATAACAGAATTGAGGAAAATTCTCTTACCTACACTTAAGTTCAGATCCTATTTATACGATACTGAAAGTACAAAAAATACTAAGGACTAAACATTAAGTTTCGACAGAACAAGTGCCTTAGTAAATACATACGAAATTACAAAACTAACACTTCGACTCTTTACAACTTTTTGACCCTAACAAAAATGTCTGCAATTTCCGAAATACATTTCAATTCCAAGATGTGTTCCCATTCCGAAGTGAGTCTAAGTTTCAATTTGCACCCGGGTTCTAATTGTGAAAAGGATCATGGATGCGAGAAGGATGATGATAGAAAACAGGTTGATGAGTGTGAAAGTGGTTTCACATGCGAAATGAAGTCTTGATGTGACTGCATGTGAACCAATTTAAACGATTGTAATGAATCTCAATCTGATGGTTATAGATGTGAATGGATGTAATGCTCGCAATGGTTAATGGATGCGAACCTTAGAACAAGTCTATTTGCGATTCTCAGAAGTTGTTTGGTTGTGAATGATGCTATTAGATGCGAAAGGCTTTTAGGTGTGAGTGGTGGATACGAAAGCTGGTTGGGAGTTGTTCCGGAATTAGATGGGTTTGCATGGCTGATTGCATGGACTTTGGTATGGTTACCTTAAGGATGAACATTCTATATTTCTAATTATTTTTAGAAACAATTTTATTTTATTTTAGGCTTTAATTTTAATTTCCTTTTGTAAGCATTTGTAAGGCTATAAATCGCCCCTTAAAGCATTTTATATGATGATGGTTGAATGAATTGAATTTTGAGAACTTTGTTCTTTGAGTTGCTTACTCGCCCCTTGGTCAATTCTAGGATGCGTATTCTAGTTTGATACAAATTCAAATCAATGTCTTGATTTTTTAATCGATACTCAATCTATAGGCCTAGATTGTTTATTAAAATCTATATTTTTATTGTTTCTTATCGAACAAGTTATCTTTGTTCTTGGGTTCTTGTTCTTGATTCTCTCTTTTCCTTTGCATTCATATAATTAGAAAAAAAAAAGAAGTTAAGCCCTCGTACACGCATCACATCCCCGATAGGAGCACTCACTTCCTTACGGCTAAGGGCATCTGCCACAACATTGGCCTTTCCAGGGTGGTATACGATTTCACAATCATAATCCTTTACTAAATCAAACCACCTCAGTTGCCTCATATTCAAGTTTGGCTAATCCATCAGATACCACAAGCTCTTGTGATCAATGTATATAGTACACCTGAGCCCATACAGATAATGCCTTTATTTCTTGAGGGTAAAAACCATGACCCCCAACTCAAAATCATTTATGGGATAATTCGCCTCATGAGGCTTTAGTTGCCTCGAAGCGTAAGCAATCACATTTCCTCTCTGCATAAGGAAACCTCCCAAACCCAAGATAGACACATCACAATATACCACAAAATCATCCATATCCTCGAGAAGCGTGAGAATCGAGGGTTTGCATAATCCCTGCCTTAGAGTCTCAAGAGCGAAGTGCTGATCAGGCCCCCACCGAAAAGTAACATTCATCTTTGTTAACCTGGTCACTGGCACAACAATCTTGGAGAAATCTTGGAGAAATCTCCAATAATACCCTATGGGACCTAGGAAGCTCCAAAACTCATATAGGGTTCTCGAAACCTCCCATCGCATCACCACCTCGATCTTGTCTGGATCGACCAATATACCCTTCTGGTTGATGATGAGCCCCCAAGAATTGCACCTCGTGCAACCAAAAGTAACATTTGGAGAATTTGGCATACATCCTCTCTCTCCTCACGATCTCCAATACCTCTTGAAAATGTTCCTCGTGCTGCTCCTTGGTATTGGAGTAGAATGGAATACCATCTATAAACACTATCACTGATCGATCCAGAATCTGTCTGCAAACCCGGTTCATGAGAACGCTGATGGTCCATTAGTTAGCCCGAATAGTATCATCATGAAATCATAATGACCATAACGAATGGGTAACAGTTCTTCATTGTTATCTTATTCAACTCTTAATAGTCAATGCACATCTTATGTGAGCCATCCTCTTCCTTAACGAATAGTATAGGTGCTCTCCAAGGTGAACTACTCGGTCGAATAAATACCTAGTCTAGCAGCTCCTGAAGCTGTGTAGACAACTCCTGCATCTTTGTTGGTGCCAAGCGATACGGTCCCTTAGCTATTAGGGCCGCATCAGGATCTAAATCTATACGAAACACAACATGCCTATCGGAAGGCACACCCAACAAATACTCAGAATACAAATTGCGAAAATCCTGAAAAACGGGCACCACACTCAACACCGTCGTGCCCCCAACCTGAGTATCTGCCATATAGGACAGAAACCCAGAACAACCCTACAAAATATAGCTCTTGGTCCTCTCAGATGAACAGAGAGTTGGCCCATGCAAAGTACCCTTGCTAGGAATAACGAGTTCTCCCATAATTAGGGTTCGTACTCTCACCAGTTGGCGCTCATAGTCAACCATGGACCTACTGGGACCCAACCAATCCATCCTAATGATAACTTTCAACCCTCACAGAGGAATCAATACCAATCAATATAATACTCTCACCTTAAACATATTCAGGACACACCCACGATGAACCCTCGAAGTACTCACATAATGATAATCAGCAATCTCAACCTCTAATGGATAATCTGGAGTCCTGGTAGCATCACTAAATCTCTTGCTAAGCACAAGAGATACAAAGGATCGGGTAGCACCCAAATCAAACAAAACATGAGCAGTCATACCATTGACTAAAAAAGTCCCTATACATAATCAGATTTAACATGAGCATAAATAAAGAAAGCAATAAAAGATATCATAAAGTCTGACATCCCTATTTTCACAGCTAGAAAAGACCGATTTGTTTATGCTTTATTTGAAAATCAGAGTATCCTTTTAAAGAAATATGTTGCGGAATTTGTTCCTAAAAATACAATAAAGAATTTATCAAAGCATTTCCGAAGAAATATATTTCATTATCTTAAAAACCTCAGGATATCATTGTCAATACAGATCAAAAGCATAAACAGAAACAACATAGGCCTTACACCATCTATATATTCTAGTGGCCTATATTAAATTGATCTCTCATCAGATCATCACTCATGTGCTCTTTTGCCACTACCTGTATATAAGAAACTGAGTGGGTATGGCTTGGGAGCTTGGTGAGCACATAGGGTTTTCAACCCACAACAATTAAGTTTATTTATTTCATTAAATCAATCAAACTGATTACACCATTCCCTTTATCCTCACTTTCTGTCCCTGAAGCACCTAAAGTAAGGGACCTAGAATAAGGATTTTCATCAGGATAAAAACACTGCTTAGGGGATTCCTTAGCAATACATGTCAAATAAGGCAACCATGAGGTGCATGGAGTACACCTGGTGAACACTTAGTTCAAAAACACCTACAGGTTGCGAGCATGCTAGCGTTCCACTGGATTGTTGAGAATTGACAATGGTCATCATCTATAGTCCGCTAGATGATTGGATCATCTTAAACATCGAGGCCTCTCATCAATTTTATTTCCTTTTTCATCATCTATTTCATCTACCCATTTTTACCCATCATAATCATAGGAATAAAATACATATATGGTTTAAATCAAGTAAAACATGTATATTTTGTTCATCCAACATAAATATCAAGTACACATATAATATTCACACATAGCATGTAATTTATATTAAATACTTGATATTTATGTGTTAGATGAAAGTAACTATGCACTCACTAGTTAAAGTGATGATTCCCAACTCGGTCAGTGCTTCGATTCTAACAATTCTATTTTCCTTCGACAAAACCAAGTATCATTACCGCTAGATTTTAGTCTAATATTTATTGTTAATATTTACGAGCGATAATGTTTAATAAGTGTTAAATAATACTTCTCAACCACTATGTATAGACATGGTCCAGACATGAAACACCAGAGCACAAGACCATTTTGGCATTATAGCACTTTTGAAATCCAACAACCCTATGTTGCCCTTCAAACTAGATTCCCCATACCACGAGTATTTAAAAAATATTATAGTAACACTTTGAATATTATATTTTATCATATATATATATATATATATATATATATATATATATTGTTTATAAGTTCATAATAACGATAATAAACTTAAACATAAGTTATACATAAAGTAGGGTAAACATAACTCACTTACCGCGAGGTTTGGCTACGAATCGGGGTCTACAGGGGCAGAGCTTCCGAGCCGAAAATCTCTTCTTCTTGGAGCCTTCTGGCGTTTCGGTACTCACCTCTTAGCACTTGGGAAGTACTAATGGTTGGGAGAGGTTTAGAGAGTAGTTAGAGAGAGTAAGAGAGAATGGTTAAGGTGTGAGGAATTGGAGTGAGCCTCGCATGGTATATGTAGGGTCTGATCTTTAATTATGTTGGGCGTTACTTGGAGGTACGTTGTGCATACCCAGTACGCGCGTACGAGGGTTACACTATGTGTATAAGGAGGCATGTGACGCCTCCGGATGCGAGGTCGTGGTGTGCAAGCAAGGTTCTATATTTTGCCACGCCACCCTCTCTGCAACAACACCCTCATGACCTCTAAATTTTTTTAACTTTCGCATACGAGCTCCGTTTTCGACGTTCTTTATATTCACGCGTAGGTGGCGATATACTCTACAACTTTCGTTTAGAACCTGTCAGCTAATTTTGAATTTTTTTTAAAGTTATATTTTAACAGGCCTAAACTGGTAAAGTCTGTTAAAAATTCATAACTTTGTCATCCGATTTCCGTTTTCGTCTGTTTTTTATCATCGTGCTCTTATTAACGAGATTTTCGTTTCCCGTTTAGATTGTGTCGGTCGAAAGTCGGTCGATCTAAAATTAGAATTATGGGTTGTGCACTGCTATGCTAAGTCTTGGAAAAATCATAACTTTTTCATACGAAGTTAGATTTGGACTTTTTTTATGCACGCTCTTGGTTTAACGTATACTGCGACTTTCATTTAGATCGCTAAGGCTAAAAAGTATTTTATCGCAAACTCACTTTCTACGATTCCCGGTGTTGTGCTGATTTTACCACAAAACATCGACATACCATAACTCTTTCGTTATAACTCAGGTTTCAGCATTCCTTATATCCCCAAAATCCTTGTTACGACTACTTAAACTTTCTTAATAGATATTGGGTTTATATATTATTTTATTTTTGATGCTTATTTGTTGTTATTATTTTATTACATCGTTAATAGCAAGTATAATGCACGTGAAATCACATAATTCACATATTACTCAAATAATTCATATTAATTACTTCAAAATTGGTTACAAATATTGACCATAACTATTATATCATTATAATAATGCTTAGCCTAGAAACTTGGGCATTACATAAAGTCATGTACTGATAACCACATCTGGTGTTGCACGATCCTCATCGGTAGTCAGCTGGAATGCCCTGCTCTTCACCACAAGTGTCTCCGCCTTGCCCTGGCAGCCATCAATAATCCTCAAGGTAGCTAGGGCAGGAACCACCACTCCTTTCCTGTCAATCTCATAAAATCAGCCATTTTATGGCCAGTCTGATTCCAATGAAAGCAAATTAGTGCACTCTCGGGGCAATCCCGACTCATATGACCCGTCTGTCCACATCTAAAACAACCTGATCTTACTGCTCGACATGCCCCACCATGCGGCTTGCCGCACTTACCACAACAGCTTCATCTCCGTTGGCCTCCAGTGAGTGACTCAAAAGTCTTGGGCTTATTAGCCTGATCAACTGTTGTGTGCACCTGCTCCGACTTGGGCTTTTTCTGAAGCTCCACCTCGATTTCCTGTTCCTAGGCCCTCAAAATCATATCATTCAGGGTCTTACACCCTGACTAGCTAACAAAATCTCTGATCTCATCCTTTAGCATGTCATGATATCTTGTCTTCTTCATCTCCTTATCCGCAGTGTACTGCAGAACTAATAAGCCCCTTTCATAGAATTTGGCGGTGATCTCCGCCACGATATCAGTATTCTGATGAAGGTCCTAAAACTCCCTTACTAGTTGTTTCAACTCAATTTTTGGTGCAAACTCTTCATTAAATCTCGACACAAACTCCCCCCAAGACATGGCTGCCACCACCTCAGTCCCTACATCATGACCGACCTCCTCTCACCAGTCATGGGCTCAATATCTCAAAAGACAGGAGATAAATCTCACCTTCACCAACTGAGGACAGAATCTCGTTTCCTGTGTATTCTCCATGCCATTGATCCATTGATGGCTGGCAATGAGGTCCTTGTCCCCAAAGAACTCTAGTGCTCGACATGCCTTAAACTACCGAAATGAGGGATTTTGGGCCCCAAGCTGCCCTAATGTGATATCTACCCGAAGGGCCCCGTCATCTAGAAGCTCCATAATCCCCCTCCTTTATGGTACCAAAAAACATAGGGATGGCCTCCATGATACCGCGAGTATTCTAGAAGTGATAAACTTGCACAGCTGCTCATCAATGGGTTCGACACCAGCGCCCGAACCCGATCCAGGAGCTTCTCCTCAAGTGGACACCATGATAAACACTGACTGAAATACAACATAAAAATGATCAACAAAATATCAAGGAAACTTCCTTTCTACAAGACCCTTAGAAGTTCCAAGACCGTTCTTATCTCTAACACAGATCCTGTGCTTTCAGTAGTACGGGCCCAATACTACCTTCCACACCTATCTACAACTTTCTTAAGAACCATCCCAAACCCTTTAAGTCGCCACACTAAATCCATACACACCAACCCTATGATAAACGACATATGTATCCCACTATGACATGTCCTAGATTCTCCTAGGAATTCTCAACTCAACCGCCTTGTAATACCGAGAACCTCAATCAACACTGTTGGTTGCCGTATGCATGCAAGTTGTACGCAAAATAGGATCGCATAGACCGTCGAATAATGATTCTACCCTAATTCCATAACCAAACAAAGAACAAAAAAGTAGGCTAAACCGACAATTCTAGGGCTATATGAACCTAATCGTATTAAACTTTTTAAGCATACACTTAGAAAGTAACTGAGTAGATATCAATCCCAAGTAACACATAGCACCTAATCCTCCTAGGCTATAAGGCATCACACAAATCATGTAATTCTGTCATATGATTCCCGAAGGTATCCTAAGCCCTAACCTAACATGCAATTCACATATCATGCATACTAATCATAACACATAGGTATAGGTATTTTGGGAATCACTTACTTGAGCTCGAATGATTGCACACATCACACCCTCTTTTTACTTAGTAAAAATCATTTTTAGAAATTTAAACTTTCTTTTGAAAAGATTATCATTTCCTTAGTTTGAGTTCTGACACACCCGAAAATGTGCCTGAGTCCCTCAAACCAAGGCTCTGATACCAACTTGTAACAGCCCAAAAACAGTGATACAATTTTTCATTTTTATAACCAATCGTTTCATTAACCAAATATCTCTAAGTCAATCACCAAATACAATATGAAAATATCATAGTATAAATATCCAAAAAAAAGTGCGGGAATCATGAGGGGAGGATGTTGTGCCATCATGTAGGGCCCTTTTCTTTTGTACCAGAAGTACCTGAAACTATAAACAAAAAACTGTAAGCACAACCCTTAGTAAGTTCCACAAAGTACCAAATACCAAACATACAACTGGGCCTAGCCCTGGAGTATATTCCAACCCAATACATAAATAGGAGCCTAGCCTTGGGTTTATTTCAACCCATCAAATACACATGGTCCTAGCCTTGGGGCCTAGCCCTGGGGTCTATCTCAACCCAATCATACAATAATGCGTCCATCCCTAAGGTCTATTTCAACCCAATTATACAAACATGTAAAGTCATATAATAGCTACAATCCTATATAAATTATCTGGTGATCTGACATTGGTGCCTTGGATCCACTATTGTGGTGAGAAGACTCACCTCAACTAGAGATATCTGAAACGCACACTCGAGCTGTTGCTATTATGGCTCTACACACTGATCATAACCCAAAATCAATTCTAATTAATAATCGAGATTCTAACCCCGTAAACGAAGGTTCAATTCATGCTTTAAGTTACTAAGGGAAAAAGATCATTTTACCCTTCCCATACATGAGCCAACTAGACAAGGCCCAAATCCCAAAACAGCCCAAGCCCAAAAAATGGCCCAAAAGGTTTTCTGAGAGTACACCTGACGTACCCCTTACTATGCCTAGTGTATAACTCGATCTCGAAAAGGTTACAGGGCCACAATCCGCTAAGCTCAGTGTACACAGGAGTACGCCCCTCGTAATCCCTTAAAGTCCAAACTCTCTTTTAGTGTCTTAATGAGTTACGAATTAACATCTAAGCTACAAATCTAAGCCTAACAAACATCTAAAATCATAAAGTTGCAACCTTTATACCTTTGCATGGCTACAAGGAGCCGAAAACCAAAAACCTAACTCATAGAACCATTTAAAACTCCATAATCCTTGCATGGAAGAATACCAAGGACCAAGCTTGCATTTCTATGACACTAAACACTCTAAAATGCTTGAAAGGATAACTTAAATGGGTTCTATTAGACAATACTCAAGAGACCAAGATTTTTGGAATAAAAAGGTCATAACTTGCAACCTAACAAGATCTAGTAGGGCAAACATCAAGATTTGATCTCTATACCTCCACAAGATGCACAAGGATGAGAAAAATCTTGATCCAAAAGCTTAAGGGCAACACCACAACTTCAAAGGTCCTCTTTTACCACCAATAACACCAAAATATCACTAAAAGCTTTAAAATTTGCATAGAATAATTAGGGTTTCGAGATGAGGGCTAAGAGGGATGCACCATGGAGGTACAGAGAGGTATGGGGCCAATAAGTTCTTTTAATTGGGTCCAAACCCTAAAAATTAGGGTTTAGAATCTTTGTGAGTACGCCCTTCACACTTACCTACGCCCAACATACACAAAAGAAATCTCACAACTTTTTAACCAATTAAGCCCGGCATAGTAGGAGGTACGTCCCGCGTAAGGACTGATTTTGTAAAGAATTTAAATTTAGAGGCAAGAAGGAAAGGTACTTGGATCACAGATGCCACGCACACACACACACACACACACACACACACACATATATATATATATATATATATATATATATATATATATATATATATATATATATATATATATATATATATATATCAATGTTGTAAAAATCAGCCTAGACGGTGTCTAGGTGGTAGGCGGCCTCTTACTGTCCACGATTAATGCTAGTCGGTCGAGTTAGGCGGAGTCGGTGATGGGAAACATATAATATTTAGTGCAAAGATTATGGAATGTGTCCGGAATGTGTGTCTAGAATGTCCAAATATGAAATGCATGAAGATAGTTTGTAATGTATTTATGGAATGTCAGAGATGTATAATGTCGTTATAGTATTGACAATGTGAGTCGTACATTATCAAATTTCGGGACAACTTTATGTAAGGTATCATCAAATTCCCACCAACTCGGCAACGGATCTAACTAGGTACTCCGGAATGGGAATGGGAATGGGATGTTCCAAAGAAAATGGTTACTTTTTTTTAAAATATATAATTTTTATTAATAAAACCATTTATAAAGGTTTATTTAATTGACATCCCTAAATGGTTATATGGTAATGCTTTTACAAGAACCTGATTCTTTTCCACATACTCCCCTTTACTTCTTTTTCACTTCTTCACCCTTTTATTCACGTTACGTCTCTGGTTGCCCTAATCACAAACAAAATCAGCTCATTCCAACATTCCAAGCTTGAATGGGTTAGTCTATTTTTCTCAATTTCCTTTTGCATTTTTACGTATTTGACAATTTGTAGTTCATGCTACTGCTTTTGATATTTTGTATTATGATTCAAAAAGCTGGTTTGTCAAATTCTCTATTTACGTAAGTTGAAATTGAGTTCGAATTAGAATTTCTGAAAATCATTGAATTTAGCTATTATTGGTTCAGAGTTGTGCCGTAATATGCTTCATAACAGATGAACTCCTTTAATTGCGAATAGAAAGTTATCAGTTATAAAATCTTATGCAATAGTCTTTGTTAATTGGGAAAAAAAATATGTGGAAGAAAAATAAAACCGCCTCTCCTTTGTTTATTTGTTTTCCTTTTCATCCACTAACCTTTTTATGAAAAATAATTCTTAAATAATAGTTTTTCTTTATAAACAAAAAATTATGTTTTATGAAGTTGTAAACTACAACATTTTAAAACACAGTTGTTATGTATAGAAAAGAAACTGTACCTCTCATTTTATACACACAAAAGAAAAATAAGCCAAGAACACCATATAACGCCAAGAACACTATATAACAGCTCCGTATATTTTATTTATGGTTAATAACAACATTTTACCTAAAACATGTAAATTTTATTTTATTTATGGGGAAATGCACCAAATAGCAAACTTTTTACCAAAAAAAGTAATACATTTGTTTTCTACTATAAAGCGACTTATTTGGAATAATGTAGGAGGGATGTGTGGTCCCATACATAAAATAATTAAAATAAGTAAATTTTAAAATTTATTATAAATGAAAAATTATTAAATTTTAATAATTCCACTTTAATAATACATTTGGAAGATTCACATTACATATTGCTATAATCTTGTAAACAAGGTAAAAATACACTGCTATTATGTATAAAAACATGTAAATCTATTGTTATCGATGGTAAAAAGTAAAGCACATTGCCACTTTTGTATTCATGAAACGTTTTAAATTTTTTGAAGGTACGTCTCGTCCGTGCCCTTCTCTCAAGTCATTATCAAACAAATTTGGAGGAATATTACGATTTTGCCATTCAAGAAACAGGTATGAAAGGTTAGATAGTAAGCTTGAAAAGAAAATGATAGAGGTCAAACAAAGAAATACATCTGGAAATAGCAAATTCAGATCTATCAATAGCATAATTCTCAGGTTTCCTCAATTTAGAGAGGGATTACACGAGATTAGAGACGTTTTTCGACAATATGGTAAGTTTCACAAGATTTTAATTCTTGTCCACTATTTTTCGGTTTTTTTGTTTGTAAATAGTTTTCATTTGTGGGTCCTATATATAATTTTATATTTCTTTCAGTAATCATTATTGCTGTTGGAAAATCCAAGTGTGAATAAGATAATTAGTTGATTATATATTACAGATAATTAATTCATTCTAACAAAGCATTGTTAAGGGATGTTTGGCTTCATGCTTAATCAGTTAATCCAGTTATTCCGAGTTAAACTTTCAGTAATTTATTGGGCTAAATGCAAGAAGTGGGAATGTACTTTCGCGTATTTCTGTATTAAAGCATCCTACATTCATTTATTTCTATTAGAGCATTGCACTTTTTATTTTATTTTGCTTATTAAAGCATTGTACATTAAAAAAATCTATCAAGTTATGGCATTGTATATTGATGACATTACTATAACTATATAGATTTTTCAAAATACAATGGAGTAATAGGAAGAAATGAAAATAGGATGCTATTATAAGATAATTAGTTGATTAAAGTAACATATCTTCATTCATTGTGTAATATATCATCTTACTTTTACTTCTCTTTATTAGAGAACTCTATTTTTAAATTTCTTCTTATTAAGGCATTGTAGTTTAAAAAATCCATCCAGTTATAGCATTGCACTCTCAATCTTTTTCTCATGAAGACTTTTTAGTTTTAAAAACCTACCCAGTGATAATTTCATTGTTATAATTAGGTTAAAGTTTCAATGTGAAATGTTGTAATAGGATGAAACGAAAATAAGATGCTATAATAGACAAATCGTTGAGAATATGTTGCTGTTTATTGGATTTAACCCTAATTACTTTCTTATACAGATGTTGATTCGAATGGATTTATCAATCGCGAGGAGCTAAAAAATTGCTTACAAGAATTACAATTTAACTACACAGAGAAAGAAATTGATGAGCTTTTTGAGTGTTGTGATTTGAGTGGGAGAAAAGGCATGAAATTTAACGAGTTTATTGTTGTATTGTGCCTAGTTTATCTCTTAGTGAGTACTCCCTCCTCAAATGAAACGGTAACAACAATGTTCTATTTTTGATAAATTTTAGTTTTTTTTTTTTTTTTTTTGAGCAAAATTTGATGAATATATTCTTGATTTAGGCAACAAAATTTGGTTCTCCGGTGCTAAAAGCTACATTTGATACCATAATTGAAGCGTTCTTATTTCTTGATAAAAATGGTGATGGGAAACTTAACAAGAAGGACATTAGCAAAGCTATGAACGATCACTTCCCTTTGGAGAAAGCTCCAATCCATGTCACCACCACTCGTTTCAGTATGCCCTTTATTTTATTGCTCTAAACAGATCATAACAGAACAGGTTGTATTGTATTTGACATGCACTGAACTAGGACTAAGAATAAGATCAGTTTCCATGAGAAAATATTTGCAAATTCTTTGTCCCACCTAAAGGTAGGACAGGAACTCACTTTGGTTCTCTCATATGTGCAAAAAGACGTAATTGCCTTTTGCATCGTCATCATTGAATATAGCCCTTGAAAGCTTGTTCATTTATGTCATGTGCAACGAACATAGCCTAACCGCTTAATATTTGTAGAAAAAACACAAATCGTAAATTATTTAGCCAGATCTTGCATTTTTTTACCCTATCATCTGTTCATAAATGCAGAAGAAATGGACTGGAACAAGGATGGGAAAGTTGGATTCAGGGAGTTCCTTTTCTCTCTCACAAACTGGGTAGGAATTGACTCGAATGAAGAAGTTCATGTAACCGAAATCTAAGAACAACAGTAACAATGTTAGTTTGATATCGATATGTTCCTATATATATACACATAATAACAACGTACTTAGATTTATCTGAGAATAGTAATATGTAACAATGTAACATGATACGTGTAAAACGGTTTGGTAACAATACATTATTCAAGTTTTAGGTTTATATATTGATATTATCGGCCAAAATGGTAAATAACATTGTTACTATTTGTAAAAAAATAAAATAAAGTATATTCTCTATATTGGTAGTGACTAGTGAGAGTAAAATACATTGCGATCATTGTATTCCTAAAGCTTTATGAAGCTAACAAAATTACCCAACACACAACAGGATATTTGGAAACCAAAAATAACAGTTTTATATTTTTATGCTTTGAAAACGTCGGGTACTTGGGTATTTTGGGCATTAAACACCAAAGGGAATATGAAATCTGAATAAATTCACGTTCCTTTATCTGCCACTTGAATCATTCATGTGAACCTATTCTATATATTATTCCAAAAAAACCATATGTAATTTCAGATTTTGTTATAATAGTTTATCTATAAGTGGTTACAGCAATCGTAATGTTCATTTATTTTCAAATTAAATAAATGTGTTTCCAAAATCATTAACACTAGATTATCCATGATTTCATTAGTTATTATAACATTCGTTGTTGGTTAATTGGTTTATTGTTGGTTAATTGGTTTTGATCTATACTATTTAACAGGAAAGTTTCATCTTTTTAGGAAAGTTCTTTTTATTAGTTTTAAGTTTATTAGGTGAATGTTTTTGAGTTTGATTAGGTATCTAATTGTTTTAGTATAAATATAGGAGATGCATTTTTTTATCGTATGCGGACACTTCCTTTTGCTTATTAATAAAAGCCTTTTGGGACGTAACCTTTCCTCTACATATATTTGTTCTCTCCTGTTCAGTTTTTTCTCCTTTTGTTCATCCTTTTTTCATAATCACCAAGGTTTCTTTGTTTTACACTTGGTATCAGAGCGGTTTCGTTGAAGGGGGTGTGATTCGAGGTTGATTAGAAGCAACCCCGGTTTCTTTTAATCGGGATTGTGAGAGACTAACCGGAGGCGCGGAATAAACGGACGGGAAGACGTCAAAGCGGGTGGCTTTGATTCGGTTCGTTTTGCGGGTGACGGAAGACGGTAAAGGTGGTCGTGACTTTGTCTTCTTGTCCGGTGGAAGAGTGCTCTCAGAACAAGCTTGATTAAAGAGGTCGGTTGTCAAAAATAATAGGATGTCGTTGGTTAAGGAAGGAGGTTCGATGACGTATCAAGTTTTGGTTTTGACTCCAACGAATTATCTAATGTGGGTGGTTAAAGTCAAGTCGATTATGGATGCACACGGCATATGGGAGACGGTTAAACCAAATGCATTAGGTGAAACATCAGATCAAAAGAAGTCAAAACAAGCTCTTGTTTTTTTGTTTCAAGCGATACCCGAAGACATGGTGCTGCAAATGGCGAGTTACACCGAACCAAAGAAAGTGTGGGATGGGCTAAAAACACGGTATTTGGGAGTGGATCGGGTGAGAACGGCTTAGCTTGCAACGTTAAAGAGAGAACTTGAAAGTTTGCACATAAAGGAGGGTGAAACGGTCGATGATTTTGTGACAAAATTATCCGGTTTAGCTTCAAAAGCAAGGAGTCTTGGATATGAGCTTGAAGAAGGTGATTTGGTGAAAAGGTTACTAGATTCAATGTCTAAGTCGTTACTTCAAATCGTGGCTTCAATAGAGTAATGTTTCGAGTTGGATTCAATGTTATTTGATGAAGCAGTTGGTAAATTGACGGCATACCAGGAGCATATAAGAGGAACCAAGAAAGTGGAGGACACTCAAGGTGGGTTGTTGTTGGCTAGTGAGGAAAAATCACATGTTTGTAAAGCATTGTGGCAATGGACGTTCAAATCAGGATGACTTTGGACGTGATCGGGGAAGAGGTCGAGGTCTGATAGAAGTCGAGATGGTAAGGAACGTGTCCGAGATAAAAGTGAGAAAAGTCGAGATGGTAAGGAACGTGTCCGAGATAAAAGTCACATTAGATGGTGAGCTTGGTCACTATAAAAACGAGTGTCCTAAATGGGAAAAAATACGCGGGTCTAATCGAAGAGGAACCGAGAGTGTTTTAAATGAGTGATATGATCAAACCAATTAAGGTGGTGATTGTTGGTTTATTGGTTTTGATCTATACTATTTAATAGGAAAGTTTCATTTTTTAGGAAAGTTCTTTTTATTAGTTTTAAGTTTATTGGGTGAATGTTTTTGAGTTTGATTAGGTATCTAATTGTTTAAGTATAAATACACCAGATGCTTTTTTCATTGTATGTAGACACTTCCTTTTGCGTATTAATAAAAGTCTTTTGGGACGTAACCTTTCCTCTACATATATTTGTTCTCTCATGTTCAGCTTTTTCTCCTTTTGTTCGTCCTTTTTTCATAATCACCAGGGTTTCTTTGTTTTACATTCGTTTAATAATTAAACTTCACCAACATAATAATTAAACCTTCATTAGAATAATATATGCTATGTAAATAATTATTACAGTTATAAAAGATATGTGTAAATATTTTTAGAAAAAACATTCTTATCAATGAAAATTTTTAATAGTTATATAAAAAACAATCAAACCAATGATATAAAAAGATGTCATTCTACGTCATTATATATATATATATATATATATATATATATATATATATATATATATATATATATATATATATATATATATATATATATATATATATATATATATATATATATGAGAAGGCCTAATTTTTTGAGACCGTAAGACTATTTTTTTAATGAAATATTCTAATATTTTAGTGTTTATAAAAATTAAATTTGTGTAATATTCTAATATTTTAAGCCAATAATTTTAAAATATTTTACTTTGAAATATTCTAAAACATATAATATTAGAATATGTTACACATTGTATTTTTTACGAACAATAAAATATTAGAATATTTCACTAAAAAATTTGGTCCCACGCTCTCACATAATTATGTTCGTCTCAAATGAACTATTATATATATATAAAGTTGTGAAACAATAAAAAAACAACTTATTAAGTTATAGCGATTTCGCACCGTGTAACCTAATCCAAACTCTTTTTTTATCTTTATAAACTATGTTTTGTTATTATAGAAGCTAATAAGCACTTATTAAAAAATATATATATATAAATTATCACTTTCGGAAAAAAAAAAAAAAACATAAATTATTCTAAATAAGCAATTCCAAACAACCCATAAATGTTAGAAACCTAGGGTATTTCGATTTCTTGGATTCAACTGAAAGTTGTGATACACTTTCAGATTAAAGTATTTCGATATGGTACAATTGAAATCTTCAACCGGATAAAACTCAGTGATTGAATGAAGAACAGAGAATGTGAATGTTATGATACAATGTACCAGAAAATGACCCAAAAACGTAATTATATATGGGGGTTTTATACAGAAAAATCCTATTATTTTTGGACTTTTTTTTGATAAAGTTCTAAATATATTTTTTTAACAAAAAATCCTATTATTTTAGAAAAATCACATAATCTGTCATGTCCTGTTAAAATAAAAAAATTACTTTTTTCATTAATTAGAACAAAATGTTAACTGGTAGCTTCAATTGACAGTTGATGAGTCATAGTTGTCGAACCAGTTAGTGTGAGGATCAATGTGGAAGAAATCAGACTACAGATCTGCTTACTTCACCTCTGCGATTTCATAGATGTATTTTAGGGTTATCGTTGATGCTATAACATGACTAGCACGCCCACTCCCAGAGTCAATTCCACCAACTTTTTTAAGAAATCGGGTCACTAAAGGGAAAGGAACACTCATCTCAAAAGTTTGTCGGGCTTCCGATTTGTATTTCTGGGTGTAAGCATTGAATTTGTACTAACGTACTACCGGTGGTCCATGTATTCCTCCGCCAGCTAGGATGGTGAGATGGACTGTTGTCGTCACGGGCCGACGGCCCGACGCATTAGACTTTCCTTCAAGGACACCATTTGACTAAAATCCAAACATGAACAAAAAATTGGAACAGCAATATGAAAAAACCCTAAATCCTTAATTACAAGAGAAGGAAATTAAAGGAGAAAGATAAGACAGTGATGTATGTGCTTGTTCTAGAGTGTCAACGAATCAAAAAATCAATAGCAAAACTGGTGGAAACAAGGGAGAGGAGAATGAGCGGGGTTTTTGATTTTTGGGATTTCATTTCCTCCTTAGGTATACAGAGATGCTATATGGATGGAGATGCGCGTTTCATTAAAATATTATAAAACGACAGGCCTAGACGACACACTTTTTATAAAAGGTGCCCTCCGTGTTTTTTTACGTTAATTTTAAGGCACGCACAAATGTGTGTCCTCTGTTCTTGAAATTTTAGGAAAGCTAACATTATTTTTAAGGCACGCAAAAATGCGTATTGTAAATCACTGCTTGTCATTGTTTGCGCGTCATTAAAGGGTTGTTTTCTAGTGGTGGAAGTTATGAGAATATAATAGTTTACTTAGGAAATGTCTAGAAACATTTTAATTTTATGCATTGTAAGGACAAGTTCGAATTTTTCCGTTTATTATCAATATAAGCAAAATTTTTGTTTATATATAGTTGGTTTACTTTATATTTCCTTGCAATGTTATCTATGAAAGTGTTGGTTACATTTCTATTACTAACAATATTAAATGTGGATTTGACTCTTATTGTTTCAATTGTGGTAAATGTCATAATTAACATAGTGATAAAGAATTATCATCACCCAAGTTCCAATTGGAACGCAACTTGGAGTCATACAATTCGAAATGTGTGATGCATGAGAATCTTGATCTTTGAAAGATTATAAATAATTCATTGATCACTAGTTTTATGTGAATCTAAGTGAAGGACTAATAAATTTTGTCCATTGATATGGACGATTTAAATCTGCCACAAAGGATGAAAATTATATTCGTCATAATTTACTGATGATTCAGTAAATATGATTGTGTTTATAATATTAAGCATAATTCTAACGGTTTGAAAAGTGTTTTTCAAAGAGTGGCAGAACGAATAAGAAGAATCTATTAGGCAAAAAAATTATGGTTTCTCCAATCTGGAAGGAAGGGAGAGTATTTTAGTGTCATGTTTTGTGATCATCTTAATAATTGTGGAATTATACCTCAATTTATCCTCAAAGAACATCTTAGTGCAATTGTTTGACTAAGAAAAGGAATCAAATATTTTTTAAATGGTTCAATCGAGAGAATCAAGAATAAACCTTTTAGACTTGTGCTTGATAACCTATCGTGTTAAGTTGACACATTCTTGTTTCTCTACACTTTCCAGTTGAGTTGGCAATGCTTATTATGAGTTCTATGGTTCTCATTTGACTGTAGAGGTAAAGCACGTTTATCAGTGAGTACATTGATCAATATGGGTGACTTGCTTAACTACACAGAAGCATTGGTAGGCCCTTGTGCTACCAGATGGCAAAAATTTAAGAATGAGAAAAGTTCAGTCCATGAAAAGAAAACTAAATTTGAATTTGGTTTTGTCATAAAACTTGTCTTATGATTGTAGGTTGCAAATGATAGATTCACATGGATATGAACATGTACACCATATAAAAAAATCTCGGTGGAAAAAGGTTTCACTCTAATTCATGAATGATTATGATGAAACACTTTCGCTAGTGGATTTTAATGATCTGATAAATATCATTATCATTAGTAACTGTGATAATTTCATTCTCAAATCCACAATATGATTACAACATCCCTTTCATAGTTCGAATTGTGAGAAATGGTAAGGAAATGTGTTGGGTAGCGTAGCATTTTGATGTATTGCGTCTATTGGGCTCGGTTATTAGTCCAAGTTTTGTAACTCCGGTTTGGGCCTGTCCAACCGAGAGCTGATAGGGTATAATATAAATATATATGCTTGCATGCATATTAGGTAAACGATTAATAGCGATTACGATAGATCACAGATTATTTCTTCATCGTTCTTGTAAACCCTAAATCCTCTACAGTAGAAGTTCTTTATCGAGCTCTGCTGAGGATTGTTGATTAATCATTCGACACACTTTGATCCATTCTTGTGTTCTTGCTATTTACTTGTTTATTATTTTACCTGTTTTAAAGATCTAATCGATCTTCAAGTTAGTTTTTAACTCATCAATTGGTATCAGAGCAGGAGGCTGTGTAATCGATACACTTCTTTTCTGTGAAAAAGGTTTCGATTAGGGTTATTCTGCATTTACTAATATTTATTGAGCCGTCATCCCATAATTGACGTAACTCGATATTTATTGTTTTGCCCTAATTTATTACATTACAAGTCTGATCTTTTAACAGGTTATTCGATCAAGCATGGACGAGTCGCAATCCAATCCCATTAATATTTCGAACAGCATTGGATCAACAACGAAGATTCCCATCCTTTACACCCATGATTATGAAGTCTAGGCACATCACTTTGAAGACTATGTTATAGGATCTGAGGACAATGGATACCTCATCTGGGAAGCAATCGTATCTGGACCCTTTTCTCATTCAGCAACTTCAAGGATTATTAAAACTCAAAAGGAGTATAATGATCTTTTGAAAGACGTTAAAGATATTGCTGAAGACGAAAAAGATAAATTTCAGTGCAATATCAAAGCATTGAGATTAATCAGATTCGCTCTTCAATCCGATACTTTCAGGCTGGTGAGTTCATGCACGACTGCAAAAGAAATATGGGACAGGCTACGAGAATTATACTCTACAGACGAAGATCTTGAACACTCCATTCAAACCTTACTCTTGTCCGAGTTTGGTGAATTCAAGCAGGGAGCCGAAGAAACCGTGACTCAAACGTTCGATCGCTTCAATCATCTTCTCTGCAAGATGATTAAACATGACATTGAAAGGAAGCTAATTGAGCAGAAGGTTACGTTTTTGAACGGTCTCAGATCTGACTGGAGAGCTGTTGTGTCCACAATTAAAGTGCATGAGCAATTCAAATCCTACTCTTTGGCGAAACTGGTGGGCATCCTGAAATCTCAAGAAAAGATCGTGTTACAGGAGAAAAATGTGGTTTCAAGCCTGAGTTCGTTGGCCCTCCTGTCCAAAAGCAAAACGGTAATGGAAGAAGAAGACCTCAACTTGGAAGACTATGACCTCACTTCTGAAGACTATGCTATGATGGTGTCTAACCCCAAGAGGTTCATCAAGAAGAGATTTCCCACCAACAAGAACCGAAATTGGCAGGGGAGTTATAGTTCTGAAAAGGTCAAAGATGAACCGAAGGCAGAAGAATCAAAGAAGGAACCGAAAGCTGAAGGAGATTCAGGAGTGAGCTACTATTATTGTGGAGGAAATAACCACTATGCAAAAGATTGCGTCCTCAAGAAAATGGCAGAAAAGGATGACGAAAAAGATGAAGAAGCTTTGTTGCAAAGAAAGCTGGATGAGATCAGAAAGAAGAAATCTACTGCTAACCCTTCTATAAATGCTTTAATTGTGCAGGGTTCGGTGGCAGATGATGAGTTCGGTGGCGTGGAGGTCTGGTCAACCGACTCTAAAGATGATGAAGTAAGAAAGCCTTCTCATGGAAAGGCTTATGTGGCGAAAGAAGAGAGCAGTGGTGGAAAATGCTTGATGGTGTCCGACGTATCTCAGATGAGGGGATACAACACAGATGGTGGGAATGAAGACACGAAGGAGCAACAGAATTTGTGCTTTACAGCTAAACCGCTCAGCGTGCAGTTCAACGAGCTTGATGAACTGATCAAGAAGGTACAATCCGTTTTTGTTTCATTCAAAGTCCCACAATGCTCTTACGAAAAAGAATTAAGAAGTGTTAATTCAAGAATCTCTCATCTAGACAG
The DNA here is from genome assembly GCF_051521515.1 of Lactuca serriola. Lineage (NCBI taxonomy): Eukaryota > Viridiplantae > Streptophyta > Magnoliopsida > Asterales > Asteraceae > Lactuca > Lactuca serriola. The sequence goes on from NC_136408.1 coordinate 92,233,253, forward strand.
TAGTTTAACTCAAACTCGAGTCACCAATTCTAACCTAACTGACCAATTAAGCAGGGTGTCTTCGAAGAGTGAGGAACCGAGGATGTGGATCGAACTGAAGGAGTCAGAATTAATCAAAACAAAAGATGAAAACATTTATTTGCAAAGAGACAATTTAAAGCTTTTAAAACAGCGAAATGTTTTTTGTTTGATTGCTAAACGTCTTTACACTAATATCACTCAGCTTCATTTGGATTGTGAAATAGGACAAAAGATTCATCGCATGATTCTACCCTTCCTTGAGTTTAGGGAGGATGAAATTGATGCTGAAGCGTATAATTGTGAAAGTGTTATTTCATCTGAGGATGTTAATCCGATGTATATGTATGGACTAGACAAAATCGAATCTTTCATTAAGTCCAAGGACCATAAGGACATGCTTAAAAACCTTTTGGGTGAAAATGATAAACTGAAACTGAGGACCGAAACCATACAAAAATCTAACTCATTGAACGCCAACTTGAGCTCAGAAAATAAAATTGATGTTGAAAATGCATCTGAGCTTAATAAGGACGACAATATGAGTGAAATTTCTGTAGAGGACACTGTTGATTGTTCAGAATTTGTCAAGAGCGAACCTGAAAACCACAAGAATCTCATTTCAGAAAATTCAGTGGAGTTCGCTCGTTTGTCCCAACAAAAGTCCCCGATCCTTGCAGAAAAGGCAGTTGTATATCAAAAGGTTAGAACCACTCCAAATCAGGTGTATAAGGTCACAGGCGTAACCGAAAATCAGAGAGCTGAACTCACAGCAATTGTAAACGAAGACAATGTTGATGGCTGCGACGAGTTCTTCTGGTCGGCTCCCATCGATAATGCTGATGAAACGGTAGGTCTATCTGAAAGGACCTCATGGAAAAGCAAAGGAAGATATGTGCCAGAACCTTTGAATAAGCCTGATAGCTTCGATGTGCCAAGTACTAGTGGTACGAAAGACATTCCTCAAGAAAAAGGAATTCCTACAAAAGAAGTCACTCCTCCAAGTGAAACTTCATCAGTTCAGAGTGAACCAGCTAAAGAAAAACAGAAACCGAAAGCTAATATCCATCATCAACCGAAGCAGATGAGAAATCAAAAACAGCAAAGGAATCAGAGATACAAGAAGAATCTCTCTGAAAGAAAACAGTTTTGGCAATCTCAAAATGCCTATTTCTCATATCGTGACAGGAACTTAAAGTCAGAGAAAAGTCCTGTTGAATCACAAGAGAGCAATAACAACCGAAAGCAGAGGTTCGGTTCAGAGAAAAACATCAACCGAAAGCAAAGGTTCGATTCAGAGAATGATTCCAACCGAAAGCAGAAGTTCGGTTCAGAGAACTACATCAACCGAAAGCAAAGATTCGGTTCTGAGAACAAAAGAGATCAAAATTCTAGGGTCGGTCCCACTAATGATCAAAAGCAAAAGGGTCACCTAGAGTCTCCAGCCAAGAAGTCATTTCAGTCTAAGTTCTCTCATTCTAACTCTTCTAATTCTTTAACTGCTTCTAATTCTTCTCCACCTCGTTCTAAATTCCATTATGTTCACTCTCAAAAACCTCAATCTTCAACTGAACTAAAAGGAAAACAGAAGGTCTCAGCAGTTAAATCAGAGTCCAAACCAAAAGCCATGAATCCCAATAAAATTTAGGTTTTTACCATCAAAAAGAAAGATGAAACAACACTAATAAAAAGAACATATCTTGTTGACATCTCTCTTACTATTCCTGTTCCTGTGAAAGGATCACGAGGACCCAAGAAACTTTGGGTTCCTAAATCTGCTTAATTTTTGCAGGTTATCAGTGACGAGCAGTTTGACGAAGAATGGTACATTGACAGTGGTTGCTCGCGTCACATGACAGGAAGAAAGGAAGAGCTAAGGGAATACAGGTCTCTTTCAAACGGTGGAAATGTCAAGTTCGGGAACAACTCCTTCGGCACCATAAAAGGCTACGGAATGATTACAAACGGTGATTTCACGATTAGAAAGGTCGCATATGTGGAAGGACTACAACATAACCTCATCAGTGTATCTCAGCTTGTTGGAGGTACCGGTCTCAAAGTTTCATTCGACGATGAGGGTTCTGAAATAATTGAGAAGAAGACGAAAAGAGTTATTCTCAAATCAGAGCGTAAAGGTGAAATGTTTCCCCTAAACCTCAAACCCATCAAAGGAAACCCATCGATCTGCCTGTTATCGAAAGCACAATCTGACGAAAGTTGGTTGTGGCACCGAAGGCTCTCTCATCTCAACTTTAAAGATATCAACAAACTTGTCACTTGAGGTCATGTTCGGGGTCTTTCATTGCTCAAGTACGATAGAGAACATTTGTGTGCTGCATGTGAAATGGGGAAGCAGAGTCGTCAAAGTCATCCATCTATAATAAACACTAAAGTTGTTGAACCACTAGAATTACTTCATATTGATTTGTGTGGTCCATCATCTATCGAAAGTATCAGTGGTAGCAAGTACATTCTTGTTATTGTTGATGACTTTTCGCGTTTTACATGGGTGTTCTTTCTGAAGCTTAAATCTGAAGCGACTCATAAGCTAAAGGTGTTCATCAAGCAGATTGAAGTACATCTGAAGAAAGTCGTTCGCAACATCAGGAGCGACAATGGACTGGAATTCAAAAATAAAGAATTTGAAGAATTCTTGGCAGAAAAAGGAATCAGTCACAACTTTTCAGCTCCCTACACTCCTCAACAAAACGGAATTGTCGAAAGACGAAACCGATCTTTGTGTGAAGCAGCCCGAACCATGCTAAGTTTCGCTTCCTTACCCTTATATTTTTGGGCTGATGCTATTTCTGCTGCTTGTTTTACACAGAACAGGTCATATCTCAACAAGCGATTCACTCTCACTCCTTATGAGATCATCAACAACAGGAAGCCAAATGTCAAGTTTTTCCATGTGTTCGGTTCACGGTGTTTCATCTTCAATTCTAAAGAACACCGCAACAAGTTTGATGTCAAAGCCGACGAAGGGATATTTTTGGGCTATTCTCTTACTTCTAAAGCGTACAGGGTATTAAACAAGCGTTCGAGGAAAATAGAAGAAACCTATTATGTGACTTTTGACGATAGCTATGTCAAAAAGTTAAAGGCCAATGAAGACTCAGCTGGAGAAATCTTTCCTCAAACTGGCCAAGTCACAGCCTCAATCGCTAATCTATTTGAAAAGTTCGTGGAATTATTTGATGAACCAGAGAAGGCCACTCTCTCAGAAGCCAGCGCAGCTGACAACAAGGTAGATCATCTGAAGCAACTTGTCGATGATGCTGCAAAGAGAATGAATGAAGGAGGATCAAGTTCTGACGACCCTCCACAACACAATGCTTCAGTCGAGGGGGAGGATCCGCCATCATCATCACAACCGAGCTCACATGTTGAGGGGGAGAACAGTTCTTAAACTGCTCCCGAACGCACTTCATCAACCGAAAGTACCACACCAACCGAAAGTGCCTCACCAACCGAAGGTGCATCAACACCTGAAAGCTCAGCACCAACAGAAACCTCTGTAGCACAAGACACTCAAGACATTCATGAAAGCTTATCTGTCGAGGGGGAGCATGCCGATATGCTTTATGACGATGATAGTCCGTCCGAACCAGAAGAGATGATAAACGCTGAATTAGATCCAACCTTTGATCCAAACTACCCTCGTCTCGTCAAATGGACCAGAGATCATCCTGTATCTCAAGTCGTTGGGGATGTATCTGAAAAAGTTCTAACCCGTTCACAACTCAAGGCAAAATAAACTTCCTTGTTTTCAAAAGTAGAATTTTGTATGTTTAACTCCTTCGTCTCAAAAGTTGAACCAAAGACAGTTAACACTGCTCTTCATCACTCCGATTGGGTTCAAGCTATGCAAGACGAACTGAATGAATTCGAAAGGAACAAAGTTTGGCGACTTATTCAAACTCCTCCAGATGCCTCAGTTGTTGGTCTTAAATGGGTCTTCAGGAACAAAATGGACAAGGAAGGGAACGTAATACGAAATAAAGCACGTCTGGTAGTGAAAGGATACTGTCAGGAGGAAGGAATTGACTATGAAGAGACTTTCGCTCCTGTTGCTAGGCTAGAATCAGTTAGAATCTTTCTTGCCTATGCTGCACACAAAAACTTTGAAGTCTACCAAATGGATGTCAAGTGTTCTTTTCTCAATGGAGATCTTGAATAAACAGTGTACGTGGAGCAACCTCCTGGATTCGTAAATGAAAGGTATCCTAATCACTGTTACATTTTGGACAAAGTCGTGTATGGACTGAAACAAGCTCCGAGAGCCTGGTATGAAACGCTGACAAAATTTTTAAAGATGTCCAAATTCAAACAAGGTTCGGTTGACCCAACCTTCTTTCGCAAGAAGGAAGGTAACCACCTTATGATTGTTCAAATTTACGTCGATGATATCATCTTTGGCTCTACGAATCCCAGCTTAACAGTTTATTTCAGAAAGCTGATGGAGACTAAATTTGAAATGAGCTCAATGGGTCTAATTAACTTTTTCCTTGGTTTAAATATTAAACAGGGACCCGAAGGCATCTTTATTAATCAAGAAGCTTACACGAAGACTCTCCTTGCAAAATTTGGCATGATGGGAGATTCCAAGGTCAAAGTTCCAATGGCGTTCGGCACCAAGCTCACTCCATCCTTGGATAAATTGGCAGTTGATATTACGCTGTATTGCCAGATGATTGGTTCACTGATGTATCTTACTGCTAGCAGGCCTGACATAATGTTCTCTGTTTGTTATTGTGCTAGATTTCAGGCAAACCCACGCGAACCTCACATGCTTGCAGTAAAGAACATTCTACGATATCTTAAGCGAACTACCTTTTTAGGTCTGTGGTATCCTTCCAACTCAGGCTTCTTTGTTCAAGCCTACTTAGATGCAGACCTTGGATGTTGTGGACTCGACAGGAAAAGCACCACTGGTGGCTGCCAATTCCTTGACGGGAAGTTGGTTAGCTGGCAATCAAAGAAACAAACCTGTGTGTCCTTAACTACAGCTGAAGCAGAATACATTGCAGCTGCATCCTGCACTTCTCAAGTGATTTGGATCCAGAGTCAACTCCGAGACTATGGACTCAATATGAAAAAGATCCCACTATATTGTGACTCTGAAAGTGCAATTAGGATCTGTCATAACCCAGTGCAACACTCCAAGACTAAGCACATAGCACTGAGGTATCACTTCATTAAAGATCATGTGGAAGATGGAAACGATGAAATTCACTTTGTTAGAACCACTGATCAACTGGCTGATGTCTTCACCAAAGCCCTTCCTGAAGCGTCGTTTAACAAAATTCTACAAGGGCTAGGTATGATGGAATCAGAGTCAGTACCACAAACTACCTCTCAAACACAAACGTAAGAAGCGAAATAGACCGAACGTTCGGGTTCGGTTGGTTCATCTGCCTCTCGCTCATCAACTAAAGGTAGTTTTCTTGGTTGTAAATTTCATGTATAATTGTTCCTATTTCATTTCTCTTTTTGTCAAAAGTATTTCCTTTTTGAAAACCTAATTTCTTCGGTAACCGAAATAGACCGAACGTTCGGGTTCGGTTTTCCAAAATTTTTCAAAACCGAAATCAACCGAAGGTTCGGGTTCGGTTTTCCAAAATTTTTCAAAACCGAAATCAACCGAAGGTTCGGGTTTGGTTTTCCAAAATTTTTCAAAACCGAAATCAACCGAAGGTTCGGGTTCAGTTTTCCAAAATTTTTCAAAACCGAAATCAACCGAAGGTTCGGGTTCGGTTTTCCAAAATTTTTCAAAACCGAAATCAACCGAAGGTTCGGGTTCGGTTTTCCAAAATATTTCAAAACTGAAACCAACCGAACGCTCGGATTCGGTTTTTCAAAATTTTTCAAAACCGAAACCAACCGAACGCTCGGGTTCGGTTTTCCAAAATATTTCAAAACCGAAACCAACCGAACGCTTGGGTTCGGTTTTTCAAAATTGTTCACAACCGAAATCAACCGAACGCTTGGGTTCGGTTCCAAAGTTTTGTTTATCTTTTTATTTTTCTTTCTTAGTCTTAATTTTTTATTTTTTATTTTTATTTATCATTAATTTTTTTAATATATATCAAAAACTCCAAAAATAGTTTGTTTTTTATTTTCTTTTTGGCTTTATTTTTTTTTGTGTGTTTGTTTATGGGGAAATTGTTGAATTAGTTAAGTGTCCCTAGAAGCATGTTGTTGTATGTGCCCAAAGCCTCATCAGATTCTGAATAATAGCCTTAATGACTTGGTATACACAAACCTTGTCTTCCCAATTAGGCTATCACATTTATTCTAATCGTGAGCTACCTAACTCTCTTCTCACATGAGATAAGAGTTTTCTGCTTGGTCCTACTTTTCACAGCAGAGGTACTTTGATTTCTTACACCATCTCTATTGCATTTCTCCATTAAATTCGTTTCACAAACGTAACCTTTGAGACTCTTAGAAAATACCACTGAGGTTTATGGTTACTCAAAAACTGCGTTTATGATCTTAGTCTCGTGCCACTACGAACTGAGTGAAACCCAAAATTCAATACCCAATCTGAATTGACGGTGAACAATCAATTTGCTCTAGTTTTCACTAATGAATTGACGGACGTATCTTCATGAAATCTCAAATTTTTATTTTGTGTCATTCCTATGAAATTGTTAAAAACCATAACATTTCTTCCCTTGGGATCCAGTTTTTAATTTTTTGTTGAGATTTTATATTTCCCAGCCACTTTAAAATATTTACCAACCTACTTGTTCAACAGACTACACCGGTCTCACAAGTACTTTGTTCACTTTCTATCTTATTTCAAGATTAGGAATGTTGAATCAAAGCTAAGTCACCCTAAAAAGCTTAATTAAAAGAAGCCTTTCAACACTTCTTAATAGGTGTTTGATCGTTATTCAACGGGAAACCACACTAACACTTTAAGGTCTCTCTTGACTTTGAAGGAAGAGATTCGTGCACGGGATCATTTGTTTCGTGTCTTTATTGACATCACAATTTTTCCTAAAAAGAATTGCTTTATTTCTTATCTTTCACACCCTTAGCACGAAAATCTTTGATTTTCCAAAATTCTGGTTATAATAATTACAGGCTTTTTCATTGGATTGGTGGTCGATTATAAGCTGTGGTCAATTTTAATCCACGTGGGCGTATTATTCAAAAGATGTCGTTACACTTTAAAGGGATAAGATGAAGGGTTGCTGACTCAGGCGGGAGTCTAATTGATTTGCTTTCAAACGGCGTAACAGGGAACGCGTGCGAATTTGAAACGTCTAATCTCCAAATGACGTCGCAGACGCGTGTGCGAATTTGAAACGGTTTTCTCTAAAAGGCACAGAAAGGGCACGTGTGAATCTGAAACAGTTTGTCTCCAAATGGCGCTTGATGGGAGGCGTGTTCTTAGGAATCTGACACTCTCTCTCATGCGTGATCATCGGTTCCCCAACTGTCACGCATCAGTCAAATTCCGGAAAACTCTTGGTATTTCGATAGAAGATTTGGGCAGATCTTTCTCTCTCCTTAAACCCAGTATAAAAGGCGACATCCTCTACCATTTACCTCTTTACTGCAATCAAAATTCCCAGAGCGCAAGAAATCCCTGAACCCTAACTGTTCATCATCTTCTTCACTCTCTTCAACAATGGCAGATTCATCCTCTGTTCACGCCACTTCCCACATTCTTCCCATTCGCCCTCAACAGTGTCTCATTATCGATTTAACCCCTCACGCTTATGACTCCTACATGTTCCCCATCATCGAGTGCTTAAATTATTCGCCGATTGCTCTTGCACTTTCAAGGGTGGAATCAGTGGCAATAGAGTTCCTATCGCAGATCTATGTGACTGCTCATTACGATAAAGTGGTCGATCGGATTTTCTTTGATGTTTCTCATCACAAAGCGTCTATCTCCAAGCAACGCTTTTGCTCTCTGCTAGGGTTTGAAGCTGATCCTACAAGGGTTAATCCAGAGACAATTCCTATGGGGCACCTGTTTAACATGTTCTACAACATGGGTTACACGGAGGCGCTTACTTCCGTCGCAAAGTTCAAGAAGTCGTGCTTGCCGCCACAGTGGAACGAGATGTTTACTGTGCTATTCAAGGGTCTTTCTGAAAGGAGCTCTGGCTCAGATGGTTCCAGAGTCTCTCCTCTTCTTCCCGGCATTCAGAGGTGTCCTATGCAAGGTTTTGGACCCTGATTATGAAGTGGGTCATGGACAAGTACAGCATCCCCACTGTCGCCGGCACACCGATGTCTTCGATTGGTACATTCCACACCACGAAGATCATCATCTTAGATGCATCCAAATTCCCCTTCAATGGTTCTATTCCGGAATCAATGTATGCCGACGTTCCAGCTGACAGCAAGATCATCCGGACCTACAAAGAGTTCAAGCGGTCTGGTCCGAGGGATCTCACGCCAGAGATGCTGAAATCGATTCACGACGCCGACAAGCCTGCACCTAGAGGCAAGAAGGCGGACAAAGGCAAACAGGTGGCGAAAGGGGCTAAAGGCCCTTCTCCTAAGAAGAGGAAACCCACTAAAGCTGCTCAGTCTCTGCAGCACAAGAGGCGAAAAACACAACCAAAGCGAAAGCTAATTATCGCTTCCTCTTCCAGTGAGTTAGAGGGTGAGAGTTCGGATTCTGACGGCTCTCCAAGAGGCAACACACCACCCAGATCACCTACCCCTGAAATGCAAATTCATACTTCTCCAATTCCCTCTCCTACTCAAACAATTCCTACTTCCATTCCCACCATAAACCCCTTTACCCACATTCCAAACACCTCAATCCCAATGCCACCACCAATCTTCACCGATGCTACAACAACATCCACTGCAAAGGTTACAACCAACGTATCCGATACGGGGGTTCATACTGATGCAACCGAACCTCCACCAGCACCCGAAACCATAAACACAATCGAAACCCAGAAAGCACCCGAACCTACCCCTACCCAAACTCAACTTGAACCTACACCTACACCTGACACAACCCAACCCGAACCTACCCATACAACTGCACCCCCAGCTTCACCACCTCCACCATCTCCCGGTCACGCCACTGATGGAGATAACCCTTTCCTTGGCGGGGAACACATGATGTTTGATTCGGTCTACTACAGTCCGTTTCAAGTGCAAAGCGACGATGATGAGGATGCTCCGGTAACAAAGAAACATCTTAAGGAGCTCCATGACAAGGTCGACTTGCTCATTGCCTCTTCCTCTATGTCTCAATCATCCATCTCTGAAGCTGATATTCAGAAGATTGTTGACGCTTTCTCAAGGGCTCAGCAAGCTTCTGTCGCTTCTGCAACCGCCACCATTGATGCCTCAACGAAAGCTTGTGAGGCTGCGACCGAAAAAGTCGATAAACTATTTTCTGATGCCTCTGCCCTGTTAAAGTCTTTACAGGAGAGTGCTGATGCTACAAAGACTACGTTGGAACCAATTGTTCAACAGTTGGCCACGTTTGTCTCCACTGAGTTGAAGTCTTTTGCTTCCCTTCGTCAATCCCTGACAGACGACAACTCAGCCTTCCGTGCTTCTATTGACGAGCGTCTCTCAAAGCTTCAAGAAGATTTGGCTGCCGAGAACTCGTTGATGGATGTTTTGGCAAAGAAGACCACTGCCCTAAAGGTCAAGAGTGCTCAACTCTCCAATTCTCAACAACAAATTGACACTCTTCGGTCCTAACAGGAGGTCATCAAGACGTGTGTTTCGGATGTCCACTCAGCCATTTCTAACATCCTCGAAGCACATGATCCCATACTCAATCATTCTGTGAGGCGTACCCTTGCAGAGAAGCTCGCTCCTGCCCTAGACCTGTTAAGAAAAATTGAAGGGCTACCCGATTTCGTGTCCATTCCGAAACAAGGGGGAGAAAAGGAGTCTGCATCTCAACCACCTCATTCCTAAAAGGCAACTCACACCACCGAACCTCCTCCTGTAGGCCAAGCCTCTGGTTCGGGTGTGAAAGACAAAGGCAAGAAGATAGCTGAGGATGAAGAGGAAGATGATCAAGAAACCATTGCCGACTTGTTGAAACGCAAAAGTCGACGCAATGATGAAGATGATAGTGCTTGTGTGGCAAGAGAAGCTAAAGAAGCTGAACGCAAAAAGAAAGAAGCCCACGACCTTCTCGAGAGTAGGAAAACTCTTTTTCCTTCTTGGACTCTCGAGAGGATGATAAAGGAGGCAATCGACACTCCGAGCATCTTGTGGCTTGAACCAGTTATCTCATTTGACTGTTTCAACTCCGTCGACTCTCAGTTCGACATGCCATTGACCCAAAAGTCGTTCATCTTTCACGCCTTCGCCAACATTGCCGAGTTCCCTCATCCTCATTTGGAGGTTGATCGGGAATTGATTGAATTCTATCTAAAGGCTGCTCAACCTCAATATCAAACCTAGAGTGCTCAGAAGATCATCAACGTTCGGGTTCTGAAACCATACACTGAAGGGAAGTTTATCAACGTTCGGTTCAAGATGCTCAGGGGATCTGCAAAAACCGAACATGCCATCTCTTTAACAGATCTACCGAACCTCAATCCCCATGATTGGATCATCCTGCACAACATCCTTCTGACTAACGAAGCTGAATATGGTCCGATCATTGACCATCTCAAGAGGATGCTGATGTGCTATATCATGGAGGTCGCACTGATGGATCAGGAGATTGCAAATGTCTTCAAGAAGAAACCAAAGATATCTCCTGTTGGCTCGGCCAGTGATCTAAACCAGATGAAGATGGGAAAAATTGACCCGAGGCGAAACTCATTCATGTTCACTAGGAGTGAAGGACATAAATGTCTCTTTGCTTTAGCTGATAAACATCTTTATACCACTACTTGTCTTGAGCATGTGTTGGGGATCATCCACAGGTGTAAGGAAAATACAGCGGATGATATCAAGTATTTTGACGACATGATACAATGGTACATTCGGTTCAGACAGACGATCCTAGCGTTTATATCACGTATGTTTGATACTGTCAAGAAGAAGGTTCCCGCTGCTGGCCCAAGCAACAAGACGAAGTGATCTCGCTCCAATTTGACGCAAAGGGGGAGATTGTTGGGTAGCGTAGCATTTTGATGTATTGCGTCTATTGGGCTCGGTTATTAGTCCAAGTTTTGTAACTCCGGTTTGGGCCTGTCCAACCGAGAGCTGATAGGGTTTAATATAAATATATATGCTTGCATGCATATTAGGTATACGATTAATAGCGATTACGATAGATCACAGATTATTTCTTCATCGTTCTTGTAAACCCTAAATCCTCTACAGTAGAAGTTCTTTATCGAGCTCTACTGAGGATTGTTGATTAATCATTCGACACACTTTGATCCATTCTTGTGTTCTTGTTGTTTACTTGTTTATTATTTTACCTATTTTAAAGATCTAATCGATCTTCAAGTTAGTTTTTAACTCATCAAAATGTTTGAACTTTCAAGACATTTGGCTATAAGTTCTAAAAGGGTATAAACACACACATATGTTATCTAATGAAGGTGTATAAGCTTGAGAAGTCTGGTTAAAGACTTATTGAAGCATCGCGTATCAGAAATTTTTACCTTAGTAAGAAAGTCAAGAGTATTGATTTATAGAAGTCCATTTGTTTTCTGGATACATGTCAAAGCTAGTGGGAGCATAATTATTAAGCTAAGTGTTGCATGTTGGCAATACTATTTGTAGGAAACAAATTCTACAAATTTGCAAGTTGCAAAGTTTGGAAGCTATTTCGCTGTAGTAAAGGCTCAATGGAGAGGGCACTTATACTTCGTTTCAAATCTAAAAGGCTTAAATTGCATAGCTTAAAAGAACTTAGTCTTTGATATATATGAATATCGTGTTGAAATTGTTCAACATAGGAAATTCAGTATATGGAAATATTATAGCAAGAGACTGAATAGATATTAGGTCTCTATGTAAGACATAATGAACCGTGTCCCATATCCTTCGGATATAGGACTGATTACATATGCTACAATATTCACTTGTTCTGATTTTATTAAATGTCTTGGGCATTGAGAGGTAAAATGTACTAGAACTTTGTGTGACTAAAGTTGAACAAGTGTCAAGAAAATTCTTAGGTTATACCAAAGGATTGGTTGCTTGCAGACAGTTAGAAGTATGGTATTGGTTGGAAGGACCATAGTGACATGTTTTAGATTAAGATGATTTTTGATCAGAATTAATGGTCGTGAATATGGAAATGGTTCCATAGTAAGAGTTGATTATTAAAATCTACATGTGAGTTCAAAAATTTAATGTAAGGAACGTGTTCAAGGAGTGTGTCTTGAGTCTGAGACTTCTTCTCATGGAATTGTTTGTAGTAACAAAGTTCCAACGGAACATTCTATAACATCGTTGGCTAAGTCTCTGTGACTTTGAAGCTCATAAATCACAAAAGGACAATGCATGTAAGCTTGTAATTCTAACACATTTTATAGTCACAAGATTTTGGAATTGTGAAATGAGAATCATTAGAATAGTTGCCAATCGACCTGTTCACAAAGAAAGGACGATAGAGAGACTTAGTATGCATGTTCATAACTTGGCATGGATAATGTTTAATTCAAGTGTTTACGTAACAACCGATTATTTCGAGTCAATAAAAGTCAAATAAAAGTCAATTGCTCCAATAACAGTCAATTAGTTAAAATTTTCATCCAATAAATAATGAATTATACCCCACTTTAAGGGTTTTCGATTTTGGGAATCAAATCCCATATTTATACCGAAATCACTCTTGGCCGAAAACATTGTGGACCAAAAATCTATTGACCGAGAACCCTCCCATAGCCGAGAACCCATCGACCCAGAACCCCTTTAAGACCAAAGACTTGGTTCTTGGTTGATGTTTAGACCGAAATCATGGGATTTCGGTGGGGATAGGCCGAAAACCACCCATCTTATCCGATGAAACACTATTCAAGATGGTAAATTACACATTTCAATGCAAAGACCACATCATCCTTCCCCCCCCCCCCCCCTTTATAAGCATTAGGACTGAAATCACATCGTATTCTCACATTTACACTTCTAGATTTCCTTCACTTTTCTCTCAAAACTCATACATACAATCTTCAAGTATTCATAATTTCTCAAGAACAAGATCAACATTCCTTAGGAAACCAAATTTCCTTCAATATAAATTGTTAGGATTATTGTAAGTTATATAAACTAGTAATTTATTACACTTACATATTAATTTATCTAAATTACACACAATATCGTATGTTAATACCATTAGGATACGAACTCTGTCACACATTCTAACTCGAAGAACATCACCACTCATTTCGTTATCTAGCCAAGAACACACCCATTATGAGTTCATACCCCTACAGTTTTTCACTATGTTAATATGCAAACCGTTACAGTTATATCATTACAAAATATAAATATACATATGGGTACAAATTTGATTACAATAAAACTTTAACCCTTTTGTAATATGTTGAGCAAGAAGGGTATAATTATATATATATATATATCATTATTTCATTTCATTTTATTATCTCGGCAAATTGATAATAACATACAACGGTACTATTTCAAAGAAACATTTATATAAACTATAATAGGTATAGTTTATGGAACATTCACACTATTTTACCCTATTGTGGGTACATAAATAATTATTTCAAAGAATAATTATTTTCACACTATGTAAATGCTATGAAAGGGTAATACATACAATTACAAGAAAAAGGGATTTTCACTACACTATACGTAAAACCGGTTAATACAAGGTTGTGAGACACTATCTTCACGTACTTTCCAGAGTACACGCTAAAGTCCTGTATTATAACCAGAGTCTCTTGTAGGGAGAGTGTGACACTTGTGTATAGATCTATACTAGACTGATAATATTGCACGTAAACTCTTAACTATAGTTATACCGGCAGGTCTGAGGTGACAAATGTCATACCATTCCGACGCCTGAAGAACATCATACAGGCCATTGGTCGCTAGCATGGTTATAATAACTCACATAGGGTATTAACTAATACATTTGGTTTACGGGTCTAACTTACATTCAACCAGTTTTATTAAATAATAAAACTATACTACACTATTTTATAGTACAACTGGTAATTCTAGATACATACATTCGAAGGGTTTTTGTAACGCCCGCAGATCCGGGGTAGTCAATTTAGAGGCAATAGGGGTCGAAAACGACTTTTCGACAAAAAGATTATTTAGAATAAATAATCTTAACCAAGTTGTAGAAGATGTCACAGGGTTTCCGTACATATAAAGAACGCCGAAATCCGAGTTATAACGAAGAAGTTATGACCCGTCGAAGTTTCGCGTCGGAACCGGCACGGCGCCGGGAAGCGTAAATAGTAAATTTATGATAGAGCGAGATTTAGATTTAGCGCTCTAAACGAAAGTCGTAGAATATGTTAAACTAAGAACTTCGATAAAAAGAACGCCCAAATCTGACTTCGTATGATCGAGCGATTTTTAGCCGACACAACCTAAACGAGAATTGAAGATCTCATTATTAGTAGCGTAACAATAAAAAGACAGACGAAAATGGACATCGGATGAAGAAGTTATGAGATTATAACGGACCAATCCTGTCCCGGCCTGTTAAAAATATAACTTTAAAAATAAATTCAAAATTAGCCGATGGAGTCTAAACGAAAGTTGTAGATTGCGTCTCCACCTACACAGATATAAAGAACGTCAAAAACGGAGTTCGTATGAACGAGTTACAAATTATAATAGCATATTTACATATTAAAATAAAGTATAAATCATATATACGTACACATATATATACATATGTATATATCATTAGAAAGGTATCGACGATGCGGTCATTATAAGACTAATGTTGAGTTCTTTCGACATTAGTTTAGTACAAATATCTTTAAATCTATTTAAAATAGTATTATAAAGGGGTGTTTAGTTGTTTATATAACTATAAGGTCATTAAGTAATTATGGGGGGTAGTTTTTGTAAATTCAATTACTATAAATAAGAGGCTTGGACTCTCATATTTCTTGCACCATTCTCTTGATTCAAGAGTCTTTCTCTCCTTATTCCCCGAGCATTTCGGTCCCTCGTGATTCGACTTCTCTTTCTGTAGTTTTAGTATAGTAAGGTGAGCGCTGAAGCGCTGCACGAATCTTTCTTAGAAAGATTCAGCGACGAAGTTCTTCCCCTACAGAGCCCGACTCCTAGCTAAAATCCTCTTGTAAGTAAGTTATGCTTACCCTATTTTAAATATAGTTTATATTTAAAATTAGTATTGTTATTATAAATTTATAATAAATATTTGAGCTATTATTATGACTTATATAAGTGTCGTTATAATATCTTTTTAACTACTCGCGGTACGGGGAATTTGGTTTAAAGGGCCGCATAGGGTTGTTGGATTTCAGAAGTGTTATATGCCAAAATGGTCCTGCCCTCCGGTGTTTTATGTCTGGCCCCTGTCTGTACATAGTGGTTGGAAAATATTGTTTAAACGCTTATATAATAATAATAATAAGACTAATAATTAGTCACGGTAAATATTAGACTAAAATCTAGTGGTAATAATACTAGGTTTCGTCGAAGGAAATTATTTTAAAGTAAACGAAGCGATGTTCGAGTACCGAGTCACCACCTTCTCAAGTGAGTGCATAGTTACTTTTATCTTACACATAGATATGAAGTATTTTATATAAACTACGTGCTATGTGTGCACATTATCTGAATACTTGCTGTCTATGCTGGTTGAACGTTTTATACATGTTTTAAAGGACTTAAACTGTATACGTATTTTATATATACGAAAATGTTGGGTATGAGATGGGTAGATGAATGATGAGAGATAGAAGATGACGTGAGTATACATTGGCAGCTACAGACTTAGTGCCTATGGGACAAACACCGGTAGCTATGGACTTAGTACCTTTTAGACGTTGGTAGTTATGGATTTAGTACCTGTAGGAATTGGTAGCTATGGACTTAGTACCTGTTGAACATTGGTAGCTATGGACTTAGTACCTATTAGATAAAGACTGGTAGCTATGGATTTAGTACCCGATGAATAGACTATAGCAGCTATGGAATTAGTGCTTTATGAACGAACATTGGCAGCTATGGATTTAGTGCCAGTCCCATAACCCTGGAAGTAAGGGACTTCGGAGTAAACGAATGCAGGATAGATGACTCTTAGGTTAAATCCTTAAAGAGTAAAGAAGATAATGGGGATGGGTAATTGGGTTGATTGTTTGATTGAACATAATAATTATATTATTGTGGGTTGAAAACCCTATGTACTCACCAGGTTTCCCAACCTGACCCACTCAGTTTATGTATATCACAGGTGACGAAGTGAAATGACATTACACTGAGAGATTTAAAAGAGATGTAGATCACTAGTGTAAATCATTGTAAGTCTGTTTATGCTTATGTTTCGGTATTAACGATGACATCCCAAACATTTTAAAATGAAATAAATACGTTTCTTCGAAAATGTTTTAATAACGTATTTACCATGTTTTTCTAGGAACAAATTCCGCAACCTTTTTATAAAATGAAGTACTCTGATTTTTATAAAGCATAAACAAAATCGGTATTTTTTGGCCGTGATTTTGGGGGATGTCACAGTTGGTATCAGAGCATTAGTTTAAGCGAACTAGGAATATGGATTTATTTCTAGACTTAAACTTAGAATGCTAAGCGATGATTGTGAGGTGTGAGCACTAGCTTATTTTAGGAATTGTGCCTAAAATGCTTTTATGTGCTAAATGCTTTGTGCATGATATGTTGTTAATTGTTCGGATCTATGGTCTGTTGCCGACCGGATCTGGAAACCTTATGTGTTTAGGATTCTAAACGTACGACTACGGTATTAGAACTAGCATGTAAATGTTTCGGAGTGATAAGGATGATTTAAACGTCAAGTAAAGGTCTAAATTCACCTTATTCGGTGTATAGATCGAGATGGTAAGGACCCGTAGCGAAAACGTAAATGCAAATGGGAACAGGAACCAACCCCCAGTGGTTCAGCAAATACCTGTTGTAGAAGAAGTTGCGCCTGAGCCAGTCACCATGGATGGAGTTCAAGCCATGATTCGGGTTATGTTGGCTGAACAAAGGGAAGAAATGAGACGGATGTTGAATAGGGATGAACCTACTATGCCCATTGAGCAACCCGAACTGATTCCCGAGCAATCTGAGGAAGGGAACTACAGCCGCCAAGTGAGTCAAGTTGGGACTCAAGGTGAGCAAAGGGATGGCCCAGAAGGGAGAAACAACAAGGATGGGCGGATGTACAAGAACTTCTTGGGTGCGAAACCACCAAGCCTCTCAGGAAGCCCAAAGCCGGTTGAGGTTATGGATTGGATCTCTGAGATGGAGATGGTGTTTGAGAGCTGCAACTGTAATGAGAAACAGAAGACTATCTTTGCAGTAAGACAGCTGAAAACTGGAGTCTTGAGCTGGTGGAAGCTATTGGCAGATACGATGCCACGAGGAGAAGCCTTAAGGATGTCGTGGGAAGAGTTTTTGGAACAGTTGAAAATGCAATACTGCTCGGAGGTAGATCTGATAGACCTAAACAACGAGTTTCAGAACCTGAAGAAAGGGAAGATGAGTGTTGATGAGTATGCCACCGCATTTACCGAGAGGATGAAGCTATTTCCCTACTTGGTGCCTACTGAACTCTCCAAGATTGATAGGTTTGCTAACGGACTGCCCACTGACTTTGGTCCAATGGTCAAAATGGAAACTACCTTAAAAGCAACTATTAGGGCAGCTAAGAACGTAGAGTCCCAGATAAGAGAAAAGGGTCTAGAAAAAGATAAGGCAGGAGAGAAGCGAAAGTTTGAGGGATCTTCGAGGTCGAACAAGGAAAGCAGATTCTCAAAACTCGGAGGAGCAGATGGAGGTGAAACAAGATGGTGTGATAAATGCAAGAAGAAGCATGGTGGGAAGTGCAACGAAGAAGTGACTTGTTACAAGTGTGGGAGGACGGGTCACTATTCCAAAGACTGCACACATAATGACAAAGTATGCTACGGATGTGGAGGCAAGGGGCATATGTCCAGAGACTGCCCAAGGAAAAATAAAGCAGCAAGACCAGAAACGCCACCAAGGCCAAGGGCATTTCACATGATCCTCGACGAAGCAGAGAACCATGCAAGGAATCAAGAATGAGGACTTCTTACCCGAAGATCGGATTATGCAGTAGCCATAGTTTCGTATGATGTAGCCTAGTAGAGGCATAGTCTAGGGTGAACTTGAACACCTATGTAATTGTTTCAAGAATTAATATAAAACCTTCGTTTTGTTATCTGATGTGTTGAATGATTGTATGATTTGCTGCATGGTGACTTGGGAAACTGCGAGACAATACTTGGGACGAGTATGAGTAGGTGTGAATGGTAGTAGAGGCCTATACTACCGGAAGCACAGGACTCACACTTGGATCAGGGAAAGTCACAAGGTTACCAAGAAGCTAGTAATTGATTTCGTTTTATTCAAGTGTGTTGTTACCATCGTTTCGGTAATGACTAAGAAGATTGTTGATATTCCGACCCTAGTGGTCATATCAAATCGAGTCCGACTACGATGAGTATGTTGTGTGGCTCAGAGGACCAAGTTTAATGTAGCGTCCGACTTAAACCAAACGGTTGAAATCAAAGCGATCAATAGAAGTATCGCACTCGTTGTTAAAGAAGTTGGTGGCTAGAAATGCCTAATGTTAAAGTGTGATTATATCACATTAGAACATGAAGGAAGGCATAGTCTGTTTTAGAATTTAACTCTAAGAGACCTAAGTCTAAGTGTTGCAACATACGATGATAGGTCATTAGAATATGACACATCGATCTATAGTAGTAATAAAAGAACTTATCTCAAGTCCGTATCCAGCAAGGATCAAGATTGTGACTTGAAGGTCATAATTTGGAGTCTAACCTGAGGTAGAGAGCAGGTGCACGATCGAGTACTCTTACAATCAATGAGTTTAAGAGATAGAATTGAAGGAATGTAGAAGTTATAATTATTACCTAGGATGAAGAGATGACGTATGGAGTCATTATATGACCCTGTTTCGTTGATGATTCCGGGACGTAATCATCCAAAGGGGGAGATAATTGTAACGCCCGCAGATTCGGGCTAGTCAATTTAGAGGCAATAGGGGTCGAAAACGACTTTTCGACAAAAAGATTATTTAGAATAAATAATCTTAACCAAGTTGTAGAAGATGTCACAGGGTTTCCGTACATATAAAGAACGCCGAAATCCGAGTTATAACGAAGAAGTTATGACCCGTCGAAGTTTCGCGTCGGAACCGGCACGGCGCCGGGAAGCGTAAATAGTAAATTTATGATAGAGCGAGATTTAGATTTAGCGCTCTAAACGAAAGTCGTAGAATATGTTAAACTAAGAACTTCGATAAAAAGAACGCCCAAATCTGACTTCGTATGATCGAGCGATTTTTAGCCGACACAACCTAAACGAGAATTGAAGATCTCATTATTAGTAGCGTAACAATAAAAAGACAGACGAAAATGGACATCGGATGAAGAAGTTATGAGATTATAACGGACCAATCCTGTCCCGGCCTATTAAAAATATAACTTTAAAAATAAATTCAAAATTAGCCGATGGAGTCTAAACGAAAGTTGTAGAGTGCGTCTCCACCTACGCATAGATATAAAGAACGTCAAAAACGGAGTTCGTATGAACGAGTTACAAATTATAATAGCATATTTACGTATTAAAATAAAGTATAAATCATATATACGTACACATATATATACATATGTATATATCATTAGAAAGGTATCGACGATGCGGTCATTATAAGACTAATGTTGAGTTCTTTCGACATTAGTTTAGTACAAATATCTTTAAATCTATTTAAAATAGTATTATAAAGGGGTGTTTAGTTGTTTATATAACTATAAGGTCATTAAGTAATTATGGGGGGTAGTTTTTGTAAATTCAATTACTATAAATAAGAGGCTTGGGCTCTCATATTTCTTGCACCATTCTCTTGATTCAAGAGTCTTTCTCTCCTTATTCCCCGAGCATTTCGGTCCCTCGTGATTCGACTTCTCTTTCTGTAGTTTTAGTATAGTAAGGTGAGCGCTGAAGCGCTGCACGAATCTTTCTTAGAAAGATTCAGCGACGAAGTTCTTCCCCTACAGAGCCCGACTCCTAGCTAAAATCCCCTTGTAAGTAAGTTATGCTTACCCTATTTTAAATATAGTTTATATTTAAAATTAGTATTGTTATTATAAATTTATAATAAATATTTGAGCTATTATTATGACTTATATAAGTGTCGTTATAATATCTTTTTAACTACTCGCGGTACGGGGAATTTGGTTTAAAGGGCCGCATAGGGTTGTTGGATTTCAGAAGTGCTATATGCCAAAATGGTCCTGCCCTCCGGTGTTTTATGTCTGGCCCCTGTCTGTACATAGTGGTTGGAAAATATTGTTTAAACGCTTATATAATAATAATAATAAGACTAATAATTAGTCACGGTAAATATTAGACTAAAATCTAGTGGTAATAATACTAGGTTTCGTCGAAGGAAATTATTTTAAAGTAAACGAATCGCTGTTCGAGTACCGAGTCACCACCTTCTCAAGTGAGTGCATAGTTACTTTTATCTTACACATAGATATGAAGTATTTTATATAAACTACGTGCTATGTGTGCACATTATCTGAATACTTGCTGTCTATGCTGGTTGAACGTTTTATACATGTTTTAAAGGACTTAAACTGTATACGTATTTTATATATACGAAAATGTTGGGTATGAGATGGGTAGATGAATGATGAGAGATAGAAGATGACGTGAGTATACATTGGCAGCTACAGACTTAGTGCCTATGGGACAAACACCGGTAGCTATGGACTTAGTACCTTTTAGACGTTGGTAGCTATGGATTTAGTACCTGTAGGAATTGGTAGCTATGGACTTAGTACCTGTTGAACATTGGTAGCTATGGACTTAGTACCTATTAGATAAAGACTGGTAGCTATGGATTTAGTACCCGATGAATAGACTATAGCAGCTATGGAATTAGTGCTTTATGAACGAACATTGGCAGCTATGGATTTAGTGCCAGTCCCATAACCCTGGAAGTAAGGGACTTCGGAATAAACGAATGCAGGATAGATGACTCTTAGGTTAAATCCTTAAAGAGTAAAGAAGATAATGGGGATGGGTAATTGGGTTGATTGTTTGATTGATCATAATAATTATATTATTGTGGGTTGAAAACCCTATGTACTCACCAGGTTTCCCAACCTGACCCACTCAGTTTATGTATATCACAGGTGACGAAGTGAAATGACATTACACTGAGAGATTTAAAAGAGATGTAGATCACTAGTGTAAATCATTGTAAGTCTGTTTATGCTTATGTTTCGGTATTAACGATGACATCCCAAACATTTTAAAATGAAATAAATACGTTTCTTCGAAAATGTTTTAATAACGTATTTACCATGTTTTTCTGGGAACAAATTCCGCAACCTTTTTATAAAATGAAGTACTCTGATTTTTATAAAGCATAAACAAAATTCTGGCCGTGATTTTGGGGGATGTCACAGTTTTACATAGATACAACTACAGTAAACTATATGTACAGTACAATACAACTTACATTGCGAGAAAACAAACATTCAAATAGTTTTATAAAGATATAAAACTACATTATACTATTTCCAAGTACAACAATATTCATATATTTTCAGTCTTATGGTATCAAGACTACAATTCATTTTAATAGAAAATATTGGATTTTCTGGAAGAACACACTATCATTTTCAAGGAATGATAACACATCTTTCTCATACAAAACGCTTATGAACTAACAAACTTAATTGTTGACACTTTTTCAAAACTACTTGTATTCTTAGGAAATCACTAAGACATGTAACAACAAGCTTTAAAAGATGAGACGCTAAGACGTCAGTCAAGTCATATATCATTATATTGTAATTGATTTTTGGAACATGTAACACTTACAAAACCATGTAACTTTATCAATTATATTTATGATGGTTTTGTTTGCTCTGATCTCTATTATTCAATTGTTATGATATTGTACATGACGTCATTCGCCCCCAGACGTGTCCGCCATTTTACCAGTTCGGTGGGGTGACAATTTAGTTGATTACTCAAAACATTATATAATGAATAAAGCCTAATTAATATAGTGATTAAACAATAAAGGTTTTATTTATATTCAATAGTTTTGAGACCATAGTTAATTATGTTATTATTGTGTTTCACTTTGCATGTTTTACTTCCCAAATAATTGGATTATTCAAACCTCCACAGTCGCTCATACTTTTGGAAGTAAGTAGTGAATTAAGATTATCATGAATTGGATTGTAGATCACCTATAGAGATTAGACATAGCAATAGTATTTCTGCAATGTTCATGAGTAATTCAAAAAAATGGGGATTTTAAGTATTGGATAAATTCACGCTCAGAGAATTACTTCATGGATTTTATCACGAGTAATTTTGAGACCATAATATCAATATCTTATATTCTTGAAACGTAGATATATGATTTGTAGTTTACAAGTCAATTGTGCATTAATAATAAGTAAACGCATCAGCAACTTGATGTTTATAAAACATATTGTTGTGTGTGATTTGATGAGTAAATAGTGCAAGCATATAAGTTAAATTTTGTTCGTTCCTTTTGCCCTAATGGGAAAAGCAATATCTTTGAGCCCCTCGATGATTTGATGTCGACATCTAAAGTGCTTGGTCAACCCTGGAGTGAATTGATGTGTTCAATTGGTAGTCTGATTTCAGTTGTCATAAAATGAGATTGATCATAATCCATGTCTAATGTCTTTAGGATATCTTGTAGAACGGAGGAATATTTGATCACTTATCTTAGGACATGTAACTGATTGGACCAGAGTTCAACAGTGGCTTTTGAGAGCTACAATTTGCTAATCAGTTTTTTGAAGTTATACTGGCAACTATAGTTATTAGACTTATCCAAGTGGGAGACTGTTGGATTACGTGTCGATGCCCTTAACTATACTTGGTATATATTTAAATTGATAGTAGCATAGTCCTTTTGGGTTGCCCTCAAGACTAGCAACTAGACATGACGATATTTGGAGAGAGAGTTTTGATTTATTATTTAATTAATAAACTGAATAAATGATTTATTAATATATTAGAAATAGTAATGTTTAATTAATATTTAATCATAATTTAATTGGAATTAATTTTAGGATTAAACGAATTAATAAAAAGTGTAGGGAATAAAATGTAATTATTCAATTGTTTAGCAAGAGGGAATCTAGAACCCTCCATAGGCTATGGACAATTTTCATATGATTCAGGGTTTCTAGAATAGTCTTAAGTGGATAAACAAAAAAAAATGGATAATTACCCAGTTTAAGTTGATCTAGGGTTTTCTGACTTCACTATATAAATAACCTAAACCCTAGAAATTTTGACCACCTTTTCTTTTGGAGTGCCAACTAAAATTCCTAGCCTCTCTCCTCCTTCACAATTATCTTATTTTCCTAGTGTTTGGTGTGAACCATTGGAGGTGTGACATTTGTAACGCTTGCTCTCAAGGATTCAACAACACAAGGATTTGCATTGTTGTTACTACATAAAAATCAAGGAATGATTCTTATAACCCTATTTGTAATTTTCGAAAATATGCTAATGTTCTAAGGTTTCTATTTTTGTTGTTCAAGTTGTATGTTCAATTAGAGAAAACATAGATGAGTTTTTTAGGATTGCATGAACACATAGGATTTATATGTTTTGCATAATACCCATCATATGTATGTTGGATTATTAGTTGGAAGGTTCAGCGTCAAAAGGGTGTTTTCAGTTCTGAGGGTAGGAGGTGACCCTTGTGGTTGTGTTTCTGTAACAGCCCGGATTTCCAGGTATCTTTTATGCTTATGTTTTTGGTGTTTTGTGAGGGGACTCGGCGAGTTGGAGCTCAAACTCGCCAAGTAGGATCGCGGTTTTGGACGCGGGTTCGCGCCTGGACTCAGCGAGTCCAAGGTATGGACTCGGCGAGTCCGTGCTGTTTAATGAAACCCTAATTTCTCGGGTTTGGGACCTATTTAAAGGGCCTTAAGGCCGCCATTTGTGCTCACCAGTCCCCTGAGTGAAACCCTAGCGAGTTTGAGCGTTTGGAGCAAAGCAAGGAGCCATTATTGACCTTGGAGGTGTTATCTTGCAAGGGAAAGGAAGCAATAGCTAAGGGGAATCAAGAGGAGCCACTTCCTGAAGATTTGAGGTCCAGAACATCACATTTGAGGTACTACCTTCGAGCTATTCTCTGTTATGTTGATGTTTATATTGATTTAGGGCTTATTAAGCCCTTTTGTGGCTAGATCTAGTGCGTCCTTGGTCCCTTAAGCGAGTTAGGTTCTAGATCTGGACCCTTGGAGGTCCAGAGTGTCCCTTTGCCCAAGCTTTTTATGAATCCATGGGGGTTTTGGATTGGGGTCTTTGTGCTTGAGGTCAAAACACCATTTATGAGTCATGGGGTGTGTTATGAGCACCAAGATATGGACTTTACGTGATGAATAAGCTTAGGAGGGCCAGATCTATGAGTTGTTGGAGCGGATCTGACCTCAGAAGTAAGTTTGAGTTGATGCATGGCATGGACTCGCCGAGTCTGAAGAACAGACCCATCGAGTAGCATGAAGATTGTCCTTAACCACTCAGTGAGTGGTCCAGCCGAGTTATGGGTTGACTCAGTGAGTCAGGGAGAGTTAGAGAGGGTTGACAGGTGGATTGAGTCGAACTGGAACTCGCCGAGTTGTTCTTGAGACTCGGCGAGTTGAGTCGGGGTGGCCCCACGATTCATACCAGGTGGAACTCGTCGAGTCAGGGGAATACTCGACGTGTCAAAAAGGGAATCCTAGAGAGTTGGTGAAAACGCTTAGACTCATCGAGTCGCCCTAGTGCACTCGCCGAGTCCGGTCAAAGTAGACCGTTGACCGTTGACCGTTGACCATAGTTGACCAGTGTTAACTTGATAGGGGTAGTCAACCTTAGTGGTAAAAAATGTTAATTAAAGACATATGATATCATATGAGGATTATAGCTCGGAGGATCGAGCACGAGTGATTTCCAGGATTCGCGAGTTATCGAGATACACGAGGTGAGTCTTCTCACTATACTTTACCTTGAGTAGGTAACCAGAGTTATGTGATCAGAGTATTTGTATGCTATACGTATGTGATGTGTTGTACTGCATTATTTCTATGTGATTTATGTTGTGCATGTTTTAGAGTTGGAACCGGAAGGTTCACAGAGTTAGAACCTGAGGGTTCACAGAGTTTGGGTGCACGGACCCATAGAGTTATAGCTTCGAGTGGCTAATATGTGTTATGTGTGTGGTATTTTGGGGAACTCACTAAGCTTTGTGCTTACAGTGTTAGTGTTGTTGTTTCAGGTACTAGCGAT
The DNA here is from genome assembly GCF_051521515.1 of Lactuca serriola. Lineage (NCBI taxonomy): Eukaryota > Viridiplantae > Streptophyta > Magnoliopsida > Asterales > Asteraceae > Lactuca > Lactuca serriola. The sequence goes on from NC_136408.1 coordinate 92,258,735, forward strand.
GACCGTGGGAAGGCGCCGGCTTGATCTATACACACGCATGGGATTTTTGATACATATATATGATCTTGGGATTTTGTATGATGTGAATTAAGATTTTAAACTTAATGTTTTATAAAAAGTAAATGAGAAATGTTTTTATATTTGTGAAAAATTATTTTGAAAATTCACGGTGTAACAAGTTGGTATCAGAGCCTTGGTTTGAGGGATTCGAGTACACCTTCGGGCGTATTTGAACTCAAACTGAGGATTTGAGAATTATTTTCAAAAAGAGTAAAAGATTTTTGAAAAACGCAGAGCAAAGTTGTGTGTACGATCAGTCCGCGCCCGAACGGTGATTTCCCAAAATACATTTATGTTATGTAATATTGATATTGATATGATGTATCCGCATGCTTGAGTAGGCTAGGTATTCCTATTAGGACTAGAGTGGCCTGATTTGTGATGCCTTAGCCTAGGAAGAGGTGAGCTGCTATGAGATGCTTGAGAGTGAGTAGGTAGCAGCGAGGGGCTTATGAGAGATCTATTAGAGAGTGGTCTATACATGATAGAGTACTTGGAATTTGGAATCCGAAGAGGAGGACTTGGGGTGTATTCTGATACGGTGCGGACAGTAGTATTGGGCCCGTACTACTGAAAGCACCGGAGCGGTGTACAGCCCAAGTAAGAATCTTTGGAATACCAAGGATCAAGGAGGAAAGAGTTGTCGAGTGTGAGTATGCTCGTATGGGTTCTAATTTATCGTATGTTGTATTTCAGAGGTTGATCATGGTGAGCACACGTTTGATGCCTGAGAGCAGTGGTACCAGTGATGAGGAGATCCGTCGGATCATCCATGAGGAGGTGGCTGCGGCCATCAGGGCAGAGATACTGGAGATGTTTGGGTCTATAAAGACCATGCTGATTGAGACATTTCACGAGCATTATGCCGCTCTTTCTGAGGCTGCTGTTGCAGCGGCCACCGCAGCGATTGTTGCCGTGAGGCCGCAAGGTGGTGATGCGTTGCTGTTCCGGGAGTTCAGCAACACAAAACCACCAGAGTTTGATGGGACCCAGGATCCGGTGGCAGCTATGAGGTGGATATCTGATATAGAGGGGTGTTTCTTCACTTGCTCATCTCCTGAGCATTTGAAGGTCCGGTTCGCGCTGAACCAGCTTCGCTTGGGAGCGAAGGACTGGTGGATGTTTGTGACAGCGCATTTCATGCTTGTTGAGATTGCGGCAGTGACCTGGGAGAGGTTTACTGCCATGTTCCGAGATGAGTACGTTCCCCAGGTGGAGAGGGAGCGTTTGGCCCAGGAGTTTCTGACCCTCAAGCAGGGTACTGAGTCGGTTATGGTGATTACCAGGATGTTCCACGAGAGGGCAATGTTCTGCCCTGAGCACGTGTCTACGGAGCAGGCACGTATGAGCTGCTATCTGAGTATCTTGAGGCGGGACATTCGGGAGTTCGTGGCGAACTCCTCGTACCGGACATTTGCCGAGCTTCAGGAAAATGCCCGGAAGAAGGAGATTGAGCTTGAGACTCAGGCCAGGGAGGAGGCGGAGTCTCAGGGGAGGGATCGGCGACCGGCATAGTCTCAGCCGACAGCCAAGCGGGCCAAGCCCGCTGATCCCAAACCAGGGAGCCAGAAGGGCCGCACTTGTGGGAAGTGTGGCAAGGGTCATGATGGAGTCTGCCGAGCGGGATCTTGCTACAAATTCGGCAAGGAGGGGCATATGGCCAAGGACTGCCCCAAGGGGTTTGCAGTGTGTTTTCACTGCAACCAGACCAGACACCGGAAGGCGGAGTGTCCGTAGTTGCGAGGAGCATCTCAGGGATCTGCCCCTGCCGCCATCAGAACTACAGAGAGTCGGCCAGTGAAGGCTGAGGCGCCGAGAGCTCAAGGGAGAGCCTTTCAGCTGACCGCGGAGGAGGTCCGCGCTGCGCCCGATGTTGTGGCTGGTATGTTTTCTTTCGTGTATTTATTTTGATGCTGAGATATTATGCTTATATTATGTTATGCGTAGGTACTTTCCTTGTGAACTCTATACCTGCTTTAGTGTTATTTGACTCGGGTGCAAGTCGGTCTTTTGTGTCTTTGGCCTTTAGTCAGCATATCAGTGTTAGTCGTGAGACGTTGAGTCGGCCTCTGAGAGTTTCCATAGCTGACGAGAGAGTGATTTATGCCACGGAGGTTCTCCGGGGATGCGTGTTAGAGATTTTCGGTGTTGAGTTTCTGATTGATCTGGTTCCTATTGCGATGGGAGATGTCTGTGTCATTGTGGACATGGACTGGTTGAGTAGATTCGGCACAGTTATCGACTGCGAGCGTCAGCTGGTGACCGTACGAGACCCTAGTGGGGGAGTTCTTTCGGTGTACGACGAGGGTACATGTTCGGGATCAGCTTTTTGTTCGGCCGCTAGGGCGAGGCAGTGTCTACAGCAGGGCTGTAAGGGTTTTGTGGCGTATGTGATGGATACACGGGTGGTTTCCGAGAGGCCGAGTTCAGTTGAGGAGGTTCTGGTGGTACGTGAGTTCCCAGATGTTTTTCCCGAGGAGTTGTCGGGTGTGCCTCCTATGAGGCAAGTGGAGTTCAGTATCGATTTGGTTCCGGGGGCCGCACCTATCGCTAAGGTGCCTTATCTCCTTGCACCTTCAGAGATGCAAGAGTTATCCTCGCAGCTTCAGGAGCTGTTGGGGAAGGGATTTATTCGGCCGAGCAGCTCGCCGTGGGGAGCGCCTATCCTGTTCGTCAAGAAGAAGGATGGTTCACACCGGATGTGCATTGATTACCGGGAGTTGAACAAGCTGATGGTCAAGAACTGTTACCCGTTACCGAGGATCGACGATTTGTTCGATCAGTTGTAGGGAGCATCTTGGTTCTCCAAGATCAATTTGAGGTCTGGATATCATCAGGTGAGAGTATGGGATGAGGACGTCCAGAAGACAACGTTCAGGACACGTTATGGGCATTATGAGTTTGTGGTGATGCCTTTTGGGCTCACCAATGCCCTGGCAGTGTTCATGGATCTCATGAACCGAGTATGTAGGCCGATGTTGGATCGGTCGGTGATTGTATTTATCGTTGACATTCTGGTATATTCGAGATCTAGCGAGCAGCATGAGGAGCATTTGAGGGAGGTCCTTGGGGTTCTGAGATTGGAGAAGCTTTATGCAAAATTCTCCAAGTGTGATTTCTGGTTGCAGGAGGTCCAGTTCTTAGGACATCTTGTTAACCAGGAAGGGATATTGGTCGATCCGGCCAAGGTTGAGGCGGTGATGAGTTGGAAGGTGCCGAAGTCACCCTCTGAGATCAGGAGTTTCCTAGGGTTGGCAGGGTATTATCGGAGATTTATCAAGGATTTCTCCAAGATCGCAGTGCCACTCACCAGATTGACCCGGAAGCGTGTTGCTTTTTCATGGGGTCCCAAGCAACAGGCCTCCTTTGAGACGCTTCACCAAAGGTTGTGCGAAGCCCCGGTGTTAGCTCTCCCGGAAGGGATGGAGGACCTTGTGGTATATTGTGATGCATCGATTTTGGGGCTGGGAGCGGTGCTGATGCAGAGAGGGCATGTGATAGCATATGCATCAAGGTAGCTGAAGCCTCATGAGACGAGATATCCCACCCATGATCTAGAGTTGGGGGCAGTAGTGTTCGCCCTCAAGATTTGGCGTCACTACTTGTATGGGGTTCGGTGTACGATATACACGGACCATAAGAGTTTGAGGTACTTGATGGATCAACCCAACCTAAATATGCGCCAGAGAAGGTGGTTGGATGTGGTCAAGGATTATGATTGTGAGATCCTGTACCACCCAGGCAAGGCTAATGTGGTAGCCGATGCGTTGAGCCGCAGGGCGGAGAGCACTCCACTGCGGGATGTATGTTTGAGATTGACCGTGATCGCTCCGGTATTGGACGCCATTCGTGGGGCACAGGCCGAGGCTGTGCAACCTGAGATGCAGAAGAGGGAACGGGTTGTTGGTTTGGTTTCGGAGTTCGTTACAGATGGTTGGTGGTTTATGACATTTCAGGGGCGTATCTGGGTGCCGTTTGTGGGAGGAACGCGTACCAGTTTGATGGAGGAGGCTCATCAGTCGAAATTTTCGATCCATCCGGGGGCCACTAAGATGTATTTGGATTTGAGATAGGAGTATTGGTGGCCCTGTATGAAGAGGGACGTCGCATGGTTTGTTGAGAGGTACTTGACCTGCCGTAGGGTTAAGGCCGAGCACCAGAGGCCGCATGGCAAGTTGCAGCCATTGGAGGTTCCCGAGTGGAAGTGGGAACAGATCACTATGGATTTCATCACCAAATTGCCGAGGACTGCTAGAGGAGTTGATGCAATTTGGGTGATTGTGGACAGGTTGACGAAGAGCGCTCACTTCCTTGCCATCAGTGAGAGTTCTTCAGCAGAGAAATTGGCGGAGGTGTATGTGAGGGAAGTGGTATCTCGGCATGGGGTGCCGATCTCGATTGTTTCAGACCGTGATGTGCGTTTCACTTCCAGATTCTGGAAGAAATTTCATGAGGAGGTGGGTACTAGACTGCATTTTAGTACCGCATATCATTCCCAGACAGACGGTCAGAGTGAGCGGACGATTCAGACGCTTGAGGACATGCTCCGAGCATGTGTGTTGGACTTCGGGGGTAGCTGGGATGCGTATTTACCCTTGGCAGAGTTTTCTACAACAACAACCATCATTCGAGCATTGGTATGCCACCCTTTGAGCTGTTGTATGGGAGGAGGTGTCGGACCCCCATTTGTTGGGGAGTGGTTCGGCAAAGAGTGATGGGCAGTACAGAGATCGTGCTTCAGAAGACAGAGCAGATTCAGCAGGTCAGACAGAGGTTGTTGACCGCTCAGAGCCGACAGAAGACTTATGAAGACAGACGCCGGTCCGAGCTTGAGTTTCAGGTCGGTGACTTTGTTCTCCTGAAGGTCTCTCCTTGGAAAGGAGTGATTCGATTCAGAAAGAGGGGCAAGTTGGGGCCCCGGTATATTGGTCCATTCCGTTTGATCGCAAGGGTAGGTCGGGTAGCCTATCGTTTGGATTTGCCAGCAGAGTTGGGGCAGATTCACGACACTTTTCATGTGTTGCAGCTGAGGAAGTGTACAGCCGATGAGTCGGCAGTGGTTCCATTAGAGGATATTCAAGTGGATGCGAGCCTGAATTATGCCGAGAGACCAGTGGCCATCAGAGATCGGAAAATCAAGGTTCTGAGGAACAAGGAGGTACCCCTAGTGTTGGTTCAGTGGCAACATTGGAAGGGATCAGAGATGACCTGGGAGCCGGAGCGTGAGATGCGTGAGCAGCACGGAGCTATTTTCAGAGCGAGACTTCGAGGGCGAAGTCTAGTTCTAGTGGGGGAGAGTTGTAACAGCCCGGATTTCCAGGTATCTTTTATGCTTATGTTTTTGGTGTTGTGTGAGGGGACTCGGCGAGTTGGAGCTCAAACTCGCCGAGTAGGATCACGGTTTTGGACGCGGGTTCGCGCCTGGACTCGGCGAGTCCAAGGTATGGACTCGGCGAGTCCGTGTTGTTTAATGAAACCCTAATTTCTTGGGTTTGGGACCTATTTAAAGGGCCTTAAGGCCGTCATTTGTGCTCACCAGTCCCCTGAGTGAAACCCTAGCGAGTTTGAGCGTTTGGAGCAAAGCAAGGAGCCATTATTGACCTTGGAGGCATTATCTTGCAAGGGAAAGGAAGCAATAGCTAAGGGGAATCAAGAGGAGCCACTTCCTGAAGATTTGAGGTCCAGAACATCACATTTGAGGTACTACCTTCGAGCTATTCTCTGTTATGTTGATGTTTATATTGATTTAGGGATTATTTAGCCCTTTTGTGGCTAGATCTAGTGCTTCCTTGGTCCCTTAAGCGAGTTAGGTTCTAGATCTGGACCCTTGGAGGTCCAGAGTGTCCCTTTGCCCAAGCTTTTTATGAATCCATGGGGGTTTTGGATTGGGGTCTTTGTGTTTGAGGTCAAAACACCATTTATGAGTCATGGGGTGTGTTATGAGCACCAAGATATGGACTTTACGTGATGAATAAGCTTAGGAGGGCCAGATCTATGAGTTGTTGGAGCGGATCTGACCTCAGAAGCAAGTTTGAGTTGATGCATGGCATGGACTCGCCGAGTCTGGAGAACAGACTCGGCAAGTAGCATGAAGATTGTCCTTAACCACTCAGTGAGTGGTCCAACCGAGTTATGGGTTGACTCAGTGAGTCAGGGAGAGTTAGAGAGGGTTGACAGGTGGATTGAGTCGAACTGGCACTCGCCGAGTTGTTCTTGAGACTCGGCGAGTTGAGTCGGGGTGGCCCCGCGATTCATACCAGGTGGAACTCGTCGAGTTAGGGGAATACTCGACGTGTCAAAAAGGGAATCCTAGAGAGTTGGTGAAAATGCTTAGACTCGCCGAGTCGCCCTAGTGCAGTCGCCGAGTTCGGTCAAAGTTGACCGTTGGCCGTTGACTAGAGTTGACCAGTGTTGACTTGATAGGGGTAGTCAACCTTAGTGGTAAAAGTGTTAATTAGAGACATATGATATCATAGGAGGATTATAGCTCGGAGGATCGAGCATGAGTGATTTCCAGGATTCGCGAGTTATCGAGATACACAAGGTGAGTCTTCTCACTATACTTTACCTTGAGTAGGTAACCAGAGTTATGTGATTAAAGTATTTGTATGCTATATGTATGGGATGTGTTGTACTGCATTATTTCTATGTGATTTATGTTGTGCATGTTTTAGAGTTGGAACCGGAAGGTTCACAGAGTTAGAACCTGAGGGTTCACAGAGTTTGGGTGCACTGACCCATAGAGTTATAGCCTCGAGTGGCTAATATGTGTTATGTGTGTGGTGTTTTGGGGAACTCACTAAGCTTTGTGCTTACAGTGTTAGTGTTGTTGTTTCAGGTACTAGCGATGACCGTAGGAAGGCGCCGACTTGATCTGTACACACACATGGGATTTTTGATATATATAGGATCTTGGGATTTTGTATGATGTGAATTGAGATTTTAAACTTAATGTTTTATAAAAATTAAATGAGAAATGTTTTTATATTTGTGAAAAATTATTTTGAAAATTCACGGTGTAACAGTTTCGGTATGTTTCTACCTGTGTGGAGTTCAGACAAGTTATGGGGCTTCGGAATTTTAGAAGTAATGTTTTGGATCGAGAATTATGGGTTCAGTGATTTGTTCAACACTAGAAGGTTTTGTTCAGAACGTTGATTCTTAGGAGGGTGGTAAGAAGTGATTTCGAGGAAAAAATCTAATTTAAGTGGGGGAGAGTTGTAATGCCCTATACCGAATCGTTTCCTAATGCGGGGTGGTGACTCGAAGACTGGGTATCATCAGGCTTAGGGCCTTTAAGGAAAAGAGATTTAGACCTATTTAGGTGTGGGTAATGTAATTTGGATGATCTGGGAGTTCAGTTTGTGTTTTGGCGCGAAGAGGTATTTCGGTAAAGTGTCAGTTTCGGCTTTTATGGAGATTGGATTTTTGATCGGGAAATTGTAAGGCAAGTATGAATTAAGAAGTGTTGATCTTCTCATTACCTCTTCATGGATATTAGGAGCGTTAGAAATAGACTTATAATGAAGAAGTTATGGCCTTCGGAAGATTCATGGTTTTAGGGTTTAAGCGAGTACGCAGGGCGTACATATGTGTAAGCATGGCATACTAGAGCTAAGGTTAATACGCGGGGTGTACGATGGTGTATGTTGGGCATATTAAGCCATTTGATCGCACATGCCTTATAGAGTATGTTGGGCATACCAGAAGTACGTTGGGCATACTTCAGTCAGACCCAAACCCTGATTTAGGGTCTTGGATCCTGTTTAAGCTCCTTAAATCACCACCAAACCCTATTATCTTTAGCCTCCATCCCTCTAAACCCTAGAATCGAAAACCTATACCCCATTTGAGTGGTTTTTTTTAGCTTTTGGTGGTATTTTAAGGTTTTTAGTGTTCATAAAAGAAAAAGGAACTTCTTGGAGAAGTGTGGGATTGGTTGGAGCTTTTGGATCCATGCTTGTTGCATCTTGATCTTCCATTTAGAGGTATAAGGTTTCTATCTTGATGACTCTATGTGTTAGATCTAGTTTGAGGTGTATTTTGGGTTCATTTTGGTCCTTTAGAGTCATCCTTGTGACTATGAGATACTCCAAGAGCTTAGAATGATGGATCTTGGCTTTTGGGAGCTCCTTGTTCATAAAAATGTCATATTGGACAATGCATGAGTTGGATGTTTTTTATGGATGTCATTAAGGTTTTTGGTCCCATTAAGCCATGCAGAGGAGTAAAGTTGCCAACTTTATGTGTTAAGACATTTCACTAGGGTTATATCTGAGTTTGGAAGTCAATGGCTTAACCATTAAGAGCTTAATATGGATTTTTGGTCCCTAATGAGTACGCTGGGTGTACGGAGGAAGTACGCTCAGTGTAATGAAGTTTTCATGCATTAGCCACTTGTAATTTGTGCTTCACGGGTGAGTACATTGGGCGTACCATTCTGGTACGCGGGCGGTACTCCCCAATTTTCCATTTTGGGCTTTTTGAGACTTGGCCCTTTTGGGCCATTAGACTTTCGACTTTAGGCCATGGATGGAATTAGGATTTTCTTAGAAGTATGTCCATGATGATTTTGGGGCCAATCAAGTTATTGGGCTATAATGGGCTTTTGTTGCTTATGATTTGGGCTTTGGATTGCCATTTTGGGACTTAGGTTTTTTTATGCATGTTGGGTTGGGCCTTGGTTATGGAACAAGTAAGAAAGGGGTAAAATGGTATTTTACCCATTAGGAAGTTAGTTTATGGAGTAGACCTCAGATTTTGGGTTATCGGGTTAATTATTGATTAAGATTGTATTTATTGTTAGTTAGCGCGAGGTTATCCGGTTCGACGGTCTGAGCAGTTAATTGATTATCAACGAATTGAGGTGAGTTTTCTTCACTGTACTTTCGGGTCGAAGGCACCAAAACCGGTCCATTGGATTAGATATCTTGTTATGCAATAATATGTTATTGTGTTGTAGTGATATGTTAGATCGGTATCTTGGTATATAGGATGATGCTATGCTTAATGATATGTAAATATGCTCGATTGTGTGTTGACTGGCAATCAGTTGTGTATGGTGGCTGAAGAACTGATGAAAGTGGCTTATAGGGGGCTTGACAGTTGTTTCTTGGTTTAAGGATGAAGATGTTGATGGTTGTTTCTCCAATCAATGTTGATTAAAACACGCATGACCATTCTCTCATGTCATTTACCTGCATAAAAATGCCACCATCAAGACTTCATCATCACAAACCACCATAATTAGCCATTGTTAATTCTCTATGAATCATAAGTCATTCTCTAAGAATCATAAATAAATCGGTTTTTTCGGCCGTAAAAATGACAATGTCACATAATGATATTGTATTATTATCTAATATTACAGTGCAAGATTTCTAAAATATAAAATCCTCTTTCGACATGAATGAAAGTTGATGTTTAATTAACGACGCCCAAATTAATGGACTTCAAATTTTCGGAAATAATTTGGCCAAATTCATCATTTAGTAATTCATTTATTATAACATTATTTATGAATTTCTTTTTTCTAAAAAAAACATTACTTATGAATATTAAATTGTTATTTATCATTATTATTATTATTTTTTCAAGTAGTACACATCATTCCTACTATTAGCATGACAATTACACAAATAATATTATAAATTTTGTTTCCTACTTATTACCTTTGCATTCAACTTCATATATATATATATATATATATATATATATATATATATATATATATATATATATATATATATATATATATATTCGAATTATTACGAATGATAGATGTTACGTAGTAAGATAATAATTTGAAATAGTATGCTAGAGGCGAAAGAATAACATCACAAACAAAACCAGAAATTGTAAACAACAAAAATACAAAACCCAATTTGGTACTCAGAAAGGACCAGATCGTAACCATAAACACATTGCTAAAGTTTAATTTGGTCCAAAACCCGAAACCCAGTTTAGTACCTGGAACCGGAACCGAACCGAACCCGATACATCAAAAAAGGGTCCAGTTTTCGCGTAAGATAATTCATGATTTTCTTTTTTCGGGTTTTAGGTCTTTGGGCCGAGCCGTTCAGGTTTGGGTCCGGCCCGTTGCTGATCCCTACAAAGTTTATATACACAATATTTAACTTCATGAAATTTGTTATTATTTTTATATCTCCTTATATGTATATCGCTTTTGAATTGGGCAAATTGCAAAATCACAATTTATTTAACACTCGCTATCAATATTCAATATAGACAATCAACTTCTATATGCATTTACATTTGACAATAATAATTTGTTTATAGTTTATCAGCAAAAAAATATAATTACATTGCTTTTATCTGTAGACAAATAGATATCATTACCATATTATTGGCAACGAGAGTAGATATTTTACCATTTCCTTGGTCTTGACATGAAACGCTAGAATTCTTTACATATCCGCACAATAACCAAAGGTGCGTTTTGATTCATTGTATTCCTAAAGCTTGAACTCTCCTAACTAGTGACAATGCCAACGTATTTCTTTCTTTCCATTCTTCCATATTCTCCATTTTATCTGCTACTTCCATGGGGCATTTGTCACGACCATCGAGTATGTTCACAACCTGAATCATGGTTGGTCTTAACCCTGGGTTCGACCACGTGCAAGCAATGGCTAACTTCACAAGCCTGACGAGTTCTTTATGATCATACTCTCCATCTAGCCTAGGATCAACCAATTTTTTGTAATCGCTTTCTTGATTCTCGATTGCATGTACCCTTTTCACCAACAACACATCGGGATTTCTAAAATCCACCGCCATTTGACCGGTAACCACCTCAAGAACCACCACACCAAAGCTATAGACATCCGCCATCGTGGTGGCTTCCCCTGATTCCATATATTCCGGCGACATATACCCGAAAATCCCATGGACTGATCTTTTCGGGTCGATTTCCACATGATGATCTTGTTCATTTCTCGTTAAAAATTCTGCGAGTGCAAACGAACCGAGCCTAGGGTTCATATCTGGTTCGACCCCTATAGCTGATGAGGTGATGTTCCTATGGATCACTTGTTCTTCCCATTCATTATGAAGATATTGAACCGCACCCGCAAGTAATTTCAAAATATTGTAACGGTGAGCCCATTGTAAGACCAGTTGTGACCTTTGATGGTTATGGTGTGAGAGGAGCTGACCCAAGATACGGTTAGCCGTGTAGTTGTAGACCACAAGCATCTCACCGTGCTCGGTGCACCATCCATGGAGTTGGACAAGGTTTCGATGGTTAAGTCTGCCTAAGTTTGAGAGCTCATTTGCGAAGCGTGCCCGGAGTGCGGGGCATGTTTTCATCCCGAGTCGCTTTACGATTATGTCTCGATTATTGAGGACACCATAGTAAGCGGTCCCGAAATCAACCTCTGCGAGCCGGTTAGAATCCGAGAAATTATCGGTAGCGGAAATGATATCGTTGTAGCTTATCTCTCGTGGCGGTTCCACCATCGGGCACAGTTCCACCATCGGGCATATTTTCGATCCACGACGACTTAATCCTGCCTTGGCGGTTGTGGTGGTGGTTGAATCACCGGAAACAGTGGTAGTGGTGGTGATGGTGATGGTGGTGGTTGTTTTTGTAGTGTTACTACTAGTAATTGGTGGAGATACTGAGATGTAGCGCGGGTGGGATTTGAAGGACGGAAGATCGGGGATCTTTACGCAGGCATTGCCGGAAAGTGCGTCCACGACCCATTTCATATTGGGTCGAGATTGTGGATCATGGAGAGTGCATAGTAATGCAAGACGGATCAAAAGTTCCAAATCAAGAACTTTGTATGATCCGTCTTGTAGCCGATGATCGGCTGCTTTTACAAGTAGTTGATCATCTGCTAATTCTCGAATCCAGTCGAGCAGAATGATCTGCTCATCTGGATATGTAAGATCGACTGCTTTTCTTCCCGAAGCAATCTCGAGTAACACGATGCCAAAGCTAAAAACATCGGATTTGGCGGTGGCAAGACCGCCTTTCTTGAAACTTTCCGGCGACAGGTATCCAATTGTGCCGCCAATACGTGTCGTATCGGCGGTCTTGATCTCGTAGTGCTTGACGGAGGGTGAAACATTTTGGTACTTGAATTCATGGTCTAGCCACCTAGCTAAACCAAAATCACCTAACCGGGCATTGAAACGGGAATCAAGCATCACATTGCTTGTTTTCACATCACGGTGTATGATCTGAGCTTCCAGTTGTTCATGGAGGTAAAACAGAGCTCCGGCAAGGCCCTTCACTATTTTCACTCTCTGATCCCAACCAAGCACCGGCGCCGCCCGCCGGAAAAGTACTCTGTCAAGGCTGCGATTTGGCATGTAGTCATAAACTAGAAGAAGCTGATCTTCGTTAACACACCATCCACGTAAGGGAACCAAGTTCCGGTGCCGGAGACGGGCCACCGCCGCCAGCTCTGCTGTGAAAGTCTTCTCAAACCTCTCACCAGTCTCCATCAAACATTTAACGGCCACCACAGTTCCATCGCTCGGTAAAACCGCTCTATAAACTCTCCCGAAACCTCCGGATCCAAGGATCTCAGCTTTGCTAAATCCTTTAGTACCGATGTAAAGCTCGGAGTAGCTGAAGATTTTGGGGCTATGGCCCACAAACACCTTGTCGTTCGGAAACTGGATTCCTTCGGTGTCGTGAAAGACAATAGACGTTTGTTTATGCCATGGATTGAAACCGCACGAATGAATATCTGGTTTTGTGTCATACAGTCTGTGAAGAGCTCGCCGGAGGACATCTGGAATATGAAGGCCACGTGGTGGGTGTTTGTGTGAGGTGGTGTCCAGTTGTTTAGGACGGTGGTTATGGACAACTGGCTGGTGGTCGTCTCCGTCTGACGGCAAAACGAAGCAGAGGCGACTGAAGTGCATGGTGGTGGTGGAATGGAATAGATGGCATGAAGGTGTATAGGAATGGTGAGGGGAAGGACATGAATTGCTTAAATAAGACGACTGTGTGAATACGATTTTTTGTATTATTCAATGTTTGATTACGCGGTTGTATGGTTGAATTGTAGGCATTTGATCAACGTATGTTCATACTGACTTGTACGTTGTGCAATGTAAGTTGTACATTTACGTTGGTCTTCTCTGACGGCTTTCTAGGACTAATGGATTATTCATGTTTCTGCAAGTGCAACCTTTCTTCTTTTCTAGAGCAAACCCAGTGACAGTGGCATAAAGTTAGCTATTAAAAAATAATAAACCGTTTAATAAACAAGAAATGGTTAATTAGGTTTTCCTAAGTAGAACTCTAGAAATAATGTTTTTATATGTGTTTGTCGCACCTCATACATCATATGAGATGTGAGTAATTTAATTTTTTATCGAAATATATTTATTGAGCTTCATAATTTTGTTTTTATGCAAAACAATAAAAAGTATAAAATGTAAATAGTATTAACAAAATTAAATATATTTTGATATTTTTTTTGTCTATCTTTCTATTCATATGAAATAATAACATGAAATCCACTAATTAGTTTTTATAATCCGCTCTTTTGATTTTTAATACCCATTAATTAGGTATATGCCTTGTTGGCCACACTACATTCATAAAAAGGCTTAATACAGAAGCTTCACATTGGTTCACTCGTCCATCGGCTAGTTCCAATGGAAATAGATTATAAAGGAAACCATAACAAGGAAATATGTACGCAACTCTTGTAACGATTTACATTCAATCAAAATACAACCAAATTCGATATCTAATTTAACCATCAGAGCATTTTCCCAATACTCCCATAGAATACGCCCTACGGTTGTGTTTGCCTTTCAGGTTTAAGACCTTGAGCACCCCTCATTTCATATTACATAGTCTGTATGGAACAGGGTGAGAAAACCTTACACGCATCTTGTGGCACCATCCGTGGGACCATGCAACAAATGCTCAACTGTAGCGAACCAGTCGATAACTCGAGGCCGATCCCAAGAATGCAAGACCTAGAAGCACCCATTATCATTCCCCAAGTTGTAGCAATAATAAGAACTCGAAACACAACCATACACATGGCCCCTAAAGATCACCCCAAGGGAATCAAGAGGAGCTCGATGTGGAAGTGCAGGGAATGGAGGAATATAAGGCTTTTAAGAGAGTCAAAAACATGAGAAAATAATTGACAGAAAAGAGAAAACAAAAGGAACCTGCTAAGAAAGATGAAGATCGTATATCTACCCACATTTGTAAACCAAGCGACTCTGAATTAGTTTTTAGCCTTAGACTACCCCACTGGTAGTTTTGGACGAGCCACTCCTCCACTTTTTATTTAAAGAAAAATGAAAATTACATAAATACCGGTGGCCTAGGCCATACACACGATCCAAGTTCACAGAGGGTTGCCAACTTATTTTGATGTCACGTGCTTATTATTAAGGGGATAGATATATTTACTTTTTGATAAAAACTATTATCATTAAAAAAAAAACAATTTTATCTCAATAAAAAATAAAAAAAAATAATAAAATTCATGATTTTTTGCTCTTTATAAATAGAGTATAGTATCAATATAGTTCCGATTTATTTTTATTATATATATATTTTTAAAATAAAACTAGGTTTTGGGTTGGATTGTTAATGGGTACAATAAATTGAACTAGGTTGGGTTGTATAGATAGAAGAGAGAAATTAGTTTTTTATAAAAATTAGGTTGAGTTTGGTTGCTAATAGGGATAGTCTTAGCTATCTAAATGAAAGTTGTAGTATACATTAAACCGAAAACGTGCATAAAAAGAACGTCAAAATCTGACTTCGTATAAGTAAGTTATGATTTTTTTTAAGATTTGGCATAGCAGTATGCAGCCCGGAATTCGAATTTTAGATCGAATGATTTTTAGCCAACACAACATAAACGAGAATCAAAGATCTCATTAATAGGAGCTTAACGATAAAAAGACAGACAAAAACGGACGTCGGATGATAAAGTTATGAATTTTTAACAAGCTTTACCTGTCCATGCCTGTTAAAAATATAACTTTAAAAATAAAGTCAAAATTAGCCGACGGGGTCTAAACAAAAGTTGTAGAGTACGGTCTCGCCTACGCGTAGATATAAAGAACGTCAAAACTGGAGCTCGTATGCAAAAGTTACGGATTTTAGAAGATAATTAGTTTTTAGAGTAACCAGCGAGTGACACGTGGCGCAATCTGAGCCACACCTTCTTCCCCACAACTTTGCATGAGATTGTGACATGTGGCACATTACGCCCAACGTAATTTTGATTACGCTTAGAGTAACCCTTAAAAACCCATTACACTTAGCGTAATTCGTGAGTACGCTCAACGTACTCGGTGCTGGCAGCCTATAAATAGAGGCGTAAATCACCCCATTACTTCACACCACAACCCTTCTTTCCCTCTCAACACTCCCAATCTCTCACTCCCAATCCCTAGCAATTTCTATGTCCTAGCCGCGAGTCTTAGAGTGCTAGAAGGCTCCGAGAAGAAGAGCTTTCGGCTCAGAAGTTATGCCCACGCAAAGCCCAGTTCTTCGCTAAACCCCTTTGTAAGTGAGTTATGCTTACCATAATTTAAGTATAACTTATGTTTAAGTTCAATATCGTTATTATGAACCTATAAAAAAGATTTATCAATGATTCCAAGTCGTTATACTGGTTGATCTACTTACGGGGATGATGTGTAGGCTATGATTTAGTGAGGTGTTTAAAGTGGAATTTCCAAACAGTATACTTCGTATACCAAACGGACCCTGCCTCCGATATGATCCTACCTGGTTGTTCCTTACTTGATAGATCATGAAAGTAGACTTTGAGTTAATGATGAATCCAGACTAATAATTAGTCGCAATAAAGATTAGACTAAAACTTAGCGATAACAATGCTAGGTTTCGTCGAAGGAAAATAGAATCGTTAGAAGCGAAGCACTGCCCGAGTTTGGAATCGTCACTTTAACAAGTGAGTGCATAGTTACTTTCATCTTACACATAGATATGAAGTATTTTATATAAATTACGTTCTATGTGTGCATATTATTTGTTTACTTGATATCTATGCTAAATGAGCGATCTTATACATGTTTTAAATGATTTAAACTGTATATGTATTTTATATCTACAAAATATGTTGGGAAAACATGGGTAGATGAATGATAAGGGATGAAAGTTGATATAGAGGAACATTGGTAGTTATGGACATAGTGCCCTATAGGTGAACATTGATAGCAATGGACTTAGTACCCTATAAATGATCATTGGCAGTTGTGCCACAACCTGTAGATGTTTTGATCTACAATGTACTCTAAACATCCTAGAAGTTGGACTCAAAGGATAGTATCGGCAGCTGCGCCTAAAAGAGAACATCATAACCCTGGCAGCTGCGCCCGAAGGACAATATCGGCAGCTGCGCCTAATAGAGAACATCATAACTCTAGCAGCTGCACCTAAATGATAATATTGGCAGTTGTTCTTAATAGATAACATTGACAGATGTGTCATTAGGCAAAGATGGACTTCGTGCCTATTCCTTAGGACAATCCTTAGGAATGAATGAGTGAATGATAAATGATTCTTAGGATAGATCCTTATGAAATAAAGAAGATAATGGAGATGGATAATTGGGTTGATTGATTAATGATTAAACATAATTATATTATTGTGGGTTGAAAACCCTATGTACTCACTAGGTTTCCCAACCTGACCAACTCAAGTTTATTTGTATCATACGTGTCGATACGAAGCTACTTTACATTGAGAGATTAAGGAGGTGTTTATCACTAGTGTAAATAAATGTAAGGACTGTTTATGCTTATTTTTCTGTATTGACGATGACATCCCAAAGTTTTAAAAGAAATGAAATAATTTTCTTCGGAAATGTTTTCATAACACATTTATCATGTTTTTGTGTGAACAAATTTCGCAACATTTTTATAAAAAGGGTACTCTGATTTTTAAATAAAGCATAAACAAATCGGTCTTTTCTGGCCGGAAAAATGGGGATGTCACAATACAACAACATAGATTCTAGCAGCAAGCATGTGATATATTCACTTATAGGTAACGTAAATAAGAATAAAAAACGGTGTACTTCAAATGGTTCAACGAAATAAGCCGAAAGATGCCCACGCGAGACGACCTTATGATTGTAGCAGCTTTCACCTACGTTCTGCTAGAGGAAGAACTATTCCAAAAATTAGTAGGATGAGAGTGGAAAAACTCCAAGGAAATGATAAGGAAAATAAATAGGCTCCTCAGGTGTAACATCCCGAAATATAGGTCAAAGGCCGTGGATCATCAATTCACAGTAAACCTCTTTGTAAATCAACTATTATAAGATACCAAATGGTATCTTACTTCCAAATGTGCAAACTGGCAAACGAATCAAACAACTTAAACTACAAGCCTACTTAATGCGTTTGAAAAACTGAAATATTGTGTTAAGTAGTTGTGAGAAAAAAAAACACTCCAGTCTTGTAGTACATGTTCCCCTGTTTCTAAAAATATAAAGAACGTCCAAAACGGACGTCGTGTGCAAAAGATACAACCATTTTAAGAATCTAAACCAGTATAATACTGATTTTCTTAAACTGCTAAAATCGTATCTATCTGTTGAGGCCCTTGCACAGCTCGGATGGGAATTCCGAGAGCATGTTTGGACTCAGACTATGGTCTAATATTTAATTCCATACTCGAAATATTTTTATCAAAAATATTTGGAAAAGTAAAAAAAATTGGACGTTTTCGGTCATTTAGATGCGAAACTTAAACGCGATTTCCCAAAGATCTACAACTCAAAAAATTAATCCGTACGGGTTTTTGGAATTCTTCAACTCTACTCAATCACATGACACTTTTCGATAAAAAAATAGACTTTGGGATTTGGGCATGCAAAACTAGAAGGACTTTTAGGACTTTAAGCTATGTGTGACATCACCATGGCCCAGCATCCTTGCAAGAGGCGACCAAAATCAGCTAATTGCCACTCTCTTGGCCATAATGCATATGGACCAGCACACCCTCTCTTCCATCACCTTATTTCCTTCGATACACTCTTCTTCTAAAAGGTACAAGCATGGTGTATGTTGAGTATTTGACTAACTTTGGTAGTATGGCATGCAAGGTCTTGTGAGTGACTTGCATGACTATAAATAGAAGCCTTTCCTCTTCATTTTCCTCACAAATTCATCAGCTCCATCGCTCAAAGTCTCTCTCCCTCCCTCTCTCTCTCTCTCACTTTCCCTTTCTTGGTTTAGAAAACACCACCAAAAACCACCACTCCACCACCGCAGAACCACCGCTAGCCACCTCTCGACCACCACCTTTTTGTGCCACTTTGTGTTCCCATTCCTTTTGTGGTTATTTCTTAGTTCAAATTCAAGTCCTTTTGCTGTTGTTTTGTGGGTTTAAATCAAGTCCAAATTGGGTTAGAAGTCGTTGCTATTTTGCTATTATTTTGCGGTGCTTCCCGAACACAATCACATTCTCACGTCTAAACCGAATTCACACATTTAAGGTGACTACTTACGGCCCGTTTTTAATATTTCTAATAACTTGGGGGGGGGGGATACTTGTGCCTATATACTTTCTTTATACAAACAAGTTATCCTTTTATGCGAAAATACAATAATCCTAGTCTATAAAAATGTTATTTAACAAGGTAACATATCGTTACAAATTAACTAGTATAAAGTTTTCGTATACGTATATGGTTATTTTATCGTGAAATAACTAGTCCACACAACAAATGCTACATGATACAAAAATATATGATTTTTATGTTACATTGTAGATTATAACAAGAACATTATAAAACTTTGTAGTATTTCAAGGATTCAAGCTATTGATACTCATGTATATTTATATGTTTATAGACATAATGTTTATACATGTACATATGTTCATTACTTTGAAACATGCATCTTTATAAAAGCAAGTACATTACACTTTTACATACATACCAAGCATACTCGGCTTTATAAACTTTATACAATGAAATGCATTATGGCTAGTAACTTAACCACAAATAAGTTAGCGCAAAGAGCTGTTCACATACTTTGGTTAAGGGATTTTTAGTGAGACTATATTCATTAGCTAAGTCAAAACACTTAGTATACCCACACTACTATAACCGTTAATATTCAGAGTGGGATACATACATATTTGTAACATCCGGGTTCCCAGGTATTATGTTTTGTTCATTTATTTTTAGATATTGTGGGGGGACTCGGCGAGTTGGCGTCTAAACTCGTCGAGTATGGTCGCGGATTTGTATGCGAGTTCACAGCTGGACTCGGCGAGTTCTCGAGTGGACTCGGCGAGTCCATGCTGTTTAATGAAACCATAATTTCCAGGGTTTGAGACCTATTTAAAGGGCCTTATGGCCGTTAATTGCGACTACCAACCCCCAGAGAGAAGCCCTAAAGAGATCTAGAGCGTTTGTGAGGAAGGAGAGGCAAATCTTGAACTTTTGTGGGTGTTTTTGCAAGAAGGAAGTGTTCAAGGCAAGAGGAGGCTGAAGGAGGTGCGATTTTGGTGGTTCTTGAGCTCTTAGAGACTGTATTGAGGTATTATTCTCGGACCTTCTTCAGTTTTGATGTTAATCCTTTGATTTAGTGTTTTCTAACCCTTTTAGAGGTGGTTTATGTAGAGCATTTGATCCCTTCTCAAGTTTGTGTTCTGGATCTGGACCCAAAGAGGTCCAGAGGCCTTAACACTTGGAGCTTTATGAGTCCTTTTGGGATCCATGGGCTAGGAATGTCATTTTTAGGGATATATCACCATTTTGGACCATTTAGATGAGATGTGAGTGCCAAGGTCCGAACTTTACGTGATTATCATGCTTGGGGAGGCCAGATCTATGATTGTATGGAACAGATCTGATCTCAGAAGTTGTTTTGAGTTTGTGCATGGCATGAACTCGCCGAGTCGGATGAACAGACTCGTCGAGTAGTATGAAGGTTGCCCGTTAATCACTCAGTGAGTGGACTTGTCAAGTTGGGGGAATGAATCGGTGAGTCAGGGAGAGTCAGGAGGGCTGAGTTCAAGTTGGAACTCACCGAGTTGTTCTTGAGACTCGGCGAGTTGAGTTGGGGTGGCCCCGCGATTCATGCCAAGTGGAACTCGTCGAGTCACGGAAGTACTCAACGTGCCAAGAGAGGGTCTAAGAGAGTCAGTGGACACGTGTAGACTCGCCGAGTCGCCCTAGTGCACTCGCCGAGTCGGGTCAAAGTTTGACCGTTGACCTTGTTGACTTTTAGGGTTGAGTACAGTTGTATTTATGAGAGTATTACTTTATGTGATTAGGTGGAGGCTAGATCACACTTCTTCCGAGTCAGATATTTACCGAGACATCGAGGTGAGTCTTCTCACTATACATTTCCTAGAGGGGAAACCGTGAGTAGACCAGTGGGTCTTATGTGTTATGTGTGTTGGATTAGTGTCTAAGTCCATAACTATTTTGGTATGTACTTGACCCGATGGTGCATGGTCCTTTTGGGTTGCCTTCACCAAAGCAACTTGATAGGATAAATTATGGAGAGAAAGGATTAAATATGATTTATTAATATATTATGGGAATAATATATTAAAGGAGAAATCATATTGTTTAATTAATATTAGTCAATAATTAATTGGTAATTAGTTTTGTGACTAAAAGAGATTAATTAAACTTAAGGGACTGGAATTGTAATTATAAGATAATTGCAATTTGGGCCATGGATTGTCTTAAATCAAGAGGTGGACGAATTCTTATGGGAAGCCCATAAGGAAATCGTCCAAGGGCTTGATTAAAGGAGTCTATGGGTTGCTTAGGGCTTAAGCAACCAAATTAGGGTTTCCTTGTTAGATAACCCTAATAGCCTCACTATATATAGAACCCTTAAGGCTCAAAAACGGGGGGGGGGGGGGGGGGGGAACTTCTTTTCTAGGGTTTCACACGAGTTTTGGCAGCCTCTAACCTCTCTCCTCTTCATCCTCTTGCTTATGGTGTTTGTGAGCCATTAGAGGAGTGACACTTGTGACTCTAAGCCTTCCAAAGTCAATTCAAGGAGGAATTGGGATTGTTATTGCTATATAACAATCAAGGTAATATCATAAACCTAATTATATGTTAATATTGATTTCCATATGCTACAATTAGGGTTTGTAGTCTTGGATTCAAAGCATGTACAATAGAGAAACCTAGATCCAAGCATTAGGGTTTGTATGAGCACATAGGATGTCTTATGACCAAAACCCATTAGTGGTATTAGATCCTAGACTGGTTTCAATTGTATTGATGCATTGTATATCTGAAAAATTCGATTTTTGATGTTCTGGAGGCTGGACTCGCCGAGTCCATAGCTGAACTCGCCGAGTCCAGGCTTGACTCGACGAGTCAACTCGTCAGATGGAGGTTATCTCGGGATTTCTTGCTATTTTTGCATTGGCATAGTTACCTTATCATGTTAGATCAATATTAATCCAATTATATGATATATTTGACTATAATTTTGATCTAATTGAAGATATTTATCAATTAATAAGATAATTGATTAATTATTTTGACTAAATTGATAAATTGTTTTGCAAGAAATCATTAAACAAATCAAATATGGATAATTATGTGATTAAATGTTAATTTAAATTATTTTTTATTTGATCCTTGTTCTTATGAAAAGTTTCATATTTTGCCCTTTAGGTTTTATGGTTTAAATTTGAACCCAAAAGTTTTGTTGTTTTGAAATTTAAATAGTTAAAACCCTAATGTTTTGAAAAAGGTTTCAAAACTTGAGCTCAAGTTTTGGAATTTAAATTTTGATTAAATGATTTAATTTTGATGTATATTTAAATTCTAAACCCTAATGTGTTGAAATGTTTCAAAACATGCCCTCAAGTTTTGGAATTTAAAAGTTGATTAAAAGTTTAATTAGGAATGTTAAATTCTAAAACTCTAGTATAGTTTTGAAAAAGTTCAAATCACACCCTTATGGTTTTATTAATTAATTAAGGTGTATAATTAAAAGAGGTTTAATAAATCCATAAAGTTTAGGTTTACAATTTAATTGAATTAAAAGTATAATTGTTAAATTTGACCACCTAGTATTTTAAAAGTGTAAAATACACCCTATACTATATAGAACATTAAAAGTCTAACATTATATATATATATATATATGAGTAAAAGTCAGTCTTACCGTTAGTAGGCCTCATTCACGAAGCTAGTCTATAGGGGGTGTTTAAGGAAATTGCCTATAAAATGGCGATTGAATGGGTATCCACTCTTACCCACCGCACTCTTGACTAGTGGAGGGTCGTTAACCGAACTGGTAGGATAGGACGAAACCTTCCATTACAAGTATAATGAATTATTAAAGTAACTAAATGTTTTCATAAAATTCCCAATCTTAGTTACTTAGGCAAAAGTGAATTGATGCAATTCCATGAAATTACACTTTGTGCCCTTGCGAAGACGTTAGCGGAGCGTGTGTGGTTTACCGGCACACTAAATGGTTCTAAGCAAAGGTAGCAAAGGGTGACTCAATGTTAGTCATAGTTCGATGGAGCGTGTGTGGTTTACCGACACATCGAATAGGTGACTGTAACATGTGAGGGCACCATGTAAGTTTGCATGGTTATTCACACCCGCTTTGTGATCCTCGGCATCCCAGTCACAAACAAGAGGGGCATATCAAGATTTAAACATGCCATTGAAAGTTCAATGAATCTCAAAGGATCTAGGAGTTTTCATAGATTTAAAACTTAAATTCTTTTTCGTTTTTCGTGGTGGAAATTAGTGAATCGTCATTCACTTACCTTCAAATATTCTGCAATTAGGGTTACGGCATCCCTCTCCCGAGTTGTAGAATATTGTGTTGGGTCCTAGCCTTAGTATCTCATTTGGGTGATTTACTAAGGACTCTATCAATCAACTAACTTGAATTCGTTTTCTCCTGTTTTGTAGATGTCAAAGTTCGACAACTATGGTCTTCCCAAATCCCGTGGAACAAGCATTCCACATGAACATGATATTCCACGATTCGTTCGAGGAACAAGAAATCATGCTTAACTTCCTTCACCTCCTCCAATTATTCTCCCTAACCCAAAAGTTCGAAGGCTTGAAAAGTTCAAGATCACTCAAGCCCTTTTGGCAAGTAAACATAAAGAAGGAAAGTCGGTGTGTGCACACGTCCTAGGGATGAAGTCACACATTGATAGATTAAGAATGTTGGGATCCGTCGTTTGCGAGGAAATAGCTGTTGATTGGGTTATTCAGTCACTTCCAAACTCATATAGTGAGTTCGTAAGAGAGTACTATATGATAAACCACGACGTGACCCTTATAGATCTCACCTATATGCTTATTGCTGCTGAATCAGCAATGGTTTGGCGCAATAGAAAAGCAAAGTTGATTGGTGAATCTGCCTTCAAGACCTCTATGGATGTAGACGATGGCAACAAAAGACATGCTATCATCGAAAGGTTTGATCATAAGAGAAAGGAAATGTCTAAAGTAGTTCCATGTCAAGTTCCAAAGGAGTCAATTTGCTTTTATTGCCAAGAGAGAGGGCATTGGAGACGAAGCTGCCCTATTTACCTAAGAGATCTAAGAGATGGGAGAGTCGAAACGTATGGCTCTAATATAGGTAAAATCCATTAACTAACTCTTTTAAGCTTCTATTCTAGATTCTTAATACATAATGCGATAAGATTGCAATTGATGTTTTGTAGGATCGAAGAAAAAGAAAGGAAGCTTAAGGGAAGAAGTGAGCAGAATCTAACCGTGAAGGAATGGTTTTGAATCGCATTTCTCGAAGATTAGATTCTTGAGCTACTAATTAGAGTTAGAATTAGATTGCTAAGAAAGATGTATTAGCATAGTTTTTTAATGAATTGCATTGTAAGGACAAATTTTTCCGCAATAAATAAATTTTGATTTTATAATATTTATTTATCCTTGCAATGGCGTATATGAAAAATTGATGTTTGAATATTAGCAATAATGGATTTGGTTCTTATTATGTTATTTATGGAAAGTCGAAAATTTACCAAATAGGGAGAGTTTCTCATCGCCCAAAGTTTCAATTGGACAGAAACTTGGAATCATGCAACTTGGTTGCACGATGAATGAGAAATTTCATATTTGGAAATTAGACTAATTCATAGACAAAGTGTCAAGTGAAGGACTAGGAGATCGAATACACAAAGTTGCGTGTTGATCAAGTCCACCATAAGAGTAACAAATATATTTGTCATGATTTACTAAAGGTTTAGTAAATATGATTATACTTACAAGATTAAGTGTAATTCTGAATTGATTGAAAAAGTTTAAATCAATAGCAGAACGAATAAGAAGAATCAAGTAGGAAGAAAGATAAAAGTTTCTCCATTCTAAGAAGAAGGGAGAGTAGCTTTTATGCTTTATGATAGGTCTTAATGATTAAGAACCATATCTCAATTGATCCTCTAAGTGAGTCTTAGTATAATTCTATGTCAAGAAGAGGAATCAAGAATTGAAGAAATGGTTAAATCAAGAAGTCAATCATACTTCGTTCCAAAACAAGTCTTAAAGTTAAGATTGTGACATTGAGTGAAAAGTATTAAGAAGGTTTGTAACATTCATCAAATGTGGAAAGTTGTGATGTCTTGGATAAGACAAAGACCAACTAGAACCAATTTATGAAGAGTTTTGATAAAAGCTACACTAACTCTTGAATATTTGTTTTGACAAGAGAATCTTATATGTCAAGGAGTCAGTGGGAGTCTTAATGGTCTTGAAAGGTTTCAAGAACAAATGAAATAAACCTTATCGATCATCACTAGCACACGAGTTGAGGTTTACAACCTATCGTGTTGACATTATTTTGTTTCTGTGCCGTTCCAATCGAGTTAATTATGCATGTGAGTCCTATGAGTTCCCATTTGAATGCATAAAAGGCAAGGAACTTAATCAATGAAAGGTACATTGATAGGAAAAGGTGAGCTGCTTAACTACTTGGAAGACGTGGTGGGCAGCTGTGCTACCATAAGGCAAGAAATCGAGATTAAGAAAGTTCGATCCATATGAGTTTGAATTTTTCGTAAACTTTGGTTTTGACAAATTCACATGGATAGGAACAAATACACCGTTTAAATCTAAGTGTCATAAGATTTCCTCCTTCATGAAAATGATTGTGAGGAAATGCTTTCACTAAGAAAGATTTAAGAAGACAGTGATTGTAAAATTGCATTCTCGAATTCGATTATGGTTACGGTATCCCTTTCCATAATTTGAATTGTGAGGTTTGGCAATTAGTCTTAATTGTTTAGACACGCATATGAACTATCTAAGGCAAAGGTGTATAAGTTCAAGAAGCCTTGATAAAAGGTTATCAAAGCATTAAGTATTAGAAACATGGACTTAAGAAATTCAATAGGTATTGTTTTTCTGAAAGTTAAGATGTTTATGAATACATGTCGAAGCTAGTGGGAGCATAAGTGTTATGTTTTATAGTAATCATCATGATAGTGGGAGCATAAAAGTTATGATTGTATGATTATTATAGCCTCGAGTGGCAATGTGCTGATACACACCGACCGGAGGGTCGTATTATAGCCTCGAGTGGCAATGTGCTGTATGTGGTGTTTTGGGGAACTCACTAAGCATTTATGCTTACAGTTGATGTGTTATGTGTTTCAGGTACTAGTGATAAGCGTGGGAAGGCACCGACATGATTCGTACACACACGCATTGGAGTTTTTGTAGAGATTCTGGGAAGATGTTTTGTGACAATAACATTTGATACAATGTGTTTGACATTATTTTATGAATGAATGAATGTTTTAAAAATAAAAAATTATTTTGAAAATTTACGTCGTTACTAGTTGGTATTAGAGCCTTGGTATGAGGGATTCAGATGCATCTTCGGGCATATTTGAACTCAAACTGAGGATTTGAGGAAAAATCTTGATAATGAAGTAAAACTTTTGAAAAGAGTAAAAGGAGTTTTGAGGCAAACAGAGCAGAGCCGTGTGTACGATCAGCCAACGCCCGAACGGTGAATCCCCCAAGTACCGTTACATTTTGTGTAATGAGATATGTTATGTTATGCATGCTAGAGTAGGCTAGGTATACATATTAGGACTAGAGTGGCCTGATTTGTGATGCCTTAGCCTAGGAGATTTCTGCTGCTGAGATGCTTTGAGAGCGAGTAGATAGCAGTTAGGAGCTCATGAGAGTAGAATACTTGTAATCCAAGATCCAAGGAGGAGGACTTGGAGTGAATACTGATGCGGTGTGGTCAGTAGTATTGGGCCCGTACTACTGAAGACACCGGATCAGTGGGCATTCCAAGTAAGAATCTTTTGGACAACGGAGGACAAGTAGGGTTGTGTCATCGAGTATGTGTATGCTTGATCGAGTCTCTTATAATTTTTGTTGTATTTGAGAAGCATCATGGTTAGGGCTCGACACACATCTGAGAGCAGTGGTGTCAGCGACGAGGAGATCCGTCGATTGATTCATGAGGAGGTTGATGCTGCCATCCGGGCTGAGTTTCCTGAGATGTTTGGGGACATCAAGACCACACTGATTGAGACTTTTGATGAGCGGTACGCAGCATTGACTGAGGCTGCTGCAGCTGCAGCTACTGCTGTTGTTGCTGCTGCCAGACCTCAGGGAGGTGACTCGTTGTTGTTCCAGGAGTTCAGCAACACCAAGCCACCAGAGTTCGATGGGACGCAGGACCCGATTTCCGCTATGAGGTGGATCTCTGACATTGAGGGATGCTTCTATACGTGTTCTTGTCCAAAGCACTTGAGGGTTCGGTTCGCCTTGAACCAGCTCCGCCTGGGAGCGAAGGATTGGTGGAAGTTCATGACGGCGAACTTCACTTTGGCTGAGATTTCCGAGGTGACCTGGGAAAGGTTCACCGCTATGTTTAGAGAGGAGTATGTTCCCCCGGTGGAGAGGGAACAGTTGATTCAGGAGTTCTTGACCCTCAAGCAGGGTACTGATTCTGTGGTAGTGATCACCAGGAAGTTTCATGAGAGGGCGATGTTTTTCCCTGAGTAGGTGTCATCTGAGCAGGCTCGTATGAGCCGTTATCTGAGCGTGTTGAGGAGAGATATTCTGGAGTTCGTGGCGAACTCGACTTACCGGACATTTTCCGAGCTCCAAGCAAATGCCCGGAAGAGGGAGATTGAGTTGGAGACTCAAGCCAGAGAGGAGGCCGAGTCACAGAGGGCGGATCGGCGGCCGGCTCAGTCTCAGCCGGCAGCCAAGCGGGCTAGACCCACTGATTCGAGATCTGGAGGCACGAAGGGCCGCACTTGTGGGAAGTGGGGTAAGAGTCACGAGTGGTCGTGCAGGGCAGGGGTATGCTACAAGTGTGGGAAGGAGGGGCATATCGCGAGGGATTGCCCCAAGGGATTCTCGGTTTGCTTTCATTGAAGGCCGATTGCCCGCAGCTTCTTCAGCGATCAGCACAGGGATCTGCGCCTGCTGCTAGGACTACCAAGGTTCGGCCGGTGAAGGTCGAGGCCCCAAAGGCTCGTGGGAGAGCATTTCATTTGACCATAGAGGAGGTCCGCGTGACGCCCGATGTTGTGGCTGGTATGTACTCTCTTTTCATCTTTATTTGAGTTGAATTTTTATGCTTATATGATGATATGCGTAGGTACTTTTCTTGTGAGTTTTGTGCCTGCATTGGTATTATTTGACTCAGGTGCGAGTCGGTCGTTTGTTTCCGTAGCATTTAGTCAGCATATTAGTATCCGTCGAGAGGCGTTGGATCAGCCTCTGCGAGTTTCCATAGCTGATGAGCGAGCAGTGTATGCTTCAGATGTGATTCGAGGATGTGTCCTTGAGATCTTCGGCGTGGAGTTTCCGATAGATCTGGTTCCGATCGCGATGGAGGACATGTGTGTTATAGTGGGTATGGATTGGTTGAGCTGATTTGGAGTTGGGATAGACTACGAGCATCAGTTGGTAATGATTTGAGACCCTAGTGGGGGAGTTCTGACAGTGCACGGTGCGGGTACACGTGCGGGGTCAGCATTTTGTTCGGCCGCCAGAGTGAGGCAGAGTCTATAGCAGGGTTGTAGATGATTTGTGGCATATGTGATGGATGCGAGGGTTGTTTCAGAGAGACCGAATTCGGTTGATGAGGTTCCGATAGTACGCGAGTTCCCGGATGTGTTTCCAGAGGAATTGTCGGGTGTGCCTCCAGAGAGGCAAGTAGAGTTCGGTATTGAGTTGGTTTCGGGAGCTGCGCCTATCGCTAAGGTGCCTTATCGCTTTGCGCCTCCGGAGATGCAGTAGTTATCCTCGCAACTCTAGGAGATGTTGGGGAAGGGGTTTATCAGCCCGAGCAGTTTGCCATGGGGGGCGCCTATTCTTTTTGTCAAGAAGAAGGATGGTTCGCTCCGGATGTGCATTGATTATCATGAGCTGAATAAGCTAACAGTCAAGAACCGTTACACATTACCGTGGATCAATGATTTGTTTGATCAGTTGCAGGGGGCATCTTGGTTCTCCAAGATCGATTTGAGGTCTGGGTATCATCAGGTGAGGGTGCGGGAGGAGGACGTCCAGAAGACCCCGGTGTTGGTTGCTATTCATGGGGCCCAGGCTGAGGCTATAAAGCCGGAAAGACAGAAGTGAGAGCGAGTTGTCGGGATGGTATCGGAATTAGTTACCGATAGCCGGGGGCTTATGACATTTCAGGGTCGGATTTGGGTACCGTCCGTGGGCGGCACGCGTACCATTTTGATGGAGGAGGCCCATCGATCGAAATTCTCGATCCATCCCGGGGCCACTAAGATGTATTTAGACTTGAAAAAGGATTATTGGTGGCCCTGTCTGAAGAGGGATGCCGCATGGTTTGTAGAGAGGTGCTTAACCTGTCGTAGGGTGAAGGCCGAGCACCAGCGTCCACATGGTAAGCTGCAGCCATTAGAGATTCTCGATGGAAATGGGAACAGATTACCATGGATTTCATCACCAAATTGCCAAGGACCGCGAGGGGTGTCGATGCAATTTGGGTGATTGTGGACAGGTTGACGAAGAGTGCTCACTTCCTAGTAGGGATGTTATTCGGGTCAGAACCGAACCGAACCGACCCGAACCCGAATAAACCGAAAACCGAATAAGGGTAATTGTATGAACCGAAAACCGAACCAAATAAGCAATACGGGTTCGGTTCGGTTCGGGTATTATTCGGTTCGGTTCGGTTCCGACCCGAATAACCCAAATAACATGTACAAGATGATTAAGGAGCTGAATAACCCGAATAACCCAAATAACATTTACAATGTGATTATAAATATTGTATTTTGTATGACTTTTGTAGCTTATGATAAACACGAATAACACAGATTAACTATTTTTGATATATAAAATGTAAAATCCAACCACCACAATCTTAAGATATAGTTATTAAACAACATATTAAACACTAAACATTAAACATCCAAAACACCTAAAAAAACTATCTATAAGTATATAAGTTAAATATTAAACATTACGTGAGTATTTTGGGTAACGATTGATATAACATAAGATCGAATAAGCAATCGTGCAGATGGAAAAAAAATGTGACTTTTCATATTCGGTTCGGTCCATTTGGATTGAATAAGCCCTTATCCGGGTAACCCGGACCAAATAACCCGAAAACCGAATAAGCCTTATTTAATTACCCGAAAACCGAATCGAATTGCTTATTCGGGTCTAATTCGGTTCGGTTCGGTTCGGTTTTCGGTTCGGTTTGGGTTTTCGGGCCAAATTCTCATCCCTACTTCCTGGCCATCAGTGAGAGCTCTTCCACGGAGAAGTTGGCAGAGATATACGTGAGAGAGGTGGTATCACGACATGGAGTGCCGATCTCGTTTGTCTCAGATCCGGATGCAAGTTTCACTTCCAGATTCTGGAAGAAGTTTCATGAGGAATTGGGTACGAAACTGCATTTTAGTACCGCATACCACCCACAGACTGACGGGCAGAGTGAGCGGACGATTCAGACGCTCGAGGACATGCTCCGGGCATGTGTGTTGGATTTCGGCGGGAGTTGGGACACGTATTTTCCCTTGGCGGAGTTTTCTTATAACAACAACCATCATTCGAGCATTGGCATGCTGCTCTTTGAGCTGTTGTATGGGAGGAGGTGTCGAACCTTTATTTTCTGGGGAGAAATAGGGCAGCGTGTGATGGGCAGCATCGAGATTGTGCTTCAGACGACATAGCAGATCCAGCAGGTCAGACAGAGGTTGTTGGCCGCTCAGAGTTGTCAAAAGAGTTATGCGGACAGACGTCGGTCCGAGCTTGAGTTTCAGGTCGGCGACTTCATGCTCTTGAAGGTCTCTCCTTGGAAAGGAGTGATCTGATTCAGGAAGAGGGGCAAGTTAGGGCCCTGATATATTGGTACTTTCAGGGTGATCGCGAGGGTAGGCAGGGTAGCCTATCGTTTGGAGTTACCAGCCGAGTTGGGTTAGATTCATGACACTTTCCACGTGTCGCAATTACGTAAGTGTATAGCCGACGAGTCGGCAGTGGTGCCATTAGAAGATATTCAGGTGGATGCGAGCCTGAATTATGCTGAGAGACCGATGGCGATCAGGGATCGGAAGGTCAAGGTTTTGAGGAACAAGGAAGTGCCTTTGGTGCAGGTCCAGTGGCAACATCGGAAAGTGTTAGATTTGACTTGGGAACCGGAGCGGGAGATGCGAGAGCAGCATCCAGAGTTGTTTTCAGAGTGAGACTTCGAGGGCGAAGTCTGATTCTAGTAGGGGAGAATTGTAACATCCAGGTTCCCAAGCATTATGTTTTGTTCTTTTATTTTTAGATATTGTGGAGGGGACTCAGCGAGTTGGTGTCTAAACTCGCCGAGTATGGTCGTGGATTTGTATGCGAGTTCACAGCTGGACTCGACGAGTTCTTGAGTGGACTCGGCGAGTCCACACTATTTAATGAAACCCTAATTTCCAGTGTTTGAGACCTATTTAAAGGGCCTTATGGCCGTCAATTACGGCTACCAACCCCCAGAGAGAATCCCTAAAGAGATCTAGAGCGTTTGTGAGGAAGGAGAGGCAAATCTTGAACTTTTGTGGGTGTTTTTGCAAGAAGGAAGTGTTCAAGGCAAGAGGAGGCTGAAGGAGGTGCGATTTTGGTGGTTCTTGAGCTCTTAGAGACTGTATTGAGGTATTATTCTTGGACCTTCTTCAGTTTTGATGTTGATCCTTTGAGTTAGTGTTTTCTAACCCTTTTAGAGGTGGTTTATGTAGAGCATTTGGTCCCTTCTCAAGTTTGTGTTCTGGATCTGGACCCAAAGAGGTCCAGATGCCTTAACACTTGGAGCTTTATGAGTCCTTTTAGGATCCATGGGCTAGGAATGTCATTTTTAGGGATAGATCACCATTTTGGACCATTTAGATGAGATATGAGTGCCAAGGTCCGAACTTTACGTGATTATCATGCTTGGGGATGCCAAATCTATGATTGTATGGAACATATCTAACCTCAGAAGTTTTTTTGAGTTTGTGCATGGCACGAACTCGCCGACTCCGAAGAACAGAATCGGCGAGTAGTATGAAGGTTGCCTATGAATCACTCAGTGAGTGGACGTGTCGAGTTGGGGGAATGACTCGGTGAGTCAGGGAGACAGACCGGGTCGAAGGACCCAATGATATGGAAGTGGAGGGTTCCGCTGATACACACCGACCGGAGGGTCGTATTATAGCCTCGAGTGGCATATGTGTTGTATGTGGTATTTTGGGGAACTCACTAAGCATTTATGCTTACAGTTGATGTGTTATGTGTTTCAGGTACTAGTGATGAGCGCGGGAAGGCGCCGACATGATTCGTACACACACGCATTGGAGTTTTTGTAGAGATTCTGGGAAGATGTTTTGTGACAATAACATTTGATACAATGTGTTTGACATTATTTTATGAATGAATGAATGTTTTAAAAATGAAAAATTATTTTGAAAATTTACATCGTTACAATATTGTTCGATAAGGTGTATGTATGTATATATAGAATGGGCCAATTTCAGTTCGGATGGGCTAAGCTTGCATGGAAATCCATGGATAGTCCATGGAGCTTTTAACCCATGGATCCTATGGAAATGAAAGTTCATGGGTATTAGGGTTTACATGGATGTAACCCTAATCTACCATACTATATAAAGAGGTCTTTGGCACTTGAAATGGACTAGTGTGTGAGATAACAAGGGTGGGCCGATTTCAGGAGTGCATCATATTCTCTCAAAGTCTTCCAAGTTGTTTTGGTGATTTGTGATTCCACTTGAGGCATTCATATTATTGGTGCTAGGCTCTTGAAGCTCCAAACAGTCAACCACAAGAAAAGGTATGTCATCCTACAAGTTTTTTTATATTACATGTACCCCATGATATGCTAGTTAGGATGAAAACCTTGGAAAATGAAAGTTTGCATGTATAATAGAGAAAACCTAGATCCAAGGTTTCTAGGGTTTCATGTACACTATAGGAGTGTTATAATGCTCAAAAGCCTTCAGTGGTATCAGAGCCTAGGCTTCTTTTCAATTATACTTTATGCAAATTGCTAAAAAAAGTCGAATTTTTGATCTCTGTTTAGTGAACTCGCCGAGTCCCTGGGGGGACTTGACAAGTCCATGTGAAAACTCGTCCAAATCGTTGAGTTGGTTCATGCACTCGAGGAGTCAAAGGCCCTGAGTGCAGAATTTCGAGATTTATTGCTGGAATTTGACTAGGATCATTATCCTAAACTGTTTTTAGATTGTGAAACCTGTTTTTGATTTGGTAATGATTGTGCTTATCCAATTTCAATGATAATTGTCAAAGTTTCAAGTTTTATATTAAGTTCATATGATACTTGAAAATTGTTGATATGAATGCTTCTTGCTTATGAGTTTTGTTAGATCATAGGAATTATTTGCAAATTGTTTGTTAGTTAATTGTTGATCTAAATGCTTCATAATGGACTGCATAACTTGTCCTCGAGTTAAGGAATTCCAAAAGTCTCTTCCATTACAAGTCTTTAAAACTCATAAGTTATAGAAATGAAAAGTTTTGAATAGTTTCAAAACTTGCTTTCATGTTTTGGAATTTGTAAAGTTTCACACACATTAATACTTTAATTCCAATCCCTAGATTTTTAAAATTTTAAAATTCAACCCTTATACTTCATAGTATTATAAGCTAATATATATATATATATATATATATATATATATATATAAGATCAAGTTAGTATTACCGTTAGTAGGCCTCATTCACGAAGTCAGTCTATACGGGGGTAGAAGGTTGTTGCCTATAAAATGGCAGTTTAATGGGTGTCCACTCTCACCCACCGTTTCCTTGACTGGTGGAGGTTCGGTTGCCGAACGGGTAGGATAGGACACTAATTCTCATTAAGTATAATGATTATTATAAAGTAACTCAATGTTTTTTAAATTCTTAACCTTATTTACTTTAGGAAAATGTGAATTTGGTGCTAACCCATGAAATCACATTTTGTACCATACCAAGTCGTTAGTGGAGCGTGTATGGTTAACCGACACACTAACATGGACTAGTAAGAGTGGCAAAGGGTAACTTAATTTTTATCATAGATTGGTGGAGCACATGTAGTTAGCCACCACATCGATTGGGTGATAAAATTAAGTGTACCAAGTTAATTTACATGGTTTTTCACAGCTTGTTTTGTGATCCTCGGCATCCCAGTCACAAACTTGAAGGGCACAATCGAGATTTAAACATGCCATTGAAAAGTTCAATGAATCTCAAAAGAATCTAGGTATTTCAATTCATTAAAAATTAATAATTTATTTCATTTTTCATGGTAGAAATTGGTGAATCGTCACTCGCCTACCTTCAAATATTTTGTAGCTTGGATTACGACATCCCTTTTCCAAGTTATAAAATATTGTGTTGGGTCCTAGCCTTGGTATTACATTTGGGTGTCTTATTAAGGACTCTTTATCTAATCTAAACTTGTCTTTTCTTCTTTTCAGATGTCTTCCAACAATGCTTCTGGCTCAAACCCTACCGACTCCTTCTCTCTCATAAATCTTTGTGGGAGAGTCATCTTTGATGGTTCCAACTTTAATGATTGGATCAGGAACATCAGGATGGTCACACGTTACCAGGAGAAGGAATATGTCCTCGATAAGGAGTTAAAATATATTGATGAGTCTTCTGCTACTCCATAGTAGATCGCTGACTTTAGGAATCATGAGAGAGATGCCGCAAAGGTGGCATGTATCATGTTGGACACAATGACAGTTGAACTCCAAAAGTCATATGAGGACTTTTACCCTTTTGAGATGAAAAAAGACCTGATGGATATATACCATTAGAGTGCTCGTCAAGAGAGGTATGAAATCATCTCTTCCATGATAACAACCCGAATGAAGGATGGTGAACCCATCACTGGCCACATGCAAAAAATGCAAAGGTTTGTGGACCGTTTATTGAAGTTGAATGTGAACTTCCCCGAGGAGCTGCCTATTGATATCATACTGCACTCCTTACCTCCATGTTATGATCAGTTCTGAATGACCTATCATATGAAAAAGGAGGAGTTCACACTCAGCAAGTTTCAGGGACTTTTGAAGACCACCGAACGTGCTCTCAAAGGTAAATCGGTTGTTACCACTCCTACTCCTACCACCGCCCCTGTTCTGGCAATCAGGCAAGGTAAAGGGAGGAAGAGGAAGATACCTTCAAAGGGTCACAAGGGAAAGTCCCTTGATTGTTCCTCTTCAAGTGGAACCAAAGGTGGTCCTGCTACTCCCTCTGCCAACCCTAAAGAAGCTGAATGCTTTTATTGTCATGATAAGGGGCACTGGAAGCGAAGCTACCCTAAGTACTTGCAGGATGTTAAGGATGGGAAAGTAAAACCCACCCACACAGGCATTTACACTATATTGTCAAAAAACACACCATATACTAATTCTTGGGTCCTTGATACAGGTTGTGGAATTCACATATGTTCTGATTTGCAGGGCCTAAAAAGAAGTGAGGATGTGGAGCACGGGAAGATAAACTTAATCATGGGGAATATGAAAGCTTCACCTTTCACCAAGATTGAGTTTATTCATTATTGCTGAGTAGTAGGTTAATATTATATTTGAATAAATGTTGTTACTTGTCTGAAATGGCGATAAATATTATTTCTTTTCATGGTTTGTACAAGCAAGGATTTAGTTTTTCATTTGATAATGAATGTGGTGGTATTAATGTTTTTTATAATGGTGTTTTTTTTAAATCATTACCTTGTGATGGTGTATATGAAACTATGTCAGCTGTAGACAACTTAGGAAATAATGTATTGCATATTGATTGTTCCACTAGTTTGGACAAAGCATCCTTGTTGCATTGTCGTGTTGGACATGTTAACAAGAAGCGCATAGGCCAACTCCAAAAGGCAGGAGTCTTGGAATCATTTGACCTAATGTCAGATGATAGTTGCGAGTCTTGTTTACTTGGAAAAATGACTAAGTCACCCTTCACTGGTACTTGTGCGAGGGGTTAGGGTTTGTTGGACCTCATACACACAGATGTATGTGGACCCTTGAAAACCGCCACAAGGGATGCTAGCCGCTTCTATGTGACATTTACTAATGATTATAGTCGATATGGCTATATTTACTTAATCAAGCATAAGTCAGAAACTTTTGAAAAGTTCAAAGAGTTTAAACATGAACTAGAGAATCAGTTGGGCAGGAACATTAAAGATGCTTTGATCCGATTGAGGTGGAGAGTATCTTAGTATAGAGTTCCTTGACTATCTTAAGGAATGCGGAATTGTTTCATAATTGACACCTCCCAGGACACCACAGCCTAGTGGTGTAGCTGAGAGGTGCAATCGAACCTTGTTGGACATGGTTCGTTCCATGATGAGTCGAGCTTCGTTACCAATCTCATTTTGGAGGTATGCCTTAGAAACTGCCGCCCATATCCTTAATCTAGTCCCAACTAAAAAGGATGCCAAAACACCTCACGAGATGTGGACTAGGAAAGTACCCAGTTTAGACCACATCAAGATTTGTGGTTGCGAAGCTTTCGTGAGGCGTGAGACTCACGACAAGCTTGAACCTCATATTAAGCGATGTATTTTCCTCGGCTACCCACATAAATCTTTTGGTTACCTCTTCTACAAACCCAGTGAAAATGTGGTCTTTATGGCAAGGAGAGGGTCTTTCACGAGATAGAATTCATAAGCCAAGGAAACAGTGGGAGGCAAATTGACCTAGAAGAGCTTCAAGAGTCAAGTGGTAAAAGAACCTCAAACCCTAGCAATCAACATGAGGAGGAAACTCCTGTTGAACCAACTGACGAGACTGTACCTCTGAGGCGTTCCACCAGAGTTAGGAATCCACCTGAGCATTACTATGGTTTCCATATTACCGTGGAAGGTGATACATTTATCAGTGATAGTACACTAGTAAATTTAGATGAACCTAAAAACTATAGGGAAGCCATGGCAGACCTTGAGTTTGATAAACGGAAAGAGGCTATGGACAACGAGATTCAGTCCATGTATGACAATCAAGTTTGGAAGTTGGTTGGCAATGTACCGAGTCTTAAGACAGTCGGGTGCAAATGGATCTTCAAGAAGAAGACTGACATGGATGGGAAAGTGCACACTTATAAGGCGCAACTGTTTGCGAAGGGCTTCATCCAAACTCAGGGAGTTGACTATGATGAAACCTTCTCACCAGTAGCAAAGATTAAGTCTATTAGGGTTATACTAGCCATTGCTGCATTTCATGATTATGAAATATGGCAAATGGATGTCAAAACTGCTTTCCTTAATGGAAAGTTGGTTGAGGATGTTTACATGAGTCAGCCAGAGGGTTTTGTCAATGCAAGGTACCCAGATAAAGTGTTTAAGCTTGAGAAATCCATTTATGGATTGAAACAAGCATCTCGCAGTTGGAATCTTTGTTTTGATGAGAAAGTCAAAGAGTTTGGTTTTTTGAGAAGCGAGGATAAGTCCTGTGTACATGTCAGAGCTAGTGGGAGTATAGTTAGCTTTTTGGTATTGTATATGGATGACATACTACTCATAGGAAATGACATCCCAACTTTGCAGGAGATTAAGTCCTAGCTTGGGATGTGTTTCTCTATGAAGGACCTTTGAGAAGTTGCTGATATCCTCGGGATAAGGATATTGAGAGATAGGAGTAAATGACTAATTGGACATAGTCATAACACTTACTTGGACATGGTTTTGAAGAGGTTCAACATGTAGAATTTAAAGAAACATGATTTACCGATCCAAAGCAATGCCAAACTGAGTAAGGCTTAGAGTCCGAGTACAGAGGCTGAGATAGATGAGATGAGTCGATTACCATATGCTTCCGCTGTTTGCTCGATCATGTATGCCATGACTTGTACCCGCCTAGATGTGGCCTTTTCTTTGAGCATGGTCAATAGATATCAGGGGAACGCTGGCAAGGCTCACTCGACTGCAGTAAAGAACATTCTTAAGTACATGTGAAGGATTAAGGATTGGATCCTTACTCTTGGTGGGAGTGATGACTTGAAAGTGGTAGGGTATAGTGACGCTAGTTTTCAAACCGACAGAGATAATTTCCGCTCTCAGTCGAGCTAGTTCTTTACCCTAAATGGAGGGGCAATTACTTGGAAAGTTCCAAGCAGGAGACGGTAGCTGATTCGACATGTGAATTAGAGCACATAGTAGCAAGTGAAGCGACGAAGAAGGCGATATGGCTGAAGAACTTCATCGGAGACCTTGGATTTGTACCAGCTATAAAGGAGCCTATGGAGATTTTCTATCACAGCAATAGTGCAGTTGCCTTAGCCAAGGAGCCGAGAGATCACGACAGATCCAGACACATTGACAGAAAATATCACTTCATAAGGCACAAGATAGAAGAAGGACTCCTCGTGGCAAAGAGGGTATCGTTAGAAGAGAACCCAGCAGACCCCCTCATGAAGGGACTGACTAGGGTTAAGCATTTGTAGCATGCGAGGCGCATCGGGCTGAAGGACGATATTACTTTTACTGATTAGATAGCTATTTCTGAAACTTGTAAAATGTAATTGACATTTGATGATTAAATAAAAGTTGTTATTTGTTTATGAGTAAAGTGTTACTATCTTGTGTCAATCGTTTACTATTGTTTCAACTTTGCATGTTTTGACTTCCAGAATAATTACTTTATTCAAACTCTCCACAGTCAATCATACTTTGGAAGTAGGTATGAGTCAAGACTGTCATGAATTGGGCTTGTAGATGTCTAAGGTGCTTAGACATAGCAAAATTTGCTGCAACATTCATGATTGCTCATAAGTTCTAAGTATTAGATTAAACCCACGCTCACTTGTATCACTTCATGGAATTTATCTCGAGTGATCGTGAGATGGTAATATCATATAAGTTTTTAAACCTAGAGATATGAGTTGTTAACTATGATTTGGTTGCACATTTATTATACGAAAACGCATCAGTAACTTGATGTTGTAAAACGTGCCTTTGCGTATGATTCAACAAGTAGTTAGTACAAGCATATGAGTCAAAGTTTATATGTTCCTTTTAGTCCTTGGGGATTAGAAGCGATATATGGGCCCCTCGATGATTTTGTTTTGACCTATGTGTCAGGCTCGGGCAGAACCAAATTGATGTGTTCAGTTTAGTTCCATGTCAAACAAATTGGAAATTGGGAAACAAACTAATGGAAAATAAGTACAACGTTGTTCCATGTATTTGTCCAACTAATATCTTGAGAATAGAGGATTATATGATCACTTATCTAAAATGGCACTTCAAAGATTAATAGATTTTTAAGAGCTACGATTGTTGGTCGATTCCTTAAGTCATACTTGCAACTATAGTTATCAGACTTATCCAAGTAGGAGACTATTGGAAAAGGTGTGTAAGTCCCTAACTATATTTGGTATGTACTTGACTCGACGCGGCATGGTCCATTTGGGTTGCACTTCACTAGACAATTTGTATGGATAGTCTTTTGAGAATAGTATATTTATGATTTATTAATATATTATAAGTTAGAATATATTAATATGAAATCATATTGTTTAATTAGTATTGATAATAATTAATTTGAAATTAATTTAGTGATAAAAAAGAAACTAACTAAATATGGACTCTTATATATATATATATATATATATATATATATATATATATATATATATAATGGCCCTATGCTCATTTAGGATGGGCTAAGCATGCATGGAAGTCCACGGATAGTCTGTGGAGCTTTTAACCCATGGATCCTATGGAAATCAAAGGTCATGGGTATTAGGGTTCACATGGATGTAGCCATAATCCACCATACTATATAAAGAGGTCTTTGGCACTTGAAATGGACTAGTGTGTGAGATAACAAGGGTGTGCCAATTTCAAGAGTGCATCATATTCTCTCAAAGTCTTCCAAGTTGTTTTAGTGATTTGTGATTCCACTTGAGGAATTCACATTATTGGTGCTAGGCTCTTGATTCTCCAAGCAATCAACCAGAAGAAGAGGTATGTTATCCTACCAGTTTTTTTATATTAAATGTACCCCATGATATCCTAGTTAG
Source organism: Lactuca serriola (assembly GCF_051521515.1). Lineage (NCBI taxonomy): Eukaryota > Viridiplantae > Streptophyta > Magnoliopsida > Asterales > Asteraceae > Lactuca > Lactuca serriola. The sequence continues at coordinate 92,298,310 of NC_136408.1, forward strand.
GATGAAAACATTGAAAAATGAAAGTTTGCATGTATAATAGAGAAAACATAGATCGAAGGTTTCTATGGTTGCATATACACCTAGGAGTGTTAGAATGCTCAAAACCCTTCATATATATATACATACATACATATATATATATATATATATATATATATATATATATATATATATACATATATATGAAGGTTGTAAAAATCGTTCGACGTTAGCTAGTCAGTGGACTGGGGTCAAGGGATTAATCGGCTAGACGGAGATTAATCGGGGGATTAATCAGAGACCATTAATTGCTAATTTGTTAGATTTCAAAAAATTAAATATGACTAATATCATATAAATGTTCATATATACCACTAATATCATAACAAAATAGGTTAATATGATAAATACAACACTAATCATACCTCAAATAGTTTCTATTGAGACATAACTTCTTTAAAGTGTTAAAATTTCATCAGGTTCTACTGTTCAGTCATTTTGTATGCATGGATTAATCGCTAGGCGCTCTCTAATCGGTCAAGTAGTGCCTAGGGATTAATCGAAGATTAATTGGGACCTAATCGGGATTTTAACAACATTGATATATATATATATATATATATATATATATATATATATATATATATATATATATATATATATATATATATATATATACGGGGTTGACATGTCCACCTACGGTTGCTAGCTAAAATATCAAAAGATCAATCAAAGCGGGGGATAAGTGTCTACAATTGTTACTACAACATCCAATAAAGCGTTGTAGGGGGTACATTTAGTCACAAAGCTCGGTTATAGGACTCTCAATAAACATTAAATGGAATCTTTCTCTCTCTCCCCCCCTCTCTCTCTCTCTCTTTCACTACAAATCATGAGCTTGGTTGCTTTCAAACTATTTTAAGTTGGGAATTACTTATGTAACAGTACAATTTTGTTCTCAAGGGTTCTTACAAACACAGTTTTATGTATGGATTTACTTATACAAAGATACATTTTCACTTTCAAAGATTCTCTACAAACACAATTTTAAGTACGGATTTACTTATACAAAGATACATTTTAGCTTTCAAGGACTCTTTGCAAACATAATTTTAACTATGGTTATACATACAAAGATAATACTTTTTAGACTTATTAAAAGTTTTATTGTTGATAGTAGAAAACCTATAACTCTCACCAACCTTGTGTTGACCCTCAAAACTACATGTATTCTCAAAAAATAACTAAACATACATTCAAGACAGATTAGATTACAGGTGACCTTGTTTACATATTGTTGTATTATATGCATATCTGTTAAGGCAATTCATGTACTATTATTTTTTGCAAAAACATTGTATTCAAATATCAAGATGGAACACAAATGCAATTTTTTTTATTGTTGTACTTGTGCTATATAATAAGTTTACATGTGATCCATGAACTTAGTGACACAACCTGACATCTTCTACCAACTCGGCCGGGGTTGTGGTAGATTGGTATCAGAGCTAAATTGGCTATAGAGAACTCGTATCCACGAAAGAGGAATATAAATATAGGAACTAGCTTCTAATAAAAGTATTATTATTAATTACACTACTTCTTGGCTACTTACGGTGTGAGGAATTTGGTTTGAAGGGCCGCATACAATTGTTGGATTTTCGAACAACTTAATTGCTAAAATGGTCATGCCCTCCAGTGTTTCATGTCTGGCCCTTGTCTGTATTTGGTAGCCTTGGAGTACAAAACGAAATTTAATAATACTAAAAACCTCACCAATTCTAATATATAAGAGTTATATATATACTCTGACCTACGATGAAAACACTTACTAAAATTCTAACATACCTCCAACTAAAACTACCAACTCAACCCTTTAAGTCAAACACTTACATAAGCCATACCATAAATAGACATGGAATGTACGCCTATGTTATTTATGGTCGTGCGGGTGCACAACCAACCTTGAGCAAGGAGCTTGATAGACTACAATGGTTGAATGTTTTAGATATTGAAGATGTTCTCAAGATTCGCTGCAGAAACCTAGTACCTTAGAAACCTTATATTAACCCCAAAACAATGTATACATTTTAAATACATAAAAACATGGAATGTACGCCTATGTTATTTATGGTCGTGCGGGTGCACAACCAACCTTGAGCAAGGAGCTTGATAGACTACAATGGTTGAATGTTTTAGATATTGAAGATGTTCTCAAGATTCGCTGCAGAAACCTAGTACCTTAGAAACCTTATATTAACCCCAAAACAATGTATACATTTTAAATAAATAAACATATGGGATAGCGTTACATTTTCATAGTTATTCTAAACCCAAAGTATAACAAAGAACCAATAGGTCCATTACCCTCGTAGTAGAGAAACCCATAGTTCCCAATCAATCATTTAGTAGTCTCCAAAATTTTTTCTCTATCATTTGAAATTGGTAGGATTTCAATTGAATTTCTATAATTTGGAAATCTATAGGATTTCTCAAATTGATCAAAGTCTATAATTTGGAACCTTACCACAAAAGGATTAGAGGTGACTGCTTACACCTCCCGATTTCACGACCTCGCAAACTTTTCTCGGGAATGGTGAACCTAGAATACAAAGATACCAAAAGGTACATCTGGGGATTAGCCTCACCAGTTCAAGGTATGGGTACTACATCCAGACCCACTACCTCTGATAGTGCCAAGCAATCTGCCTTTCAATTTAGTAAACAATGTATCTGTCAAGGTACCATGACCCCACAAACTAAAAAGAACCAGGTTGTGAGTAAAAAAAGGAAGTTCTATGGCAAGTCAAAGGGGGATTTCAAACACCGCAAACCCAATCCAGAACATGTGGCTACATACGCCACAATCACAAACCCTCCTGCCCCATCAAATCCCTACTATGGGAATTTACCCCACTGTACCAAGTCTAATTTCCACCATATTGGAAATTGCATGGTCTGCAACGTTTGTAACTTGAGAGGTCACACTTCTAGGTTTTGCAGAAAGACCCCAAACAATATAAACACAACCACTACTACAGGAGGAAGCCGTATGTGATTAGAATGCAATCAACCATGGAATTTTAAGAAGGACTGCCCGAAACTAAAGAACCAGGGTGGCTGAGGAAGAGAATTTGTGATAGGTGTTGGAGATGCTCTCCATGAACCAACTGTGGTTACTGGTACATTTCCTATCAACACTATTATTTTTCCGTATTATTTGATTCTAGGGTCAATAAAAGCTTTATTTTCCCATGAGTTTAGAATCATGATTGGCCATAAATCATGCAAACTTAGTGAAGCTTACGCAATATAAGTAAGAAATAGCCGGTTAGATAGCACCTTAGAAATACTCACTATTTGCTTTCTCACCCTGAATAACCATGTCTTTCATGTCACCTGAAAACATATGGCCATTGGAAGTATTGATATGATCATCAGAATGGATTGGTTCTCAATTTGTCGGGGAAATATTTTATGTTACGAAAAAGCCGTCCGACTACCTCTACCCAACAACGAAACCCTCATGATTTATGGAGATAAGTCAGGAATGAATGTAGGAATCATCACTTACATGAAGGCAAGAAGGTGTTTGCATAATAGATGCTTCGCTTTATTGGCCCGTGTGGTGGATATGAAAGGCAACGGTAAGGAAATAAAAGACATACCACAAATGTGAGAATACCCAAACATATTTTTGGAGGATCTACCCATAGTACCTCCAGTCAGACATACCGAATTCCGAATCGACCTAATCCTGGATGCAACACCAGTAGAAAGATTTGTTTATTGTCTAGATTCATCGGAAATGCAAGAACTATCCAACCAAATTCAGGAACTTATTAACAAAGGCTTTATCCGACCAAGCTTTTCTCCATGGTGAGCTCCGATATTCTTTGTCAAAAATAAGGATGGATCATTCAGGATGTGCATCAGCTATCGAGATTTGAACAAACTCACCATCAAAAAGACCGATAACCACTCCCGAGGATCGATGGCTTTTTTAATCAGCTACAAGGATCCTACTACTACTCGAAAATCGATCTAAAATCCAACCATCATCAACTCAGAGTCCAAGAACAAGACATTCCAAAGACAACATTTAGGAGTCGGTCCGATTACTATGAGTTTTTGGTTATGTCATTCAGCCTGACCAACGCACCATCCGTATTCATGGACCTTATGAATTGCGTGTGTAAACCTTACATGGATAAATTTGTGATTGTTTTCATCGACGACATATTGATATTTTTACGAACCAAGGAGTTATATGGCCAAGACTTGCGTTTAATTCTCGAACTGTCAAGAAAAGAGAAACCTTTTTGCAAAGTTTTTCTAAATGTGAATTCTAGATTAACGAAGTGCATTCCCTCGGCTATGTGGTTAACAGTAAAGGGATTCATGTCTATTGTGAAAAGATCTAAGCGGTTAAGAATTAGAAAGCACCAACAACAACAACCGAAGTATGTCAATTCTTAGGGCTTGCAAGCTATTACCGGAGATTGATCGAGAACTTCTCCAAAATACCTAAGCCTTTCAATAATCTAATGAAGAAGGACAAGAAATTCAATTGGGGAGACAGAAAAGAGTCCGCCTGCTAGAAACTGAAAAAATTGTTGTGTAATGCACCAATTTTGTCTCTTCTAGAGGGAATAGAAGACCTAGTAATATTTTGTGACGCCTCTCACCAAGGGCTGGGATGCGTATTGAATCAAAAGAATAAAAACATTTCACACACATTTATAAAAGTTAATCCAAACAAGACCAACCACACTACTAATGACTTAAAGTTAAGAGTTGTAGTGTTTGTATTAAAGATTTTGGAGACACTACCTGTACAGAACGAAGTGTGTCATGTTCACCGACCACAAAAGCATTCAACCCATCTTCAAAAACAAGGAGCTCAACACGAGACAACGAAAGTATGCCGAATTGCTAAATGATGATGAATGTGAAATTCATTATCATCCTGGTAAAGAAAATGTCGTAGCAGACACTTTAAGTAAGAAAGAGAGAGCAACACCACTTCATGTAAAGGCTTTAACCCTAAAAATCCACTCTAATTTCACCACCTAAATTCGAGATACTCAGCTAGAAGCGCTCATTGAGTTTTAGTGCATCTTTTGTAAATTAAATGAGTTCACCTCAACTATTATAAGATAGCAGATGGTATCTTACTTCCAAATGTGTAAACTGGAAAACGAATCAAACAACTCAAACTAGAACCTTAGTTAATGTGTATGAAAAACTGAAATTTTATATTAAGCAGTTGTGAGCAAAAGAAACACTCTAGTCTCATAGTACATGTTTCCCTATTTCTAAAAGTATAAAGAATGCACAAATCGGAGTTCGTATGCAAAAGATACGACTATTTTAAGAATCCAAACTAGTATAATACTAATTTTCTTAGACTAGTAAAACAAAGTCTTATACTTAATTCCATACTCGAAATATTTTTCGCAAAAATATTTGCCAAAGTCAAAAAAAAATCGGAAAATTAATCTGTTTGGGTTTTTGGAATTCTTGAACCCTACTCAATAATATTACACTTTCGAAAAAATATTAGACTTTAGGATTTTGGCACACAAAACTAGAAGGAGTTTTGGGACTTTTTGCTATGTGTGACATCACCATGGCCCACCATCCTTGCGAGAGGTGACCAAAATCAACCAATTACCCCTATGTTGGCCATAACCCACATGAAACAGCACCCCCTCTCTTCCTTCACCTTATCTCCTTTGATACACTCTTCTTCCAAAAGGTACAAGCGTGGTGTATGTTGAGTATCTGACTAACTTTGGTTGTATGGCATGCATGGTTTTGTGAGTAACTTGCATGACTATAAATAGAAGCCTTTCCTCCTCATTTTCGTCACACATTCATCATCTCCATTTCTCTCTCTCTCTCTCTCTCTCTCTCTCTCTTGTTCCCTCTATCTTTCTCTCTCTCTCTCTCTCTCTCTCTCTCTCTCTCTCTTTCTTTGTGTCACACACACTTGCCCTTTCTTGGTCTAGAAAACACCACCAAAAACCACCATTCCACCAGTGAAGAACCACCGCTAGCCACGTCACGACCATCATATTTTTTTGCCACTTTATGTTCCCATTCCTTTTATGGTTATTTGTTAGTTCAAAACTCAAGTCTTTTTGGTGTTCTTTTGTGGGTTTAAATCAAGTCCAAACTGGGTTGAAGTCGTTGCTATTTTGTGTTATTTCGTGGTGCTTCTCGAACACAATCATAGTTTTGGATCTAAATCCAATTCACAAATTTAAGGTGAGTACTTACGGCCCCTTTCTAATATTTCTAATAATTTCCGCACGGGAAGGGGGGGGGGCATACATGTCCCTACAAACTTCGTTTATATAAACAACTTATCTTTTTATGCGAAAATACAATAATCCTAGTTTATAAAATTGTTATTTAACAAGGTAACATATCGTTACAAATAAACTAGTATTAACTTTTCGTATACGTATTATGGTTATTTTATCATGAAATAACTAGCCCACATAACAAATGCTACATGATACAATAATACTTGATTTTTATGTGACATTTTGTATTATAAAAAGGACATTATAAATGTTTGTAGTATTTCAAGGATTCAAGCTATTAATATTCATGTATATTTATATGTTTAAATACATAATGTTTATACATGTACATATTTTAATACTTTGAAACATACATCTTTATACAATGAAATTCATTATGCCTAGTGACTTAACCGCAATTAAGTTAGGGTTGAGAGCTATTAACATACTTTGGTTAAGGGATTTTTGATGAGACTATATTCATTAGCTGAGTCTAAACACTTAGCATATCCACATTACTATAACCGTTATCCATTGGAGCGAGATACATATGTATAGATCTATACGGGGTTGACATCCCCACCTATGGTTTCTAGATACAACCTCGAACGATCAGTTGAAGCGGGTGATAAGTGTCTATAATTGTTACTACAACGTCGAATGAAGCGTTGTGGGGGGTACATTCAGTCACATAGCTTAATTATAGGACTTACTATAAACACTAACTAGAATCTCTATCTCTCTCTCTCTCTCTATCACTACAAACCATGCGCTTGGTTGCTTTCAAAACAATTTTAAGTATGCAATTACTTATGTAACAATATAGTTTGGTTTTCAAGGATTCTTACAAACAAAGTTTTAAGTATGGATTTACTTATACAAAGATACATTTTGGCTTTCAAAGATTCTCTACAAACAAGGTTTTAAGTATGGATTTACTTTTACGAAGATACATCTTGGCTTTTAAAGACTCATTGCAAAGACAATTTTAACTATTGTTATACATACAAAGATAATACTTTTTAGACTTATTAAAAGTATTACTACTGATAGCAAAAAACTTTTAACTCTCACCAACCTTGTGTTGACCCTCAAAACTGCATGTATTCTTAGGAAATCACTAAACATACATTAAAGACGGATTAGATTATAGGTGACCTAGTTTACTTGATGTTGTATTATATGCCTATCTGTTAAGGCAATTCATGTACTATTATTATTTGTAAAAACCTTGTATTTAAAAATCAAGATAGGAAATGAATGCTACTTTATTTATTGTTGTACTTGTGCTATATATTCAGTTTACCTATCATATATGAAGTTAGTCGCATAGCCCGATGTGTTCCACCGCCTCGGCTGGGAGTGTGAGATCAGGCAAGAATATGAAAGCATTAAAAAGATTAGAATATAGGGAAGAGTCGGAGGAAGGAAGAACGAATATAATTATGGAGCCCGTAACACTTCACAGGGAGTTCTCTCTCATATAGGAAATGCTAGAAGGTCCAGTCATAAGAGGGAGAGAGGACACGGAAACTGATTCACCCCATATCGGCAAGAGATATACGAAGTACATCTACTAAAAAGTGATGGAAAAGGAGGTGGTAGAAATGGTTAGAAGAGGTATCTTAGAGAATCAATCAATATCGTGACTTCCATAGAAAGTTATGTCACACCATGGCTGGCTGCGGGAGCTTGAAGAGAGAAAAAAAGAAATAAGGAGGCGAAACAGAAGGAATCCCCAAAAAAGATGAAGATGCTTATAACACCTAATTAATGATGTATTCAAGGAGAAAATAACAAGATTTCGATACAGAAGAGAAAATAGGCTATCCTAGATTTCACATACCATGGCCCTATACCACCAAATCATCAGGGAACAAAACTTCTTATCATTAAAGGTTTTATTGGGTAGAATTTGGTTCACCAAATATATGTTGATAATGGAAGTTTGACTAACATATTGTATGAGCATTACCGAGCATGGCTTCCAAAAGATAGTAAAGCATTCATCAAGCCTGCAACTTCATGTGTAGTTGGTTTTGTGGGGCGGTTAGTATGGCTTGAAGGTAAAATCTCACTCCCATTTACCTTAACGGATTATGAGAATGGATTAAAGAACATTATTCTAGTTGGTTTCCTGATCATAAAATTTTTGTGATCATACAACATGTTATTGGGAAGAATTGGTCTATGGCAGGTACAAGCAGTTTCGTCCACTGTTTGCGACTTGCTAAAATTCCCAACAAATGAAGGGCTTATTACGGTAATGAGTGTACTATTACTTCACATGAAGGAAGCCATGTGACACAAGAAAAATAAGGGAAAAATAATCATCTTCCTCGATAGAATAAAAGAAGGTCATTGTTAATCCAAGACATGCCGACCATCTCGTCCGAGTTGGTTCATAACGACCAAATAATCTCAAAAGAGGAATGAAAAATATTTTGAGGAAAATATTGATATGTTTGTGTGGAAATGTCAAGGCATGACGAGCGTCTTGAGATCATTGATTGAACACCAGTTGAACATTAGTTCCATTCACATACTAACCAAACTAGGAGAAGAGGATCATAGCTAGAGAGTGAAACAACATAGTAAACAAGGAGGTAGCAAATTTGGTAGAAGTAGGAGTAGTAAGACCCACACACTTCCCAAAATGGATAGTGAATCCAGTGTTATTTCAAAAAGGTGATGGAACAATGAAGATGTGTGTTGAATTTATCATTTTAAACAAAGCATGTCAGAAAGACAGCTACCCGCTACCTAAAATCAAGTAGAAAATAGAGTCGTTAGGGGATAGAACTGAAAGTCCTTTTAGACGCCTATAAAGGATATAACCAGATACATTTTTCTAAAGAGGATGAGAACAAAACGACATTCAACACGAAGACGGCAACTTACTGCTATCATAAAATGCCATTTGGCAGAGAAATGCAGGGGGGAGGGTAACTTATCAAATATTGTTGGATCGAGTCTTTGAATGAAAGATCGGGAGGAACGTGGAGGTTTATGTGGACGGCATGGTCATCAAGAGAAAAGAAGATAAATATTACTTGAAAGATGTAGAAGAAACTTTTGTTCGGCTTAGAGAAGCCAACATGAAGCTTAACCCCAAGAAATGTGTGTTTGGAGCACGAAAGGCAAATTTCAGGGGCATATAGTAAACAATTTAGGGATTGAATCTAATACGAAAAATATTCATAAATTGATGAATATGAAAACACCAGGATCGATCAAAGATATACAAAGCTTTAATAGGAAGTTGGCAGCCTTAGAGAGAAGTTTGACTAAGTCCATCAAGCAGTCCCTCCCCATTTTCAAACAATGAAAGGACACACGGGGAAGGACAATGTTATATGGACCAAAGAGGCTGAAGAAGCTTTCACCAAGTTAAAAGGGAATATGAGGACTCTGCTAACATTGGATAGTCGGTAGCAAATGAGCAACTCATCATTTACCTTTATACTAATATAGAGGCGATAAGTGTTGTACTGATTAGGGAGAAGAGAAGAAGAAAGTTCCTGTGTACTTTGTTAGTCGGGTGCTCCAAGGATCAGAACTAAGATATTTGTTAATAGAAAGCTAAATTTTTCCCTTATATATACAAAAAGACGATTGAGACAGTACTTCCACGCTCACCCGATATTGGTAATAGCTAACAAACTGATAAGAAAAATACTTATGCATCCTAAAAGGTTAGGGCGAATGACAAAATGGGTTATAGAGTTAGGAGAAAACGACATATCGTACAAACCAAGGGTGAGCATTAAGGCACATACATTGGAATACTTATTAACATAGATGCCTCAAGAAGAAAAGGTAAACATGTGTACCGAAGAAGAGATTGTTGAGGTAGCCTACTCGGAAGAGGTAGTCCCTTGCAAACATCGACGTTATTCATAGACGGAGCATCCATTCAAGACGAATTGGGAGCAGGTGTTATCTTAGTAAATTGCGTTTTGAATATGAATGCTCAAGTATTGAGGTAGAGTACGAAACTTTGATCACAGAAGTTAACACATTCGGAGACTCTATGCTGGTGACTAATCAAATCAAGGAGATGTACAAGGAAAAAGAAGGGAATATGAACAAGTACTTGGCAAGGGTAAAAGCTCTAATTGAACAATTCAATAAGTTCTAAAACACATAGATCCCTTGATCTAAAAACAAAGAAGCGGATTCTATGAGTAAATTAGCATCCATAGTGTTCAATTTGTTAGGTTTTATGTACTCTAACATTCCTATGGTGCACATAAGACCCCAATGCTTTGCATCTAAGTTTTCTCTAATTATAAACACAACATTGATATCCAAAGCATGAAGCCTAAACTAGCATACAAAATTTAACATATGAATCATATAATTAGTTATAAGGTTACCTCTTGATGTAGCTGGTAAGACTTTGGCCTTGTGAGAACTTAGCAGCCCAAGTTTTGTGTCTCAAACAAGTCACAAACACCAATAAATAACTAAATGGATATGCGAGAGGCTAAGGAGACTCAAAATCGACTTCTCTTCTTGGAATACAAGTACTAGTCAATTTTAGGGCTTAGGATAACATATTTATATGTGTAGAAAACTAAGAGTCATGTGAAACCCTAATCGACACATATAACCTTATGATCCATGCTTTTGATTTGGACTAACACTTCATTGACTATCCATAAGCTTAACCCATCACAAATCAATTATGGATCATTAGCCCAATCCATATGTAGCAATTTAATTAGTCTCTTTTGATCACTAAATTAATTCTAAATTAATTCTTGATCAATACTAATTAAATAATATGATTCCTAAATTAATATATTATACTTATAATATATTAATAAATCATAAATAACCTCTTATTCAAATATCTATCTATCAAATTGTTATGGTGAAGGCAACCTGAAATGGACCATGCTACTATTGGGTCAAGTACATACCAATTATAGTGATGGACTTAGACACCTAATTCAACAGTCTCCCACTTGGATAAGTCTAATAACTCTATTTGCCAATGCAACTTAGAATCCGATTAGCAATCGTAGCACTGAAAAGGTTGTTGTCATACTCTGATGCGTCCATTAGATAAGTGATCATATAATCCTCTGTTCTTCAAGATATTGTGTGGAGAAAGACGCGGAATAAAGTTATACTCATTGTCCAACAGTTGGTTTCCCGATGTCTGATTTGTTTGACATAGAACTTAACTGAACACATCAATTGAGTCCTAACCGGGCCCAACACATAAGTCAAAACAAATCATCAAGGGGCCCAAGATATCTCTTTTAATTCTCTTAGGATAAAAGGAACAGATAAACCTCGACTTATATGGTTGTACTCTATACTCATTATCATACACAACAACACATTTTATAACATCAAGTTACTGATGCGTTTTTGCACTATCAATGTACAACCAACTCATAATCAACAACTCATATATGTTAGTTTGAAGACTATATGATATTATCATCTCACAATCACTTGTGATAAATTCCATGAAGTGATTCATGTGAGTGTGGGTTTAATCCAATACTCAAATCTTATTTCAAGAGCACTCATTAATGTTTGTAGCAAACTTTGCTATGTCTAACACCTTAGACAATCTTACAAAAAACTCATTCATGACAGCCTAGTTTCAATACCTACTTCCAAAGTATGACCGACTGTGGACCATTTGAATAATCTTATTATTCTGGAAGTCAAAACATGCAAAATGAAACAATAGTAAATATTTGACACAAGATAGTAACTTTACTTATAAATAAAACTCCTTTTATTCAATAATCAAATGTCAATTACATTTTACCTATTAAAAGTTTCTAAAAACTATCTAATCATTAAAACTAATATCGTCCTTCAGCCCGATTCTCCAAGTGTGCTGCAAGTGCTTAACCCTACTTAGTCCCTTCATAAGGGGATCTGATGGGTTTTGTTCTGAAGATACCCCCTTCATCACAAGGAGTCCTTCATTTATTCAAAGTATTATGAAGTGATATTTTCTGTCGATGTGCCTGGATCTACCATGATCCCTTGGTTCCTTGCCTAAGTCTACCGCACCCTCATTGTCACAGAAAATATCCACAGACTCCTTTACAGCTGGTACACTTCACTTGCTGATATATACTCTGATTCGTACGTTGAATCAACCACAGTTTCCTGTTTGGAACTTTTACATGTTATCGCTCCTCTATTATGGGTAAATATCCAGCCCGACTGAGAGCCGAAATTATCTCTGTCGGTCTAAAAGTTGGCGTCACTATACCATGTCACCCTCAAGTCATCACTCCCACCGAGGGTAAGGATCCAGTCCCTAGTCCTCCGCATGTAGTTAAGAATGATCTTTACCTCAGTCCAGTATTCTTTACTAGGATTCCCTTGATATATATTCTACCCATGCTGAAAGTAGAGGCTAATTTAGGGCGAGTACAAGTCATTTCTTACATGATTGAGCCAACAACAGAAGTATATGGTATTCGACTCATTTCTGCTATATCAACCTATGTACTCGGAATCTGAGTCTTACTCAATTTGGTATTGCTCTGGATAGGTAATTCTCCTTTCTTGGATTCCTCCTTGCTGAAACGCTTCAACACTTTGTCCAAGTAGGTACTTTGACTAAGTCCTATTAGTCTTTTACTCCTGTTTCTCAATATCCTTATCCATAGAATGTAAGCAGCTTCTCCGAGGTCCTTCATAGCGAAACACTTCTCAAGCTAGGACTTAACCTCCTACAAGGTTGGAATGTCGTTTCTTATGAGTAGTATGTCATCTACATACAATACCAGAAAGCTAACTATACACCCACTAGCTTTGACATATACACAGGACTCATCCTTGCTACTTGAAAATCCAAACTCTTTGACTTGTCATCGAAACAAAGATTCCATATGCGAGATACTTGTTTCAATCCATAAATGGATTTCTCAAGCTTACACACTCTATTAGGGTACTTTGCATTGACAAAACCCTTTGGCTGATTCACGTAAACATCTTCATCCAACTTCCCAATAAGGAAAGCGGTTTTGACATCCATTTGCCATATTTCATAATCATGAAATGCAGCAATGGCTAGCATAACCCTTATAGATTTAATCTTAGCCACTGTTGAGAAGGTCTCATCATAGTCAACTCCAGGAGTTTGAGTAAAGCCCTTCGCAACCAATCGCACCTTATAAGTGTGAAATTTCCCATCCATGTCGGTCTTTTTCTTGACGATCCATTTGCACCCGACTGTCTTACGGCCTGGTACGTTGTCAACCTAAGCAATTATCGTGGTCGAAATTTCAATAGCGGTCACATGCCTCTATTTGAAATCACGATTATCATGGTGGTATAGCAGTGATACAGCGGTTTTTTAATATTATGTATAATTTATATTATATATTTATACAAAATTTATATATTAGATTATTAATACTATAAAGAATTAATATCATAAAAAATCATATAAAAGATAACATAATCTATATATAATATTCTAATATAGTAATATGGAAACTAAAAGTGTCAAAATGTCATCACAACTCAAGTCGTTCGTGATTCCTAATTACTGAAACAGACGAAAAAGGGAAGTTGTCATTTTTTGCTTTGTAGTTTGTAATTAATTATATTTATTTTTTGGACTTATTAAGATAAAAAGTGTAGTGGACTAGTTAAAAAAATAAAGATTTAATATTGAAATAAAACATAATCGTTTTTTTCTTTGTCAAAGTAGTCCAACATGTACGAAATTGTAAAAACGGGTGTAGCGTCACTATAGCGCTGATGAGGTTCGCGGTAAATAGCGTTCAATAGTGCCGCTAATAGCGTCACCGCTATTCGTAAACGCTATTTCAAAATAGCGGTTTAGTAACACCGCAAAACGCTATAGCGCTGCTATAGCACCGCTATAGTGCGCTATTGATAGCATAGTTGTCAACCAAGTTCCAAACTTGATTGTCATACATGGACTGAATCTCGCTGTCCATTGCCTCCTTCCATTTAGTAGACTCGAGGCCTGCCATGGCTTCCTTGTAGTTGTTAGGTTCATCCAAATTTACCAGTGTACTATCACTGATGAATGTATCACCTTCAGAAGTAATGTGTAAACCATAAAACTTAGGTGCCTGTCTAACTCTACTGGAACGCCTTAGAGGTAAGGACTCGTCAATTGGTTCAACAAGAGCTTCCTCCTCGGTTCGAGCGCTAGTGTTTGAGGTTCCTTCATCTCTTAACTCCTGAAGCTCTTTAAGGTCAATTTGCCTCCTACTATCCTCTTGGCATATGAGTTCTCTCTCTTTCGATAGACTCCTCTCCTTGCAACGAAGACAACATTGTCACTCGGTCTATAGAAGAGATATCCAAAGGATTTCTATGGGTAGCCAATGAAAATACATTGCTCACTTCGAGGTTCGAGCTTGTGGTGAGTTTCTTTTCTCAGAAAAGCCTTGAAATCCCAAACCTTGAGGTGTGCTAAAGAAGGAGCCTTCCATGTCCACATCTCGTGAGGTGTTTTGGAAACCTTTTTAGGTTGGACTAGATTAAGGATAAGGGAGGCAGTCTCTAAGGCATACCCCCAGAATGAGATAGGTAACAAAGCTCGAATCATCATAGAACGAACCATGACCAACAAGGTTTGATTGCGCCTCTCAGCCACACCATTAAGCTGTGGTGTCCTAGGTGGCGTGAATTGTGAAACAATTCCACATTCCTTAAGATAGTCGTAGAAATCGATACTAAGATACTCTCCTCCTCGATCGGATCGGAGCATCTTTATCTTCCTTCCCAGCTAATTCTCCACTTCTTGTTTAAACTCTTTGAACTTTTCAAAGGTTTCTAACTTATGCTTGATTAAGTAGACATACCCATACCTACTATAATCATCAGTAAGAGTCACAAAGAAGCGGTTAACATCCCTTGTGGCGGATCTGATGGCTCCACACACATCTATGTGTATGAGATCCAACAAAACCTTCACCCTTTTCACATGAACCAGTGAAGGGTGACTTGGTCATCTTGCCAAGAAAACAAGATTCACAAGTGTCATCCGACTTTAAGTCAAATGACTCCAAGACTCCATCCTTTTGGAGTTGGGCTATGCGTTTCTTGTTAACATGTATATGACCACAATGCCATAAGCATGCTTTATCCACACTTTTGGACGAATCGATATGCAACACATTATTTCCTAAGTTATCTACAACCATCATAGTTTCATACATACCATTACAAGTTAATGCTTCAAAGTAAAATGTACCATTATAATAAGAATTAATACTACAAATATCATTATTAAAAGAAAAGGTAAAACCTTGTTTATACAAACTATGAAAGGAAATAATATTTCTCGCCATATCAGACGAGTAGCAACAATTATTCAATTCTAAATTTAACACACTACTAAGCAATAAAGTATAAACTCCAATCTTGGTGATAGGCGACCTTTTCCTATTCCCTATGATCAAGTTCATATTCCCGTGCTCCACATACCTACTTCCTTTTAGTCCTTACAAATCAGAACAAATGTGAAAACCACATCCTGTATCAAGGACCCCAAGAATTAGCATGTGATGAGTTATTAGACAAAATATTATAAACACCTACGAAGGAGGGCTTAATCTTCCCATCATTTATGCTTTGCAACTATTTGGGGCAACTTCGCTTCCAGTGCCCTTTTTCATGACAATGGAAACACTCTTCTTCCTTTGGGTTTGAGGAGGGTGTAGCAAGACCACCTTTGTACCCACTAGAATAAGATCCAACATGGGACTTTTCCTTGTGGCTCTTTGAGGAAGCTTTCCTCTTCTTTCCCTTTCCATGTCCAATTGCCAAGACAGGGGCAGGAGTAGTAGGAGTAGAAACAACATATTTTCCTTTGAGACTACTTTCAGCAGTCCTTAAAAGGCCTTGAAGCTTGCTGAGAGTGACCTCCTCCTTTTTCATATGATAGGTCATACGAAACTGATCATAACATAAAGGCAAGGAGTGTAGAATAATATCTATGGCCAACTCTTCATCGAAGTTGACATTCAACTTCAACAGGTGGTCCACAAATCTTTGCATCTTCTGCAAGTGGGCGATGATAGACTCTCCATCCTTCATTTTGGTAGTAATCATAGAGGCTATGATTTCATACTTTCATGCCTAGCACTTTGATGATATCTTTCCATCAAGTCTTGGTGCATTTCATAAGGCTAAAAGTCCTCATAGGACTTTTGAAGCTCAACAGTCATGATAGCAATCATAATACATGATAGCAAGGAGTGTAGAATAACATATATGGCCAACTCTTCATCGAAGTTGACATTCAACTTCAACAGGTGGTCCACAAATCTTTGCATCTTCTGCAAGTGGGCCATAATAGACTCCCCATCCTTCATTTTGGTAGTAATCATAGAGGCTATGATTTCATACTTTCATGCCTAGCACTTTGATGATACCTTTCCATAAAGTCTTGGTGCATTTCATAAGGCCAAAAGTCCTCATAGGACTTCTGAAGCTCAACAGTCATGATAGCAATCATAATACATGATACTTTTGTCGCATCCCTCTCATGGGCCTTGTAGTCAGCAATCTGTTCGGGAGTAGCGGTAGATTCATCAATTTCCTTAAGCTGTTTATCTACGACATATTCTTTGTCCTCATAGCGAATGGTCATGCGGATGTTTCGAATCCAATCATTGAAGTTCGAATAATCAAATATGACCCTCCCACATAGGTTCATGAGGGAGAAAGAGCTAGAAGCAGTTGAGTTTGAAGCAGTGTTTGAAGTAGGCATCTGAAAAAGAAGGACAAAGTTTAGATTAGATAAGGATCTTTAATATAACACCCAAAATGAAATATTAAGGCTAGGACGCAACACAATATTTTAAAATTCGGAAGAGGGATGCCGTAATCTAATTGCAAAATATTTGAAGGTAGGTAAATGACGATTTACGAACTTCCACCATGAAAAACAAAATAGATTATTAAGTTTTACATGAATTGAAATTCCAAGATTCATTTGAGATTCATTGAACTTTTCAATCGCATGTTTAAATCTCTATTGTGCCCTTCAAGTTTGTGACTGGGATACTGAGGATCACAAACAAAGTGTAAATAACCATGCAAATGTTTTTGGTACACTTAATGTTACAAATCACCTAATCAATGTGGCGGTTAACCACACGCGCTCCATTGATCAATGATTAACATCAAACTACCTTTTGCAAAACATTGTTAGTCCCTAATTAGTGTGTCGGTTAACCACACACGCTCCACTAACGACTTAACAAGGTGCAAAGTACAATTTAATGGAATAGCACCATTTTCAAATTTATCCTAAAGTAACTAAGATTGGGAATTTATAAAATTTTAGTTACTTCAATAGTTATCATTATACTTATTAATGAGAATTAATGTCCTATCCTACCCGTTCGGCTAACGACCCCCCACCAGTAAAGGAAGTGGTGGGTGAGAATGGACACCCATTAAACCACCATTTTATAGGCAGTAACCTTATACCCCCCCCCTTTACAGACTGGCTTCGTGAATGAGGCCTACTAACGGTAAGACTGACTTGTCTTATACATACATACATACATACATACATACATATATATATATATATATATATATATATATATATATATAAGTATGAAACTATAATATTATAATAGTATAGGATTGAATTTTAAACTTTTAAAATTATAGGGTTTGGTTAAAGTTTCATAAATGAGACTCTTCAAGTTCCAAAACTCGAGGGTAAGTTTTGTAACTTGTCAAAACTTTTGATTTCCATAACTTATGGATTTTAAAGTTCCATGAATGAGACGCTTCAAATTCCAAACTTGAGGACAAGTTATGAAACCTTTCAAAATCTCTTGAATTCTATAGCTTACAATAGTTAATGGTTTCATAAAAGACTTTTCATATTCCATAACTTTAGGACAAGTTATGGAACTTTTCAAGAAACACATAGATCAAATTAAACTAATCCAATTATCATATAATTCATCATTTACCAAGTTGACCTAATTCACATTCAAGATAGTTTCAAATTTTACAAATAAGTAGTTTTTCACAAAATCTTTTAATTATCTTAAAATTTGACAAACTTCATGTTTTGGATGGGGATATGACATTACCACATTAGTAAAATCAAATTTTATCAAACAAAACAGTTGGTGGTAATGATCCTAATCCAAAACAGGCCACAAACTCAAAAATCATACCACCAGATGAGCCAACTCGTCGAGCCAGGCTTTGGACTCGTCGAGTTCATTGCAAAACTCATCCAACTCATCGAGTCCATATATGGACTCGCCGAGTTCACCAGAAAGTTGCCAGATAAGTCATTTTTCCAACTTTGAAAATCACACGTTTGCATCAATATAATAGAAAACACCCCAGTCTCTGATACCACTATTGGGTTTTATGTACTCTAACATTCTTATGGTGCACATACAACCCTAATGCTTTGGATCGAAGTTTTCTCTAATTATACACGCAACACTGATATCCAAAGCATGAAGCCTAAACTAGCATACAAAATTTAACATATGAATCATAAAATTAGTTAGAAGGTTACCTCTAGATGTAGCTAGTAAGACTTTGGCCTTGTGAGAACTTAGCACCCCAAGTGTTGTGCCTCAAACAAATAACAAACACCAATAAACAACTAAATGGATATGAGAGAGGCTAAGGAGGCCCAAAATCGACTTCTCTTCTTGGAATACAAGTAGTAGTCAATTTTAGGGCTTAGGAAAACATATTTATATGTGTAGAAAATCAAGAGTCATGTGAAACCCTAATCCACACATATTAGTTTATGATCCATGCTTTTGATTTGGACTAACACTTCATGGACTATCCATAAGCTTAACCCATCACAAATCAATTATGGATCATTAGCCCAATCCATATATCAATTTAATTAGTCTCTTTTGATCACTAAATTAATTCTAAATTAATTATTTATCAATACTAATTAAATAATTAATATGATTCCTCAATTAATATATTATACTTATAATATATTAATAAATCATAAATAACCTCTTACTCAAATATCCATCTATCAAATTTTTCTGGTGAAGGCAACCTGAAATGGACTATGCTACTATCGGGTCAAGTACATACCAATTAAAGTTATGGGCTTAGACACCTAATCCAACACAATCACCTAGCTAAAAAAGTGTTGGTTGAGAACATGTCGAAGAATATCATCGTAGAGAAAGAATAATGGAAGGAAGACATGCATAAAGAAGAATATAAATGGATGACTCCATTTGCGAAGTACCTGAAGAACGATACACTGTCTGCCTATAAGAAGGAAGCGCAAAGGATACGGTTAATGCATACAATTACACCACATACAAAAGAAGGCTATATTGAAAGGGGTCCTCAAGTCCATGGCTTAAATGTTTTCGAAAAGGCGAGGTAGAACACGTAATTTTAGAGATACACTCCTGCATCTGTGGCGAACACATAGGTAAAGAGCGGTGATTTGATAGATATTGCAGACATGGTAATTCTATCCCATGATGACAAGTGACACAAACATGAAAATTCAAAAGTGCCATAGTTTCCAAATTCATTGTAACATCCGAACATTGCTAGAAGTGGTACACACAAGCTTCAACAGGCCATGGCTATTCCTACAACGGGGTATCAACATCGTAGGTCCATTTCTAGAAGCCCCATGAAGGGTGAAGTTTCTAATAGTGGTGGTGGATTACTTCACCCAATGGGTGGAAATTGAGGTTGTAGCAATCAAATCACGGAAAAAAATTATGAAGTTCGTATGGCGATGCATAGTATGTCACTATAGATTACAACACACTATCATAAGTTATAATGGAAAGCAATTTATAGATAAACCATTCAAGGAATGGTGTCAGGATAAGGGTAATAAGCATAAATTCTCATCAGTGGATCATTCCCAGGAAAATGGGCAGGTTGAAGTTTCCAATCGAACGATTGTCAAAGCCATCTAAAAGAGACTAGTAAAATCCCATCACACACACACACACATCACACCATCTGTGTATATACCTCTTTCGGGTATATATCATCAAATGATTTATGTATGTATGTATGTATGTATATATATATATATATATATATATATATATATATAGTTTTTATCTTATATATATGTATTTGATAATTATATTTATCATCTCATAATTATCTGATATATATATATATATATATATATATATATATATATATATATATATCGTCATATATATACCCTAATTATGCTTATTTTAACATGATATTTGGGTAGCATAACAACTAAGTACAATGCATATCCTAAATCTTGTCTAGCATAACTCCAAGGTACTTAAGGTTTCATAGGCATTTGGCCATTATAACGTCTAGGTAATACCTACTCCAAGATTATTGGGCATCATATCTTTTCGACACAGATCACAACTTAAATCTAGACATAGTATCTATAGTTATACAATCCTAAGGCATCTAGCTTGTTATAAAATGACATAATATTAATAGAATAAATATTTTTATAAAATCATCTGTTAAGCATGTATCCCCCCCCCCCCCTTAAAAACATTTTGTACCAGTAAAATAGGGGTTGTGGAATCACTCTAATAGTGTATTGAGAAGTGCTCGAACCGTTACAACTTGAAGGTTGGTTTGAGATGAAAAACCAAGAAGTAATCACCTTTATTTATGGTGATGGTGCACATCGGGCACTCGCCTGTGCGACGTGCACTCCCTTCGTGGCTCATCCAAATCTTGGCATGTGCTATCCTTCTGGTGATCCACGTTTCCAAATCTCCAATGAATCTGGGGGTCAGATGTGCGCGACGGGCATGGCACGCACATTGACACACACCCTTAAATCCTTTTTAAAAATTCATATGTTATTCATTTGAACTTTTATTCCTACCCTCTTTATATATATTTGTATAACTCTTTTCTAAAACTACGACTTTCCTTTAGGTTGCATCTTTTAATTTTAACTTTCATTTTAACCCACGTTTTTATATCTTATAAAAATTGTATCTCCTTCATACGACTTCCATTGTTACCCTTCTTACTTCCCATGTTCTTATCTCATGCTTTACTACAAATTTATTGTTTGTAGCGTCAGCCGAAACCCAACCGTTCTCTTTTTTCTATTTTTAACGCCAATAACGTTATTAACGTGGTTGGTTTCTATTCCTCATAAAATCATAACTCTTCCAATCAGAGTTTGATTTACTCGATGTTTATATTTTTGCGATCATTAGGTAGCGTATTTTCCAAATACACTAAGCATTTTAAGTTTTTTATTAAATCATTTTTGACTCAAATTTCCATATTATCCTTCAATATGGGATGTTTTTGTCATAATGAGTCGATCCTAACTCCTTGTAACAATCAATGACAGAAATTTTTCAACTTTTACAACCTAGGAAGACGCCTGATGGTTGTGTTTTTCCATTTAGGGTCAAGACCTTGAGCACCCCTTGTTTCATGTCACGTAGTTCATGTGTCACGGGGCGGGAAAACCTGAGACGCATCACCCGTCTTGATCTAGTGAGTAGGAAAATAAGTAGAAATAAAAGTTAAAAGGATATTTGATTTCTCATAATATGAATACATGTTTAAAATTGTAATTTTCTAACGTTTTTCCATTTTTAATGAATTAGTTTTAAAATAAGTTCTTCCATTGTAAAAACCCCATTCCCGTCGATTGGAGGATTACCTCTTCCTGTCAATGACGGTTGTGGTTTACAAACTGATTGGAGGATTACTTGGTAGGCTGTAGTGGTTGATTGGAGGATTACCTTTTGCTTTTGATTGATTAAAGAAGATTAGGTATGATTTGGGGAGGTGTCAATCTGATTTGAGAAGTGAAGAAGGAAAGAATGAGACACGACACAGAGCAGCGATCGATTGTGAGAATCAAAGGAAGAGCTGCGATTTTGGCAAGAAGGTGTTCGATCTCTTCTTTGCTGGGTACAGGGATACATACACAGAAAATACAGACTGATCTAAGACAATTTTGGGACTTGTTGCTTCCTTCTCCTAGAGGTCACCAATTTTAACATAGTAGTCAGATCTAAGCTTCAAATCAGTCGATTAAATCGGCTTAGGAGTTGCAACATGTTTAATTGATTAACTGTGAGAATGTAGAATGATCTAATTTTGATTTTGATTAACTGGGAGAATTGAAAACCCACAAATGGATTTATTATTTATGGTTAGCAAATGATGGGTTTCAACCATGTCTCCTACAAGTTGATATCAAATGCCAAGTTCACTACCTACCATGTGTTCGATAAAATGCCAAAGTGAAATTTTCAAATACTCCAACCACATTTTTAACCCTATTCAAGTTATTTTATTTTACGTCTCACGAAAAACCATGGATTTTATTGTACAAAGTTCCTTAAGGCTATTTATCCATTGGATTTGGAATCAAGATTGATTGTGAGCCCATTACCTTTGCTTTCAAGGAAATGTAGCGTTTTCTTCCCGATGATTTCTTCTTTTGGTACACGCCAATTTTTGTTTGCGGTGTTTCCATCATAGGGTTTCGCCGTTTTCTTGAGGGCTTCAGCTCGAGGCTTAATTTTCTTATCTTTTATTTTCATGGCTTCTTCTTCTACTTCTTCGATCGGTACTTGGCCATGTGCTTTTCGGGGCTTTCATTGTTGCCCGGATGGTCATCTGGGGTCTAAAGGGATTTCTTATTTGATATATCATATTAATAGGGTACACTTTACTTTCGATGAACGTAAACATGTGTTGCGGGAGGCTATTTTTGGCGAGCATGGATTGTATATGGATGTTGAAGAAACATTAAAGGCGTTTGGTCAATGGATATGTGCTAATTATATGAATATTCATGCATTGAGTTGCTATTGCCACCACCCTGATGGTCGTGTATAATTTACTAGTGGGGTCGACGACATGAGTGGACACATTATTGGCATTTCAAAGACAGCTTCCATAGGGCATGAAACGGTAGCACTGGGAGGAATGGCTTTGGATGCTATGTTGTTTGATCGTGTTTTCAAGGCACCTATCACGACCGTCAAAGGTATCCCTCATAGTTGTTGTATGGCTTTCTCTCAAGTGTTGCAAACAACTCTTAATAAAGTGGTCGCTCACCACAAGTCTGTGGAATCATGGTTTAGGCTATTGTGTCACACCCCAAAACCAAGAACGGCGGAAACGTTCAGGGGCGGAGGACGTCATCTAATGTATCACAACAATGTAAAGTAGTAAACAACAAACAACATCATCCATTCCATTAATAGTATGAATTTTAATTACAAGTGTGTTCTTTCATAATATACAACAATAAAATGAATAATCAGAATAAGACGAGTCTGGACTGCTCCGTCTTAACAAACCTGGTCGTCGTACCTGTCTATGTGCGACCTGAGAATACAAGTTATTCTGAAAGCGAGTATCAACCAAAAAGCTGGTGAATTCATAAGTATTAATGTGTCTTTGATGTGAAAAACTTGTAATGAAAGTCTTGACCTTGTTTTGAAAGAAAGCTCATATAAGTATGTAAACGTTTGTAAGTAATGGAAAGTGTTTGACTAACCCTAGAAATCCCTATGATCCCTATAAAAGAAGTCTTCTACCAAGACCCTACTGTTTTGAAAGTAGTCTTCTACTAATACTCGACTGTTTTGAAAGTACGCATCTCTGTAAATGTGATGGTTTTTCCCTGTTTAACTATTAGTATAAAACTAAAGTACACCTCATCGTTTATGTGTATGAGTCACAATATAAAGGTAATAAGGAAAATAGTTATCTATATCAAATATATCCTACCTCGTCGTTCATGTGAATATGTCACGAAGTAAAGGAAGAAAATAACATAATAACTTAAGTACTATCCTTTCGCACTGGGATAACTAACAGTGCTAACTTAAGACATCCGGAGATGTACATTTACCTCTGTTGCTAATAGCTGGGTGTAGGAATAGTTAATCCCTTAAAGTATACCTATAACGGTATCAACCGTAGGCATCCGTAGATGTTCATTATCCTCTGTGGCTAACAGTGGCTATAGGAATGGTTAGTCCCTCAAAGTATCCTTTGACACTAGGATGTAAATTCCAATCTATCTCGTCGATTGTGTGATTGAGTCACAAGATAAAGATAAGGAGGGGAAATATATGACAGTATCTACACATATAATATGTAATACTAACCCATCATATATTATCTATGTAACAGTATTCATGTAAACCTACTTATGTAAGCGTATCTATGTAAATGTACTCATGTAAGCATATCTATGTAAACGTACTCATGTATCATGTAAGCATATGTGAATGTACTCATGTAAGCATACCTATTTAAATGTACTCATGTAAGCGTATCTATGTAAACGTACTCATGTATCATGTAATGTAATAGTATAGACTCATGAATGAACTGACTCTTGTGTGATTCCTTGTACTTGGAATGGTAAGTGGTATCTCTTAACTAAACCTATAATAGTTACTAACCATGTACATGTATAACCTGAAGTAATGCCTTTGCTACCCAACGGTACTAAACTGACTAAGGACAACTATTATGTCTCTATATGTATACATTATATATAATTGCTAGTTAAACGACCTTCGGACGGATACCCGATACCCTACCAGACCCCATCCCAACGGGAAAAAGGAAATAAAGCGGGTTAGCCTTCCTAAATCCTTTAAACATTAATTATATAACTATACGTATACCTTCATGCAATTGACAATATAAAAGTATATAAGGAGTTTTGTAAAAACCTTTAAAAGAAATTTAATACCTAAGAAGAGATCGACTTGATGTCAATCTATAAAATGGTTTGAAAGTATTTGATTGATAACAACATTTTAAGTATAAAGGAACCTTTGTCTGACCCACAAATGTAACAGGGTTTGAAATGAAACATACTGTGTTTAATAAACAGTTTAATAAAATGATTTAAACACTTAAAACGTTCAAGATAAACATTTGATGAAAACTGATTGACAAAACAGTTAACGTAAGGTAAAGTCATTTGCATGTTTAATTATTAATCACATGTGATTGATATAATAACTAATCATGATTCAACTTGTATTCCCCCCATAAAGCATTTATAAACATTTGAAAACATTTAAAAGGTTAATTCAATGGGTATGAACTCACCTGCAGTGAGCGGATAGGAAGGAAGTGTCGGACCAGTGCTTGGTGTCAAGTGAAGACTTAGACACACACAATAATCCTAAATACATATGAAGACATATGTATATAACCAATTAGTGATTTTACCACTAATTAAACATGTATAAACATCCTATTGCGAGGAAAACACTTTGGTCAAGTGCTAGGACGCTATTGGGTTGCAACAAAGGAGTGCAAAGCCTCATACGGGAGTTTATGGTCCAAAGACCATGTGTGTTGGAGTTTACGGCCCAGGGGAGTAAGCTCCTAGCCGTAAATTCTCAATTGGGTCTCTAAATGATGCTCAAAGCTATTACAACCTAAGTGGTTAAGTGCTTCAAAGCTTAAACAAGTGTTTGGGTGGGTTTAAGGCCCTATAATGGCCTTGCTTAATGTTCACGGCCCTGGGACCACTCCCCCATGAGTTTACAGCCGTAAACTCATGGTAAGGAGTACCATTTCATGAATCTTGGTCCTTAGGTCCATGGTGTAATGTTCTATGCTAAAAATCAAGGCTTACTAGAGTGTTAGGGCATCCTTTTAATTCCTTTGAGGAGTTCACGGCCTTGGGACCAACCCCTTGGAGATTACAGTCATAATCTCCCATGGAAGGGTGTTCTTGGTGATTTCAAGTCCCTAAATTAACTAGGAACTAATCTAAGCTAGTGTCCAAGGCTTTAGGAGAGTTTAAAGCACCATTTGGCCCTATTGTTTGGAGTTCACGGTCCAAGAACTCCTTGGGCCGTGAACTCCTTACTCTTGGTGTTACAAGGGTGTTTTCTAGTCCTAAACACATTAGGGTACAAGTCCAAACTAGTTTCATTTCTCAAGGAAAGGACTAGGGCATCATTTGACCCCTAAAGAAGGGTTTACGGTCCAAGAACTTCTTGGGCTGTAAACTCTTTAATCTAGTTGTTTCCTTGTGATTTCTAGTGTTTTATGCACATAAGAAGCTTTACAATGCCACTAGATAGAAGTACTCACTTTCCGGGACGAAAGTCCGAAGATCCTTGAGAGAGAATTCGGCTTTTCTCTAGTTGGAAATCTAACTAATGAATAAATATGGCTCAGAATCCTATATATACTCCTGGGATTTTTGGCAGAAAATATTTTATTCACGAAATGAACTCTAATATCATAGAGTTTTGAAATAACAGAGTTGCACAATACCCTAGTGCATCCACTCTCTTGATATCTCCTTAAGTGTAAATCCTGAAATACTCCAAACTTATTCCAAAAGTCTGAAAATTTACTGCAATTGTTCTAACTTCTATTGATTGGATATGGTTTGTACAGAATGGAAATTTCGGGTTGTCACATCATCCCCTGTTAGAGGGAATTTCGTCCCGAAATTAGAATTTAGGTAAGGAAGTAGGCCTGAATAATCACGCAAGGAGGTGGGGAAACTTCCTAATCGATTGGTTCTCGTTCTCATAAGTGAAATCGGGTCCTCGGTTGGTATTCCAACGAACCTTCACTAATAGGCGACAGCGTTTGCTTCGTCCGCTTAACCACTCGGTCGAGGGTCACTACGGTTCTTCCATGAAGGCGAGGATCTCATTGATCTCGATCTCGTCGAGTGGACTTACGAGAGTCCTAACGGAAAGTTACGTTTTTAAGTTCGAGACGTGAAGGGTAAAATATATGTTACTGAGTTCGTGGTGTAGGTTGCATTTGTGAGTTATAGGACCGATTCTGGAAAGAATCTCAGAGGTCCTAACTATTCTGGATTTTGGCTTACCATGCTTTCCGAAGCGTATCAAGCCTTCCCAGAGTGAGATTTCGAAAAGGATTTGGCCTCTCACTTGAAATTCCAAGGTTTTTCTTCCACTTGCTTGTCTGCCAAGTTAAGGGCCACTCCCTTCTGAGTCAAAGTCATAAGAGGTTTCGCAATCCACGAGGAGTTCTAAATGAACTCTCGACAGTAGGTCAGTGAGACCTAGAATTTGGCGAATTTCTGCCGGCATCCTTGGTGTTCACAAATTCTCAGCGGGTTTGATTTTCGACAGGGTCCTCAAGAATTCCCACATTACTGGTAATGTGTATTAGGAATTTGACTCTTCAAATCTAAAACTCGCTTTTAGAGAACTTCGCGTAAATCTTCTCTGGTCGTAATGTTCCTAGGGTTTGTTGTAGATGCTCTTTATGATCGCCTTCTTACTACAAGGGTAGATAAGTAAGTCATTTCCAAAAAGACAATGACAAACTGATCCAAGTAAGAATGGCGTACCCTATTCACTATGTTCATGAATACTACGGGTGTATTGGTCCTATCCGAGAGGCATCACCACGGACTCGTAGTGTCCGTGTCGAGTTTGGAAGATTGTCCTTGGGACATCCTTCTCTAACACTCGCAACTGGTGATATTCGGATCTTAGGTCCATTTCTGCAAGGTACATCGTTCCTTGCGGTTGGTCAACTAATTTATCTATGTGAGGCAGAGAGTAATGATTTCTAATGGAAGTCTTGTTGAGGTCTTTGAAGGTGAGATACTTATGACATGGGTACTTTGGAGTTCTGGAATGATGGCTTCACTAGAAAGGCGTTTTCAGAGAAAGAGATGTACGCATGAACTGTTACTGTGTGGATCGATTTGACTCAAGATGTATGATAATGTCGGACTTACTTAGAAGTAAATGACATTAGATCTGAACATAAAAGCGTTACAGATAAAACACAACGGTGCAACTTTTAACTGGGTTACAATACTTTTATAGTAACTATAGGAATACTGTTGCGAACAAAGTATACTACAAAGGACAAGTATACGCAGCACGAGAGTCCCTTAACTGACAGGATCTCGCAAAAGATAAGACTCGAGTTGCACTAGTTTTTAAACATGTTTTCAGAAGCATAAAAAATACTGACGATTGGAAGTGAACCTATACTATAGTAGGTTCCTTCGCTGCCTCTTTGCATTCTGAGGTCAAACTCCTCTTGTTCCATCGTCAATCTGCCCTGATGGGCAGTCTCTCTTGAAGTGCCCTATCTCGCCAAATAGATGGCATATCCGAGAGTTTTCGACATTGTTGGTCGAAGTAATGTGTTGGATCCGAATCCTGCAGCAACGGGTGGTATACCCGTCTTTGTTGCAGTTAATGCAGTGCGGTACACGACATCCTCCTAGATGATGGAAGGTGCACTTATCACACTTTAGTAGGTTCCCATCATACTGTCTGGCTGGGTTAGGGGCAATTGGGATACCAGAAGGAAAGGTAGTATGAGGTACAGATGTCGTGGCTGTGAAAGTCGTTACCGAAGGTTATTTCTTGTTCGCTCCTTGAAGCGATTTGTCCTTAGCTCTAGCCCAAAACTTCCGTTTGTTACTCTTGGTTTTGGAACTCGGGATATCATGGTAGTTTGTTGCTCATTGAGGTACTTGATTGTTACCTGGATTGGAATTGTTGTTAACAATCCCACTAACATTCGTGTTGTTAGTTTTAAGGTGGGTCAGAATAGCTGACACGGCAGCCGAGACTGCAGCTTGAAAGGTAGCTGCATCATTCTGAAGAGTTGGTGGTTGGTTGATGGGCTGATCGTTTTTCTTTGGCGACATGATTCTGTTACACAGAAAGAAAATGAATTTGTGAGCGAGAATGGTTGAACCTAGACGTAGTTCGATCGCTCGTGTAAGGAATTGAAGTATGTTCTCTAAGGTTTGACCTACATCCCTATGATGCAGCCCTAGTACGGAATGGAAGCATGTTCATGAAGGTTTGACCTACATCCCTATGATGCAGTCCTAGAAAAAGTGGAAGTAAGATCATATAGTGGTATCAAGACGTTTGTCGTTCGCGCCGAGGTACTATGGGTTGGTGGATAATATGATCCAACCACTGAAACAGACTCAGAAATGTCTCCGGATTTTAAATTACTATAGTCCAATGACTTGACTAAAGCATGATTCAGATAGACTCCAATTAAAGTATGATGAGAGTATTAGAACAAAAACATCACACGGAATTTAGCCGACTGTCAACATCAACGATGTTTTAAGATGAAATAAGTTCAGGGAAAATTGACCTTGAAGTAGGTCTTACATCATATCCGAAGTATCAAAAGTTTTGGCCGAATAAAGGCCTAAGCAAAAGTACCTACAGTACAAGGCAGTTCCATAGAAAAATGCCACATAGGACATAGACAGGAACACTGTTCTTTTAAAACAAGAAGGAAATTAAAGTATCTCCTACTGGTGACGATCATCTCTCTGGTGAACTCTCAGCTCAGCTAGTTGACGTTCCACATCAAGTAGGTGTCTGGTGCGGAGGGTATGCATTCTCGCGTACTCGGAGTTCTATGGCTTTGGCTCGTGATTCAGCCAGTGCTTGCAGTAGGGTTTCATGGTTTCTCTCAGATCTCTCGTGAGCATCTTCTAGATGAATGGTGGGGAGGGTATGCATTCTCGCATCGGCGACAACTTTTGTGATCTGATGTAGGGCTATCCTGCCTTGAATCTCATTTCGGGCCACCCTGCGGATCAAGATTGGAAAGATTCTGTCTGCTGAGCCCCCATTACTCAGGTCATAAAAGCTTCGGTCATCATTAAGTGGCATGGGCTGATCTTGTCCTTGGCTCCATGTTTCCAAGCATTCCACCCACTCAGGCGTCGGGCCATGAAAAGCCAGACGAGGGTTAGGAATTGGAAAGGGAGCTGCTTGGGGTAGGTTATCAACTTCGGGTTCAGAGTTATCATCATTTGCGAGGTCTTCAGCGTGGTGATCATTCAAAAGGATCGGATGATCATTCTCTGGTTCTTCTCCAAACCATCCAGCAATGACTTCGTTCGGAAGGTACGTGTTGTCGTCGGGATGGAGTCCAGCCATGTTATCTACGCGAGAATTGGGGTAAGGAAATAATTATTAGACGAACTATCTAGATAATTATTAGAAAATCTTCATTAGTTACATCGCTATTTGTAAAGTGCATACCAGTTATATGTAATCAACACAAGATAGACCTTCGAACAAGTGACCTTAACTCCAAATTCACAAGGAATAGGGGTAAAGCAAAATTTCACCGATTCTAAGTCTATAACATCCTAGTTACATATAGCCTTCGTGAATCCACTTAGAAATTATCAACTTAGTAATGAAGATCCTTTTTAGTTCTCAAGTAAGTAATTATGGTAACACAAAACACCCATATGGTATTTTAGACTTAGGTTCTATTATAATGTTCTCATTGTGGTAATGTTGGTAAGTTTTCAGACTTGTTGACACATCACAACCATTCGTGGGCATGTGCTAATCACTCCTCGAAACAACATAGTTGATCAGGCTATGCCACTCCCAAGACTGACCATATATCCGCAAGCTTACCTGTGATATTCAACAATCGTAATACTTTTGTTATTGTCATTGTGACACGGATTTTAGTATGAATGCAGGCACGTATACTTTGTTAAATATTTTATTATTTAAAAGTATAAACTCTTAGAAAAAGTGTTTTAATCCCAATATATTTATAGTTAGTATATCTTTTATGGGTTGATATACTATATTCACTATAAAAAATGCTCTGATACCAATCTGTCACACCACAAAACCGAGAACAGCGGAAACGTTCAGGGGCGGAGGACGTCATGTAATGTATCACAACAATGTAAAGTAGTAAACAAGCAACAACATCATCCATTGCATTAATAGTATGAATTTTAATTACAAGTCTGTTCTTTCATAATATACAACAATAAAATCAATAATCAGAATAAGACGAGTCTGGACTGCTCCGTCTTCACAAACCTGGTCGTCGTACATGTCTATGTGCGACCTGAGAATACAAGTTATTTTGAAAGCGAGTATCAGCCAAAAAGCTGGTGAATTCATAAGTATTAATGTGTCTTTGATGTGAGAAACTTGTAATGAAAGTCTTGACATTGTTTTGAAAGAAAGCTCATATAAGTATGTAAACGTTTGTAAGTAATGGAAAGCGTTTGACTAACCCTAGAAATCCGTATGAACCCTATAAAAGAAGTCTTCTACCAAGACCCGACTGTTTTGAAAGTAGTCTTCTACCAAGACACGACTGTTTTGATGTCACACCCCCGAACCAGACGACGGAAATGTCCGGGGGCTGTCGTGACTCAATTGAATACCATCACAATGAATATACATGAAACATAACATCATTCGTCACCAACATTTGAATATTACAACTGATAGTGTTTACATCCATTACATTGTCTCAAAACATTACATTCTCAAAGGTAGATTGTTCGATACTAATTAACACACAGCAAAACATCATTGAGTACAATTCTTCCTTCACTTTATCTGTTACCTGAGAATACAAGTATTTTGAAAAATGTCAACATTTGAAATGTTGGTGAGTTCATAAGCGGTATTTGAAAAACAATGTTTCGTGTTGTTTGAAAACCACCAGAAAATCCGATATTTTCTGAAAAGAAAAGCTTTTGAAAACGTTTGTGAAGATCCATAAGTATGCTTGTTTGTTTCTATACTTGTAAAAATTGTTCATTAAACTTGTATACTTTTCGAGTCCATATGTGTTGAAAAACCTTAGGAAAACCCGATGTTTTCCTATTTCTTGAATTTCATGAAGTTAAAATGAAACCATTGCAACGCGTGAAGTTATCAATCCCAGGCGACGTTGGATTATTTTTTAGCATGATTATTTACTACAAACACGCGTTACACAAACGACCAGTTTATAGCTTTACTAACGATCCCGTAGGCGTCGTTCGTACTAATCACGTTATCCAACCGCCCTGACTACGTGTAGTCCCACATCCGAAGAGAAAGAGGACACGAAGGCCCCGATGACTCCATTAACCGGTTGGGGATAAAAAAGGTACGAGGGGTCCCTGACCCGCCTCGCATGAAATATCGACTTTACTAGCAATACCAAAGGACCCTTGGGGACCAATAGTATACAAGCCATTGAAAGTCCTTTTACGTTGTGTTAGATCGGTAAAACCCAACACTTCGTAAGGTAGAAGTCTTCGGGCCTTAAGATCAGGTCATTGGGCTAGCTAGGCCCAATGAACAAGATTTTACACTTTTGGGGCCCAAAGATGGTGCGTAGACGTCTGTGCACTCTCGCATGTGTGTTGAATTACCAAATGTTTTCGTGTATGAATCGAGTTATCGTCGTGTTAGTATTTTCGGATTGTTATTGATTCGAGACCGAATCAATTCGTTTAACAACGATTTTTGGTATTGTTGTGTATTGTATTACGTAGGTAGTCGCGGTGCCAATATTTGATCAAGTTGCGTGTATTGAATTAGCCTTGGAAGTTTTCTGTTTTCAGCCCCTCATTGTTTGTAAAATTTACATTTTTCAACCCTTCAATTTAATAACTTTCCGGTTTGGTCCTTAAATCATTTTTCTTGACATTTTAACACCATAAATTATTTAAAATAATATTTTTCAGCATATTTTTCATTGAAAGCAGTTTAAGTCCCTGTAAATGCAGTTTTCTTGGTTATAACCCCTCTTTTTCACAATTTTGACAATTTTGGCCCAAATTGGAAAATTTTTGCAACTTTGGTCCTTTTTAAATTTAAAAAGCATTTTAAACCTTTGAAAAGGGCTTGGACACTAATAGTCCACTGTTTTACAGAAAAACACAGTTTTGGCCCTCCAAAACAGAAAATTTCGTATAATGGGCCTTATTGGGCCGAAAATGTCATTTTTAGCCCATTAAGCTTGAAATTTATGTTTTTAATCCTCCAACAAGCATATTTTCAAAAAATACATTATGGAAACTGTTTTGGCTCATCTCCCCTATCAGATTTCAAAATATTTCAATTTGGGCCCTTTAACTTTATATTTTTAGCATTTTATGTCCAAAAATTGAGTTTTTAGCCCAAAGAAAATGTTACTAAGCCATTTAGCTATTTTTCTTGGAACACTTTGTATGTAGGAATATACTTGATGCTAGTATCATTTAACATAATGTATATCTCGGTTTTGAGGGGTTTTATGGCTAGATCCAACATTATAACACACAAAAACACACATATAAGCATGGAAATCATACAAGGCATACAAAACATATATGGATCTACACTTTCACTTGTATTCCCCCCCCCCCCCCCACAAAACTCATAAAAACAGAAAATAGGGGGTATGAAGCTCACCTTAGGGGGGTAGTTTCGGTTTTGGAGAGAAGATGGAAGAGAAGTGAAGTGATTTTCGGCCCTAGCACCTTTCCTTGGTAGATCTCGAGTTTGGTGACTTCTAAGGTGCATGATCACAAGTTGGAATAGATTTAGAAGAGATTTTTGATGAAATGAAGTAGCTAGATCATGGATTAGTCATCAACTTACCTTAGATGATGATTTTTGGTGATGGATTCTCCTTGAAAGCTCCTTAAATCTCGAAATTATGGAGGAGAAATGAGAGAGTTTCTTTGAGAGAAGAATGAGTGAATTTTATGTGTGTGTTTGGATATGGCCGAGAGCAAGAGAGAGAGGAAGAAAAGAAGTGATCTTTGAAGTGATATGCTCCTAGAAGTATGAGATGTGCATGGAAACATGTTGGGTATAAATGAGGTGGCAAGCAAATAGTCAACTCTTCCATTTCCTCTTGGACTTGGGCCTTGGGCCGAGAATTTGGAAGGGAAAAGGAAAAATTTGGGCCTTTGCCCCTAAGCCCAATATTAGAGTTAATTTGGGTATGTTTTAAGCCTAAAAGAATGTGGTAGGATTTTTATATTTTTATTGGACTAGTTTAGGTTATTCATGTATCAAGGCTTTTAATTCATTTCATTCTAGGCCCAACATGGCCCATAGTGTTGAAATAAATTAGTGTGGGTCCAATTAGAGCCCAATTAGGGTTCTAAGCCCATGGTAGTCAAATTGGAAGCTTATTGGTCCATTTGGATTCAATAAGGAAGTTCTAGTCCAAGGTGGACCTAAATAAGAACTTCTAGGGTTTCCAATTGTTTGATGACTATTTGTAGTACTTGTATGATGTATTTGATTGAAGTTTTTGATTCACATTAACTTGAGTGTATAGATTACATGACACAAAATTTCCAGTTGTGACATCATCCCCCCGTTAGAGGGAATTTCGTCCCGAAATTCTGTTTGAAAGCTAGATTTGAGAATGCTAGAATAGGTGAGGGTACTTTTGTTTCATTTGGTCTTCGCGTTCCCACGTGAATTCTGGCCCACGCTTTGTGTTCCACCGTACTTTCACGATCGGGATGCGACTTTGCTTAGTACGCTTCACCTCCCTGTCCATGATTTCGATTGGTTCTTCAACAAACAGGAGATTCTCATTGATTTCGATTTCGTCAAGAGGAATGAGAAGGGTTTCATCTGATAGGCACTTCTTCAGGTTAGAGACATGAAACACGGGGTGTACGCCGTTTAGTTATGCGGGTAGTTGCAGTCTGTAGGCTACCAGACCTATTCGGGCGACGACTTCGAAAGGTCCAATGTATCGCGGGTTCAGCTTTCCCCGTTTTCCGAAACGGATAACCCCTTTCCAGGGTGAGACTTTCAACAGTACTCGATCACCGACTTGGAATTCTAAGGGCTTTCGCCGTTTGTCGGCGTAGCTCTTTTGTCGGTCACGCGATGCTTGTAATCGAGCTCTGATCTGGACGATCTTTTCTGTGGTTTCGCGAATGATCTCCGGTCCCGTTAGTGCCCTATCCGACGTATGTGTCCTTGCTAGCTGGGTGTCACCTACCTCAGCCCAACATAACGGTGATCTACATTTACGCCCGTACAGTGCTTCGAAAGGAGCCACCTTGATGCTCGAATGGTAACTATTGTTATATGAGAACTCGATCAATGGTAGGTGGGTATCCCAAGACTTCCCAAAGTCTATCACACATGCACGAAGCATGTCTTCAAGCGTTTGAATGGTTCGTTCACTTTGACCGTCCGTTTGTGGGTGATACGCGGTGCTCATGTCGAGATGAGTTCCCATTGCCTTGTGGAGTGATTGCCAAAAGCGCGATGTGAACCTACTGTCCCTATCCGAGATAATAGACTGTGGCACTCCATGGAGTCTCACAATTTCTCGTAGGTACAAACGCGTCAATCTCTCCATCTTGTAGGATTCTTTGATTGGCAGGAAATGAGCAGATTTCGTCAGTCGGTCGATTATTACCCATATGGTGTCCAGTCCGTCCGACGTCTTGGGTAGCTTGGTCACGAAATCCATAGAAATCCCCTCCCATTTGCACTCAGGGATTGCCGGTTGCTGTAACAACCCTAAAGGTTTCTGGTATTCCACCTTCACTTTGGCGCACGTAAGGCACTTACTAACGTAGGTCGCGATTCCCGCCTTCATGTTAGGCCACTAATAGTGTTGTTTAATGTCCAAATACATCTTGTCCGAACTAGGATGAATGGAGTATCGCGTCTTGTGGGCTTCCTTCATAACAACCTCCCTAAATCCTCCGATTTTTGGGACCCACATACGGTTCATGAAGTAGTATACCCCATCCTCCTTTGCTTCTAGGTTCTTCTCCATCCCGCGCAATGTCTCGCTAGCTCTATTTTCCGTTTTCATAGCCTCCGACTGGACTGATGCAATTTGAGTGGCCATATGAGATTGAATGGTTATCGAGAGAGTTTTCGTACGACGATTAGAGTACTCCTTCCGACTTAATGCATCAGCTACCACGTTGGCCTTGCCTGGGTGATACTTGATCTCACATTCGTAATCGTTTAGTAATTCCACCCATCTTCGTTGTCTCATGTTCAGCTCCTTCTGGTTCAAGATGTGCTGGAGGCTCTTGTGGTCCGTGAAGATGGTGCACTTCGTACCGTACAAGTAGTGCCTCCAAATTTTCAGAGCGAAGACTACAGCTCCCAATTCTAGGTCATGGGTCGTGTAATTTACTTCGTGCGTTTTTAGTTGGTGGGACGCATATGCTATCACTCTTCCACGTTGCATGAGAACGCAACCTAAGCCCTGATTCGACGCGTCACAGTAGACCACAAAATCTTCCGTTCCTTCAGGTAGAGATAGTACAGGAGCGCTACAGAGAGCTTGCTTCAAAGTTCGAAACGCAATCTCTTGTCGGTCTGTCCATTTGAATGGTACACCCTTTTGTGTAAGTGAGGTAAGCGGCTTGGTGATCTTAGAGAAGTTTTGAATGAATCTCCTATAGTAGCGTGCTAGGCCTAAGAACTGACG
This sequence comes from Lactuca serriola, assembly GCF_051521515.1. NCBI lineage: Eukaryota > Viridiplantae > Streptophyta > Magnoliopsida > Asterales > Asteraceae > Lactuca > Lactuca serriola. The sequence goes on from NC_136408.1 coordinate 92,334,846, forward strand.
AATTTATGTGGGCGTGGTCGGAGTTGTCCATCCTTCCACAGCTTTGACCTTAGAGGGGTCCACATGAATTCCGTCTTGGCTAACTACGTGGCCTAGGAAATTCACACTCCGGAGCCAGAACTCACACTTGGAGAGTTTGGCGTACAGTTTTTCCGATCGCAGAGTGTCTAGGACTTGTCGGAGATGTTGGCCATGCTCCTCTTTGCTTCGAGAATAGACGAGGATGTCATCGATAAACACAATGACGAAGTTGTCAAGGAACGGTCAACAGATTCGATTCATTAGGTCCATAAATGCGGCAGGTGCATTTGTTAGACCGAAGGGCATTACGACGAATTCATAATGTCCGTAGCGGGTTCGAAAAGCGGTTTTTGGAATATCCTCTTCCCGGACTTTGAGTTGGTGGTATCCGGACCGTAGATCTATTTTAGAAAAATAACTAGCTCTTTGGAGCTGGTCGAATAGATCATCGATTCGTGGGAGTGGGTAGCGATTTTTAACAGTGAGTTTATTTAACTCTTTGTAATCGATGCACATTCTGAAAGATCCGTCCTTCTTTTTGACAAAGAGCACCGGAGCTCCCCATGGCGAGTAGCTAGGTCGGATAAATCCCTTGTCCAGAAGCTCACTGAGTTAGCTGGACAATTCCTGCATTTCAGCAGGAGCCAACTGATAGGGTGATTTAGCGAGAGGAGTTGCTCCTGGAACGAGGTCGATTCGGAACTCAATCTGTCTCTCTGGGGGTACTCCTGGAAGATCTTCAGGAAACACGTCTGGAAATTCACACGCTACCGGAATATCTCGGATGTTAGTTTCTTCTTTGGTCTTGTCCACTATGTGAGCCAAGAACGCTAAGTTGTTCTTTCGCAGATGTTTTTGTGCCTTGATGCACGAGATGAGACGAAGATTCGTGCTAGGTTTGTCCCCGTAAATTACTAGGGTTTCATGATTTGGGAGACGAAGGCGAACGGCCTTCTCGTGGCACATAATGTCAGCATGGTGGGGGCTTAACCAATCCATGCCGATAATCACATCGAAACTCCTAATTGATACTGGCATTAGGTCTATTCGAAAGACGTGTTGGTTAAGGGTTAAGGTACATCCGATGTAGATCTCCCCAGTGGATTCGGTTTTCCCATTGGCCATTTCCACCGTATAGGTTTCATTTAGTTTCTGGGGTTGTTGTTTTAGTAAATGTCTAAACTTTTCGCTTACGAAACTTCGCTCCGCTCCGGTGTCAAATAAGATGCATGCATAAGTGTGGTTTAGGAGAAACGTACCGGTCACAACTGCGAGGTCCTGAACTGCATCACCCTGACCCATAGTCAGCATCCTTCCTGCTCCTCTGTTTCCTGAATTGTTGTTGTTAGGGCAATCTCGGTGGAAGTGCCCCGTCCTTCCATACCCGAAGCAGGTGTGGCTAGGCCCTGCATTGTTGCCGCCGGCATTGGTGTTATTGTTATTGCGGTGGTTGTTGTTGTTGTGGTTGTTTCCCTGATTTTGATTCTGGGGAGGATAAGTCCTGCAGAACCTTGCAGTGTGTCCCCTTCGGTTGCAACTGGTGCAATGGAGTTCCCTGCATTCGCCGTGATGATGGAGACCACACTTATTGCATTTGGGAATATTACCGGAATAGGGTCTTGAAGCATTTGAAGTAGCTGAGGCTGGAGCATGTGGTGTGGCTGGAACCGGTGCGGTGACGGCGTTAACTGCCACCGTCTGCTGCTTTTTAGAGGTCTCGGGGCCCTGACGCCCCTTTCTCTTGTTGTTCCTCCCTTTCTTGCCATCACCCTCCTTTTTCTTCTCAGCCTCCACTGTCTTCTCGCCCTTTTTGTTGTTATGATCATACAACCTCTTCGCCAATCTCTTTGCACTGTCAAACGTTTCAGGGTTCGCAGCTATCACATTCCCTTGAATGGGAGGTGTCAGTCCCCAGATAAATCGCTCAATCTTCTTTCCTTCGGTTGTGATCATACCCGGGCACAGCAGAGATAGTTAGCTAAATCTCGATATGTAAGCATCGATGTTCGCATTCTGCACAGTGAGATTCCATAACTCTTGCTCCATCTTCTGTATTTCGCCTCGGGGGCAGTACTCAGCCATTAATATTTCTTTCATTTCTGCCCATGGGATAGAGTTGGCGACAGGGAGCGTCATAGTTTCCACATGTCCGTTCCACCAAGTGAGTGCTTGGTCCACAAAAGTGCAGGCCGCGAACTTCACCTTCATCTGCTTGGGGCAATCGCATATCTCGAATACCGACTCTACCTTCTCGATCCATCGCTTCAGAGTGATCACCCCTCCAGTGCCGTTGAAAGTTCGTGGTTTAGCGTTTGTGAAGTCCTTGTAGGTGCACGTTCTAGTGGGTCCTTGATTGGTCCCGTTGTTCGAACTTCCGGACCCTTGCCCGTTGCCTCCGCCGTTGTCCCCTCGGTGAAGTTGTGCCATAGCTGCTGTGACCGCAGCAGACACGGCTGCCTGGAAAGCAGTGGTGTCGACTTCGGGCGGGGTTGGTTCGGGATTTCCACGAGTAGCTCGGCAAGGCATCTTTCTGTCATGAAACGGAAAGATGTTGAGTGTACGTGGCTTCTGTGAGGTTGTGATCCTACTAACTAGGTGTATGGTACGAACTTAGACATTGCTACCATCAGACCTACAATCCTAACGTCTCAACACATAACAACTTGTAGTATCATAGCAAAACACACAAAAGTTCATTAATATTATCCGCATTTAATACAAGAAAATTTGCTCGTAAGAGCATACATAAGTGGCACTAATTCGACAGCATAACGGCTCCATGAGTAGTGTAGTCACTTAAACATAGAGCCGGAGTACATAGCATAGTTCCTAATGACCTACTATGATAAGTCTATCCCTAACCGTGATGTGCTGCGTCTGGAGGTGGTGCCGAGGATGTGGATGCTCCCTGAAGACGAGCCACCAAACGTTCTGCGTCCTGAAGTCGAGACTCCCACCTTACCTGCCTCATGTGAAACTCCCGAAGGACGTCACGCGTCTCCTGTTCCGCACGCTCGACCCTAGTCCACAGTTGGCGTACCTGATCTGTAGTGCCCTGAGCAAGGTCGCCGGTGTCCCGTAATCGTCTCATCATGACCGGTAGGGCTCGGTCGGCCGGTCCTCCATCTCTTAGGTCAAAGAAATCGCGTGACATGCCGTACGGGGGTCGCTGTCCCTACTGTCTGCTCCACCTCCAAAGGTCAATACCCCAGGGAGGTGTAGGACCAGTGGGGCCTACACGATAGGCAGGCACCCTGATCGGGTAAGGGGGGTTGATGACCTCGGACTCCGCGTCCGAATCACCCCCTTCGCTGTCATCGAGTTCCTCTTCGAAATTCTCTTCGTCCTCTTCGGGTTCGGCAGGCTCGCCCTCGACTTCTGCCTCCGGTTCCCCGTCAGATTCCTCTTCGGGGTCTTCCTCAGGCTCCTCCTCAGATTCTTCCTCAGGTTCCTCCTCCTCTAGCCATCCGTTGTTTCCCTGGTTAGGGAAGTAGGGATCCCCGGGATGATGAAAACCAGCCATGCTGTCTGCGAGGGTGCGTAAATATGCTAACATTATTCCTAAGGCGCCACGACTATTGCATAAGCTAAACAGACATTCTCTTTTGGTGCTAGAAGGGTATAGTTTTAGGTTCCCTAGCTATCCTGATCTCATCAAGACGTGTGTTAGTTTTACTTTGGAGAGAATGTAGTTGATCAGGCTACATTCACTCCTTGGTATCACTAAGAACAGTCCTGAATTTAACCGAGATACTAGTATTATTTTTGTTTGGTTCGACGTTATGTTCTTATTCCTAATGCAAGCAAGCGTGTTTTATTTACTTGTTTTGTTCAGAGTTATGTTAGTCCCTCTTTTTGGTTTATAGTTGCATATCAATGTGTGGCTCGACATGCTAGTTCACTATAAACAAAGCTCTGATACCAACCTGTCACACCCCCGAACCAGACGGCGGAAACGTCCGGGAGCTGTCGTGACTCAATTGAATACCATCACAATGAATATACATGAAACATAACATCATTCATCACCAACATTTGAATATTACAACTGATAGTGTTTACATCCATTACATTGTCTCAAAACATTACATTCTCAAAGGTAGATTGTTCGATACTAATTAACACACAGCAAAACATCATTGAGTACAATTCTTCCTTCACTTTATCTGTTACCTGAGAATACAAGTATTTTGAAAAACGTCAACATTTGAAATGTTGGTGAGTTCATAAGCGGTATTTGAAAAACAATGTTTCGTGTCGTTTGAAAACCACCAGAAAATCCGATATTTTCTGAAAAGAAAAGCTTTTGAAAACGTTTGTGAAGATCCATAAGTATGCTTGTTTGTTTCTATACTTGTAAAAATTGTTCATTAAACTTGTATACTTTTCGAGTCCATATGTGTTGAAAAACCTTAGGAAAACCCGATGTTTTCCTATTTCTTGAATTTCATGAAGTTAAAATGAAACCATTGCAACGCGTGAAGTTATCAATCCCAGGCGACGTTGGATTATTTTTTAGCATGATTATTTACTACAAACACGCGTTACACAAACGACCAGTTTATAGCTTTACTAACGATCCCGTAGGCGTCGTTCATACTAATCACGTTATCCAACCGCCCTGACTACGTGTAGTCCCACATCCGAAGAGAAAGAGGACACGAAGGCCCCGATGACTCCATTAACCGGTTGGGGATAAAAAAGGTACGAGGGGTCCCTGACCCGCCTCGCATGAAATATCGACTTTACTAGCAATACCAAAGGACCCTTGGGGACCAATAGTATACAAGCCATTGAAAGTCCTTTTACGTTGTGTTAGATCGGTAAAACCCAACACTTCGTAAGGTAGAAGTCTTCGGGCCTTAAGATCAGGTCATTGGGCTAGCTAGGCCCAACGAACAAGATTTTACACTTTTGGGGCCCAAAGATGGTGCGTAGACGTCTGTGCACTCTCGCATGTGTGTTGAATTACCAAATGTTTTCGTGTATGAATCGAGTTATCGTCGTGTTAGTATTTTCGGATTGTTATTGATTCGAGACCGAATCAATTCGTTTAACAACGATTTTTGGTATTGTTGTGTATTGTATTACGTAGGTAGTCGCGGTGCCAATATTTGATCAAGTTGCGTGTATTGAATTAGCCTTGGAAGTTTTCTGTTTTCAGCCCCTCATTGTTTGTAAAATTTACATTTTTCAACCCTTCAATTTAATAACTTTCCGGTTTGGTCCTTAAATCATTTTTCTTGACATTTTAACACCATAAATTATTTAAAATAATATTTTTCAGCATATTTTTCATTGAAAGCAGTTTAAGTCCCTGAAAATGCAGTTTTCTCGGTTATAACCCCTCTTTTTCGCAATTTTGACAATTTTGGCCCAAATTGGAAAAATTTTGCAACTTTGGTCCTTTTTAAATTTAAAAAGCATTTTAAACCTTTGAAAAGGGCTTGGACACTAATAGTCCACTGTTTTACAGAAAAACACAGTTTTGGCCCTCCAAAACAGAAAATTTCGTATAATGGGCCTTATTGGGCCGAAAATGTCATTTTTAGCCCATTAAGCTTGAAATTTATGTTTTTAATCCTCCAACAAGCATATTTTCAGAAAATACATTATGGAAACTGTTTTGGCTCATCTCCCTATCAGATTTCGAAATATTTCAATTTGGGCCCTTTAACTTTATATTTTTAGCATTTTATGTCCAAAAATTGAGTTTTTAGCCCAAAGAAAATGTTACTAAGCCATTTAGCTATTTTTCTTGGAACACTTTGTATGTAGGAATATACTTGATGCTAGTATCATTTAACATAAGGTATATCTCGGTTTTTAGGGGTTTTATGGCTAGATCCAACATTATAACACACAAAAACACACATATAAGCATGGAAATCATACAAGGCATACAAAACATATATGGATCTACACTTTCACTTGTATCCCCCCCCCCAAAACTCATAAAAACAGAAAATAGGGGGGTATGAAGCTCACCTTAGGGGGGTAGTTTCGGTTTTGGAGAGAAGATGGAAGAGAAGTGAAGTGATTTTCGGCCCTAGCACCTTTCCTAGGTAGATCTCGAGTTTGGTGACTTCTAAGGTGCATGATCATAAGTTGGAATAGATTTAGAAGAGATTTTTGATGAAATGAAGTAGCTAGATCATGGATTAGTCATCAACTTACCTTAGATGATGATTTTTGGTGATGGATTCTCCTTGAAAGCTCCTTAAATCTCGAAATTATGGAGGAGAAATGAGAGAGTTTCTTTGAGAGAAGAATGAGTGAATTTTGTGTGTGTGTTTGGATATGGCCGAGAGCAAGAGAGAGAGGAAGAAAAGAAGTGATCTTTGAAGTGATATGCTCCTAGAAGTATGAGATGTGCATGGAAACATGTTGGGTATAAATGAGGTGGCAAGCAAATAGTCAACTCTTCCATTTCCTCTTGGACTTGGGCCTTGGGCCGAGAATTTGGAAGGGAAAAGGAAAATTTTGGGCCTTTGCCCCTAAGCCCAATATTAGAGTTAATTTGGGTATGTTTTAAGCCTAAAAGAATGTGGTAGGATTTTTATATTTTTATTGGACTAGTTTAGGTTATTCATGTATCAAGGCTTTTAATTCATTTCATTCTAGGCCCAACATGGCCCATAGTGTTGAAATAAATTAGTGTGGGTCCAATTAGAGCCCAATTAGGGTTCTAAGCCCATGGAAGTCAAATTGGAAGCTTATTGGTCCATTTGGATTCAATAAGGAAGTTTTAGTCCAAGGTGGACCTAAATAAGAACTTCTAGGGTTTCCAATTGTTTGATGACTATTTGTAGTACTTGTATGATGTATTTGATTGAAGTTTTTGATTCACATTAACTTGAGTGTATAGATTACATGACACAAAATTTCCAGTTGTGACATTTGAAAGTACGCATCTCTGTAAATGTGATGGTTTTTCCCTGTTTAACTATTAGTATAAAACTAAAGTACACCACATCGTTTATGTGTATGAGTCACAATATAAAGGTAATAAGGAAAATAGTTATCTATATCAAATATATCCTACCTCGTCGTTCATGTGAATATGTCACAAAGTAAAGGAAGAAAATAACATAATAACTTAAGTACTATCCTTTTGCACTAGGATAACTAACAGTGCTAACTTAAGACATCCGTAGATGTACATTTACCTCTGTTGCTAACAGCTGGGTGTAGGAATAGTTAATCCCTTAAAGTACACCTATAATGGTATCAACCGTAGGCATCCGTAGATGTTCATTATCCTCTGTAGCTAACAGTGGCTATAGGAATGGTTAGTCCCTCAAAGTATCCTTTGGCACTAGGATGTAAATTCCAATCTATCTCGTCGATTGTGTGATTGAGTCACAAGATAAAGATAAGGAAGGGAAATATATGACATTATCTACACATATAATATGTAATACTAACCCATCATATGTTATCTATGTAATAGTATTCATGTAAACCTACTTATGTAAGCGTATCTATGTAAATGTACTCATGTAAGCGTATCTATGTAAACGTACTCATGTATCATGGAAGCATATGTGAACGTACTCACGTAAGCGTACCTATGTAAATGTACTCATGTAAGCGTATCTATGTAAACATACTCATGTATCATGTAATGTACTAGTATAGACTCATGAATGAACTGACTCTTGTGTGATTCCTTGTACTTGGAATGGTAAGTGGTATCTCTTAACTAAACCTATAATAGTTACTAACCATGTACGTGTATAACCTGAAGTAATGCCTTTGCTACCCAACGGTACTAAACTGACTAAGGACAACTCTTATGTCTCTGTATGTATACATGATATATAATTGCTAGTTAAATGACCTTCGGATGGATACCCGATACCCTACCAGACCCCATCCCAATGGGAAAAAGGAAATAAAGCGGGTTAGCCTTCCTAAGTCCTTTAAACATTAAGTATATAACTATACATATACCGGCATGCAATTGACAATATAAAAGTATATAAGGAGTTTTGTAAAAACCTTTAAAAGAAATTTAATACCTAAGAAGAGATCGACTTGATGTCAATTTATAAAATGGTTTGAAAGTATTTGATTGATAACTACAATTTAAGTATAAAGGAACCTTTGTCTGACCCACAAATGTAACAGGGTTTGAAATGAAACATACTGTGTTTAATAAATAGTTTAATTAAGTGTTTTAAACACTTAAAACGTTCAAGATAAACATTTGATGAAAACTGATTGGCAAACCAGTTAACGTAAGGTAAAGTCATTTGCATGTTTAATTATTAATCACATGTGATTGATATAATAACTAATCATGATTCAACTTGTATTACCCCCATAAAGCATTTATAAACATTTGAAAACATTTAAAAGGTTAATTCAAGGGGTATGAACTCACCTGCAGTTAGCGGATCGGAAGGAAGTATCGGACCAATGCTTGGTGTCAAGTGAAGACTTAGACACACACAATAATCCTAAATACATATGAAGACATATGTATATAACCAATTAGTGATTTTACCACTAATTAAACATGTATAAACATCCTATTGCGAGGAAAACACTTTGGTCAAGTGCTAGGAGGCTATCGGGTTGCAACAAAGGAGTGCAAAGCCTCATACGGGAGTTTATGGTCCAAAGACCATGTGTGTTGGAGTTTACGGCCTAGGGGAGTAAGCTCCTGGATGTAAACTCTTAATTGGGTCTCTAAATGATGCTCAAAGCTATTATAACTTAAGTGGTTAAGTGCTTCAAAGCTTAAACAAGTGTTTGGGTGGGTTTAAGGCCCTAAAATGGCCTTGCTTAATGTTCACGGCCCTAGGACCACTCCCCCATGATTTTATGGCTGTAAACTCATGGTAAGGAGTACCATTTCATGAATCTTGGTCCTTTGGTCCATGGTGTAATGTTCTATGCTAAAAATCAAGGCTTACTAGAGTGTTAGGGAATCCTTTTAACTCCTTTGAGGAGTTCACGGCCTTGGGACCAACCCCTTGGAGATTACAGCTGTAATCTCCCATGGAAGGGTGTTCTTGGTGATTTCAAGTCCCTAAATTAACTAGGAACTAATCTAAGCTAGTGTCCAAGGCTTTAGGAGAGTTTAAAGCACCACTTAGCCCTATTGTTTGGAGTTCACGGTCCAAGAACTCCTTGGGCCGTGAACACCTTACTCTTGGTGTTCCAAGGGTGTTTTCCAGTCCTAAACACATTAGCGTACAAGTCCAAACTAGTTTCATTGCTCAAGGAAAGGACTAAGGCATCATTTGACCCCTAAAGAAGGGTTTACGGTCTAAGAACTTCTTGGGCCGTAAACTCTTTAATCTAGTAGTTTCCATGTGATTTCTAGTGTTTTAAGCACATAATAAGCGTTACAATACCACTAGATAGAAGTACTCACTTTCCGGGACGAAAGTCCGAAGATCCTTGAAAGAGAATTCGACTTTTCTCTAGTTGGAAATGTTACTAATGAATAAATATGGCTCATATTCCTATATATACTCCTGGGATTTTTGGCAGAAAATATTTTATTCACAAAATGAACTCTAATATCATAGAGTTTTGAAATAACAGAGTTGCACAATACCCTAGTGCATCCACTCTCCTGATATCTCCTTAAGTGTAAATCCTGAAATACTCCAAACTTATTCCAAAAGTCTGAAAATTTACTACAACTGTTCTAATTTCTATTGACTGGATATGGTTTGTACAGAATGGAAATTTCGGGTTGTCACATATTGCTTCTTCCCCGATGTACTTTGCAGGTGTTCAGGCCTAAGAACAGACAAGAACACGGGTATATGAACAGGAAATCGTTACAAAATCGTTGCATATTGGATTCTTTAGCTACATGGGGGAAAGAGGACGACATTTTCACATTAGTTTAAAAGACGTTTGACAATGTAGGTCTTGGCTCATCAGGCCAAAGAGCTAATCACTTTCAGGATGGAAGAACTAAGGGCAACACCAACGTCAGACAATGTATCCGTAAGGTTACTGATGGGCATTTTACAGCAACAGTGAAAGTGTTGTGCTCCACGGGTGTTGCTTCACATGATAGTGACACTATCAAAGCTTTAGAGGCTAATAAGCATCCATACAAGCCACCCCCATCCATGTCGCGTACCATATATTCTAGCCTCCCCTTATAGTAGATGTTAACAATTTCCTTGGTTGTATTAAATCGTTTCCTGAAGGAAGCTCGTGTGGGAGAGACAACTGGAGAGCTCAATACATTTTAGATGCTCTATGTGGGGAAGGGTCAGCTATAGCTACAGATATCCTACATGCCATCAGCGCAGTGGTTGATCTGTGGCTAGGGGAAGATGTCCGTCATGTCTGGAAGAATTTGTAGCATCTACACCTCTTACACCGCTCCCAAAACCTGACAATGGAATTTGCCCTATTGTTGTAGGCACTGTATGGAGGCGTTTGGTCTCAAAGGTTTCTATGAAAGGAGTTGGTAAAGAAATGGCACAATACCTTAATGACTTTCAATTTGGAGTAGCTGTGTCAACTGGCTCTGAAGGTGTACTTCAAAGTGTCAATAGGGTGTTGAGTGCACGCCATGATGATGGATATCTTGCAATGCTTACTATTGATTTCTCGAGTGCCTTGAATTTAGTAGATAGATCGGCCTTACTTCACAAGGTCAGGATAAGGTGCCCTTCCATTTCCTTATGGGTCGAATTCTTATATGGACATGAAACAAGGTTGTATTTGGGAGATAAGCATATTTGGTCCACTACTGGGGTCGAGCAAGGCGACCCTTTGGGACCACTTATTTTTGCTATTGTACTGCACCCACTTATACATCAAATTAGATACAATTGCAAGCTTCTTCTTCATGCTTGGTACCTTGATGATGGGACCGTCATTAGAGATTCAGAGGGGGTGGCCAAAGTATTGGACATCATTAGGGTGATAGGCCCAGGAATGGGGCTTGAGCAGAATATCAAGAAAACTGAGCTACTTTGGCCTTCATACGATGGTAGGAAGCTTCATACAAGTTTATTTCCCTATTAAAATTGTCCAAGACATGGAAGTTCACTTCCACATGACGATTAGGCATAAAGAAAATATTGTGTGTATAAGGGTCCACATGCTCAGGATTTCCTTATGACTATTCCTATTGACGGTCTTGGCCAACATATGTCGCCAGTGGAGTATTGTGTCATCCCCAAGTGTCGCCTTTTGATCCTTTTATTTCCGGTTGACGAGACTTGCCCTGTTTTTCGTAAGGCATGCTTGGACTCCTTTGGGTAGAATGCAATTCATTGTAAAGAGATCTTGGGTTTCAAGTACCGACACGATCTAGTTAGGGATGTTCTTTTTGACATATTTAGGCGTGTTGGGGTTTCCGCCAAGAAACAGGCCCCTGTTAATTTTTTGACTGAACCACTCGTAGGAAGATCAACACTTAGACATGCTGATGTCTTAGTATTTAATTGGGCTGGAGGAAAACATGCATGCGTGGATCTAACAGTTTTTTCCCTTCTTGTGGGTCTGGGGAGTGGGGTTTTCATTGTAGGGCAAGCTGCTTTCAAAGCTACATCAAGCAAAGTGGCAAAACCTAAGAAAGCGTGCATGGAAAATCAACACATGTTTATACCCTTTTCATTTGATACTTTCGGTTTCCTTGCGCCTGAACTGTGGAGCTAATCAATAGAGTCCAACGGGTCATGCATAGTAATGTTATAACTGCAATATCTATAGATGTTGTTTTTAAAAGAATTAGTTTTGCCATCGAAAAAGGGGTTGCGACAAAGCTTGTTGCTCGTTTACCTGCTACGTCTATGTAAAAGTTTCTTCTTATGTTTTACAAAAAAAGCCAAAAATTATGGGGCCTAAAAAAGTTAAACCTTATAATTTGTTTTTTCCTCAAGGTCATTTTTTTCATTTTCATATTTAAATTTTTCTAGTTAGTTATAGACAGTTTGATTTACAACAAAACTCCATTCAAGATGTTATGTGATCAAAAGCTTGATCTTTGAACTTTAAATCTTATTATTTCTCAATTATTTACCTATTGGGCGTGACAAATTCATGAATCGTTGTAATCCAAGTATTTTCATTGGGTATCCAATTGGGACAAAAGCATACAAGGTGATGACTCTAGCAAATGAAACCATACATCTCTTAAGAGATTTTAAATTCTTTGAAAATATATTCCCTTTGCATTACATAATTAAACATCCATTCGATTCTCCAATTGCTTCATTTTTACCCATAAGTTCCAAAGATACCTATGTTCAATTATCTTCTTAAAAAACTCATGTCACAAACTCCATTGATGGTCAAACTGAGGTCAATCACTATCCTTTAAGACATATATATCGTACCATTCATCCACCTTCTAGTTTAAGAGATTATGTGTGTAATCACACTATTTTAGAACCTTCATTTCATGTTTGTCATTACACTATCACTAATTATTCATGAGTATTCAGATCAAAACCCAATTGTCATCTCAATCATCTATGGATTCCATGTCTTTAGTCATGTTATTGAACTTGCATTTTATCACCAAGAAAAGGGACATCATGAGTAGGAACAAGCTATGGATAATGAGTTAAAGCATTACAAGTCAATCAAACATGGGATATAGTAAAACTTCCCAAAGGCAAGAAACCAATATCATGCAGGTGGGTGTATAAAGCTAGGTACATAACTAATGGAAATATTGAAAGATACAAAACACATTTGGTGGAAAAGGGTTTTACGAAAAAAGAATGGATAGATTTTCATGAAACATTCTCTCCTGTTGGGAAATGCAACACAATTTGTTGCATTGTTGCTCTTGCGGTTAAAAAGAATTAGACAATGCATCAATTTGATGTTATCAGTGTGTTCTTACATAGGGATTTCATTAAGAGGTATACATGAAACCTCCTCCTGGATTTCAAATTTCATCACTATCCTTAGTATGCCAACTTAAGAAGTCTATATATGGTTTAAGAAAAGATTGCAAGAAATGGTATTCAAAGCTCTCTACTGCTTTACGGATTAAAGGATATTCACTTTCTTAAAATGATCATTACATATTTATCAAGATAACTAATGAATCCATGATCGTTGTTGTTCTTCATATGCACGATATATTGGTTACAGGAAATGATTTAACAAAAATCAATAGCTTAAAAGATTTCTCCATAATTGATTTCACATCAAAGAGATGGGATTTCTAATTTTTTTTCGTGGATTAGAGTTTCATTCAACCTTAGATAGGATGAGTATACATCAACAAAAGTTTATTAAGGAACTGTTGAATCTTTATTAGATTCTACAAAGTCTGTGACAATACCGTTACCTTTTAAACCACTTTTGATGCCTCTATGAACAATCTATTAAAGGATCCTACATCATACAAACAATTGATTGGCAAATTAAATGTTTTAATACACACTCCCTAATCAAAATCCATGACACGAACATTATCGAGTTGCCATTCATGTAATGCAATATCTCAAAAGTACCCCCACAAAAGGATTGTTTTTTTTAACAAAATGAATCAATCCAAGTTGAAGCCTTTTATGACTCTGATTGGGTTGCTTGTCCACTTAGATGTAGATCTATTGGTGGCATTTTTATACTCTTTGGAGGTACCCCAATCTCGATAATAGGATTACTAGACGAGTTACTAGTTCCTAATATCAATACAATATCGTTGAACTGTAACAATCAAGCTACCATTTTCATTTCTGGCAATCCTGTTTTCCATGAGCATACCAAACACGATGAACTAGATTGCCATTATGTTAGAGAAAAGTTACAACAAGGTTTAATTAAGTGTGCAACAATTAGTAAATGTTTCCATAAAATCCTTGAATGGATCTCAACATCAACAAGCTATATCCAATTTGGGGTTCATTCGTACCCTCCAGATTGAGAGAAAAAGGGGGTAGGGGTGGGGGGGGGGGTGGTTACATCTGTATTCCTTGAATGGATCTCGACATCAATAAGATATATCTATTATGGGGTTTATTTGTACCCTCTGGATTGAGATTCAGTTAAAGTCTTATAGTTTATTATAGCCTCAAAAGGATTTTCATATTAAATTATGGTCTAGATAGTTATAAACAGTTTGATACATACATACATACATACATATATATATATATATATATATATATATATACATACATACATATATATATATATATATATATATATATATATATATATATAGAGAGAGAGAGAGAGAGAGCTAGGTTATAATGTGGATGGACAATTATTGTGCGGATGTATGGACAGTGCTATTCTATGAGAAATATTAAGATAATAAATTAGTTAGTAATGCGAAGACGTTCAACATTACATCAATATCGTGATTTCATGCATTCTTACTAATTCTTATTCATTGTTATTCTCACACATCCTTTTGTCACTCACTTTCATTCTGTCAGAATATGACTCAATAAACATTCTGACAGAATGAGAATAATAATAAAAAATCTATAATAACTTTATAGATGATTTAATTAGTGAGAATGTGTGTTAATGACAAGAGCTATATAAGATTGAACGTATTTATATTATCAAACAACATATTTTCTTTGTCATTCTCAAAGAATAGCATAGTCGAAACGTCCGCACAATAAATGTCAATCCACATTTGAACATAGCTCTCTCACTCTCTCTCTCTCTCTCTCTCTCTCTCTCTATATATATATATATATATATATATATATATATATATATATATATATATATATATATATATATATATATAGGGTTAAGTTCATTTGAGATCACCTATATTTTGTGAGACTGTGAGACATTTTTTTATTATTTTTATTTTTTTTATATTTTTTCTAATTTTTTTTAGTTAATTCAAGTTCCGAAAATAATATTTAAAAAATTAATTTTTGGATTTTTCCATTTATTTTGCATTTTAAAATTATTTTTTAGAGTATATATAGTGTAATATTCTATTAGAATATTTCACGTATTTTTCAAAAAAAATAGAATTTATTTTTATTTATTTTTTATTTTTTTAGTTAATTCAAGTTCCGAAAATAATATTTAAAAAAAGAATCTTTAGATTTTTCCATTTCTGCATTTTAAAATTATTTTTTAGAATATGTCAGTGTAATATTCTATTAGAATATTTCACGTATTTTTCAAAAAAAAAATGGAGTTTTTCTTATTTTTTTAGTTAATTCAAGTTTCGAAAATAATAATTAAAAAAAGAATTTTTAGATTTTTCCATTTATTCTGCATTTTAAAATTATTTTTTAGAATATGTTAGTGTAATATTCTATTAGAATATTTCACGTATTTTACAAAAAAAAAACGGATTTTTTTTATTTTGTTTATTTATTTTTATTTTTTTTTAGTTAATTCAAGTTCCAAAAATAATATTTAAAATTTTTTTTTTTGGATTTTTCCATTTATTTTGCATTTTAAAATTATTTTTAGATTTGGTTTCACGGTCTTACAAAATTGGAATGGTCTCAAATGAACCTGAATATATATATATATATATATATATATATATATATATATATATATATATATATATATATATATATATATATATATATATATATATTGGATCTTGATTGTAAGTTAAGAAATTAGGTAATTAGAATGATTAACATTTTTCTCTTTCAATCACAATAATTAAGCTCACATGAGAAAAACTCATGTATGATCCATAAATATGTGTTTTTTTTACTGTATATCCAAAGACCAAAAGATCAAGTGATTTGAATGATATGGTCCTTTCAAGTATATAGCTAGTCAACATATTCATAAATACTTGTGTATAACGTTTCAATTGTCCCTTTTGGGGTCACTTCAATTTTATTGAACGTGAACGAATTACTTACAGTGTATACTTGATTATTTAAGTTTTTTTTGGAACGGGCTTTGATTATTTAAGTATGTTTTGTCGAATGTTTTTTAAATTTTTTTTTAATAATCAAAAACTATTAAAATACATTTAACAACACAAATTATTTATGTTTTGTCAAATGTTTTTTTAATAGTATTTGATAATTTATTTTCAACATAAAAAGCTAATTAGTTTATCAAATACAATATACACAATCATTAATATAAATAAGTTTAAACTGAATAAGCCATTTAACATTCAATATTGGTTTTTCTTATTTTCTTTATACCTAATTATTTTCTTTTTTTCTTTTAAGTTATTTAATATTTTTTTAACATCAAATTTAATCTACTCCTAAACTATTTATTAATATCACATATGTCAACAATAAGACTTAACCCTTATCCACAAAGGAAAATAACAAAATCTGATACAACTAGATTAGAAACCTTTTGGTTATACAATATTTTTTATCAACTGAATTTTACTAGCAAAACTTAGTAAGCTAGCAAACAATAAATCATTTACAAAGGAATAACTTCCATTTTATTTTGAAGCCAAATACTCATATTAAACGAATCATATACAACAAACACAAAAAAAAAAAAATTATTTGTTTTTTTTCATGAAAATGATCACTTCCAAATTCGTTTTTTTAACTCGACACTTGAAGGGAATCCACCTATAGAATAACTTCATGTATTGATAAAAAAAACCTAAATTATGTTTTGTCTGTTTAAAAAAATCCAACAAACATAACTTTTTGTCTAAAAATACCCAATTAACTTACACTTTTGTTCAATTCTCATTAGGGTCAACCAGATAATGAAAGTTAACGAATGACATGGCTTATAACGTGGAATTAAGTATCAGGAAAATGAATTGTAAGACCAACAAAGTTTTGAAACCGTTTAAAGACCAACCCCTGAACTTTTTCTCTGGATGATCCTCCGTTCTAAATGTTTAAATCCAAGAAGGGCGTCCACATCCATAAGGGTTTACATCATCAAATGTCTTCTTTATGGATCTTGAGTTGGAGATTAACGATTGAGAGGAAGAAGAAAAAGTAACAATTATAAGAGATCGAACACAGACATCATTCATTTTTCTCTTCTCCAAGCCTTAAATCGATATATAAAAGATAATTCTAATCTGTTAATTCCATTTCATTAAATATAATGTCATGTCATTCTCCAACTAATTGTATACATAATGAATCTGGTTACCTCTAATGAGAACTGAACAAAAACATAAGTTCTTTAGATTTTTTTGAACAGAAAAGACATGATTAAGGTTTTTTGAACGGTTTCAAAAATTCGTTAGTCTTACAAGTCATTTTCCGATATTTAATTCCACGTCATAATCCATGTCATTCGTTGATTTTCATTAGCTGGTTAGAATTGAACAAAAGTGTAAGTTAGTTGAGTTTTCCTAGACAAAATGTTAAGTTCGTTGGATTTTCTTAAACAAACAAAACCTAATTAGGGTTTTTTTGAACGGTTTGAAAACTTCGTTGGATTTGTAAGTCATTTTCCTCAAAGTTGGAATTTGCAAGTGGGTCCATCTAGAGGTAACATCCCTCGTCTTAGCCGTTATCCCATTGCTTCACACTCAAATAAAAGATTATTCATTCCTTTTAATCGGAAGAAATCATACATAGAACGGTAGGAACATCAACACCCCTAGAAACAAGGTTTGGTTTCACAATTCAAAAACATTATCCAAACTAGATTATTTACTTTTCATAATAAAATTTGTATTTATTTTTTCCTTTTTTTTTTTGTTACGTAGGAGATTTTTAAATATGCAAATGACTTCAAGTTGAACCAAAGACATTGTTCTTTCTAATGCTTAAAAGTATGTTCAAAAGTTTTGTGATGAAGTGGGAAGAAAAATGAAAATTGATGTGATACATTATTGATACGAAGGAATGGAAATATGACAAATTCCTCCATCTTAAATCACTTTTTTTTAGATCGGTGAGTTAGTATATACATGAGATTGAATTCATGACCTCCTTGTTAGAAATATCTTGTTAAACAACATGTTAACAAAGTGAGTTAGCCTCAACTTGTATCCTAAGCTTACTAACATCGGTTTCGTCCATTTATTCCTACACTTGTAGCCTGAAAACTTTAGGATAAAATTAATCTTATTCAAATGTGCACTATGCACCACCTAATTTTTATTAGACTAACTTTTAAGTCTCATTTTATATTCATATAAATTCCAATCACATGTAACACTAAACTCACAAATTAAGAACGAAAAATCCACGTAGGATACATCCAATATATAGACATGGTCCGTTATGAGATTCCCATATGGTGGTTAAAATTGGCACTTTGATTGCCTAAGAAATAATGGATTACTATTTGTTATACGTAATTTTTATTGACCTATTATTTATATTTGAACTTAATAATATATAGACGTAACAATGTTATTTTTAGATCTTGATATAATTATCTTTGGCGTCTTCTTATCCTTTGGTCGTATTAAGTGTAGCACAAGGATGTTGAATAAAGTGTTAACATGTGGAAAGACTTTTTGATTTCCATTTTTCTTCTAGTACATGACTTTTAATTTGTACTTATCTCCTATCATCCTAAATATGCTTATCATTAACTAGAAGGGCGAATGTTAATTTTGAGCGTCTTATTCAATTGTTGCGATAATGTAACTTACAATAATGTATTTTATTAGTATTTTATCACATATCAAGCTCTTATTCATTTGGTTATATGTTATTTTATAGTTATTTTCAATTAAGTTTTTATTTTTTGTTAAATTTTTTATTAAATTTCACATATTATTTATATTTAATAAATTTAATAATAAATGAGTATCAATTTCAATAATACATACTTTCCTTTAAATTTCAAAATTCTTAAATTGAAAAAGATTCAAATAATGAGTTATTTCAGTATATTTATTTCAAAGTTTTTACTTTAAAATTGTTTAATGTTTACACTTTCATATTTAACTTTTATTTAATAAATGAATATTAATTTCATTAATGCATAATTTCCTTCGAATTTTAAAATTCTTAAATTGAAGGAGATTCAAATAATGCACGATTTCGGTTGTATTTATTTCAAACTTTTATTTAAAAATTATTTAATATTTACGCTTTCTTAATTCACTTTTATTTAATCAATTCATGTAATACATAGGTCTCAAATTTAGTTTGAGAATAAAAAGAATAAATAACTAAGCTTAAAGTTTAAAACTAATTTATGTATTTTCCCCTCTTTAATTAAAATTAATATAATTATAACAGAACATTAGTCAATTATAGATGGAAGCATAGAGCGATAACTAGTTGAAGGGAATATCAAAATAAATATGCCATTAAAATTGGTTTATTTTAGGGAAATTAGAATAAATTTTGCTTTATTACCAAAATATGTATGTCATTTGATGTGTCTTAAAATATCATTCAATGTTTTTTAAATGAATATTTTGGATCAAAATAAGATATTATACCAAAAAGTTTCAAGTCTAATGGTATCATGTATTGTTTTTTTCTCTAGAGAGGTAAGAGTTGAAATCATCTTTAAGATATATGTGAAATAAATAGTAGTTTAAGAGTTGATTAAACCTATCATTTCAAAAAGATGATGTTATCATTTTATGATAATGATTATGAGCAAATACGCATCTTAGTTTCAAGATTATTTAAAAGACCATTATATTATTTCACTATCGTATATCTCATAGGGGTGGATGATGAATGATCTAGTATGCTCAAGAATCATACTAAAGTGATATTGCTAATTAACATATGATACTAAAGGGTCACACTAACAACAACTTGATATAATTGATTATTTTTTAGAAATTGATTTTAATAAATATTCAATAAACTCTTATAATTAAACTGGAAGTTATTTATTTGTATAAAATAATACTTTTCATTAGCAAGTAACATTACATAATTCATATGGTATGAATTAATAAGTCATGAACAACATTTTGGACTAGATAAATTCTTTTGTCTTTACCAAAAAGTTCAAGTTTATATTTTATAAACTTGGTTTATAAAATATAAAAGACTTTTGTCTTCTTTTGCCTTAATATTTTAGAAATATGGCTAGAAAAAAGAGAGTACATGCTTTTCATATGTTTAATGAAAAGAACACTCCTTTAAAAGGAAAAACATGGCTTGTAGCATGGGGAACACATTGGATTTAAGTGCATGGGTTCTTAAAGTGTTAAGAATTTATGGACCAAAGATTTTCTATATAAAGTGAGGCTTTCATATCTCTTTCCCTAATCATGCAAAAATCATAACTATCTAAGTATGTGTGTTTCTCCCTAGTTTTAGTTGAAGACTTGAAGATCACACTCTTGCTTATTCTCTCTTTATGTTATTATTTTGATAATAACATAAATCTTAAGAATCTTAAGAGTTTTATACAAAAGAACTAGCATTCTACATCAAGTTGATTCATTGTTGGTGTCTCTAAACTTCTACATTCTTCATCAACTTCCAAGCCTCCCAAGAGGATCCAAAGAACTACAATGGTTGTAATTTTTCTCCATCTCTTCTTTGGTTGGTGTTTTTTTCTTTTAAAATTTTTCAATAAGATC